>NC_090320.1:212714575-213355077 GCF_040869045.1 Eurosta solidaginis
TTTTGCTTTGGAACCCAATGAAAATAATATTGCCTACAGGGCCAAGAACCCAAGAAACGTCTTTTTGAAAAGAAGCATTGTACAGAAAAATTGGTTGAAAACCAAAAGATTTCTAGCTAGGGGCGAGGGCTAACAAGGGTTTATAGAGATAGGAAAATATAAAATAGAGAGACCACTTCCTTTAGCTTCTAAATGGAAGCAGCGATAGAGCTCCTCCAAGCTACTGCCGAGAATTTCGTCTGGGCCTTGAACCCAGGATCTTGGATTTGGTAGGCTAGCACGTTATATCATACTGTTTAAGTGACTTAAACTATGAACATTTTTCTTTCGTTTATTTCATTGAGTGCGCTTGCAATTCACAACTGGTTAGTGAAATATTTTAAAGAAATAGTTTAAATTTGTTATCCCAATGAGGGGGGGTTTCAAAGCAAAACAAGTAAGGACGGGACTGTCTTCGGCTATGCAGAAGACTTCATACCTTCATACCTGCGATTGCAATTTACAAATGGTTAGTGAAATATTTTAAAGACATAGTTTAAATTTGTTATCCCAATGAGGGGGGCGGGGGGGTTTCAAAGCAAAACAAGTAAGGACGGGACTGCCTTCGGCTATGCCGAAGACTTCATACCTTTCATGAATGGGGCTGAACATAATCGGATGTATAAGATAAGAAATATATAGTGAACAGATCTACACACCTAAACGATTTTTAAGATAAATATAAAATAAACAAGTAAGGAAGGCTAAGTTCGGGTGTAACCGAACATTACATACTCAGTTGAGAGCTATGGAGACAAAATAAGGGAAATCACCATGTAGGAAAATGGACCTAGGGTAACCCTGGAATGTGGTTGTATGACATGTGTATCAAATGAAAGGTGATAATGAGTATTTTAAAAGGGAATGGGCTTTAGTTCTATAGGTGAACGCCTTTTCGAGAAATCGCCAAAAAGGTGGACCAGGGATGACTCTAGAATATGTTTGTACGATATGGGTATCAAATGAAAGCTGTTAATGAGTATTTTGAAAGGGAGTGATCCTCAGTTCCCTAGGTGGACGCCGTTTCGAGATATCGCCATAAAGGTGGACCAGGGGTGTCTCTAGTTGTACGATATGGGAATCAAATGAAAGGTGTTACTGAGCATTTTAAGAGGGAGTGGGCATTAGGTCTATAGGTGGACGCTTTTCGAAATGTCGCCATTAGGGTGGGCCAGGGGTGACTCTAGAATGTGTTTGTATGATATGGGTATCAAATGAAAGATGGTAATGAGTATTTTAAAAGGGAGTAATCCTAAGTTCTATAGGTGGACGCCTTTTCGAGATATCGCCATAAAGGTGGACCAAGGGTGACTCTAGAATGTTTGTACGATATGGGTATCAAAAGAAAGGTGTTACTGAGCATTTTAAGAGGGAGTGGGTATGAGGTCTATAGGTGGACGCCTTTTCGAGATATCGTCATTAGGGTGGGCCAGGGGTGACTCTAGAATGTGTTTGTACGATATGGGTATCAAACGAAAGGTGTTACTGAGCATTTTAAGAGGGAGTGGGCATTAGGTCTATAGGTGGACGCCTTTTCGAGATATCGCCATTAGGGTGGGCCAGGGGTGACTCTAGAATGTTTGTACGATATGGGTATCAAACGAAAGATGTTACTGAGCATTTTAAAAGGGAGTGGGCATTAGGTCTATAGGTGGACGCCTTTTCGAGATATCGCCATTAGGGTGGGCCAAGGGTGACTATAGAATGTGTTTATACGATATGGGTATCAAATGAAAGGTGGTAATGAGTATTTTAAAAGGGAGTAATCCTTAGTTCTATAGGTGGACGCCTTTTCGATATATCGCCATAAAGGTGGACCAAGGGTGACTCTAGAATGTTTGTACGATCTGGGTATCAAACGAAAGGTGTTACTGAGCATTTTAAGAGGGAGTGGGCATTAGGTCTATAGGTGGACGCCTTTTTGAGATATCGCCATTAGGGTGAGCCAGGGGTGACTTTAGAATGTTTGTACGATATGGGTATCAAACGAAAGGTGTTACTGAGCATTTTTAGAGGGAGTGGGCATTAGGTCTATAGGTGGACACCTTTTCGAGATATCGCCATTAGGGTGGGCCAGGGTGACTCTAGAATGTGTTTGTACGATATGGGTATCAAATGAAAGGTGGTAGTGCGTATTTTAAAAGGGAGTAATCCTTAGTTCTATAGGTGAACGCCTTTTCGAGATATCGCCATAAAGGTGGACCAAGGGTGACTCTAGAATGTTTGTACGATATGGGTATCAAAAGAAAGGTGTTACTGAGCATTTTAAGAGGGAGTGGGCATGAGGTCTATAGGTGGACGCCTTTTCGAGATATCGTCATTAGGGTGGGCCAGGGGTGACTCTAGAATGTGTTTGTACGATATGGGTATCAAACGAAAGGTGTTACTGAGCATTTTAAGAGGGAGTGGGCATTAGGTCTATAGGTGGACGCCTTTTCGAGATATCGCCATTAGGGTGGGCCAGGGGTGACTCTAGAATGTTTGTACGATATGGGTATCAAACGAAAGGTGTTACTGAGCATTTTAAGAGGGAGTGGGCATTAGGTCTATAGGTGGACGCCTTTTCGAGATATCGCCATTAGGGTGGGCCAGGGGTGACTCTAGAATGTTTGTACGATATGGATATCAAACGAAAGGTGTTACTGAGTATTTTAAGAGGGAGTGGACATTAGGTCTATAGGTGGACGCCTTTTCGAGATATCGCCATTAGGGTGGGCCAGGGGTGACTCTAGAATGTGTTTGTACGATATGGATATCAAATTAAAGGTATTAATGAGGGTTTTTATTTTTTTATTTTTTTTTTTATAATGGGGGTTTTAAAAGCGAGTGGCCCTTAGATGTATATGTGAAGGCGTTCTCGCGATATCGACCAAAATGTGGACCAGGTGGTCCAGAAAATCATTTGTCGGGTACTGCTAATTTATTTATATATGCAATACCACTAACAGTATTCCTGCCAAGATTCCAAGGGCTGTTGATTTCGCCTTGTAGAACTTTTTCATTTTCTTCTACTTAATATGGTAGGTGTCACACCCATTTTACAAAGTTTTTTCCAAAGTTATGTTTTGCGTCAATAAACCAATCCAGTTACCATGTTCCATCCCTTTTTTCGTATTTGGTATGGAATTATGGCATTTTTTTCATTTTTCGTAATTTTCGATATCGATAAAGTGGGCGTGGTTATGGTCGGATTTCGGCCATTTTTTATACCAAGATAAAGTGAGTTCAGATAAGTACGTGGGCTAAGTTTAGTAAAGATATATCGGTTTTTGCTCAAGTTATTGTGTTAACGGCCGAGCGGAAGGACAGACGGTGGACTGTGTATAAAAACTGGTCGTGTCTTCCACCGATTTCGCACATTTTCACAGAGAACAGTTACCGTCACAGAATCTATGCTCCTACCAAATTTGAGAAGGATTGGTAAATTTTTGTTCGACTTATGGCATTAAAAGTATTCTAGAGAAACTAAATGAAAATGGGCGGAGCCACGCCCATTTTGAAATTTTCTTTTATTTTTGTATTTTGTTGCATCATATCATTTCTGGAGTTGAATTTTGACTTAATTTACTTACATACAGTAAAGATATTAAATTTTTTGTTAAAATTTGAATTAAAAAAAATTTTTTTTAAAAAGTGGGCGTGTTCTTCATCCAATTTTGCTATTTTTTATTTAGCACATATAGAGTAATAGGAGTAACGTTCCTGCCAACCTTCATCATGATATCTTCAACGACTGCCAAATTACAGCTTGCAAAACTTTTAAATTACCTTCTTGTAAAAGTGGGCGGTGCCACGCCCATTGTCCAAAATCTTACTAATTTTCTATTCTGCGTCATAACGTTAACCCATCTACCAAGGTTCATCGCTTTAACCGCCTTTGGCAATGAATTATCGCACTTTTTCGATTTTTCGCAAATTTTCGATATCGAAAAAGTGGGCGTGGTTAGAGTCCGATATCGTTCATTTTAAATAGCGATCTGAGATGAGTGCTCAGGAACCTACATACCAAATTTCATCAAGATACCTCAAAATTTACTCAAGTTATCGTGTTAACGGACGGACGGACGGACGGACGGACGGACGGACGGACGGACGGACATGGCTCAATCAAATTTTTTTTGGATCCTGATTATTTTGATATATGGAAGTCTATATCTATCTCGATTCCTTTATATATGTACAACCAACCGTTATCCAATCAAACTTAATATACTCTGTGAGCTCTGCTCAACTGAGTATAAAAATAGGTAGGTACTTTGTGTGAGGATGCAAAATTTTAGGTTTTTTGTGGTCTGCGTGTAAAAACTATGATTACGAATCACGTATTTCAACAATATATGACGTAAACGTAACTATTTGATGAAATTTTATGAATTTTTAAGCTTCTAGCCGTAAAAAAGGGGCAAAAAAATAGAGTTTATATGGGGTATATAATATATGTACCACCGATCTCTATGATTTTTTCATACAACAATAAATGCTATATGCGTAAGCAATCGGTGAAATTTGAAGCTTATAGCTGTTAAAATGGGGTAGAAATTGCGAAAAGTTTCTTATCTGAACAATCGGTTGTATAAGATATATACTATATATACAACCGATCTCTATGATTTTTTCAGACAACAATAAATGCTATATGCGTAAGCAATCGGTGAAATTTGAAGCTTATAGCTGTTAAAATGGGGTAGAAATTGCGAAAAGTTTCTTATCTGAACAATCGGTTGTATGAGATATATACTATATATACAACCGATCTCTATGATTTTTTCAGACAACAACATATGCCATATACGTAAGCGTTCGGTGAAATTTGAAGCTTATAGCTATTAAAATGGGGTAGAAATTGCGAAAAGTTTCTTATCTGAACAATCAGTTGTATGAGATATATACTATATATACAACCGATCTCTATGATTTTTTCAGACAACAATATATGCTATATACGTAAATATTCGGTGAAATTTGAAGCTTCTAGCTGTTAAAATGGGGCTAAAATTTGCGAAAATATATATATATATACTATATATACCACCATATATATACTATATATACCACCGATCTTTATGATTTTTTCAGACAACAATATATGCCATATACGTAAGTATTCGGTGAAATTTGAAGCCTCTAGCTCTTAAAATAGGGCAGTAATTACGAAAAGTTCCTTATCTGAACAATCGGTTGTGGGGGATATATACTATATATACGACAGATCTCATCAATTTTTTCAGGCAACAATATGTGCAATATACGAAAGTATATGGTGAAGTTTGAAGCTTCAATCTGTTAAATTGGGTAAGATATTACAAAAATCCTCTTTTTCTGGAAAATCGGTTGTATGGAGGATATATGCTATAGTGGTCCGATCCGGTCGGTTCCGACAAATGTATAATCGGACACCCAAGTACACCCGCTCACCAAATTTTATCAAGATATCTCAAAAACTGAGGGACTAGTTTGCATACAAACAGACAGACGGACAGACGGACATGGCTAAATCAACTCAGCCCTTCAATCTGATTATTTCGGTATACTTAATGTTGGGTCTATCTATTTTCCTTTAAGGACTTACAATTTTCGGTTTCGTGACGAAATTAATATACCATTTCAATTTCATGAAAGGTATAAAAATAGGTAGGTACTTTGTGTGAGGATGCAAAGATTCAGGTTTTTTGTGGTCTGCGTGTAAAAACTATGACTACGAATCCCGTATTTCAACAATATATGACGTAAACGTAACTATTTGATGAATTTTGAAGCTTCTAGCCGTAAAAAAAGGGGCAAAAAAATACAGTTTATGTGGGGTATATAATATATGTACCACCGATTTCTATGATTTTTTCAGACAACAATATATGCTATATACGTAAGCGTTCATTGAAATTTGAAGCCTCTAGCTCATAAAATAAGGCAGTAATTACGAAAAGTTTCTTATCTGAACAATCGGTTGTGGGGGATATATACTATATATACGACCGATCTCATAAATTTTTTCAGGCAACAATATGTGCAATATACGAAAGTAGATGGTGAAGCTTGAAGCTTCAATCTGTTAAATTGAGTAAGATATTGCAAAAATCCTCTTTTTTCTGAAAAATCGGTTGTATGGAGGATATATGCTATAGTGGTCCGATCCGGCCGGTTCCGACAAATGTCTAATCGGACACCCAAATACACCTGATCACCAAATTTTATCAAGATATATCAAAAATTGAGGGACTAGTTTGCATACAAACAGACAGGCGGACAGACGGACAGACAGACAGACGGACATGGCTAAATCAACTCAGCTCTTCATTCTGATTATTTCGGTATACTTAATGGTGGGTCTATCTATTTTCCTTTAAGGACTTACAATTTTGGGTTTCGTGACGAAATTAATATACCATTTCATTTTCATGAAAGTTATAATAAGGTGGCTCAACCCGCAGCCAATACCTTAGATACCCCAGTACTCGACCCCACTAAATACATAAAAAAGGTGTAACAGGTGCATAGCGACCGCTGTTCTTCTGCAAAAACAAACAAATAAACTTATAAAATAACATACAGTCCACTAAAATAACAAATAATATAATTATAAAAAAGAAACTATTCGCCCGCCGAATCACCTAAGCTTAAACACTGTGAGGACCAAATAAATCCTCATTAATTTGGCCCACACAAAACGACCCCACAACATATTTGACACGACATTAACACAACAAGTGGCCACAAAAGGCTCTAGCAACACGATCAACCAACCGGTCTCAGCAACACAACGAGCGGTCGCAACATTTAACAGCAACACGGCCAACCAACAAATCTCAGCAACACAACGAGCGCTCGCAACATTCAACAGCAACACGGTGACCATGGCCACGCAACCATTTGAGCTAGCAACACCAAACACAACAGCCATAAAAGGAGCGACACAGCAGCACAGCAGTCAGTCAGCACGGAGCTGTGGTCGTGACCAGAGCTACTAGCGAAGTATATCCCTATTGCAGTTGACCTTCTCTATGCAATAGGAATCCACTTCATAGGAGCGAGTCGTGGAATGGTGATTGCGGTCACCCCCAGAGACCAAAGGCCCCGCCACAGTAACGCGCAACCGCGACAGGTGACACCCGCTCACCACCGTCAGTAGAAGTACGCCGGCAGAGGCCGCAACAGAGCGGCAACGCACGTAAACCAGCGCAGAGCGCGGCAGCAAAGCGCAGCAGAGGTCCGCCGACGCACAACGTAACCAGGGTAAGCCAGCGCGAACCGCGGCAGCAGAGGTACGCCGACAGAGGTCACGTCAACGCGGCGACGCATAGCGCAGCCAGGGTAAGCCAGCGCCAAGCGCGGCGGCAGAGCGCGCAGAGGTACACCGACAGAGTAATACAAGTAAGCGCCGACGTAGGGCGCGACAGAGCATCGCCTCAGCAATACAAGTAAACGCCGACGTAGGGCGCGAAAGAGTAACGCCCAGCAAATACGAGTAGACGCCGACGCAAGGCGTGAAAATCACCCAGCAACCAGCAATACAAATAGACGCCGACGCAAGGCGCAGCAGAGTAATACAAGTAAACGACGTAAGGCGCGTCAAGGCACCGACGCCACATACTAACGGGATCCGTCTAACGGAACACGGCGACAGAGCATCGCCTCAGCAATACAAGTAGACGCCGACGTAAGGCGCGACAGAGCATCGCAGCAGAGAGAGACGCCGTCATAAGGCGCGTCAAGGCACCGACGCCACATACTAACGGGACCCAGCTAACGGAATATGGCCGGACCGCTAAGGCCCGCCACCGCAATCAAGGATACCGCAAGATAATCCAAGTGAAATTGAAAATGAAGTATGCAAACACGTTTATTCTATATTATAGAATTCAGGACCAATAAAGAGAGTGAAGTTTATTTTTATATTAAATCGATTTGCAAGGTGCCCCTTTAATACAAATTTATTGTAAACGAACCCTGGGCACGGCGAGTATACCCCAGCAAATATCAAAGAAGCAACGGGGCACGAAAAAGCTTCGTTACAACACGTACGAAAGATTGGGTTCTGCCATGAACAGACTGATTCGATTTTTATTAGTGCGGCTTCAGACTTCGCAGATCTTACATCGATTAGGCTTTCACTTCACAGTTGAACATCGGCATCCACATCCTGTTGGAATTCATTTCTCAATTAAAACGCCAACGCGTTCTATTGATCTTATTAAAATTCAACTACATAGTTGAGCGTGTAAATTATTGAATAAGAAATTCAATTCAGAAAAACCCTCTACAAACCCCATACATTTCAATTCTATGTAATAATTTGCCCCACACTTCAATTTAAAAAGTTACGTTAGTGTTAGTGGAGAGTAAAGTTCATTCAGCGTTCAATAATTTATCCTTTTTTCTCACCATACAGACTTAAGTAATACTTCACACGCCTTCCCTAATTTCTTCGTATGATTTACCCAGAAATCCAGCTAACGAGCAACACTCGCTCTCAAGTGTCCTGCGCCAATGATAAGCTTTTATTTTGTCTACGTAAGCAGTTGATAAATCATTCTTAGAGTTAATGTATGTTTGTATATAAACAATCTTAATAAATAGATACGTATAAATGAGTGTGTATGTGTTTAATGTGGGAAAATATTTCCACTTTTGCTGTGTTTGCTTGTTTTGGTGGCTCAGTTGGTCTGGGAGTCAGCTGTCGCTGATAAGGCATACTTGCATCAGTCGAGCAGGTTTTGTATTTCTCTTCTAATATAAGATATACATACATACAAAAATACAAACATTCATGCATGGTTATGGTAAATGTTTATATGTAGAGACTTAAAATAATTTAAAGCAGTGAGTGGGATGATAGTTTCCTCATAATTTTATGTGTGTGTGTGTTTGTCATCAGAAATCATGGGTCGTTTATGAACTTAAATCTGGTAATAATTTAGCTTAGGTCAAGATTTAGAGGCAGTATGAACAGGATTCATAAAGATTTGAGATATTTCAAAACTCATACTTTAAAGTATTAGTAATGATGCAGAATGGGATTACGAAATGAATTAGTACTGTGGTGCAAAATTATCATCTGCAAAAGAGAAGCATTTAAATTGGTACCAATAAGAAAAGGTCAAGTAAACTGTTTGAAAATTCATTTAGCCATTCGGTAAAGGGTAAACCGCCTCAGCTACTTTGGCCATTTCGTAAAAGGTCCAGCAAACTATACCTGTTTCGCAATAACTGAAGCTGTTTGGGATCACCTAGGGAGGTTAAGTCTTCCTCCGCCTGCCACTCTGAACTCTGTGGAGGTGTCGCCCTTCCTCTGCTTCCAAATGACGGTGTCGAAATACTTTCTGGTCCGAGGGTTTTCTTCCATTCGCATGACATGGTGAATCCAGCGAAGCCTTTGCGCTATTATTCGCTGAACTATCTTCATATCTGCGTAGAACTCTACAGATCAGTTACACCTCCTTCAATACTTGCCACCGGCATCACGGACAGAACCATAAATCTTCGGTAGAATTTTTCTCTCGAGCACACCAAAAGAGCAATCTCATCTTCCGTCGACAACGTCCATAATAACGAGCTTTACATCAGGACAGGCATTGAAAAGTGTGATTTTTTTTTTGTCGAGGGAGGATTTTACTTTTCAACTGCCTACTCGGCAAAAAGTATCACTTGCAAGCAAGAGGTATTCTCCGTTTGATTTCCAAGCTGACAATGTTTTCGGTGTTAATGCTGGTTCTCAGATTTACAAAGTCCTTCACAGCCTTCACCAGACCGTTTGGTTATTCCTATCAACCATCATCTGAAGCTCTGCGCAGTCATGCCGTTCTGCCTAATCTTTTTTTCTTCCAAACAGGTGACTCTCCTCCTTCTTAGCATTACCATAACGCTTCAATAACGCTTCATTCGGGCACCCGTACGCAGCATGGCCCTACGGGGAACATCTTTCCTCATCGCACCAGTTGCTCACACTCACATCATAGATTAGAAAACAAGCCTTGTGTGCACCCGTGAAGTTAGGCCGACGTCGGCAGGTACTTACGTAAAACACCAAACTCGCTGCTCTGCTAAATCTTCAGGTTGAAGGTTACTCTTAGTGAGTACGTGAGAGAGCCAGGTGGAGTAATCACCAGATTTTTGTTTCGTGAGCAGATTTCCACTACTTTTGCCACACCGAAGCGTGTACGCATCTTGGCTGCCACATGGTAGTGGTCCGAGTCGATGTTTGGACCTAGTAGAGTGCGCACATCCAGCACACTAGAACTGTGTCTTCCGTCGATCACTACGTGATCGAATTGTTTTCGTGTGCTTCGATGAGGAGGCAGACAAGTAGCTTGGTGTACCTGGTATTGCAGATGGGCATATTTCGAGCGGCGAAGTCAATGAGACTAAAGACCCCTTTTCCCCCACCCGAGCGTTAAATTAGCGCAACATAATTTAGTATCTTGGCGGTGGCAGTTATCGTATGACGTTCATAGTTTCTTATTGAAGGCGTTCTCAGATTTGTCGTCCTCATTGTGTATTGACACGTAAGCGTATACAAACGTGGTATTGAACAACTTCGCCTTGATGTGGAACGCGGCGGGGCGCATGTAGATTATGAAACCAACACCCTGGCTTTGAATCTCGCGTCTTTCATATATTTACTGTAGTAGACATCGCAACACCCATATCAAAACAAAAATCTGGGCTGGCTACTTATCTCTTACCCTTGTATCTGTTCTTTTAACTTACATGCGATGCGCCTCAACCTACCGTTAAGACATGCTTCTCTCTCCTTAGTCTGTTTTGGTTTCCCATTATCTTATATGATATATATAAAAGATCCCTATGTGGACTTAGCCTAAGAGTGGAGGGTTGACCCTACAAGAAAAATACAGCACATAATATCCAGCAGTCATACTAGATAGAAAGTTGTAGTGCAAGCTCCATGTGGAAGAGAGAGCGAAGAAACACTCAGTGGCACTGTCTCATTGGGTATTCACGGCAAACGTCAACCCACAGTTTACTTTGGGGGTCATTATTTGGTGAAGAGCCACACAAAAAGTTACATATACCAAAAAACTAGAGGGAGTATGCAGATTACCATTTAATAGCATAACGGGAGCCCTAAAAACTACCCTGACAGCAGCATTTCCCGCTCGCAGACCGCGTAAGCCAAAAAAAATACCGCGTAAGCCACTGCAACAAGGCTTAAGGCCTCGGCGAAAGTTGAGTGCAGGCCATATGGCTATAGCAGTATAGCGCCATCTAATATCGGGCAAACGGAATATATGGTTTCAAATAAACGGAAGGATCGGGTCTATTGTTTACTGTGCCGACCCAGAAATAAGTAGAACCTACAGGATTACAGCATCATCTTTCAAGTAGGAATTAAAGCCGTGAAGAAACCAACAGAAATTCTGGAGAAACGTGCTTAGGCTGTATTCGCGTCAATATATATATCGATAGTCAAGCGGCGATTAAGGCAATAATCTCACACAGTGCTTCATCAAGAAGACTCCTGGAATGCAAAGAAGCAATGAAAAAAGTTTGCTCTGGTTATAAATCTGTACTAGGTTCCGGTCATAAAAGGATGGATGGTAACGAAGGGGCCGATGATTTGGCAAAGGAGGGTGCAACACTCGGTAAACGTCGCAAACCATTTGGGAGAAATCAAAGGGAGACTGGAGTTGCATATAAACTATCAAGCAGAAAAGGCGTGGCGAGAAGCATAGGACCGCAAAATTTCTAAGATCATGTGCACAGCCTACGATATTAGACTCACAAAATGGCTCATATTTCTAAAGAGAGATGCCCATACTAACTGGACACTGCTTTCTGGCGTCACACTAAGTTGAGCCTGGTCAGTAACAGCAATTGTAGGAAGTGCGAGCTGCAGGAAGAAACGATTGAGCATATTCGGTGTTCGTGTCCTGCGCTCTCGAGGTCAAGGCGCTATTTATTAGGTAGACATAGTTGCTAGATTTTGAGGCAGCTATTAAGCTAGGTTCTAGAAAACTTCTAGTATTTGCCAAGCGGGCGGAGTTATTCTATAACATAAGTCTTGGCACCTGATTCGTGCTCTTACGTTTGGATGTCAAACTAATTCTGGTAACACTATGGACATATTCAGTCTATGTAAGGTCTTTATTGACCGGGCAGTTCAACCTAATATAGCCTTATCTCATACATACATATTAGGGCGGGTCGGAGAAGAAACTTTGCCGAAGGAACCATACCTCTAAAACAAATTCTGATGTCCCCCCCATTGGGTCGAACTTTTGGGTAGGGGCAATTTCAATTCTACCTGCTGTGTCTTGTGGTGGCTTAAAAAAACAACACAAGCAATTTTACGATCTGCAATTGTGTCACAGTGATACCTTCATTTTTTAAAACGGTTGAATAAAAAACCCACACAACTATGTTTACCACATGCAAATGCATCACAGTTATGCTTTGGTTTTAAAAGGGGGTTGTAAAAACGCTAATTTCTAATAATTTTTTTTTATTTCTTTTCTATTACTAAGTTAAATTCATTTTTGCATTTACATATGTTCTGACTAAATAAATTTCTAAAGAGAAAAATAAACTCCAAAAAGAAAAAAACATAGGCATTTCAAAGTGGAATTTTTCAAAATTTGCCCCTACGACCCAAAGGGGGGGACATCAGAATTCGTTTTAGAGGTATGGTTCCTTCGGCAAAGTTTCTTATTTTCATCCCTAGAATCGACCCGGCCTAATACATATGTATATTAAATCATTTAAATAAACTGCCATGAGCAATGACTATTTTTGCAAAATACATTGAATAAATATAACATTAAGAATATCACGATAAACTAAAAACCAAACAAATTGAGTTATACCAATAATACATGAAGATGCAACCATGCGATGTAACGGTACATGTACAAAATCTTGCATTTTGCATCGAAAGAGAGAGAGAGAAAGAGACGATGGCACGCCGGGCGTATACGGAACATTAATGTTATCTAAGCAATAACAACATAAACGAGGATGAGACAAACTAAAATAGCAAATACAACAACAATATAACTACATAATACAACAAAATGAGAATAAATGCAATAACAACAAAGCAACAAAACTATAAACATTTAAAATTATTACTTTTATCAGTAAGACAATTTTACTACCAAAAATTTTATGAAACGTGAAACTCAAGATATCGCAACAAAGCCCGAAGGATTATATAATACACACAAAAAGGAGTAGAGCAAGTGTGATGTGTGAAAGGATAAAGATTGTGAATAGTTTAAAAATCATATTAAACTATCTAAGTATATATGCATAATCATGAAGCAAAAATTTGCTGTTATTGTAGTGAGGATACAAAATGCAAAATCAGCTCACCCAGATGCAACCAAGAAAGTCAGGGACAAAAGGGAAGGGAGTGTAGAAATGGTAAAACTGCTATGAAGATGAAGTAGTTTTTGCGGGTTGGGAAAATTTGCGAATGAATGACTGCGTTTCGTGTCTTTGCATAAAAAACTTATTCACATACACACAACCATGTTTGCCTAGCCTTTAAGTGTGTGTAAGAAGATGCGTTGTATATAAAGGCAAATTTAGACTAAAAGTTATATAAATATAGGGTGAGGTGATTACAAAATTCTAACAATGATAGCTCTAAAGCTTCAGCTTGAGTATTTTTTATGTTCGATTTTTTTCTGTGCAAAATGTTTGTACGACCGCTAGGCGCAGGCAGCTGGTTGTTGGTATGAGAGGTTCGGCGAACTCCATAACGCCCTATTATGTGACGGATATGCGTAGTTGCTTATAGGAATGCTAGTAAGGGACTATCGGGAGGTCGGTGGCCAATAACTGTCAGCCTCCTAATCCAGGGTGTTATGCTGAGCGTGACTATTAGATCATTTACAGCCAGCGATTATATTCGGATGTATTTCAGTAGACGCATTTTGGGACCATTCCGCCTGGTAAAGTAACTGACTTTAAAAAACCAATGGGCGCAGTTTCAACGGACGATTTTACTTCTCGAGGCCTCCATGTCGGGCAGGTGGTTATACGACCAAGGTGAATTTCTCAGAAGTTTATAACGAAGGAGCGTTTCCCAAGGCAGCCGGTTCTATGTAACGGAACAACTCGGGATTTTTCCCGACCAAGGGCGGTAATTTCAATGTAACCCCCCAACCCAATTTAAAAAGTGAAAGAGAAAAAAGTTACAAGCCAATGAAGATTATATTACTTCAAGTGATGAGTCACAAGTGAAGAGCAAACGTAGCGAAAAATCAATGAGCTTGGTGAGGGACAAAGAAGAAGAATGGAGAGATATACGAAGAAGAGGAAGTAAAAGAGCCTTCTTAGAGTATCGGAAAGCAAAGCGCGGGTGCCGTTGTTGATTTAACCCATCGGGAAGAAGAAATAGATCAAGGGCAGTACGTTGACAAAAAGAAGTTTCGAGCGAAGCGATGAGGCTGCGATCGGCTGGAGCCGATAATGTTGGTCTTAATAAGCTAGGGCTACAATGAGAAGGGCCTTAAACAGGCTATCTGGATCAAAAGAGTGATACAGGAAATACCTCGAAAGCTGAAAGTCAGAAGGAGGGGGAAATAGAAGCGATATGCGAACAACAAAGAGGATGGATAAAGTGGGCAAAACGCCAATGGGAAGTAACATCATGACTCCGGCTTTCTCGGCTGAAAATCTGACTGCTACTGGGGGATGAATGGCATGTCCAAACAGCCCCTGACTGGGAAGCTGTTTATGCAAAGGTGGAGAATATAGAGGGAGCTTCTTAGCTTCATCATGAAGATTTTGAAGTACGAACGCAATAAACTGTTGCCATGCTTGAAAATTATAACAACCTTAAGACGGTTTAAAGGAGGGGTTTCAAAGGCAAGGTGCAAAGGTGCTTCGAGAGCACAATCCAAAGGTTGTTCTGCTTTTTCTGCAACTTTAAAACACGAGTTTACCGTTATTTGCGGAGGAGGCTGAGCTCTACATCTTAAAAATAAACAACAGTAGAAGGATATATTGTACATAGTGCTTGAGACAATATTCCAAGGCTTGGGCGGTGTTTATCTGCACCTCAGGAAGATAAGTCCCAAAGCCAATAATCATAAAAAGAAAAAAACCACGAGAACTTGAAGTCGAAGAAAAATATGTAGGCGTAACAACGAAGGAGGAGGGCGACAAGCAGCTCAATGATATTAATTTTCTTAAAAAGAAATCTTCAACAGAGTTAGCGATATTTTATTTGATGAGGCGTTTATCAAGAAGCTTTGGGATTCATCTAGAGAAAGGGTTTCTGTGATCAGCACGGGCATTAGGCAAGGTGAGAACAGCGGTAATGGTAAGAAAACACATACATATACTCCTGTAGGATGTCTCATTTCTGTACTGAGGTTTGAGCGTTAGTAGCCATTGAACGAAAGACAGAATAACGACATAACTCGAGATCCTGTTATATGGATGAGTATGGGCAGGTGGCGATACAGTCGTTAGAGGGGTGTCCCTATTTGGGTTGTAAGTCATTTGCAAATAGCTCATGGAGGTAGTTCTCCTACATACGTAGGGCTAGCATCAAGCATAACTCCTACGTACGTAGGGCTAACAACATGAATATGACCAAGGATTCCGCTCCAAGGAAACGTCACAACTATTTCTCTACTCCAATTGTCTCACCCTTTATGTAAGCCCAATAGCTTGTATGTGCGAGCTTCTCTGTTGACAGCGACGCGAACTACACAAGAAAAAGATACATTTTAATGTGAATCTTGATAGCGAGCAGCATGAGACAAGATTACTTACTTCTTCGTGCTAACAACAAGCAAAGAAAAGTAGAAAACAAAATTTGAGCAATCGCAAGCGATAAGCAATTCAGCCATATGAACATTAGGGGTGAAGATTGTGACGGCGCGGGAAGCAAACCAAAAAACCAAATGAAAAGCGATATTGCAGCAATGACTTGAATATTGCATCAATGCGCGTATGCGCGTATACACGAACACACACACACACACAACAACATATAACATTAACGTGCTAGCGTTGCAATAAAGACGTCTCAAGCACATGTCACTCAAATGAAAAGCAGCAACAAAAACTATAAGCACAATGTTTTTTGTGGCATGTGGCAAAGCAAAGCAAACCAAGCCGCCCACGCTGTCTGCCACATTTGGGCGCTCAAGAAAAGTTTTCATGTAATACATACAAATCTACGAGTGTGTGCAAAACTATGCATGTATAAGTGCGATGTATGTGTTTGTGCATTCGTGCCACTGCACGTGAAGATTGCTCTTTGATTTCCTTCGTATGAACATCGCTGCTCCCATAAGAAAGACATTGAAAAGTACAAAGTGCTTGCAAGCAGCTGATAATTTTCATTATGCTTTTTTGCGATTTTGCACATTTTCATACACACAACTGCAAACACGCATACTCACACATATGTACTTCGAAGTAGTTTGCTCATAGTAACGGTGACCATATTTTACTTGAAAGAACCTTTACGTCTTGTGCGACTCGGTAATTTATAAGAAATTTCTCCAAAATATTCTCTTTATTCTTTTCAGATTATTGAAAATGTCATTTCAAAATGCTTAGGGTCAAATTATATATGACCCGCTAACACCCTGCGTCGCAGTCACTCGGATTACCACTAACCACTAACTATGTAATAACACTTTGGCGGCGCGTTTCCATTATCCATACAAATTAGGTGACCATTAAAATTTGAAACTAGGAGCCTTTTTCATAGGTAGATGTATTACCAACAAGCATTGAAGGTAGATGAAGATTAGAGGAAGGTTAAATAATTACCTCTGTTCTCGAATCACTAATGTTAGAGGAGGACTCGCGAAACTCTGAAAAAGTATAGCGCTCTCATTCAAAATGGGACCCAATTATCGAATCGGGAAAAATTATAGTTTTAAAATCAAATTCGAATATATATCTGTATTGGAATCCTAGTGTGAATTTAATTTGCAATTGTTCTCTTATCATTGTCGATTACTGGTGTACTTCGTTTTTTAACAATTTTCTAGAGTCAAAATTACACAAGTTTAGATGGTGGATGATATAAGTAATGCCCGAAAATTCTACGAAAAAATCCGGTGGATGGTTGAACGTTTCAAGACCTGGGCTGATTCCCTCAGGAACGATAATAAAATAAAAATAAATAAATAAATATAAGGCGCGATAACCTCCGAAGGAATTTTAGGCTGAGCTTTTCTTCCAATTTGCGTAGTGCTCCTTTTTTAATTTTCCCTACAAATTGGCGGGATGGCACTTACTTTTTTTATGGCGACACCGAACGGCATCTGCAAGACGGATGAATTTTGACTGAGAAGCTTTTCGTAGCAGAAATACACTCGGAGTGCTTGCCAAACACTGCCGAGGGGAGACTCCGCTTAGAAAAATGTTCTCCTATTGGAAAAAAACTTGTTTATAAAATTTTGATGTTGCTTTTCTCGGGGCGTGAACCCAGGATCTTCGGTGTGGTAGGCATAGTACGATAACATTATACCACGGCGGCTGCCAAAGATAATAGCGACCTGATAGCTGACGTACAGGATGTGCTTAAGTTGTGGAGAGAGCATTTCTCCTCATTGCTAGGGAGAATGCCAACCCGATACGCCAATTGTCGATGATGGAAAACACGTTCCGACACCGGATTATGACGAAGTGAGAATTACAATATACCGCCTAAATTACAAGGCGCCAGGTAATGACGGAATACCCGCCGAGCTGTTCATACACGGATGCGAATAATTAGCAAAGAGCATGTATGAACTCCTATGCCAAATATGTCCGGGTTTTGTTATACTCTGTGAGCTCTAAGTTTGATTGGATAACGGTTGGTTGTACATATATAAAGGAATCGAGATAGATATAGACTTCCATATATCAAAATAATCAGGATCGAAAAAAAATTAGATTGAGCCATGTCCGTCCGTCCGTCCGTCCGTCCGTCCGTCCGCCCGTTAACACGATAACTTGAGTAAATTTTAAGGTATCTTGATGAAATTTGCTATGTAGGTTCCTGAGCGCTCATCTCAGATCGCTATTTAAAATGAACGATATCGGACTATAACCACGCCCACTTTTTCGATATCGAAAATTTCGAAAAACCGAAAAAGTGCGATAATTCATTACAAAAGACTGATAAAGCGACGAAACTTGGTAGATGAGTTGAACTTATGACGCAAAATAGAAAATTAGTAAAATTTTGGACAATGGGCGTGGCACCGCCCACTTTTAAAAGAAGGTAATTTAAAACTTTTGCAAGCTGTAATTTGGCAGTCGTTGAAGATATCATGATGAAATTTGGCAGGAACGTTACTCTTATTACTATATGTACGCTTAATAAAAATTAGCAAAATCGGAGAAGGACCACGCCCACTTTTAAAAAAAAATTTTTTTTAAAGTAAAATTTTAACAAAAAATTTAATATCTTTACAGTATATAAGTAAATTATGTCAAGATTCAACTCCAGTAATGATATGGTGCAACAAAATACAAAAATAAAAGAAAATTTAAAAATGGGCGTGGCTCCGCCCTTTTTCATTTAATTTGTCTAGGATACTTTTAACGCCATAAGTCGAACAAAAATTAACCAATCCTTTTGAAATTTGGTAGAGGCATAGATTTTATGGCGTTAATTGTTTTCTGTGAAAATGGGCGAAATCGGTTGATGTCACGTCAAGGGTTTTTACACAGTCGTCCGTCTGTCTTTCCGCATGACTGCTAACACGATAACTTGAGCAAAAATCGATATATCTTTACTAAACTCAGTTCACGTACTTATCTGAACTCACTTTATCTTGGTATGAAAAATGAACGAAATCCGACTATGACCACGCCCACTTTTTCGATATCGAAAATTACGAAAAATGAAAAAAATGCCATAATTCTATACCAAATACGAAAAAAGGGATTAAACATAGTAATTGGATTGTTTCATTGACGCGAAATATAACTTTAGAAAAAAATTTATAAAATGGTTGTAACACCTACCATATTAAGTAGAAGAAAATGAAAAAGTTCTGCAGGGCGAAATAAAAAACTCTTAAAATCTTGGCAGGTATTACATATATAAATAAATTAGCGGTATCCAACAGATGATGTTCTGGGTCACCCTGGTCCACATTTTGGTCGATATCTGGAAAACGCCTTCACATATACAACTACCACCACTCCCTTTTAAAACTCTCATTAATACCTTTAGTTTGATACCCATATCGTACAAACTCATTCTAGAGTCACCCCTGGTCCACCTTTATGGCGATATTTCGAAAAGGCGAACACCTATAGAACGAAGGCCCACTCCGTTTTAAAATACTCATTAACACCTATCGTTTGATGCCCAAATTGTGCAAACAAATTCTAGGGTCACCCCTGGTCCACCTTTGTGGCGATATCTCGAAACGGCGTCCACCTATGGAACTAAGGATTACTCCCTTTTAAAATGCTCATTAACACCTTTCATTTGATACCCATATCGTACAAACGCATTCTAGAGTCAACCCTGATCCACCTTTATGGCTATATCCCTAAATGACGTCCACCTATAGAACTATGGCCCACTCCCTCATAAAATACTCTTTAATGCCTTTCATTTGATACACATGTCATACAAACACATTCCAGGGTTTCCCTCGGTTCATTTTCCTACATGGTTATTTTCCCTTATGTTGTCACCATAGCTCTCAACTGAGTATGAAATGTTCGGTTACACCCGAACTTAACCTTCCTTACTTGTTATAGTTGCATATGCAGTCATATAAAGAAGTGTTATGATATGTTTTGTTACACAAATGTTACGGTTCACTACTGTAATTAGGAGCACATCGGTTCGAAATCTACTCTACGTCCACCAGATTTATGATTTTTTAAATGCAAGTGCAGACTTGTCTGCTTCAAGATTGAAACCTAGTGTTGCGCTTTCATATACTAAATTTTAAAACAAAATTGACTTGATCATATATATATCACACTGTCAAAAAAAGTTTCCGATTTAGGCTCAAACTTTAAACCATTTACGTACCGGTTTCAATGTTACATATTTGGTTTATAAATCCAAATATTTCCGCCAAAAATTAACGAAATCGAATGAAAACCACGCCCACTATAAAAGAGCTTTAAGAGGGCCGTAGCTGCACAAAATAGGCTATATGTTTGCGGATGATAACTGTATATCAATATGATTTGACTTCTACAGTGTACCCCTCAAACATTCTCGGTGCGCTCATAATTTAGAAATCCGATATGAGTCCGAAATATTTTTGAAAATATGAGCCTAAGAAATATGATCGTATAAGAGCCTTTTATGACTCCGTTATCATGAAAATTATGAGTCATTTGCTAGGAATGTAAAGTTGACAAAGCAAATTTAAACAAGTAAGGAAGGTTAAGTTCGGGTGTAACCGAACATTTCATACTCAGTTGAGAGCTATGGTGACAACATAAGGGAAAATAACCATGTAGGAAAATGAACCGAGGGAAACCCTGGAATGTGTTTGTATGACATGTGTATCAAATGAAAGGCATTAAAGAGTATTTTATGAGGGAGTGGGCCATAGTTCTATAGGTGGACGCCATTTAGGGATATAGCCATAAAGGTGGATCAGGGTTGACTCTAGAATGCGTTTGAACGATATGGGTATCAAATGAAAGGTGTTAATGAGCATTTTAAAAGGGAGTAATCCTTAGTTCCATAGGTGGACGCCGTTTCGAGATATCGCCACAAAGGTGGACCAGGGGTGACCCTAGAATTTGTTTGCACAATATGGGCATCAAACGATAGGTGTTAATGAGTATTTTAAAACGGAGTGGGCCTTCGTTCTATAGGTGTTCGCCTTTTCGAAATATCGCCATAAAGGTGGACCAGGGGTGACTCTAGAATGAGTTTGTACGATATGGGTATCAAATTAAAGGTATTAATGAGAGTTTTAAAAGGGAGTGGTGGTAGTTGTATATGTGAAGGCGTTTTCCAGATATCGACCAAAATGTGGACCAGGGTGACCCAGAACATCATCTGTTGGATACCGCTAATTTATTTATATATGTAATACCTGCCAAGATTTTAAGAGTTTTTTATTTCGCCCTGCAGAACTTTTTCATTTTCTTCTACTTAATATGGTAGGTGTTACAACCATTTTATAAATTTTTTTCTAAAGTTATATTTCGCGTCAATGAAACAATCAAATTACCATGTTTAATCCCTTTTTTCGTATTTGGTATAGAATTATGGCATTTTTTTCATTTTTCGTAATTTTCGATATCGAAAAAGTGGGCGTGGTCATAGTCGGATTTCGTTCATTTTTCATACCAAGATAAAGTGAGTTCAGATAAGTACGTGAACTGAGTTTAGTAAAGATATATCGATTTTTGCTCAAGTTATCGTGTTAACAGTCATGCGGAAAGACAGACGGACGACTGTGTATAAAAACTTGACGTGACATCAACCGATTTCGCCCATTTTCACAGAAAACAATTAGCGCCATAAAATCTATGCCTCTACCAGATTTCAAAAGGATTGGTTAATTTTTGTTCGACTTATGGCGTTAAAAGTATCCTAGACAAATTAAATGAAAAAGGGCGGAGCCACGCCCATTTTTAAATTTTCTTTTATTTTTGTATTTTGTTGCACCATATCATTACTGGAGTTGAATCTTGACATAATTTACTTATATACTGTAAAGATATTAAATTTTTTGTTAAAATTTTACTTTAAAAAAAAATTTTTTTTAAAAGTGGGCGTGGTCCTTCTCCGATTTTGCTAATTTTTATTAAGCGTACATATAGTAATAAGAGTAACGTTCCTGCCAAATTTCATCATGATATCTTCAACGACTGCCAAATTACAGCTTGCAAAAGTTTTAAATTACCTTCTTTTAAAAGTGGGCGCTGCCACGCCCATTGTCCAAAATTTTACTAATTTTCTATTTTGCGTCATAAGTTCAACTCATCTACCAAGTTTCGTCGCTTTATCAGTCTTTTGTAATGAATTATCGCACTTTTTCGGTTTTTCGAAATTTTCGATATCGAAAAAGTGGGCGTGGTTATAGTCCGATATCGTTCATTTTAAATGGCGATCTGAGATGAGTGCTCAGGAACCTACATACCAAATTTCATCAAGATACCTCAAAATTTACTCAAGTTATCGTGTTAACGGACGGACGGACGGACGGACGGACGGACGGACATGGCTCAATCTAATTTTTTTTCGATCCTGATTATTTTGATATATGGAAGTCTATATCTATCTCGATTCCTTTATATATGTACAACCAACCGTTATCCAATCAAACTTAATATACTCTGTGAGCTCTGCTCAACTGAGTATAACAAATCTTCATACTAGACTAAGAAAAATTGTCCATTTGAATAAAGATTTGTTTATGTACAACATTTGTTTTAACCTTCCCTGCTTTTTTTGCTACACATTGATATTGGTTTATTTAATTGTCCCTGACTGCCTCCATTCATTGAATCCGAGAAGTGTAAGTACTCAAGACTTTTTCCGGTGAATTTTCAAAGCATTATTGTCTCCTCGGTATGCCATTCATATGGATATCGTATGCCTTTTAATCTGCTTAGACCATTTTTCCAAACAACGCTTTGAATATGCTTCCCTATTTTTGTATACTTTAATATCCGTCAAAAACATATTATTAAAAAATGGCAATAAATTTATGGGACTTTTAAGGCTCATAAATGGCTCCGAAAAAGTTCAAAATGAAATCCGAACGGAGTATAATATGTGCCGTTTATGACGCCAATATGCGTCATACATGAGTCGTATTCAAGGTCATATTGTGTAGGGAAATAGGCTCATATCGGACGACCATCACAGAAGGGAATAGCATTTTTAAATGAGCTCATAAAGAGCGTAAGCGCTCCAATTAAGACCCTTTTTTGATTCCTTTTTGACTCCGAATGTTTACTGGGTATTTATAACTAAAAAATGTATGAATAAAAAAATTTGGAATTGAAAAATCATCCTTCTGCGTTCCAGAAGACATAACTCGGAAAAGAATTGACCTATAACGAAAAAGGCGGTACAAATTTTTTCTTTATAAAGATAAATATTTCTAACAAAAGTAGGCAAAATCGATTCATCACCACACCCATTTTTGATAGTATGTACTTTAGGCCGGGTCGATTTGTGGGGAGGCAAAAAAATTGCCCATTGCTCTGTGAAAATCATATTCTACGGATCAAAATAAGAAACTTTGCCGCAGGAACCATACCTCTAAAACGAATTTTGATGTCCCCCCCTTTGGGTCGTAGGGGCAAGTTTTGAAAAATTCCACTTTGAAATGCCTATGTTTTTTCTTTTTGGAGTTTATTTTTCTCATTAGAAATTTATTTAGTCAGAACATATGTAAATGAAAAAATGAATTTAACTTAGTAATAGAAAAGAAATAAAAAAAAATTATTAGAAATTAGCGTTTTTACAACCCCCTTTTAAAACCAAGGCATCACTGTGATGCATTTGCATGTGGTAAACATAGTTGTGTGGGTTTTTTATTCAACCGTTTTAAAAAATGAAGGTATCACTGCGACACAATTGCAGATCGTAAAATTGCTTGTGTTGTATTTTTTTAAGCCACCACAAGACACAGCAAGTAGAATTGAAATTGCCCCTACCCAAAAGTTCGACCCAAAGGGGGACATCAGAATTCGTTTTAGAGGTATGGTTCCTTCGGCAAAGTTTCTTATTTTGATCCCTAGAACACGATTTTCACAGAGCAATGAGCGATTTTTAAATCGACCCGCCCTAATGTACTTGGTGTCAAAAAACTGAAGCTAAATGAACTTACGATAAAAGCTGTGAGCTAAGTATCTGGAACAACCGAAATTAGATTTTTGTTAATTTCTGTTTTTTGTTTAAAAACATATCAACGTGTTTCTAGCAAAATTTTTTAAATATATATCTTTTTTCCAATTAAATAATATGGTCACCGTATTCATATTCATATGTAGATATGTGTTTATTGGTACATTTATTCACACTTTTACGCAATTTTAATACGTTTTTTGCCATCCTTAAAGTTTTTATGGTGGCCGGAGAGGTTGGAGTAATAAATATCTGACGTTTGCAAGAACATATCCTTGAGATACAAATGCAGATATATTTATAATTTCTTATGACATATGTAACTTAGCATATATGTATATATGCCAATATGCATACTTAAATTCATGGAAATGAAATAGAAACCGACGCGATAATGATTAGATATAATCTCAGGAAACTTTACGTTTATAGGCGAAATTGATGGACAGAAACTGGTGCTAACACGATCGTGTATGCCTAATAACCCTAGTGACTTATATAAACTCTGAACTAACACTAACTGTCGCCGATCTCTTCTAGAGAGGACCCAAGAGAACAGTGTACACCTCTCACATGGATCCCCGGACAACGGGCCTAATAAAAGTGGCCTGAGTTTGCCCGCGGGGAGCCACTAAACTTACCTAACCTAACCTATTTCATCTGATAAGGGAGGAACATTAGATGGTCTTGCAATAGCACCCAACACCAAAGTCAAAGCGTTACCAATGTCCAGCTATGTATGTCGAATCAGTGTTCTAATACGGCAGATAACTTGCGTATTACATAGTTATATTAGAAGCACCTTTATATGCTCTTATAAAAGCTATATAAATTTTTAATCTCCATTCTTCTTCCAAACTCAGCCAGCATCATGTACATATATACTCTGACAGCCAAGTAGGGCCCAAGACGCTAAAATCACCTCTTACCTCCTCTTGTTGATAACTGTAAGAGGGTGCTACGTGAGCATGGTGACAGGAATATTGATGGCAATGAAAAAATGGATGAACTGGCGAAGGCCAGTGAATCATTAGACATCACAGAGACCGTCACCGTGTACTGACCACTTATATCAATAAAGAGAGAGATTCTGACCAATTTCAAGAGACCCGTCATTGGTAATTGTTATTCGTTGGACACCTGTAAAATCATCAAACAAACTTGGCAAGACTACAACCAGAAAAGAACCGAAAATGCACTAAATAGGTGAAGGAAAGAAATATTTAGAATCACGAGCATAATTACAGAATATTGGATTGTACGCTGAAAGAATGGGTATCCCCTTCAACGACCGGTGTAGGAGCTGTGGACAGGAGGATTGTAAGGAAACAGTCACACATTTCATCTACGAGAGTTCAGTTCTAGCGAATGCATCAAAACGGCTCCTCGAGCGCCCGGTCTCTTAGGACGAGCGGCACAACAACCAACCAACCAACACAAGACGACTCAGACTTCTAGGCGCACGGTTTTTCAACAAGATGCGGCTGGAAGATGTTGGAAAGGTGGACCTTTCGCCCCCACTTAAGAACATTAGAGGAAATAAATGGTCGTTGAGGACTACTAGAAAGTAATCTGGTTGGGAAGCTTCCTCTTAACTAACTCTACCCCGAAATGATCCAGAAAACAATCCCGATATGATCCGTATATTGTAACGAAAAGCAGTATCATAATGATCCTGGAATGTTCCCCATACGAACCCGCATTGTTTCCGAAGTATCCTCAATGATGCTGAGAAAATCCAAAGCATTATCGAGACAGTCATGAAACGATAATTATACTCAGTTGAGCAGAGCTCACAGAGTATATTAACTTTGATTGAATAACGGTTGGTTGTACAGGTATAAAGGAATCGAGATAGATATAGACTTCCGACTTTAGAAAAAACTTTTGTAAAATGGATGTGACACCTACCATATTAAGAAGAAGGAAATGAAAACGTTTTGTAGGGCGAAATCAAAAGCCCTTGGAATCTTGGCAGGAATACTGTTCGTAGTATTACATATATAAATAAATTACCGGTACCCGACAGATGATGTTCTGGGTCACCCTGGTCCACATTTTGGCCGATATCTCGAAAACGCCTTCACATATACAACTACCGCCACTCCCTTTTAAAACTCTAATTAATACCTTTAAATTGATACCCATATCGTACAAACTCATTCTAGAGTCACCCCTGCTCCACCTTTATGGTGATATCTCCAAAAGGTGTCCACATATAGAACTACTAGCCTTTACCCGCGGCCCCGTCCGCAAGGAGCAAATGAAATATGTGGGCTATTCACGTTAGCCTGCTTATAAAGTTATCTGTTTAAAATTTTTTTTCTGTCTAATGCATTTTATTTTTGTAATTGAGTAAAAAAAAGAACTTTATGAGCTGATAACCTGATAGGATCCCAAAATGATAACGAAATTATACAGAAAAAGCCACGAAATGACCCCGACGTTATCGCGGACGGATCCCGAAAACCATCCAGAAACGCCCCGAAAGTGTTTCCAAAAGTTCCCGAAGTAGTCCCAAAAAAAACCGAAATGACAACGACACGATTCTAGACTTATCCAGATAACCACACAGAAATGATGCCTGAAGGGTACCAATTTGATCCCGAAATAGTCCCGAAAAAGTTCCGAAATTACCCTGACGGGCTCCCGGACGGATCTCAGAAACCATCCAGAAAATATCCAGGAAGGGTCCCTAAATTATGCCGACTAACTCCAGAAAAAGTTCCGAAATGGCTCCGAGGGGATCCACGATGGATCGCGAAAACCATACAGAAATGATTCCGGAAGGATTCCAAAATGATCCCGAAATAGTCCGGAATTGACCCAGATGGGATCCCGCACAGAAACAGAAATGATCCCGGAAGGGTGCAAAAACTATCTCGGAAAAGTAAAAAAAAATCCCGAAATGGCTCTTACGGCATCCCGGACTGATCGAGAAATGATCTCGGAAGGGTCCCCAAATGATCCCAAAATTGTCCCGAAATGACCCTGATGGATCCGGCAAACCATCAAGAAATTATGCCGAAAAGGTCCCAAAATGATCCCGAAATAATACAGAAAAAGTCACGAAACGACCCCTAGAGGATCCCCAAATGATCCCGTATTAGCCCCGAAAAGGTCCCGAAATAACCCCGACGGGATCCCGGACAAATCCCGAAAACCATCCAGAAATGATGCCGGAAGGAATCCCAAATGATTCCGTAAAAGTCCCGCATTGATTCCGACGGGATCCCGAACGGATACCGAAAATCATCCAGTAGTGACGCCGGAAAGGTCCTCAAATGATCACCTAATAGTCCCGAAATTACCCTTAAGGGGTCATGGACGGATCCCATAAACCATCCAGAAATGATCCCGATATATTCCCGAAGAAGTCCCGAAATGACCCTGACGGGATCTCGAACGCACCCCTAAATGACCCTGACGGGATCCCGGACAGATCCCGAAATCCATCCAGAAATGATCTTGGGAGGGACCCCAAATGATCCCGAAAAAGTCCCGCAATGATTCCGAGGGGATCCTGATCGGATATCGATAACCATCCAGAAGTGATGCCGGAAAGGTCCTCAAATGATCACCTAATACCAAAATGACCCTGACGGCATCCCGGACTGATCCCAAAATCCATCCAGAAATGATCTTGGGAAGGTCCCAAAATTATCCCGAAATAGTCTCGGAAAAGTTCAGAAATTACCCTGACGGGTTCCCGGACGAATCCTGAAAGCCATCTCTAAATGATCCCGAAAAAGTCCCGAAATGACCCTGACTGGACCCCGAAAGGATCCCGAAAACTATCCAGAAATGATGCCGGAAATGTCCTCAAATGATCACCTAATAGTTCCGAAAAGACCCTGACGGGATCCCGAACGGATCCCGACAACTATCTAGAAATGATGCCGAAAGGGCCCGCAAATGATCCCGTATTAGTCGAGAAAAAGTCCCGAAATGAACCCGACGGGATGCCGGACGAATCCCAAAAACCAGCCAGAAATGATGCCGGAAGGGACACCAAATGATCCCGAAAAAGTCCCGCAATAATTCCGACGGGATCCTGAGCGGATACCGAAAACCATCCAGAACTGATACCGAAAAGGTCCTCAAATGATCACCTAATAGTCCCAAAATGACCCTGACGGCATCCCGGACAGATCCCGAAATCCATCCAGAAATGATCTTGGGAGGGTCCCAAAATTATCCCGAAAAAGTCTGGGAAAAGTCCAGAAATTACCCTGACGGATACCGGACGAATCCTGAAAACCAATCTTAAATGATGCCGAGAAAGTCCCGAAATGACCCTGATGGGACCCGGAAAGGATCCCGAAAACTAACCAGAAATGATACCGGAAAGGTCGTCTAATGATCTCCCAATAGTTCCGAAAAGACCCTGACGGGATCCCGAACGGATCCCGACAACTATCCAGAAATGATGCCGAAAGGGTCCGCAAATGATCCCGTATTAGTCGAAGAAAAGTCCCGAAAGGACCACGGCGGGATCCCGGACGAATCCCAAAAACCATCCAGAAATGATGCCGGTAGGTATCCCAAATGGTTCCGAAATAGTCCCGAAATGACCTCGTCGGCATCCCGGACGGATCCCGAAAATTATCCAGAAATGATGCCGGAAAGGTTCCCAAATGATCCCCTAATAGTCCCGAAATTACCCTAATGGGATCCCGGACGGATCCCGAAAACCATCCAGAAATGATGCCGAAAGGGTTCCCAAATGATCCCGTATTAGTCGCGAAAAAGTCCCGAAATGACCCCGACGGGATCCCGGACGGATCCCGAAAACCATTCAGAAATGATGCCGAAAGGGTTCCCAAATGATCCCGTATTAGCCGCGAAAAAGTCCCGAAATGACCCCGACGCGATCCCGGACGGATCCCGAAAACCATCCAGAAATGATGCCGGATGAGCCCCAAAATGATCCGGAAAAAGTCCCCAAATGACCCCGACGAGATCCCGGACGGATCCCGAAAACAATCCAGAAATGATGCCGGAAGAGCCCCCAAATGATCCCGAAAAAGTCCCCAAATGACCCCGACGATATCCCGGACGGATCCCGAAAACCATCCAGAAATGATGCCGGAAGAGCCCACAAATGATCCCGAAAAAGTCCCCATATGACCCCGACGAGATCCCGCACGGATCCCGAAAACCATCCAGAAATGATGCCGGAAGGGTCCCCAAATGATCGCGAAATAGTCCCGAAATGATTTCGGAATAGTCCCGAAAATGTTCCAAAATAACCCCGACGGGATCCCGGACGGATCCCGTAAACTATACAGAAATGATCCCGGAAGGGTCCCAAAATGATCCCGAAATAGTCCCGAAAAAGTCCCGAAATTACCCCGGCGTAATCCCGGACCGATCCCGAAAACCATCCAGAAATGTCCCGGAAGGGTCTCGATATGACCCTTACGGGATCACAAATAAGGTGAAGCTAATTATAAAACCATGTTAATAAGGCAGCAGGCGCATTGGAGCGAATAAAAAGTTTGATAGAAACATACAGGTAAAGCTAATAGAAGCGTGCTAATAAAAACAATTGATGGAGGGCGGATGGCGGGAGTAGAGGAGAGGACCACTGATCGTTCCTCCAAAATTGTCTAGATCTCGTTCTGTATGTACCAGATACCAAAAACTATTGATTTAGGAGAAAATTTAGATTGAGTTATAACAATTTATGGATTTTACACCAGAGGGGGCGATAAAGGGGGGCGGGCGGAGGGTGTCACTGCTTACTTTGTAAGCCCTCGACTTATTTGACCCCTTGAGTCTGTGATATTGGTGAAGGCCAGTATACGTAAAGTTATAATGTGTAAAAATTATGAAAAATAATTTCTCGAAGGGTCGTGGGACCGCCACCCCTCTTTCCATGTTCGAAAAAAATTTCGCTAGTAGACTACTGTCTGTGTCCCAAATTTCATCAAAATCCGTGTAGCCATTCTGGCGTGATTCAGTCGCAAAGACGAAAAAATATAATAATTAAATTATAACTGTTCCTAGGGGGCGGGGACCACGCCCCTTTTGAAAAATATATAGCTAGTAGATCCTTCTAGACTATTGGCTATATGTGTGCAAAATTTCATCCAAATCGGTCCAGCCGTTCTTGCGTTATTGAGTCACAAAGACAAACGTCTGGACAAACATCCAAACATCCAAACATCCAAACATCTAAACATCCAAACATCCAAACATCTTAACATCCAAACTTTCCCATTTATAATATATATTAGATGGCGCACTCCCTTTTAAAATACTCTTTAATAACTTTCCATTCCAGGGTTACCCTAGGTTAATTTTCCTACATGGTGATTTTCCCTTATTTTGTCTCCAAAGCTCTCAGCTGTGTATGTAACGTTCGGTACACCCGAACTTAGCCTTCCTTACTTGTTTTTAACTCAGATTATAAAAAATTACTATAGCTACTTAAAAAGCTTTTATCAAAACTTACTCCCACATGATATGGTACCGTTTTACCCATTCCAAGGTGACTGGTACGACCGTTTTTCAGTTAATTAATTACCTGAAAAGAAAACGAAGGATGATTAATTTTTATTTTTGAAACTCGTTACAAATTATTTTAAACTTCTAAACAAACGTTTAGATATAATTTTCATACTTATTTATGCAAATTATAATATTTATAAATGCCTACATACGTACACACATACATACCTATCTAAATAGCTAACTAAATGTAAATAATGGAATTCAATTTGAACAAAAATTAAAAGTTAACAAAGCAATTACAGATATTTATCACATAATTGTTCTATAAATTGCATCGAAATTGAAATTATAAAATGCAATCAAAAAGTGATCGCAAACCAAATTGAACACAAGGTGCAATTCATTGCCCTGTCAATTAGATTAGGGTGGACAAATTTCACGACAAAAAAAGAAGCTACGCATGATCACAGCGAATGGCCAGAGCGATTCCTTTGCATGCGGTTCAAGCAGCTCGCTACTGTTGTTGTTGTTTTTGTAACAGTCCTTCGCCCCATCTAATAGGTGCGACCAAGGACGCAACAAATTGGTCGGGAAAAGTCCCGACTCGCTCCGGTACATAGAACCTGCAGCTCGCTACTGCCGTTCGGTTGTGGCCAAGTATCCTCTGGGTAGCCATTGAACATCCTTTTAATGGTGAGCTAATATGAGAGGCTACCAACCTGGCTAGGCTACTCTGATATAATCGGTTTTTTAAGGGCTAGCTGAGGGATTTCATCGGCAGCGTCTGCTCACACAAGGTGCGGCTGCAAGCAGGCATCTGTTTTGATTCAAGCGGATAGCTATACAATAATGCAAGAAGTCTTAAAAAAAAAACATGCGAAAAAATAATTGACGCACATCACCTCCTCGTAGATTTTACAGCCGTCTTTGACAGCATGAAAAGGAGCTCTTCATATGTCGCTAAGTCCTAATTTGGTTTCTCCGCATTTGTACTTTAGCAACAGCGCCACTGTTGGCAGCCAAAATTTCAAAATAGTAAACGACTAGCTTTATATGGGAACTAGCGTTAACACAAACAACAACACCAGCTTCCAGCGGCGAATCACTCTTACCAATAAATGCTACTTTGGCCTGGATAGGCAATTAGAAAGTAAAGTTCCCTCTTTCAAATGAAGATCATGCTCTACAAGTCACTTATCGTACCCGGCCTGCTATATGGTGTAGAAGCATGGACCATGGCATCAGATGAGGCGGCTTTGGGAGTGTTCGAGAGAAAAATTCTTTGAGAAAAATACGGACCTCTGCGCGTGGACGACTGCGAGTACCGAAGAAGATTTAGTGATGAGCTGTACGAGCTTTACGCGAACATCAACATAATCCAGCGAACTAAAACACATTGGCCACGCTGGCTAGGCCATGTTATGCGAATTAAAGATGATGCTCCGGCTAAGAGTGTATTTTTATCGGAACCCGCCTATGGAAGTAGAGGTTGGGTGCCTCGAAACTTGCGATAGCCTAACATTATGAAGATCCTACAACCGAGACTGCGATAAATGGAGTGGTATATCAATACCTTGAAAACAAATGTAAAGCCGGTTAGTAACGAGCTAGACAGGTCGTTGAGACGAACTCCCCAAGGTAAATTACCATCACAACTGGAATAATCGTAAGGATCATGAAAGAATCTGAATAAGACCGGAGGAAATAAAGACAGATTTGGGCTTAATTTCGGTTGGACAAAAATTCCAAGCTTCGGGGGAGTCCTTTATCACTACAAGAACGAGAAAAAGAAGAAGGGACGTCTCCACTGAGTTGACCATGAAAGTGATTCGATATGTAGGTTGAATTGGAGGCTACTTGTAGAGCACAAGTCAAGTCAGTGGAAATCTTTAAGACAGGAAAAGAATGCTGGACTAAAAGTAGGATCTGAGGCCAGAACTCACTGCCTAGATGCAGAAAGTGGTTATTTTACTGATCAAAGCATACAACGAAGAGCTGTATTGGAAGGACGTCGAAGTCAGTTAAATGAATATCACATTGGCCTGCACAGGCGCTGAATTAATATGATATGTGCCATTGATCACCACTTGTTTAAGAAGCGGCATCGTAAATTATTCTTAGGCTTTAGCAGCTAGAACTATGGAATGGAACTTACTCACGGCAAGTTTTGCTGATATATATATCACAGACAAAACAAACTATATTTTTCCTACGAAATTCTACAATGGAAACCTCTTCCGAACGAAGAAGAAGTGGAAGGACGGGAAGCGCAATCAGCAATTCAAAATTGCATTTTTAGCGGACGTGCCGAAATGGACTGGTTATCTCTAGCGGCTCCTCTTGCTCTGGGGTCAGCCACAATAAAATTAAATCTTGTTGCAAAGGGCAGAGGGTTGACCATCAGCCAGGCAAGTTGATAAATTTGATACACTCTAATGTGCATTATTTTAACAAAAATATGAACAGATGAAAGTATTATAGGCTTAGTTGTTTAGAAACCAACATAACTATTTTGTTTTTAGCGAAAAATGTTTACGACTGCGTAACGTTGAGGTAGACCTTTGTTAAGCCTAAATTGAATTTTTATTTTTGGAAAATGAAAGTGCAAGAGTACTTGCGTTAATAATTACAAAAATATATAGCTACATACATATGCAGCAGCAGTTGTGGTAACTTAGGTCGGGCTAATCACCTTTCCTTGTTCTATGCCGACCTCCCGCTGTCAGTTAACTCCAATTGAATTCATTGATGTGTAAACTTTGAAAATGTGATTGCATTGTATGTTGGCATATTTAGTATGATTAGATCATACACAAAAAATGAATGGGAGCAGACGACTACATAGTTTGAAATAATAATAAAAAAAAAATAATTACAAAACGCATCCAGGTACTAAAGGGTCGTAGTATCAACTGTAACGTCTTTAATAACTGGAGGTTTAATTTTTTTTTTATCCTTGACAAAGATATTCTTGGCCGATATTAATTCGAATGGAATAAATATAAACCCAGGATAACAACTTTAGGATATTACGTCTCGTGTCTCTTAGGCAGGGAGTACTCTACGGCAAGCATGACATTGCTCTCCTTCTGTGGGGCTTTATAATCCAACTCGACTTTTCGATGGATTTTTTTTTTGCTTAATTTTAGGTTGGTTGAATGTTTGTACGCATTTTCAATACAAATATTGCAATCGATTTTTAAGTAACTTCACATTGAGCTACAAACATGAAACTTCACATATAGGTTTACACACCGAGACAATGCGAAACAAGTAAGGACGGAACTGTCTTCTGACTTCATACCTTTCATGAATGGGGCTGAACAATAATCTTATCACATTCGTAATATCCAAATAATGCGCTGTATAAGATAAGAAATATATAGTGAATTTTAAGATAAATATAAAAAAATGGGGAAAACCCCCTTATCTGAACGATCGGTTGGATGTGATATATATTACATATAGCTCCGATCGAAATGATTTTTACAGGAAATCTTCTGTGATATATTAGAATAAATATCACCAAGTTTAACGTTTTTATATTGGAAACTAAGGGAGAAATGGCCAAAAAATTTTCTATCTGAACGATCGGTTGTATGGGAGAGATATATACTATATACATATAACTCCGATCAAAGCGATTTTTTCATGTAATCTTCTATGATATATTGAAATATATATCACCAAGTTTCGCGTTTATACTTTCTAAATTAAGGGAGAAATGGCCAAAAATCTTTCTATCTGAACGATCGGTTGTATGAGATAGAACTATATATAGCTCCGATCAAAGTGATTTTTTCAGGATATCTTCTATGATATATTAGAATATATATATCACCGAGTTTCACGTTTATGCTTTCTAAATTGCGGCAGGAATGACCAAATTCACCTTATCTGAACGATCGGTTGTACGGGAGATATATGTTATAGTTGTTCGCTCCTACCGGATCCGACAAATGTCTAATATAATACAAAAATACATCCCTGTGCCAAATTTCATTGAGGTATCTCAAAATTTGAGGGACTAGTTTGCGTTCAAACAGACAGGCGGACGGACAGACGGACATGGCTATATCAACTCGGTTCGTCGCCCTGATCAATTCGGTATACTTAATGGTGAGTCTATCTTCTATATTTCTCAACGTTACAAACATCGGACCAAAGTTAATATACCATTTCATGTTCATGAAAGGTATAAAAAGGGGAAAAAATCCGTTATGTGCTGCACGGATCGAAATATTTGGATAAGAGTTTTCAAACTGGGAAATTTTAGACCGATTCTTCAATAAGTTATCATTGAGCTACAAACGTGAAATTTCACATGTAGGTTAAGATGAAAGAACAGAAAGGAAAAAATTCCGTTGGCGCATGGATAGAAATAATTAGATGATTTGGAAATTTGAAACCGGCTTTTAAGTAACTTCTCGATGAGCTAGAGACTTAAAATTTCAAACTTAATTCAGAGGCCGATGACAGTATAAAACATAATATAAAAAGTTTCGATAGGGGGCGCACGAATTGGGATATTAAGAAAAATCATACGGAACGGGGGGAATCTTGCGATCAACTTTCAAGAGACTTCCCATTGAGCTACAATCTTGAAACTTCATCCACATACTCACTTGTACCAATTCAAGCTCGGAAAATATATGAACAATTTTCAAGTAGCTTAAAAACTAATGTAGCTTGACGTATTTTCTGATAAGTACTATTGTATACATACAAGTATTTTATTGTAACGAATTTACTGAAATTCCGCTTATTTGCAACTTTCTATAACGTTCGTATCGCTAAACTCTTGAATAAATAACTCCAATATTCAATAATGTAAAATGTTCTTTATTAGAGTACTTCACAATAACACTTATACTTCGCAACCAATAGCGTGCTAAAATCAAACTGATTGCTCATGCCTCAGCTTGTGCTGCCTTTATACTCTTTGGTTTCCTCGTTCGCATACTTCTAGGCGTTTCTTCTTATAGAATTTACTACTTAGTTACCAGCTATAAACTTACCAGCTATAAACTTTTATAGCTTCTCGCATAGCAATATGCGCGTGTATATGTGAGTGATACTTCCGCCGATGATTGCCTACTTTTACGAGTATCTAGATATATGCATGTGTATGTGTGAGAACTACTTTGCTGATGATTGCATACTTTTGTGAGTATATCTCCGCTGCTGTATGTACATATGTGTAGACATAATGATTGATTTGTATATGTAGATACAAGTGACTGCTTATTATCGGCTTAGAGATGACAGTATCCCTTAAAAAATAAAAAAAAACAGTACAGACAGTATCCCTTAGTGTTGCTAATATTCGTCATAGTATGCATTCTGAATTAATAAGAGTAAGTTTTTCACCTTGTAATAAATAAGGCACTACTCTTTTCCACTTAGCACTAAAAAGTATTGGTTAAATGAGTTCTTTTTTGAAAATGTATGAATAAAGAATTTATTGAAATTATAACTTTAAGGTAAATTTACGGGCAGCTCAAGCTCCTCGCACTCATTCCCTTCTGCCTCTGCTTTTATATTTCCGTCGTAATTGATCATCACCGTTGATATGTGGGTTGAACATATCATGTTCATCACTTTATCGGCCTTTTATACGGAATTTAAAGTTTGCGTGGTTGTTGTTGGATTTCAAAGCCTAACAACGTCGACGCCTTTATACCATTACGTACAATCATTATCCAATCAAAGTTATAATATATACCCTATTCGCAATGATGATAGAGGTACCATAAATGGGGCGGAGAGGGTTAGAGAGTGGTAGTGAGAGTTGGATTGGGAAATGGGAATATAAGTGAAGTAAGTATAGTAGTGGAAGTAAGAGTGGGAGTGGGTAATTCACAAAGATTTGAAGCAAGGATTCAATATTTGGTGTAGAGGTACAATAAATGAGGTCGGAGAGGGTGAGCAGTAGTGTTGAGGGTTGGATTAAGATATGGAGTGGGAATATCAGTGGTAGAAGAGAGTGGGATTGGCAGTAGAAGTGGGAGTAGAAAAGGAGTGCGAATGGGAATGGGAGTGGGATTGGGTGTGAGAGTCGGAGTGGGGTTAGAGTGGGAGAAGGCGGTGGCAATGGGAGTTTTAATAGATTTGGCAGTGGGAGGGAGAAGATGAATGCGAAGGAATGGAAATATTTGGAATAACAGACAGGAATAAGAAAGAGAAATGGTCCCGGATAGAAGTTGAGCTAGATTGACGCGCGTTTCCCTAGGGAGACTGCGTTCCTCTTCTGCAAGTTCTGGGTATCATTCTTTAAGAACTGGACGGATATTGGAGAGTACTCTCGCATCATTGTATAGGTGGTATTCTGGAGACATAAGAAGACAGCCAGTAGCGGTTCTGAGGGCAGTATTTTGGCAGACCTGTATTTTCTTCCAATGAGTAACCTTTAGGCTTGGCCGTCATATCGGGGACGCGTAGCATGCAATCGGCCGGCCAATCGCTTTGTAAGTGGTGATGTGCGTTTGTTTATCTTTACGCCAAGTGCTCCCGGCAAGAGATGAGTTTTTTATTACGGCTCTGGATTTTAGGAATAATTGCGGTTGCATGCTCTCCAAAATGTAGGTCCTGATCGAACGTCACAGCCAAGATTTTGTGGTGTACGACAATCGGTTGCATAGTGCCATCGACGTGGATATTCACTGTGGTCGACATTTGGCTCGTTCATGTTGTATCTAAGGTCGTTCATCGATGTGTGGGCCTGGGCATGTGGTTGTCATATTAAATAGTGGAACCAAAGCGAAAAATGCACATCAAGTTAAAACCTATCCACATCCTGCACTTTCAAACAAAGACGCTTAATACATATAAAGAATGCATTTGTATTGAATGATTAATATCGTTTAATCCGAAGCTCAAAGTGACTATGTGTCTTATCTCCTTGCCCACGACTATGATGCATGTAATTAGTACACACGCACACACACATGAACTTATCAAATACAATTTACAATCTCAAGACATAAAAGCGCGTCTACGATTCCATTAGCATGCAACAGCGTCAAGGCGAAAGGCAATAAAGCTGATAATGATGCTAGCGTCTCCTTCGTCATCGCCATCATAGCTGGATAACAACAAAGAAGGTGATTTGCTACAAACTGCATTACCCATATTCTCATGTTGCCACTACCTTATTAGTGTTGTAAGCACCAACAGCAGCAGCGCCACATCAGTACATCTCAAGCTTTGGTATCTGCTGCCACTGCCATACGTCTCAACCATTTATTCACATTCCACAATGATAACTCTTGAACAGCAAAACCCCAATAGCTGCAGCTGCAATTGATACTTGGCGCCATGTTCATCGTCATCATCATAATTATCATCATCATTTTATTCTTCTTCTTCCGATTATCTAGCACTGTTGCAACACATCATTGGCGCTGTTTACTAGTAGTTGAAAGATATTGTTTTTCATACCAATATCGTAAATTCCTAACTACAAGCTTTGATGATCAAAGCTCACTGTCCATCCACTCCAACAACTCCAAATAGTTATAACTAATTAAATAATTTTTTAGTAAGATTTCCCTAGAAAGTATTCATTACTTGCATAGTAGAGTCTCACGTATCACTTCTAGCAAGGTTGTGGCTTATTCCTGGCCAACTATTGGCCACCGCTTACTACCTGATTTAGCATCTAAAGGGCAGGAGCTGCCAGGTGGTCACCTAAGCTGACGACTTGGCAAATCATTGTCAGGGGATGTTTCTTAATAAACTGAGGGAATTTTTAGAGGGGACCTGTGTAGAGCAGTCTGTTTTCAATCCCAGTGAAACGGAGCTGATTCTGCTTACGGGTTGGTATAAGATCTCGGAATTTAGACCACCTTTAATTAGGAATACCGAGGGCGCCATGTGATCGTTTAAGTATCTCAGAATTATTCTTAACAGAAATCTGCAGGGTGATGAGGGTTTGAGTTGTATGCCTCTCTTCCATTTTTGTTGGTATGCCTGCCCATCAAGATGAATGCGAAAACTTCAAAGTCGATTCTGGTTGTATTTAATCCTCGTTGCTCTACCTTTTTTTAAGTTGCTAGAACTTCAAATCCCTCAACTGTCAAATAAATATGCTCAATTTATCTGTCCATAAATTCTGGAATTGGAAAACGCTGGATGCTTTCATCAAGGGTGATCAATAAGCAGTATGATAGGGTAATAAGCCAGTTCTCATCTATGGAGTTCTGGTCATGTTGAGAGCGCTATATACTTCTGCCACGGTCAGGATGACGTTAGCAGTGTCGGAGTTTAACATGACAAGGGCAAAATAACCTCAAACCAGATTGCAATAAAACTTCAAGACGCGTGAAATATCTTGTGTATCATGGGTACTCAAGCGCTCTGATCGCCTCTGATCTAGTTCCTGGCAAAACAGGCTATTGAGCAAAGCTTTCAACCACTGTTGTTAGATTTGTTATTCATATTCCCTCAAGGAAGGTACGGGACTGCGAATGAATGTGGTTTGGGAGTCTGCTGAACCTCATCAAGAATGGACACCGACCGGATGAAATGGTTTTTGGCAGTATTCCGCCAGGGTCTCGCTGTCAACACGAAAATTAAAGCTGCCCGACTACATCAACGCCTTGCGCAGGATGTTGCAGTGTTAAGAGGTGCATTAGATGATATGCTATTTTTCGCTTTAACTTCGCGAAAATTTATATTCCCTCAGAAAGTCGGTGGTTGTCAAAGCGCAAAGCTTCGTCACTGTGGGGTTGAGGGCTTTCAGAGATTGCTTAACCATACTAGCAGGAGCATCAAGCTATTTTTTCGAGAAAAAGTATTTGCATGCCAAAGCTTACAGATTATTTTGTCAAGAGATTGCCACTAGAGGACTTAGCATTTCGCTGGCGACTTTCTCTCTGCTCCTGGATAGGAGGGTCGCAAGCCAAGCGCTGAGCTGACACCACTTCTTGCCAAGTGTCGCGATCTTGCTGGTCAGCTGTTGACTTCAAGCTCTCAGCGGAACTGTTAGGGTTTACTAACAAGGCATACTAGATAGGAGTCCATGTGGTGCACATCAATATCTTGGAAATAAAAGCGCCCACCTTATCATGGTAAACGCCTCTGGATCGAACTTACCATACACATAGCCAGTGATTTATAAAAACCGTTAAAAAGTAATATGTAAAAACCGTTGTGAATTAGCAATAACCGTATTTTTCCAAAATTTTGGGTGCGGTCGAGCAAGTTTTTCTACAAAGTGGAGGGATTGACATATTATGACACCTGAATGATTGCTATGGAGCACATCATAGTAGATATAAAAAATAAATAAATGTAAGGCGTGGTAACCTCCGAAGAGATCTAAGGCCGAGCTTCTCTTCCAATTTGCGTCGTGCTCCTCTTGATTTTCCCTACAAATTGGCCGGACGGGGCCTACATGTTTTTATGCCGACTCCGAACGGCATCTGCAAGGCAGATGAGTTTTCACTGAGTGCTTTTCATGGCAGAAATACACCCGGAGCGCTTGCCAAACACTGCCGAGGGCCGACCCCGCTTAGAAAAATTTTCTTCTAATTGAAAAACCTTATTTCTAAAATTTTGATATTGCTTTGCCCGGGGTGCGAACACAGGGCATACGGTGTGGCAGGCGGAGCACACTACCATCACACCACGGTTGCCGCCATAGTAGATATACACGTGTATATTATGGGGGCCGTCGTGATGTTCCTGGGTTCAAGGCCCGCGTAAAGCAACGTTAAAAGCTTTAAAAATCAGTTTTTTTCAATTTGGAAAAAAATTATCTCTGCGTCCTCGGCAGTGGTTTGGCAAACACTCCGAGTGCATTTCTGCCGAACGAATTTTTTAAATGTTTTTAATGTTAGTTGTCACGTGACTTGAACCTGAGACCTTCGGTAATACGTTGAACTTATTAACTAAAACTCTGTTTTTATTAACAGTAACGATTTTTAAACCACTGTATGCCTTTCTAAAAGCCACTCTTCTTAAACCACACTAATCATACCGATGTACCCACTCAGCCAATCAATAATGATTCGCTCGAATTAGATTGACCATGAGTAACTGTGTACGTTTGTGTTAGTATTAAAAGCACCCAAAGCACGTTAAAGACTTAAAAGCGATATAAATAGAAACTTGAAAGACAAGTAAAAGAGTGAGAAGAAAAGCAACAACTTTTGCAAGTATGATGCATAAATAACAAGTAATGAAGGCTAAGTTCGGGTGTAACCGAACATTACATATTCACTTGAGATCTATGGAGACAAAATAAGGGAAAATCACCATGTAGGAAAATGAACCTAGGGTAACCCTGGAATGTGACTGTATGACATGTGTATCAAATGGAAGGTATTAAATATTTTAAGAGGGAGTGGGCCAAAGTTCTATAGGTGGACGCCATTTAGGGATATCGCCATAGAGGTGGACCAGCGCTGACTCTAGAATTTGTTTGTACGATATGGGTATCAAATGAAAGAAATTAATGAGTATTTTAAAAGGGAGTGGGCCTTAGTGCTATAGGTGGACGCCTTTTCGAGAAATCGCCATAAAGGTGGACCAGGGGTTACTCTAGAATTTGATTGTACGTTATGGGTATCAAATTAAAGGTGTTAATGAGGGTTTTAAACGGGAGTGGCCCTTAGTCTTATATGTGTTTGGAGATATCGACCAAAATTTGGGCCAGGGTGACCCAGAACATCATCTGTCGGTTACCCCTAATTTATTTATAAATGTAATACCACGAACAGTATTCCTGCCAAGATTCCAAGGGCTTTTGATTTCACCCTGCAGAACTTTTTCATTTTCTTCTATTTAATATGGTAGATGTCACACCCATTTTACAAAGTTTTTTTCTAAATTTATATTTTGCGTCAATAACCCAATCCAATTACATTTTTTTAATTTTTCGTAATTTTTGATATCGAAAGAGTGGGCGTGGTCATAGTCGGATTTCGGCCATTTTTTATACCAATACAAAGTGAGTTCAGATAAGTACGTGAACTGAGTTTAGTAAAGATATATCGTTTTTTGTGCAAGTTATCGTGTTAACGGACGAGCGGAAGGTCAGACGGTCGACTGTGTATAAAAACTGGGCGTGGCTTCAACCGATTTCGCCCTTTTTCACAGAAAACAGTTATCGCCATAAAATCTATGTCCCTACCAAATTTCACAAGGATTGGTAAATTTTTGTTCGACTTATGGCATTAAAAGTATCCTAAACAAATTAAACAAAAAAGGGCGGAGCCACGCCCATTTTGAAATTTTCTTTTATTCTTGTATTTTGTTACACCATATCATTGCTGGAGTTGAATGTTGACGTAAGTTACTTATATATTGTAAAGATATTCAATTTTTTGTTAAAATTTGACTAAAAAAAATTTTTTTTTAAAGTGGGCGTGGTCGTTCTCCGATTTTGCTAATTTTTATTAAGCACACATATAGTAATAGGAGTAACGTTCCTGCCAAATTTCATCACGATATCTTGAACGACTGCAAATTACAGCCTGCAAAACTTTTAAATTACCTTCTTTTAAAAGTAGGCGGTGCCACGCCCATTGTCCAAAATTTTACCAATTTTCTATTCTACGTTATAAGTTCAACTTACCTACCAAGTTTCATCGCTTTATCAGTCTTTGGTATTGAATTATCGCACTTTTTCGGTTTTTCGAAATTTTCGATATTGAAAAAGTGGGCGTGGTTATAGTCCGATATCGTTCATTTTAAATAGCGGTATGAGATGAGTGCACAGGAACCTACATACCAAATTTCATTAAGATACCTCAAAGTTTACTCAAGTTATCGTGTTAACGGACAGACGGACGGACGGACGGACATGGTTCAATCAAATTTTTTTTTCGATACTGATGATTTTGATATATGGAAGTCTATATCTATCTCGATTCTTTTATACATGTACAATCAACCGTTATCCAATCAAAGTTAATAGACTCTGTGAGCTATGCTCCACTGAGTATAAAAATACATACACCAACATTGCAAATATCATCAGGGCCCATGTGAATTTTTGATACAATAATAATGTATGTGAGTATCCAAAGGCGTAGTCGGAACTGGCGGCGGGTTGCAATATTAATCATATCATAAAAGGAAATTTTATATGACCTTTCTTTCTTAAAACTTAAAAACTAAATTAAAACAAGCAAAGGTGTCTAAGTTCGGGTGTAACCGAACATTATATACTCAGCGTGAGCTTAAATCGTAGCACCACCCGTTTAAAAAAATGTCTCCCCATTTCCTCTCACAATAAAACTTGATAAGTGAAATATCATTGATTCAAAACTATTTTTTGCTAAGTTTCAGCTTATTATTCTACTCTACGACCCTTTTAAACTTGTTTTATATCTAAGTTGCCGTGGTCTTTAACTAGAAATATTTTTTTTACTAGAAATATTTTCTACTATAAGGAAAATTTGTGTACCCAATTTCATTATCTTCTACTATATATTTGTGAAAGTATGTCTGTATGTATGTTTGGACTTGCAGCCTAAACCGCAGAATGGAATCAAAAGAAATTTTGCCATGGCATACCTTGAGTGCGTCAATCTAAGGTAGGCTATATAAAAAAAATTTTCGACAAGGGGGCGTGTCACCTTCCATACAACTGGAATTTTTCGTAGTCAATATATCTGAAAGTATTAAGGCTAGACGACTGAAATTAGGTGAGTGGTTATATGAGACCAAACCCTACCACCTCCAGAAAAACTGGGTATAACGAAAAAGGGGGCGCGGCACCTCCCAAACAAATGGAATTTTTCGTTGTCAATATATCTGAAAGTATTAAAGATATACGACTGAAATTAGGTGAGGAGGTACATAAGACTATTCCCTACCACCTGGGGAAAAATTGGGGATAGCGAAAAATGGGCGTGGCATCTCCCATACTGCTTTTATTTATACCCAAACGACGTCGGGTACTCTGCTAGTAAATAAATAAATAAATGTAAGGCGCGATAACCTCCGAAGAGATTTTAGGCCGAGCTTCTCTTCCAATTTGCCTCGTGCCACTTTATAATTTTTCCCACAAATTGGCCGGAAGGGACCTACTTGTTTTATGCCCATTCCGAAAGGCATCTGCGAGGCAGATGAGTTTTCCCTGAGAGCTTTTCATGGCAGAAAAATTTTTTCTTCTAATTGAAAAACATTATTTCTAAAATTTTAATGTTGCTTTGCCCGGGGTATGGACCCAGAGCATTCGGTGTGGGGAGCACGCTACCATCACACCACGGTGGCCGCCACCCAATTTGATTACGATGTGTTAATTATACTCAGTTGAGCAGAGCTCACAGAGTATATTAAGTTTGATTGGATAACGGTTGGTTGTACATATATAAAGGAATCGAGATAGATATAGACTTCCATATATCAAAATAATCAGGATTGAAAAAAAATTTGATTGAGCCATGTCCGTCCGTCCGTCCGTCCCTTAACACGATAACTTGAGTCAATTTTGAGATATCTTGATGAAATTTAGTATTTAGGTTCCTGAGCACTCATCTCAGATCGCTATTTAAAATGAACGATATCGGACTATAACCACGCCCACTTTTTCGATATCGAAAATTTCGAAAAACCGAAAAGTGCGATAATTCATTACAAAAGACAGATAAAGCGACGAAACTTGGTAGATGGGTTGAACTTATGACGCAGAAAAGAAAGTTAGTAAAATTTTGAACAATGGGCGTGGCACCGCCCACTATTAAAAGAAGGTAATTTAAAAGTTTTGCAGGCTGTAATTTGTCGTTGAAGATATCATGATGAAATTTGGCAGGAACGTTACCCCTATTACTATATGTAAGCCTAATAAAAATTAGCAAAATCGGAGAAGGACCACGCCCACTTTAAAAAAAAAAAATTTTTTTAAGTAAAATTTTAACAAAAAATTTAATATCTTTACAGTATATAAGTAAATTATGTCAACATTTAACTCCAGTAATGATATGGTGCAACAAAATACAAAAATAAAAGAAAATTTCAAAATGGGCATGGCTCCGCCCTTTTTCATTTAATTTGTCTAGGATACTTTTAATGCCATAAGTCGAACAAAAATTAACCCATCCTTCTGAAATTTGGTGGGGCATAGATTTTATGACGTTAACTGTTTTCTGTGAAAATGGGCGAAATCGGTTGATGCCACGCCCAGTTTTTATACACAGTCGTCCGTCTGTCCTTCCGCATGGCCGTTAACACGATAACTTGAGCAAAAATAGATACATCTTTACTAAACTCAGTTCGCGCACTTATCTGAACTCACTTTATATTGGTATAAAAAATGGTCGAAATCCGACTATGACCACGCCCACTTTTTCGATATCGAAAATTACGAAAAATGAAAAAAATGCCATAATTCTATACCAAATACGAAAAAAAGGATGAAACATGGTAAGGTAATTGGATTGTTTTATTGACGCGAAATATAACTTTAGAAAAAACTTTATAAAATGGTTGTAACACCTACCATATTAAGTAGAAGAAAATGAAAAAGTTCTGCAGGGCGAAATAAAAAACCCTTAAAATCTTGGAAGATATTACATATACAAATAAATTAGCGGTATCCAACAGATGATGTTCGGGGTCACCCTGGTCCACATTTTGGTCGATATCTGGAAAACCCCTTCACATATACAACTACCACCACTCCCTTTTAAAACTCTCATTAAAACCTTTAATTTGATACCCATATCGTACAAACGCATTCTAGAGTCAACCCTGATCCACCTTTATGGCTATATCCCTAAATGGCGTCCACCTATAGAACTATGGCCCACTCCCTCATAAAATACTCTTTAATACCTTACATTTGATACACATGTCATACAAACACATTCCAGGGTTTCCCTCGGTTCATTTTCCTACATGGTTATTTTCCCTTATGTTGTCACCATAGCTCTCAACTGAGTATGTAATGTTCGGTTACACCCGAACTTAACCTTCCTTACTTGTTTTTCTTTGAGTTATGGCTCCTGAAACATAGAAAATTGCTTAGTAATGAAAGGGGCGGTGCCACGTCCATTTTTTAAAATTTGAAGTTTTTCCTATTTATTGTTATAAATCCACTTGGGAAATGAAATACCCTTAATATAAAGCTCTTTTTTGCAAAGATTTAGCTTATTTTCTTCGTCCACGACCCTTTTAGAAATCTTTTAATAAAATTTGGCGTGTTCCTCAACCGATTTCATTATTTTTCTTCGAAGCATTCCTTATAGTAAAGGCAACTTTTCTGCCGAATTTTGTTGCAATAGGTTTAACGATTTTTGATTTATCAATATCAATTCACATGTCAAATTTCAACATTCTAGGTGTATTATTTAATAAATATTCAGGTTTTTTGTGTTTTCCAAAATGTTATATATATAAAAAGTGGGCGTGGTTATCATCTGATTTCGCTCATTTTCAATACCAACCTATTTTGGGTCCAGATAAGCTCGTGTACCAAATTTGGTGAAGATATCTCAATATTTACTCAATTTATCGTGTTAGCGGACAGACGGACGGACGGACATGGCTCAATCAAATTTTTTTTCGATACTGATGAATTTGATATATGGAAGTCTATATCTGCCTCGATTACTTTGTACCTGTACAGCCAACCGTTATCCAATCAAAGTTAATATACTCTGTGTGCAAAGCACGCTGAGTATAACAAGACAGCTGTTTTCAGTTGTGCCGAAGATTTTGTACCTGTAGTGAATGGAGCAGAGCAATAACCTTATCCCGTTCGTAATATCCGAATAATTGGCTGGAAAAGATATTGTGGCGAATATTAGGATCACTGAGTAATCACAACAACAAAAAGTAAGGAAGGCTAAGTTCGGGTGTAACCCAACATTACATACTCAGCTGAGAGCTTTGGAGACAAAATAAAGGAAAATGAACCTAAGGTAACCCTGTAATGTCTTTGTATGACATGGGTATCAAATGGAAGGTACTAAAGAGTATTTTGAAAGGGAGTGGTCCATAGTTCTATAGGTGGACGCCTTTTCGAGATATCGCCATAAAGGTGGCCTAGGGGTGACTCTAGAATGCGTTTGTACGATATTGGTAACAAATTAAAGGTATTAATGAGGGTGTTAAAAGGGAGTGGCCCTTAGTTTTATATGTGAAGCCTTTTACGATATATCAACCAAAATGTGGACTAGGGTGACCCAGAACACTTGTCGGAGACCGCTAATTTATTTATATATGTAATACCACGAACATTATTCCTGCCAAGATTCCAAGGGCTTTTGGTTTCACCCTGCAGAGCTTTTTCATTTTCTTATACTTAATATGTTAAGTGTAACACCCATTTTACAAAGTTTTTTCTAAAGTTATATTTTGCGTCAAAAAACCAATACAATCACCATGTTTCATCCCTTTTTAATTTCGTATTTGGTATAGAATTATGGCATTTTTTTCATTTTTCGAGATTTTCTATATCGAAAAAGTGGGCGTGGTCATAGTTAAATTTCGGCCATTTTTTATCCCAAATAAAATGAGTTCGACTGTGCATAAGAACTGGGCGTGGCTTCAATCGATTTCGCCCTTTTCCACAGAAAACAGTTATCGTCCTAGAATCTAAGCCCCTACCAAATTTCACAAAGATTGGTAAATTTTTGTTCGACTTATGGCATTAAAAGTATCCTAGACAAATGAAATGAAAAAAGGCGTAGCCACGGCCATTTTGAAATTTTCTTTTATTTTTGTATTTTGTTGCACGATATCATTACTGGAGTTGAATGTTGACATAATTTACTTACATACGGTAAAGATGTTGCATTTTTTGTTAAAATTTGACTTAAAAAAAATTTTTTTTTAAAAGTGGGCGGCTTCGTCACCCTATTTTGCTATTTTTTCTTTAGCGCACATATAGTAATATGAGTAACCCATCTTTCGGTTTTTCGAAATTTTCGATATCGGAAAAGTGGGCGTGGTTTTAGTCCGATTTTGTTCATTTTTAATAGCGATCTGAGATGAGTGCCCAAGAACCTAGAACCTACATACCAAATTTCATCAAGATACCTCAAAACTTACTCCGGTTATTGTATTAACGGACAGACGGACGGACATGGCTAAATTAATTTCTTTTTTCGCCCAGATCATTTTGATATATAAAGTCTATATCTATCTCGATTAGTTTATGTCGTTACGGATTACCGTAATGCGAACAAAATTAATATACTCTGTGAGCTCTGCTCAGCTGAGTATAAAAATATTAAAGCAAGCCACACTTGTGTACATGAACACATCAATCATCATTACACACATACATACAAGGAAACGAAGAGATGTGGTCATCAGCCGAAGTAGTTACTCACACATTCACACGCATATGGCTATGGGAGAGGCATGGACTACAGAGATACATTTATATAGCTGTTAACCAAGCATGATATACAATTGATCTCGGACACATTTCCGCGAAATCACTAAACATTAGGAGAAATTGGTGTACGTGAATACTGAGAGTATAAAAACAGCCCAAGCTGAGGAATCAGTAATCGGTCTAATTTAAACATGCTATTAGTTGCGAAGTGAAGTTTAATTGTGAAATACTCCCAAATTAATCTGAATAAATACCAGTTTGAATATTGGAGTGATTTATTCAACAGCTTAGCGATTCGAACATTAGCAGAAGGTTTCAAATAAGCGGAGTTCCCCAAAATTCGTTACAATATGTATGTAAGGCTAGAGTGGTTTTATCTCGTAGCGTAATAAAAATGTCAGAATTTCTTTGGGGTACCCCCTAAAATATTTCATTTTCTTAGATTTTAAGATTGCCAAAGTTTGAGCACAAAGTTTCACCGTGCCACGCGTGCCACTGGGCCTCAAACTTTGGGGTCGCCAGTTTGTGCTTAAATTTTGGTAATCTTAAAATCTAAATTTTTTACTTTACGGTCGCTTTACTCTGTGTAATGAGGTGTAGATAAGAAAAAGAAAAATAACTTGCATGCTCTTGAAGGTTATAGTTATATGCAATTAAAAATCATATAATAAATATTGTTAAAATTATTATCTCAATTGCTTTGATGAATATTATTAAGAAATACATATTATCAGCAATATATACAATTTCTCCGATTTTTGCTGTAGATTGTATACGTGAAATCGGAATACCTAATCCGAAGCACCCATCCAATTAGCTTAACAAAATAGAAATATGGAAAAATTATGTTTAAAATTACACTGAAAGAAATGGTGCTAGTAAAATCAACAAATACTTCAAAATGGGATATGCAGAAATAAGGAACAATATTTACAAATCGGTTCTGTTTTTCTTGACTTAACGGAGATTCGGTGAAACTAATCGAATTATGGTTAATTTGACCGAGTTCTTTATCAAACGAACAAATTGGTTTAGCCATTTCAACTGAATTGAATTTGGCGCTCTTAAGTTAACAAAATTTTGTAAAATTGACAGATTCCTGGTCAATCTAACTGATTTTTCTGTTAACACAACTGATCTTACAGGTCATTTCTGCGGCGATCAACTGTCAATACATGAGCAAATTTCAAAGAGAATTTTACGCTCACTGCGCTCTCTACTTTGTACTTATGACGATGGTGCCACTTGTTAAAATAAAAGACCAAAATAAGAAAACCATCAAATCGAAAAAACACACAAAATGAGAAAACAACAAAAAACTAGTTTTTCAGTTATCAATACAAAACAAAAAACCCTTTTTTGAATTTACTGTGCAAAAATTATGAGATACCGGGACACCTACCTATCGGGTACAATTTTGCAACTTCCCGTCCACGCGAAATGCAAAATTGCGCCTTCCTGTTGCAAAAGTTTTGTTTGAACGAACAGGATTTTTCCAAAGTTAGTAACATTTTGTTCCAGTTTTTACGAATTTTCACTCACGCGAACGAATTTAATAAGATAATAAAAAAACATCCTTTTTTAATGTTGATGTTTCCGACAACATAAAAGTTTGAGTTGTTACGAAAATTAAACTTGCCGAATTACATGTAAAGTTACGGCAGTGGTGAATTACCTTCCTGCGATTTGATTCTTTACTTTTCTATAACTTACAAGTTCTCTTTTTAAAATGTTACACCAAACATTTATACCACAAGATTTGTTCGAAACAGTCAAGTGTGGCAACTACATGCGAGAGAAAAAATTGAGAATGAGCTGAGCTGGAACTGAAAGAATTGAGAATCAGTTTTGTGACTACTATTTTCATTTCTATTTGCAAAGCGAAGTTCAAAACTATAAATTAAATAAATTATAAAATATAAAATTTGGTGAAAGTGCGTTTAATAAAACAAAATAATAAAGTGTATAATGTTTAATGTGTGCCAGCATATTTGATGTAGCCCAATTGACGTTCGGTTAGTAAGTGCCACCGTGGTGTGATGGTAGCGTGCTCCGCCTGCCACACCGTATGACATGGGTTCGCACCCCGGGCAAAACAACATCAAAATTTTAGAAATAAGGTTTTCAATTAGAAGAAATTTTTTCTAAGCGGGGTCGCCCCTCGGCAGTGTTTGGCAAGCGCTCCGAGTGGACTTCTGCCATGAAAAGCTCTCAGTGAAAAATCAGCAGTTGATTCTACATCTTTTTGAGATGGATAAAAATTTACAGAAATTTCGGTTGAATTGACTCGTATTTCGGTAGATTTTACCAGTATTTTTCTTTCAGTGTATGTATTATATTTTGATTTTCGCTTCTGAAACACTATGCGATGTTCTTTATATGCCAGGTGCTAAATCTTGGGCTTCACTAGGTCAAATTTGACCACAAGCTTGGCCATGTCAATAAAAATGGCGTGCCATACAACATCAAATGCGTTTGCGATGCGTTTTGACTACAAAGTACGGATAAAATTAACCAGTCAGAGAAAATGACAATTGCTGAACGGAATATCTAATTTGACATTGAAATTTCGTTTGCTAACATGCTGGCAACATATTTTCGTTTGCCAACTGGCGTCCCATCATTAAATAATGCCAAAGCGTGTGAAAGAACAGGAAGTAATGAAATGAGCTGTGAAATATATTAACACAAAATTGGTTTTGGACATGCACTGCTTTATCGACTTTGAGTCAGTACCTAATCTTATATATTATTTCAAATTGCTGTTTTTATGTGCAGGTCCCTTTGTCGCTCTTATTTGGAATCCAAATATGGTTGTAAAGATGGAGATTCGTGCTATTAGCGAGCTTTGGGCATTATTGGTCGTAGTGCCTTTGTTTGGCTATATTTTATTAAAATAATGTGTTAAAAATAAACGATTGTGGGCACACAAACAAATCTATTTGTACTATGGCACTATTGTGAATATTTGATTAGAATTAACACTGCATTATAGGCAGTTACCATCATTCGCCAGATGGCAGCGCAAGCGCATGTAAGTTTTTATTGATAGATGATTGATTGATAGAACAGGTGATTTCTGTTGACATGACTCTTTGGTAATTTTGTTGCGCAAGATGCGCACGGGTCCGGCTAGTATAAAATAATAGAAACGCCTCTGACCCCAACTTTGGCACCCCATCGGATTAGGAGGTCAGAATATACCCGAAGTAGGTATGCCTGCCGTAAGAGGCGACTAAAATACCAGATTCAAGGGACTGTGTAGCGCAACCCTTCAGGTTGCCAGCGCAATATATAGCTTCTCCAAACCCAATTGTCAACCTCACCTATCCGCGGCGAATCCTGTTTCACTAACAGACGAGGCTCTGACGACCCCAAGCTCCTCATGGAACTTGTGGGTGGGGAGGGAGGGAATGACCTGAAGGTTTAATGTGGCCACATAAATCGTTCCCGAGATGTCGGGCTAGCACCTTAATGGTGCTGTGGTATCGGAGCGTACCCAATCTGTATCCGGCAAAGGACCATCACATCGATAACACTCCCCAAAGCCTTCGGGTAGCAACCTTATCGCTACAACAACAACAACAACAACAACCCCAACTGACCAGCGAGTAATTTTGCCCTAGCATTACATGCTTAATAGAACTGTGAAAATAATTGGCTTAGAATTCACAGGATGATAACACGCACAGAACCATCTATTTTCCCTACAGGGCATGTAAGCATGTATGCATGTATGTATGTTTTGTTTGAATGCAATCACCTGTATTTCACATACATCAACACTCAATATAAACGCCATTTCTCAATAACTAATACAAAAGTAGCTAAATAACTATAAAACTAGCAATAACACCTACAAGAATTGATACAACACACCAATAACAAACAAAACAACAGAAATTCATACCAATAACTATCGCTATCAACATACATATGTACACACACACGAAGCTTGCCCCACTCTGCCAGCTCGTATTTGTTGTTTACCATGGGCATGGCGAATAAGAAAAAAGAAAAAGAAAAAAGTGGTTTTGTGCCAGTCGTTGCGACCAGTGAAAAAACTGGAAATGAGGTTTGGGCGCGGGATAAAATGTAAGATAATAAAAGATAAGTGGCTCCAGTCGAGTATACAAAAAAGAATATAAAAAATTAATCAAAACACGCATACACACACAAACAGGAACATCATCGAATGGGAAACAACAACATCTGCAACTATGCGAGCTATCAAGTTGGGACGAAAAAATGAAACCAGATATGGGCGGCGCCATGCCAATACCTCAGACCAATCAGCTTGTCTCGCCGGTTTAAAGCACGCGGGTAAGCTCTTACGCTATGCTAATGTGTGTGTGTGTGTTCTTTGTTTATGTTGCAGGAGTACTGCATATTGTGCGCGGTTTTGCAAAGATTAGAGCCTGTTGTTGCAACCGAAAGAGCAACTGCAATGATAACAACAACAATGTATGCAACATAAACAAAGGCCGGCCGATTCGAGAGTTGAATTCAATGGCGATGAAGGTAGATTTATATACCACCTGGATCACAAATCTTATGGGAGAATGTGATAATACTGAAATTGAACCCTTTTCACTTATACTAAAAATATTTGTGATTTGTAAGCCGGGTGGACAGTGCCAACATTCCGATCTGGAAGCGCGTAGTTCCAGGGATTAAAACCAAAATCGAGTGAGCGATAATAATTTTTTGCAGGGCATAAAAATAGTCGAAAGTAATGTCCAAGTTTTCTGATTTTTCTTTGTAGTGCGGACAGAAAGTAGCTATTGCCCCATAACTGTGGCGTCACAGCAACCGTGTGTCCATGTCCGAAAAACATACCCCTTTTGGAACCTACGCACACTCCTGAGCCGCTTTCACAGTGCTTTAAGGGTGCATTCGATATTTCTCGTTTTTATGGGAATTCTGTGATCCCCGCGTACAGGCCCGCTTTTTACTGTGTGTGCCTTCTACGAAGCTGTTGGATTTTTTGCCACTCATCTGTGCTGTTTAGCATTTTGACAGTGATCTGGCCGAATTTTTGCTCTAGCCTTTGTCGGTTCTGGCATTTGAAGATGGAGTGCTCAAAATCGATCTCATATGCATCGTCGTAAACTCATATCGGGTTTTCGACCTTATTCCATTTTGTACAGGTAGTTTTTAATGTGCCAGTGTCCTCAAAGAATTTCAGTAACGGAAGCGATAAAGAGACTCTCCGTAGATTTTGAGGAGTTTTATCGATGCTGATGGTCCTTGCCTGATATTTATCCGAAGAGTCCCGAAAATAACACCATTAAGATACTAGCCCCAACATCTCGGGAACGATATAATACGACCCCGTTGAACCTTATAGTTCATTAACCTTCTCCTTGCATGACCAGGGCTTCTTCTGCAAAATAAACAGGATACGGCACTGGTTTTATATCTACCTCGAAGATCATTGGGTGGACAAGCTATAAACTCTGTTGCCAACCCCTTGAAAGCGTTGCGCTACAAACCCCCTTGAATTCCGTTTCTCCGGTGATCAGTTGTCCGGCAGGTTCATATAACCTGCGATATGTGGACGCTTCTACGTAGATAGGGTTTTATCCATTAGTCATGTTTCCTTGCTTTCTGTTGGCCATCATTATGCATACCCACGATACTTGTTTTGATGCATTTTCTACGGCATGTGCTGAGAATTTCAGTCGAGCCGAGTCGTACACCAGAGTAGTTAACTACTTTCTTTGGGCTATACTAAGGGAAACGGTTTCGAGTCTATTTTGTGGTTTATATGCGTTTTTTTGTTAGGAGTATCATCTCTTTTTTTCTGTTTACAACTGAAATCAGTTCGAGTCTATCCAATCGTTCGTGCCCATCATAACCTGCGCTTCGGGACACATTCCATCGTACTGACGTTCCTTAGTTCAGGATCGAGAACCCAGCCCTATGCTGCTCCTCGAAGTGCCTGCTGTCATCGAGCAAAGAACCAGTGCATTTGCGCCTTGGCAACCACGCTACTGTTGGAAGATGTAATTTCGAATGGGGTGCCGCTATATAGCGGCAGTAACGTCGCGTAGGCAATTGAAAAGTCCTCACTCGGCAAAGGAAAATCATCGTCTACAAGTCACTTATCGTGCTCGTCCTTCTATATGGTGCAGAAGCATGACAACAACAGAGAATCGGCTCTGGGAGTGAATGAGAGAAAATATCATCGAAAGATTTAAGGACCTCTTCGCGGTGGCGATGGTGAGTACCGAAGAAGATGTAATGATGTACGAGCTATGCGCAGACATCAATAGCGCGGCGAATTAAAACGCAACAGCTACGCTGGCTTGGCCATGTTATGTAAAGATGAAGCTCCGCCTACGGAAGCAGAGAAGGAGAGTAGCCTCAACCACGCTGGAAGCACCAGGTGAAAAACGATTTAAAACCCCTTGGTGTAACCAATTGGCGCCAGTTAGCAGAGCGAAGACGCGACTGTAGCGCCTTGTTGGACGGCCATAACCGTTTAAACGGCGCCAATTAAGTAAGTAAGTAAGAGCGCAAGGAGAACAACTTGCTTGGATATGGCATTATGGGTTCCCCACATAAATTCAGAAAACAAAAATTCGGAAACACATTTTTTCAGAGAACATTATTCAGAACCCTTTTTCCAGAAAGCCAAAATTCAGAAGTCAAAATTCAGAAACAAAAATTCAGAAATCAATATTCAGATGTGAAATTTCAGAAGCAAATTTCGGATGTAAAAATTCGGAAAGTAATCAGACAGCAAAAAAACATTAAATTTTGCGCAAAATTACTTTCTGAATTTTGACTTCTAAATTTTCACTTCTGAAATTTGACTTCTGAAATTTGACTTCTGAGATTTGATTTCTGAGTTTTGACCTCTGAATTTTGTCTTTTGAAAAAAGGGTTCTGACTAATGTTTTCTGAAAAATGTGTATCTGAATTTTTGTTTTCTGAATTTTTTTTGGAGGGGGGGGGGGGGGCACCAGCATTATGTACCTTGCTAGAATAATTATACGCATTCTACGAATTGAATTGCGCCAATTGCATTTGCCAGGCCTGAAACCATATTGCCTGGGTGATGTATTGTAGACGGCCGCGGCTTTGCAAGCGTTCTTCTTCAACCCTGCGTCGACAGCAGTTTGTCTTGTCCATCACTAAAGGTAATCCGTAGTTTATTTGCTAGGATTGGTTTTATTACAGCCCTGTTCGATACCAGGCTTTCACAAGCTATACGGCACTCGTGGAAGCATAATCTCTGGACACCCAATCGATGGCGTAGAAGCATTATATCTGCAAGTGCTTCAGTTTTCATCTGCCCTAGTTACTTCTTGTGGGGTTACTAAGAATGATATCGCTGACATTGAAGTCTTCAAGCACTTTCCACTTCTGTACGGCTTCAGAGATGCACATTGAATGAGTCCGTAGCGTACAAAATAAATTGTTTTTCAGAAAACATTTAGTATTTGGGAAGAAAAGAAAGTTGTTTTATAATATATGTCGGTTCTGGAGGTCCTTACCGGACCGGCTAGTTCAACCTTCCTAGTACATTTTCTTTTGTCATTTAATACCAAATCTACATACGATGACTTTCATATCAAATCCAATATGCGTTGAACACGACCCCCTCAGAATTTGATGAAATTTTGCATGGGGTTACATCTTACCCACCCAAACACAACCTCATTTTTAGAAATTGCATTTTCGAAAAATTGTGGGCGTGGCAAGATATCGAAATATCCGAAAATATTAGAAAAATGACGATAATAGGTACTTTTAAAGTGTGATTACTACGGAATGGCTTTACCGAAAGGTATTGAAATAATCTTTCAAAAAAATACACTGTCAAAATTTTCAGTACACTGAAAAAAAGTTTTTTTTTAAATAAAATTCAAAACTGAAAAAACACTTCAAAGGTCAAGCGATTTTGAAAAATAAAATTTTATTTTAGAAAGGTCTATTTAATATATATAACATATGTGAAAACTAAAATGGGGGTTCTTTTTTTTTTTTTTAATTTTTTTAAGTAAATGCATCTCTTGGTTACTTTCTCATATTTGGATATCACGCGTAAATTAATCAACCAATTTGAAACATTTTTATACCGTTAGAAAGGTATTAAAATCACTTATTTTGTTTGGTTGATTTTCCGACAGGGTGGATAAATGATGTATATTGGAACGATTTTCCGTCATCCCTTGTCAAATTTGGTTTTGAGACAAACCGGTTTCGGCGTTGTGCCATCATCAGTGTCGATTTTCGTTCTGATCTGTTGTTGTCATTTGTCCTGTATTTATAGTTCGTAGGTATATGAGCAGGTATTGTCAAATTGATGCTTGTGTATATTTAGTTATGTGTATGTGCTGTGTGTTCGTTCAGAACATATAAATTGGCAAATTTCTTTAAAAAATACAACATTAACACAGCATTCAAAACATCGAACAATCTAGGGCGAAAACTAAGAACTAACATTAACTCAGAGGATCCGTTTAGCAGCCACGGCGTATACAAGCTTACCTGCGGATGCCAGCATAGTTACATAGGACAAACAGGACGGCAAATAAGAACGAGGTTCAGAGAACATATTAGAGATTACAACAAAAAAATACGGAATCCAAACATTATACCCGAGTCTAACTTCGCGAATCACATGGTCGAGAATGAATGTTCCCCAGCAAACATCAATAAAACAGTCAGGGTTCTTCACATACAAGAAAAGGGCCGACGTCTCAACGTACTCGAAAGCATGGAAATCTACAAACAGAAAACATTCGACGGTAGAATAATAAACGAACAGATAAACACCATTTCTGACACAATATTCGAGCCTTTAAAACTTGTTTACAGGAAACAACTTAATCACACAGGTACAACAGACAAACGCACAACAACAAATAAACACAAAACAATTAACACACCAAAACTAAAAACCGACAAAGAAGGTCAAACGACTAAAATCACAGATTTCTACCTACCCCAGTCAGCCACACAAATCGATTAGTAAACCACCCTCGGTTCTGAACGAACACACAGCACATACACATAACTAAATATACACAAGCATCAATTTGACAATACCTGCTCATATACCTACGAACTATAAATACAGGACAAATGACAACAACAGATCAGAACGAAAATCGACACTGATGATGGCACAACGCCGAAACCGGTTTGTCTCAAAACCAAATTTGACAAGGGATGACGGAAAATCGTTCCAGTATTAAAATCACCTTTGAAAACATATACTGTAAAGATTCAATATTACACTGAAAGAAAAAAAAATTTTTAATTTTTTCTAAATTTTTTTTTTCAAACTGGGAAAACACTTCAAAGACCAAGCGATTAAAAAAAAAATTTTTTTTAGAAAGGTAGATTCAATATATATAACATATCTGAAAACTAGAAGGGTGTTTTTTCTTTTTTTTTAATTTATTTAAGTAAATGCATCTCTTGGTTACTTTCTGATATTTTGATATCACGCGTAAATTAATCAACCGATTTAAAAAAATTTTATACCGTTAGAAAGGTATTAAAATCACATTTGAAAAAATATACTGTAAAAAATTTTTATTCCAGTGGGGTGGACCCCAGCTAACATCAAAACAACGGCTCGAATACTTCACGTACAAGGAAAAGGTCGGCGGCTCAATGTACTTGAGAACATGGAGATATACAAGTTAAAAACATTTGACGGCAGGATAATAAACGAACAAACCAACACTATCTCTGACGAAATATTTGAACCCTTAAAACTAGTTTACAAAAAACAGCACAAGCCAGAAGGTATAGCAACCAAACACGTAACAATGAACAAGCAAAAACGAAAAATTTACCAAACGGCAAAAATCACCAATTTCTACCTACCTCTACCTACCGCTTAGCTAACAAGCGGTATGTATAGATACCTACAAAAACAGCCCTTGGAAAAGGTAACAATTCGGACGTATCAATACCGCACACACACACACGCATATTAACGTTACCTATCACGGACACATAGATTGCATTACCTGCCACAGCACCCATGGACTATAAAAAATAACACAACGGATAGACACAGACCAGAACGAAACGGCATTGATATGGAATCAACTAATAAATACAGATGTGTGCAGCTATCAAGAAAATGTTCCTCTCAACTTCGAAACATTAGCTTAAATGAAGCAGCGCTGATATCTGAGCATTTTCCAGCAGTCTCCGACATTCATCGTTGCCGTATTTGCGAAAGTTGTCGCTTTAAACTTAAGGATGCTATCAAGATTGCTGATAATCAGCGTTCTACTGAAACGGAAAGTGAAGAGGCACAAGAAATCTTGACTAGCGGTGAATTGTATCAAGAATATAAGGAAGTTCCAACATGCAGCAGCTATACTAAATCACTCGAACGCAACGAACTCGTCGACAATATAAATAAGTATGTTATTCCTCATCTTGGAAGCCATCCATCGCCAATGAAGCGAAAATATTTAGAAAGGATTCATACTGCAAAAAAAAAAACACAGCAAATTGCGCAAAGTATTTCGGATTCACTGGGAGGTGGTTCACTGTCAACTTTATCAGAAGACGTAAAGAAGATCAAAGCTTACTACGAACAAATTTTGGAGAACATGAAATATCAAATCGAAAACTGCTCAAATAATTTGGATAAGCCAAAAATATTATCTCTATTACCAAACACCATGACATCTAAGGAAATTAAAGACATTTTTGGGCATGATTTATCTTACGAATTGATAAAAATTAGCAAAGATATAAAAAAAAATAAAACAAAGTTTTCGGACGTCAAACGGTCTAGCATGGACAGGCGTAGTTTACCTGAAAAAACTTGTAAATAAGCAAATATTCCGAAATTCAGCAGTATGAGCTGCGCAAAGTTGTATATTAAATCTAAATAAATAAAAATAAAAAATTAATTTTATCAAGTGTATGTCTATTTATTGTGCGTGTCTGAAAAATTTGATAATACGCGTTCAAATATTTCGTCAGAGATAGTGTTGGTTTGTTCATTTATTATCCTGCCGTCAAATGTTTTTAACTTGTATATCTCAATGTTCTCAAGTACATTGAGCCGTCGACCTTTTCCTTGTACGTGAAGTATTCGAGCCGTTGTTTTGATTTTAGCTGGTGTGCACCCCACTGGAATAACAATTTTTTACAGTGTATTTTTTCAAAGGTGATTTTAATACCTTTCTTACGGTATACAAATTTTTGAAATCAGTTGATTAGTTTACGCGTGATATCAAAATATCAGAAAGTAACCAAGAGATGCATTTACTTAAATAAATTAAAAAAAAAAGAAAAAAAAACACCCTTCTAGTTTTCAGATATGTTATATGTATTAAATCTACCTTTCTAAAAAAAATTTTTTTTTTAATCGCTTGGTCTTGGAAGTGTTTTCCCAGTTTGAAAAAAAAAATTTAGAAAAAAATTAAATTTTTTTTTTCTTTCAGTGTAATATAGAATCTTTACAGTATATGTTTTTAAATTGGTTGATTAATTTACGCGTAATATCCAAATATGAGAAAGTAACCAAGAGATGCATTTACTTAAAAAAATTTAAAAAAAAACCCATTTTAGTTTTCAGATATGTTATATATATTAAATAGACCTTTCTAAAATAAAATTTTATTTTTCAAAATCGCTTGATCTTTGAAGTGTTTTTTCAGTTTTAAATTTTATTTAAAAAGAATTTTTTTTTCAGTGTACTAAAAATTTGTACAGTGTATTTTTTTGAAAGATTATTTCAATACCTTTCTAATGGTATGAAGATCTTTGAAATCGGTAAAGCCATTCCGTAGTAATCACACTTTAAAAGTACCTATTATCGTCATTTTTCCAATTTTTCCGGATATTTCGATACCTTGCCACGCCAACAATTTTTCGAAAATGGAATTTCTAAAAATGAGGTTGTGTTTGGGTGGGTAAGATGTAACCCCATTCAAAATTTCATCAAATTCTGAGGGGGACGGGTTCAAAATGTACGTTTTTTTCAGCCTTTGATATGAAATTCATCATACGTAAATTATTTTTTATCATCCCTGCTTTTGCTCAGTTCCTAAGAGCGCAATCATGATTCCCTCCTTGCAATTTTGTCATCCATATACATACTTACATATATCTCTGAAGAATATATATATGAAGCAATAACACCAACAACCCATTACCACGTTAAACAAACTGGTTTGTGCTTTATCTACGAATTGGCCAAGATGTACTCACTGCCACCGCCACCGCCACCACTAGAAGCAACGGTTTCTGTTTCTTTCGCATCATGTCGTCCATCGTCCAGTGCTTAGTTGTTGCTGGTTGTTGGCCGATTACTAAGGCGATGCAATGTTGCAGCTTGTAGGTATTTATCACAGCAACAAATCAGAAAACGTATTCACTTACTTATGTATATTATTAGAGTGGGTCACACATGTTTTCTTTTGTTAAAATATTGTTAAGGACAGTTTTAACGTTAGGCGGTGCCTCATCCCGATTTGCTCCCATTAATTTACGCAAAAGGTTTTAAGAGGCAAATGTTTTGGACTATACCAGAAGAAAGAAAATGTTGACGCACCCTAATGTGTGTTTGTCTATGTATTGTTCTTTTAATTTAGTTTTTTTATTTACCTAAATGAATATGCTGAATTGTTAACATATTTGTAGATATATATAAGCACGTATTTACTAGTGTAACTTCATCGTTAATGGCTGAATTTCCATCGGCATTAATTCTTAGACGATTTAGCTGAAGTTGATTGGGGAGAAAGTAAGACCCGCCTACACAAACTTGCTAAACACGACTCATTGATTGGCATCTCAAGTGGAGCACATCTTATATATATATATATATATATATATAAGTATGTAAATATGAACATAAGTATATGCAATTGAGAAAAACATATGTCACCCTTCCGCCGGAAGTACTTAAAGTTTTACAAGAAAATTCTATTAAATATAAACACGTGGAAGTTCGGGGTGCATGTGTGGTAAATATAACTCACGCACCTCTTGCAATGCCTGAATATTAAGCTGGGTCGATTTATTAACCTATATCGTGCCATCGATTTTTCGATAGGTTTTGGGCTCAGGAAAAAAAGTTCCACTAAGCATACCCAAAAAATAATTTTCGAGGCTGCAAAATTTGAGTTTTTTGACTTTTTTCTCTTTGATTTTTAAGGTTTTTTTATGACTTACTTAAAAAATTTTCATTTGATTTTAAAATTTTCATGTTCGCCGACTCAAAATTGTCCGCTAAAAACTTTGGCGATATCAGTTTTTTGAAAAAAAAAAAAGATATTTTTTGGGCTTTGAGGAGTGTTTTTTAAGGGTTTCTTCAGAAACGTGCAAAAGTGTTGCCGATGAAAACGAATTTGTCTCATAGTTCCTATCCCACTTAAAATTATGCGATAAAAACGTTGGCATTAACAGTTTTAAAAAAAATTTTTTTTTTTTGTTTTTGGGACTTGTTTTGGTCGAAATCGATTTTTTTCATTTTCTGAACCGATTTAAATGAAATTTGACACAGAGATAATGTATCACCTTCCAAGACTTTATACCTAAGTGTTGCCACTCAGAATGTTTCACAAGGTTGCCACCTATTCGAAATTAAAAAAAGTTGAATGAGATATGCCGATATGGGTATCAAACGAAAGGTATTTCACTCCGCATTAAAAGAGGGACATTTTTGAGTAAGGTTGTCATTTAGGGTTGCCACCTATTCGAAATTTAAAAAAAATTCCATGAGATATGCCGATATGGGTACCAAACGAAAGGTATTTCACTCCGCATTACAGTAGTGACATTTTTGAGTAGGGTTGCCATTTAGGGTTGCCACCTATTCGAAATAAAAAAAATTGCATGCGATATGCCGATATGGGTATCAAACGAAAGGTATTTCACTCCGCATTACAATATGGACATTTCTGAGTAGGGTTGCCATTTATGGTTGCCACCTATTCAAAATGAAAGAAATGCATGAGATATGCCTATATGGGTATCAAACGAAAGGTATTTCACTCCGCATTACAATAGGGGCATTTTTGAGTAGGGTTGCTATTTAGGGTTGGGGTACTTAGACGAAAGAGTACTCTACTTACTCATATTCTATTAAAGCTTTAAAGGAGAACATTAAAGTTAAAAATCTTCGTAAAAAAAACTTACACTTGATTCGACTTAAGTTTCTTAATTTCACGCTAATAAAATTGAAATGCAATATCAAGGCACCGTGGAAAATTCTAGCAAAATATATTTAAATGCATATTTTTGGCAAATATGAAATGAATAATTGCAACTTCTCACAGATTACTATTAGAAAGATTTCTCACCATAGCAAAAAGATATCTCACCATGGTAATTTGCTACCATGGAACACTAGAGGCATATGTTGACAAGTTGTCATTCGTGATATTTACAAGTTTTTGGAATGTATTAAATTGTGAGACTTTCATGGTGTATAAATAAAAAAAAATTTTAAATTAATAATTCGGCGCATGAACCGAATTTGGCGTGTAACCGAACATTTTATACTCAGTTGAGAGCTATGGAGCCAAAATAAGGGAAAATCACCATGTAGGAAAATGAACATAGGGTAACCTTGGAATGTGCTTGTATGACATGTATATCAAATGGAAGGTATTAAAGAGTATTTTAAGAGGGAGTGGGCCACAGTTTTATAGGTGGACGCCATTTAGGGATATCGCCAAGAAGGTGGACCAGGGCTGACTCTAGAATTTGTTTGTACAATATGGGTATCAAATGAAAGGTGTTAATGAGTATTTTAAAAGGGAGTAGGCCTTAGTTCTATAGGTGGACGCCTTTTCGAGATATCGCCATAAACGTGGACCAGGGGTGACTCTAGAATGCGTTTGTACAATATTTGTATCAAACGAAAGGTGTTAACGAGTATTTTAAAAGGCAGTGGGCCTTAGTTCCATGGGTGGACGCCTTTTCGAGATATCGTCATAAAGGTTGACCAGGGGTGACTCTAGAATTTGTTTGTACGATATGGGTATCAAATGAAAGGTGTTAATGAGTATTTTAAAAGGGAGTGGGCCTTAGTTCTACAGGTGGACGCCTTTTAGAGATATCGCCATAAAGGTGGACCAGGGTGACTCTAGAATTTGTTTGTACGATATGGGTATCAAATGAAAGATGCTAATGAGTACTTTAAAAGGGAGTGGTGGTAGTTGTATATGTTAAGGCGTTTTCGAGATATCGACCAAAATGTGGAACAGGGTGACCCAGACCATCATCTGTCGGGTACGTGCTAATTTATTTATATATGTAATGCCACGAACAATATTCCTGCCAAGATTCCAAGGGCTTTTGATTCCGCCCTGCAGAACTTTTTCATTTTCTTCTACTTAATATGGTAGGTGTCACACCCAATTTACAAAGTTTTTTTCTAAAGTTATATTTTGCGTCAATAAGCCAATCCAATTACCATGTCTCATCCTTTTTTTCGTATTTGGTATAGAATTATGGCATTTTTTCATTTTTCGTAATTTTCGATATCGAAAAAGTGAGTTCAGATAAGTACGTGAACTGAGTTTAGTAAAGATATATCCATTTTTGCTCAAGGTATCGTGTTAACGGCCGAACGGAAGGACAGACGGTCGACTGTGTATAAAAACTGGGCGTGGCTTCAACCGATTTCGCCCTTCGCCCTGAAAACAGTTATCGTCCCAGTATCTAAGCCCCTACCAAATTTCATAAGGATTGGTAAATTTTTGTTCGACTTATGGCATTAAAAGTATCCTAGACAAATTAAATGAAAAAGGGCGGAGCCACGCCCATTATGAAATTTTCTTTTATTTTTGTATTTTGTTGCACCATATCATTACTGGAGTTGAATGTTGACATAATTTACTTATATACTGTAAAGATATACAATTTTTTGTTAAAATTTTACTTAAAAAAATTTTTTTTTAAAGTGGGCGTGGTCCTTCTCCGATTTTGCTAATTTTTATTAAGCATACATACAGTAATAGGAGTAACGTTCCTGCCAAATTTCATCATGATATCTTCAACGACTGCCAAATTACAGCTTGCAAAACTTCTAAATTACCTTCTTTCAAAAGTGGGCGGTGCCACGCCCATTGTCCAAAATTTTACTAATTTTCTATTTTGTGTCAGAAGTTCAACTCCCCTACCAAGTTTCATCGCTTTATCCGTCTTTGGTAATGAATAATCGCACTTTTTCGATTTTTCGAAATTTTCGATATCGCAAAAGTGGACGTGGTTATAGTCCGATATCGTTCATTTTAAATAGCGACCTGAGGTGGGTGCCCAGGGACCTACATACAAAATTTCATCAAGATACCTCAAAATTTACTCAAGTTATCGTGTTAACGGGCGGACGGACGGGCATGGCTCAATAAAATTTTTTTTCGATACTGATGATTATGATATATGAAAGTCTATATCTATCTCGATTCCTTTATACCTGTACAGCCAACCGTTATCCAATCAAAGTTAATATACTCTGTGAGCTCGGCTCAACTGAGTATAAAAAGTAGAGTTTGATTAATGATGACATGTAGAACAAAGTATGTTATGCGGCATACTCAAAAATTACCGAGCAAAGCTCGGTCGCCAAGGTACTACCAAAGATTATCGAAAAGTAAAGATGTTGCAGGCGCAAGCTTCGGTGGAAAGCAGCGGAGCGTAACAAAACTCTAATAGGTCACTTTCACCACACCAAAAACTTTAACACAATTTTTAACATAATTTAAGCACAGAAATACACTGATTGGAGTTTTAGAGAGTAAATGTTAAAATTCTGAACACATTAGCTGAATAAAAAGTGTACAAATAATTATTAAATAACAAATACAGACAGTGGTAGTTTAACAAATTCTGCTGTGGTAAGTGGTGAATATGAACTACTAAAAGTTTTGTGAAGCTTGCTTCACACGATTTCTCGTCCCTGCAACATCTTTACTTTTCGATAATCTTTGGTACTACAAATTATGATAAATCTTCTGGCTGATGTTGTTTTATGGTTTCTTATGCTAAATGTTCTTCGTAGTTTATACCATTCAATGAAGGTTTATGCTGTTTTGAAGCAGAATCTTCTCTTCTTTTTCTAAGAAAATAAGGGGCTTAAAGTTATGTGGTATGAATTTGTTTATCATCATATTTTTAAAATCGAAAAAGTAGGCGTGGTTATAAGTTATTATTATCAGTTATCGGTTATTGTTATCGATGGTTATTAACAGTCGATTTCGCCCATTTTCCCATTTATCCTGGGTACAGATAAGTGAGTATACCTACCAAATTTCGTAAAGATATGCATGCACATTAATTTTATACAAAAAACAGATGGAATATTTTTTATGGATATTTTATGACATTACATACAACAGTTATGCAATCAAAGTTATAAGAACCTTGTGTATAAGTTGTACACGCTGGGTTTAAAAATTATTTAATTTCAATCAAAATAAATCTCTTATTGGTTGTGAAATATTCGCGGCACGATCCCAAAAACAATCCCGATATAGTATAGAAATAGTATAGATTGGATATCTGCCACATGATCTTAAATTGAACGATAACTCGGGGGTGATAGTCTCATAATCAAACTAGAAATGACAAAAAAACTCAAAATCATTCCGTAATGATTCAGCGCCAAAATAAAAAAAAATTATAATAATTTGCGCGATTAGCCTACCAGGAGATTAACGCCAAGCTTCTATTTCAATTTTAGGGACGGGACCTATAAAATTTATGAAGACTCCGAACGACATATGCAAGGCGGATGAAGTTTCAATGAATGGCTTTATGGCAGAAATACGCTCGGAGGGTTAGCAAAACCACTGTCGAGGGGCGACCCCGCATAGATATGCCTTTTTCTCAAGGAAAAACCTTCTTTATAAATTTTCGATTGCGCCTTGTCCGGGACTTGAACCCAGGGTCTTTGGTGTGTTAGGCGGAGCACGGTACCAACACACCATGGCGGTACCGCAATAGTCTACCAACCCCGAAAAAGTGTCCAAATGATACGAGGAGCATCCCGATAAAAGCCCGAAAAGGTTCCAACATTTTCCAGAATTGATCACGAAAAACAATCACCAAATAGTTCCGAGATTATAACAAAACTGTTTCAAAACGATAGCGAATATAACCCCGAAAGGGCATTACTAATTTAAAAATTAATAATGTATACTAAGTGTGGCTTGCACAGAGAGTAGATTAACGGTGATCGCAACGGCATAAACGAATATAGGCAGGTTTTCATATATCAAAATGCTCAGGATAAAAAAAAAGAAATTGATTTAGCCATGTTCGTCCGCCCGTCTCTCTGTGATCGCGATAACTTGAGTAAATATGAAGATATCTTTTTAACATTTGGTATATAGGTCCCTGAAATTCATCTCCCATCGCTATTTAAAACGAGCGAAATCACATGATAACCACGCCCCATTTTTATAAAAAAAACATTTTGGAAAACACAAACAACTTGATTATTTAGTAAATAATACACTTAGAATGTTGAGATTGGATGTGTGGACGGACATTGAGACTCTTAATAAAAATTTGAAAACATTTTTGAAAATGGGAGTGGCACCGCCAAATTGTGATAAAGTTAATTTTACAAATATTATTAATCATAAATCAAAAACCGTTAAACCTATCACAACAAAATTCGGCAGAGAGGTTGCCTCTATGTAAATACTACAAAAAAATTTACGAAATCGTTTAAGGGCCACGCCCACTTTTTATTAAAGATTTTTTAAGGGTCGTGGACGAATAAAATAAACGTGTCGATTGGTGTGTCAATATGCAAAACCTATTCGAAACATTGTTTTATATCAGTGATAATTTTCTTTCAAAATGTCATTATAACAATAAAAAGGAAAATTAAAAAAAATTGAAGGGGCGTGGCACATCCCCCCTTTTTGTCCTAGCAATATCTCACGTTTTTGGAGCCGTAACTCGAAGAATAGTGACATATACATAAGCTCGTAAACATATTTCCCTTATAATGAAAAATATTAGTTAATAGCCACACGCTCTTATGATAATACTTTTTGTCAAAAATGTGTCTCAGTAGGATTGGAATAGTAATATATGTGAAATGAACTGTATAATTGAAACTCACGCTGAGTAAGGAAAAAGAAAAGGAGGTCCTAAATGTTCTTAATTATACCATCAAAATTTAACACGCTTTTATTAGAAGAATTAGGACTGTGATATAAACTGTAAGACTTAATAATTTAGGTGTAAAGTTTTAATGTTAAAAATACATAATTATGTACAATATGGAATTTGTTTGTCGCAGGCGAAGAAGCTTAATTATCGTTAAAGGTTACAATGAACTTATAAAGTGTTATAATTCTTTACAGTCAATTTATTTTTTACTTTTTAGTTAATTTTATTAAAAAATAATAAAAGCTTATTTTTAAAACAGTTTTTTTTCTTTAATTTTATTTTTTACTTTTTAGTCCGTTTTATTAACAAGTAATAAAAGCTTCTTCTTAGAAAATCTTTTTTCTTAAATTTAATTTAAATATCAAGTTTTCTAATTTCTAGTAGGGTAAAATATTGTTTAAATTAGTTATGTAATCTTTACTTAGTTATTTGTAACGTTTCTCATCCTATCCATTCCTTCTAATGCATCAACATTACAAGGTTTCTTCGAAGTCTACTTTGAACAGTCAAGTTCTTCGATTCGAAGACCTGCTAAAGACCTAACTCGGCTTAAAGCCACATAAGCTTGCCCAGCAGCAAATAATTTGCAACCTAGATAAATAACAGCATGATCTACAGTAGTTCCCTGCATTTTGTGCACAGTTGAAGCCCACGACAAGACAATCGGGAGCATTCTTCTTTCAGCTGTGTCGTGATTAAATTTAGAAGGAAATTGAACTGATTTAGGCTGTATTATGTGAACGCCATCGTTACCAAAGTCTACGTGAAGCGATGGTATATCGTTATGGTATAGTTGAGCACGTCTGTAATATGGCCATATAATTTCAGTGATGTGACCTATTGCTCCATTTACAAGGCCCTTAGCAACGTCAACATTAGATCTCAACATAACTTTAGCACCAACAAATATTTCCAGTTCTTTTGGAATACCTCCCGTTTTGTTAATGTCTGAGTGTATTATATTATTAGCTTCAATCTGATCATTGTTTTTTGTTCCATCAATTAATTGATCTTGCTAATAATCAGTTATCAACTGAGTGAAAGAAATTTTGCTTTTGAAACGATACGTTGAACCAACTGTCAACAACCAATCTATAAAAACGTTGAGTGAATAGAGCGGAAAATTTTTATGCTCACCAATTTGTCGTAAAGTTGCAACTGTGCGTTCCAAGAAGTTATTACTAATCAACTTCGCCAGCAGTTGTGCTTTTGGAATGCGCCCCATGCTTTATTTAACTCATTCAAATGAATTTGTATATATGTGCATACACATGTTCACGTGTCCTTGCAACAACAAAGCGTTAAATATATACATACATACATATGAATATAGAGATTTTCGAGAAAACATATCGTATGTGTTTGCGAAAAGTGGCTTCACTTCGGATATCAGCATCTTCGGTTGTCAGATCTTTCGCGTTCAACGCTAACGCGGTGTCAGGATGAAAAGGACTCTCAACCAAATTACGGATACGAATCGCTACCCTGCAAAAATCGCGAGTACTCCATTCATGCATGTATGGAGTACTTGCTATGGACCAACCGAGTGCTCCAAAATTAACCACAATTCATACAAAAAATATGGTCCAATTAACATTGCGATGTCCTAGGACTGGACCAGCTCCGCATTACATCAGAGTAATCCATGGAGTACCCACAGTCCAATAAACATCGTGTAGTGACTACAATCGTAAAAAACGAGCAATGACCCTGCAAAAATCGTTGGATCATGTGCTCCACTGAAGTACTTACCATTATACTCCACTGTAATGCAGCAATGGACCAACTCATGTTTCTACACGAACATATTGTAAGCTGATCATTGCTCGTTTTTAACGATTGTAATCACTACACGATGCTTATTGGACTGTGGGTACTCCATGGATTACTCTGATGTAATGCGGAGCTGGAGTATAAGGTCCAGTCCTAGGACATCGCAATGTTAATTGGACCATATTTTTTGTATGAATTGTGGTTAATTTTGGAGCACTCGGTTGGTCCATAGCGAGTACTCCATACATGCATGCATGAAGTACTCGCGATTTTTGCAGGGGGCCGGCTTACAATATGTTCGTGTAGAAACATGAGTTGGTCCATTGCTGCATTACAGTGGAGTATAATGGTAAGTACTCCAGTGGACTGATCTAGATCTCTGCTCTGTGGGTTATGTGTGAAACAAAATCAAGTGCGCAGAAAAGTACGCAAGATTGAGAAATAACAGCATAACTTCAATGTTCGTTGTATACACAAACAAGGCGAAGTTACCTCGTTCTTGAGCTGTTGTAGGTTATTCACCATCCCTCTAAACAAACGACTTAGGCTTTTATTCCCCTGTGAACACAAATCTTTACCGATAACTCTGTTATCGATTAATTTATCGAATTATCGAAAAGTAATATTGCATTGTCATCGGAGTTATACATGTGTGCAAAATTTCAGCTCAATCGGACACCGGGAAGTGTATCAAATTTAACTTGCAAAATTTGATTACAAACAACTGCCAAGTGAAAGTAAATAAAAGCTTATAAAAAGAATAAACTGGGCAATTGACAATTAATTGCATAAACAAGATTTCTACATACTGCATTGTAATGAACTTTTTGGCTCACTTAATTTATTCTGACACCCATTAATAAATATGGCTAACAAAAACCGGACAGGCCGATCCATACACATAAAGCCAATATTGATATTCAAATGACTCAACGTATCTTAATGGAATTTAATTAAAAAACGCTATTAAATAATAAATGAACTGAGCTAAGTCAGATTTAACACATTTATACTCCAATCTCTCACCTGCTCTTAACGCAACGCAGGTTTCAATTTTCTTAATAAGTCAAATAAAATACTGGCGATCTAAGTTTGAAAAAAAACGATAAACTTTGCATTAAAAAAAGAAATACAAATGTATTTAGCTATAAAATATTTGCACATATTTTTATTTTCATATAAAAAAAGGCAAAATTGTTTAGTTATAAAGGCTTAAAAGAGAACCGCGTTCCATAGCCGCTACTTTGGCGAAATTCAAAACCTAAAGTGCACGCGGAATCCATAAATTTTGCATAAACACTATAAATACGAATGAGTTTTAAAATGAAAACTTATCGCGAAAGTCAATCTAAGAAATTATTATCTCTGTTAAAAAATCAAATGGTAGAAAATAACTAAAGCGGATACACGAATCACATGCATGTATGCACGTACATTAGAGTGTCTCAGAAAAAATACACTTTTGCCAACGGAATATAACATATGTATATCTAAGATAACGTTAGGAAAGAGATTAAAAAATTTAAGGCGCCACAACATCCGAAGAGATGTTTAGGCCGAGCTTCTCTTCCAGTTTGAGTTGTGCTCCTTCTAATTTTTCTTACAAATTGGCGGGACGGGGCCTACTTGTGGATAGCCGACTCCGAACGGCAGCTGCAAGGCAGATGAGATTTCACTGAGAAGTTTTTCAAAGCAGAAATACACTCGGAGTGCTTGCCAAACACTGCCGAGGGGCCTACCCGCTTAGAAAAATGTTCTTCTAATTGAAAAAACTCATTTTTAAAATTTTTGCTGTTGCTTTGCCCGGGGCGTGAACCCAGGATCCTTAGTGTGATATGCACACTACCATCACACCACGACCTCCTTGGAAAGAGATAAGAATAGGAAATTTCAAAAAAAAAAAAATATTTTTAAGACTCTTTTTTTTATATGTTTACTAGAAGACCCGGCAGACGTTGTCCTGCCCTTAATTTGACCAATCTGCATACATTTTAATAAGCTTTTTCCGTCTGACTCTGCCCTCCCTCCTCTTCACTTTTTCCTAATCCTTTTATTCACTCCTCCCTGCGTCTTTTTCGCTTCATCTCCATCTTCGTCTCTTTCTATCTCTTCCTCAGTCTCCTTCTCTCTTTTCTCTTCTCTCAATTTCTTCTCATTCTTCTGCATCCCTTATTGCCTGCCCCAGAAGGTGGTATGTTTTTTATTCCAGTCCAAGTCCCAGCCCCACTCCGAGTCTCAGTCCCAGTCCAAGTCCTAATCCCAGTACCAGTCCGTCTCTGGATAATATATTACTCTGTACTAAAGCACTCACCAACAGCTTATATCCATATTGTATAAACACTGTCTAGGCACTCACTGACCCACGTTTTGGCCTATATCTCGAGACCCTAGTCACCCAGGGGTATGAAAATTACCCTCTGCTAAAGCACTCATCCACAGCTTTCATTTGATATCCATATTCTATAAACACATTCTAGGGGTACCCGGGTTAACGTTATGGCCTATATCTCGAGACCCTAGTCACCCAGGGGTATGAAAATTACCCTCTGCTAAAGCACTCATCCACAGCTTTCATTTGATATCCATATTCTATAAACACATTCTAGGGGTACCCGGGTTAACGTTTTGGCCTATATCTCGAGACCCTAGTCATCCAGGGTATGAAAATTTCCCTCTACTAAAGCACTCATCAACAGCTTTCATTTGATATCCATATTCTATAAACACACTCTAGGGGTACCCTGGTCCACGTTTTGGCCTATATCTCGAGACCCTAGTCACCCAGGGGTATGAAAATTACCCTCTACTAAAGCACTCATCAACAGCTTTAATTTGATATCCATATTCTATAAACACACTCTAGAGGTACCCGGGTCCACGTTTTGGCCTATATCTCGAGACCCTACTCACCCAGTCACCTATCCTATATTTCAAGTTAGATCAAACTACACACGGGGTGCAAAACAAATTGAAAATCGGTTCAGTAGTTTAGGAGTCCATTGGCCTCAATTGTGTGACACGTGTTCTTTATATATTAAGATATGTTTAATGGTGTGTTCAATTGTACTTAATATTTAATATTTTACTAGCAGACCCGTCAGACGTTACTCTGCCCTTGATTTGGTCTATCTGCATAACTTTTCAGCAGCTTGTGCGCATACAAAATTACGCGAAGCAATATTTTAAGCATTCTCTCTATACAACAAAAATACTTCCTAACATGGGTTAGGATAGGTTAGAGTGGCCACCGGTGCGAGCACTAGTGCACTTAGGCCCAAAAAAGTTGCATTATGATGCCACGTCGCTCTCCCCTACTCAAACCAACAGCTCGATACAGCAAACGTCAGTAGTTTCTTAGGTTCCAACTTAGCCAGATCACAAAGATCGCGAAAGAAGGGTGATCCCAGAAATTATTTCCTCTTGTGCCAAAGCGCGGGACAATCGCACAGAAAATGTTTGACTTCGTCTTTGCAGCTCCTGCAGTAATCATTATAGGGAGCACCCAGCCGTTGTGCGTGCCTCCCGATTGCTATGTAGCCGGTTATACGTCCAACCACCAGAGATATGTCCCCCCTACCAAGAAGAAGGAGACTTTTTGTGCGTCTCGCGTCCTATTCAGGTCACACGAGCTTGGAGAGGTAGCAGGATTCAAGATTGCACCATCTCAAACCCGCTTCCCTAAAGAAAATCCCTTTCAAAATGAGCTTACAGGTAGCGAAAGGCATGTTCAAACCCTTCCAGGACGACGAAAGCGGAACGGATGTGCCCCCTCTTGCAAGTTCGCCAGCCATCTCATTGCTCGGTATATTCGAGTGTCCAGGCACCCGTACCAGATTGAGGGAAGTTTGCTCAGCGGTCTCGTTAAGAGATTTGCCGCACTTCTCTACTGTCCTAGAATTACATGTGACCGATCCAAGTGCTTTTAGTGCAGCCTGGCTGTCAGAGTAAATACAACTTTGGTTATAGCCGTGAGCAGCCTTCCCCAGGTGATCAGCGGCCTCATTTATAGAAGCCACCTCCTCCTGAAAGACGCTGCAATGATCGGGTAGGCTAAATGATAGATTCCACCCTAGTTGAGGTGCAAAGACACCGCTACCCACCTTATAATCCAGTTTGGAGCCGTCAGTATATATCTGCAGCCTATCGCTCAGGTCCGGCGGCTCCTTCAACCAATAATCCCTATCCGGGAAAATAACCTCGTACTTCATATTGAAAAATACAGTCGCAGTGCAATAGTCCGCGAAGACGAATCCAGATACTTAAGGATAGCTGCATGGCCATCCACATTGTCTCTCCATCCGGATAACTCTCGCAGCCGCAGAGCAGAAAAGGCCGCACATTGCTTGGCCATTAAATCTATTGGCAACACATTAGAAATAGTGTCCAGCGCTCAATGTCGAGGAAAGCTATGAGTGTGAATTCCTTCAACGCCAAGGATTTCTCGATCTGGGAGAAAACTGCATGCAAAGCCGTCTCCGTGGACTTCCCTTTCATATTCGCATGCTGGGATATCGATAACTTTCCCTCCAAGGACTCCCCTAATGCGGAGTTCATTAACCTATCGAGTGTCTTCAGCTGAAAAGGATGTCAGACATATCGGTCTGAATCCTTTGGGGGTCGCGTGACCAGTCCTTCCAACTTTTGGTATAAAGGTGACCATTGAATCGTTCCAACCCCGTGGATTATAGTTAAGAGCACAAACTCCTTTAAAGATATACAACCACAAAGAACTCAGCTCGATTGTTTGCTGGAATTGTACCGAGGCCAATCCATCCGGCCCTGGTGCTTAGAAGGGCTTGAACGACATTAAAGTCCATTAAATTTTACCCATAGTAATGAACTTCCCCTCACAGAGTCTCCCTCCAGTTCATTACTTCATCACTAGCGCCGGGAAAGTACGTTCTGAGGAGCAGGCAAAGGTTACTCTCTGCGGAATCCGTCCTTGTCCCATCAGATCCTTGCAGGCATTCCGGGACACATTTTGGAGCACCAGAGTGCACCTTTCTGAGCCTAGATCCCTCAGACACCGTCTACATTTCGCTACAAAACTTGCGCCAGCAGTTCCTCTTCGACGACCTTAGCAGTTTCTTGTAATCCCCTAGGATCATCTTGTATGCATCCCATATTTCAGCCTCCCTGGAGGCTTTAGCAAGATTGAGTGCTTTCCGACAAGCCTTGCGTACATTATCTATATCCCTGTTCCACCATTGTGGTTTGGTCCCACACCTAGATTTCTTCCTAGGACAGGCCTTATCAAGAGCCTCCCCGCATGCCTTCGTGAACGGGTGAACCATATTATCCAGCTCCGCAGAGTTCTAGGGTATACGAACAATAAATCCTGAGAGCCTCTTTTGAAGCTCCTCACTGTAGATAAGCCAGTTGGCGCTTTTAAGGTTCCTATGCCAGAGTGTTTTGAGCGCCACCCCGCCGAGGTCGAAGCGGATAAATCTATGATCCGAAAAAGAGTGGTCATCAAGCACCGTCCAATTTTTTATCATAGATTCCCCGCTGCCCGAGATCAGGGTGACGTCCAAAACCTCCTGTCTGCTCTTAGTGACAAACGTGTGCACCGAACCCCTATTACAAATCTTAAAGTTATGACAAATAACAAAATCAAAGAGTGACTCACCCCTCCCGTTCGTGTCTCCACTGCCCCAAGCCTCGTGGTGCGCATTGGCATCTCACGCAAGTAGTAGTGGTCCCTTTGCATCCCGAGGTATTTTACAGACTAGCTCCGTCGGAGCTGACTCCTCATGAGGAAAGTAAAAGGACGTCAGTGTAATATCCGTACTACCGACCGACAACGTCATAGTTGTAGCATCCTCGTCGCTAAACTGGGGGAGAAAAAGAAAATCTAGTTCAGACCTTACCAAGCTGCAAGCTCTCGGTTTTCCATGTTTCTCATGAGTGGCACCACTCACCAACGTCAAAACTGCGGCTTTCAGGCCGAAAATCTTATGCCTTACTACCCAAATCTATCTATCTAATTTCAGCAATGCTGACGTAACCACGGTCTGCCTCGAGCGAAGAAGTAACGAAATGTGGGTGGTCTCAGCGCACATGCCCCACGGGGACGAGACGGGACCACAACCTGCGATACTGCGCGCAATCACCGCTGAAGCAAGGCGGAGAGGTGTTGACGTGATCATGGTGTCGATGCTAATGCCCATCATAGCATCTGTGGAAGCTCGGATACCAACACTAGAGGTGAGTCTTTATTTACTTTTATTGTAGATGAGGGGCTTTGTATATGCAATAGGGGGAATGACCCGACTTTTATTACTGCGGTAAGAGAGGAGGTCCTGGACCTCACCCTGGTTAGTAGAGAACTGGAAGGTGGGATATCTGGCTGGAGGGTTCTCAACGAGCACTCCTTCTCTGATCACCGATATATTCAGTTCTCGGTGAACGAAGAACGTCCCTGTAAAATATCTTTTAGGAACCCTAAAATTACTAACTGGGACTTGTATTGTAGGAAGCTGGGGGAGCTATTGCCTGCGGCGCCTACCGTTAGTTCGGACCTGTCCGAATCTGAGATAGACGTTCTGGTGAAAAACTTCAACTCGGCAAGCAATAGCGGCCCATTGAAAACTTACAGTGGGAAGGGCAAGCCGCCCTGGTGGTCGGATTCTCTTGATGACCTAAGCGCGTCCAGTCGGCGGCTCTTCAACAGAGCCAGGAGGAGTAATTTACCCTCGGACTGGGAGCTCTATAAGGTGAGCCTGGGGATTTATAAATATGAAATAATGATAGCCAAGCGAGATGCATTTCGAAGCTTCTGCGAAAACGTAGAAGGCTGCAATAAATCCGCGAGGCTTAGAAAAATACTCTCTAGGAATCCCGCTCCTCTGAGTTATCTGAGAGATGATGGTGGGGACTGGTCGATGAGTAGCGAGGAGTCCCTAAATCTTTTACTGGACAATTATTTTCCCGATGTCCCAGTCGCGAAGGGATCTTCGCCTGCATGGTCGGCGGTCGTTGGCCATGCAGAAGTGCCTACCATTCCAATACGAGAAAGTCAAATAACCTGGGCTATAGGGTCGTTCAAGCCCTATAAATCTCCGGGCCCGGATGGAATCATTCCTGCGCAACTTCAAAAGTCTTTGGGGATTTCCTGCCGCTGATTGGCCATCACCTACACTAACTGCCTCAGGCTTAACTATATCCCGAAGTCTTGGCACACGGTTAGGGTTATTTTCATTCCGAAGGCAGAAGCTCTCATGTATCACCTAAGGATTTCAGGCCAATCAGTCTGTCGTCGTTTCTTCTTAAGACGTTTGAGCGGTTGATTGACCTGTACCTACGGGAAAGGATACCTAACTGTCGGCTTCACAGCATACGTACTGCAAGGGCAGATCTACAGAAACGGCTCTCCATTCGATTGTAAAGCAAATAGAGGGGTCCCTAGAACACAGAGCATGCTCTGGGTGCCTTTGTATAATTCGAGGGGGCTTTTAACAATGTCTTACCGGGGGCAATCGAAAGAGCTCTGGTGGGTTTAGGAGTCGAGGCGGCTCTGGTTGAATTTATTAGCATTCTCGCAGCGGAGTGGGGAGGGGTCATAATTAAGAGGACGGTATGCAGGTGCACGCCAGAGGGGGGTGTCCTATCTCCTCTGCTCTAAGCTGTGGTAGTCAACGAGCTTCTTGTGGAGCTGGAAGCCAATGGTTGCCGGGTGGTTGGCTATGCAGATGACCTCGCTATTCTAGTCAGAGGCAAATTTCTGGGCACCCTGCGCGTTGTTCTGCAGGGCTACCTGGATACTGTGGCTAGGTGGGCTGAATCATGTGGATTGGCGGTCATCCCGGGAAAAACGGAATTAGTTCTTTTTACAAGGATATATAAGATGCACGATTTCAGAACTCCCTCGATTGGGGGAGGGTACCGTGGGTTCTTTCTGATAGGGTTAAATATTTGGGGTTTGTTTTGGACAAGAAACTGTCCTGTAGACACAATGTGCAAGATCGGGCCAGGAAGGCCGACATGGCCTTGTACTGCTGCAGATGGGCTATCGGAAAGAGATGTGGACTCTCGCCAGAAGTAGTACACTGGCTTTATGAGATGTTGGTCAAACCTATTCTACTATATGGGGTCCTGGTCTGGTGTAAAGCACTGGACACGGCGAGCACCGCTGGTCGGTATCAGTGGCACTCTCAGAACAACACCTACCTTGGCACTGAACGTCATGCTGAACACATGCCCAGTAGATATTGCGGGAAAGGCGGCCGCGGCCCGGTCGTTGGTCAGGCTTCGTGATATGGGATACGGGCTTTCTGACTGCGGAAACTCTAGCCTTTTTACCAGTTTCGACTTTATCCAGGACAGAACGGACTATTGTATGCCGATAACTGCTCCCTATACAACCTTCACCCCAGTCGTTCCACCGAGAGAGGAGTGGGGAAGAGGAATTATCTGAGGCATGGGACCGGTTAACTTGTTCACGCATGGGTCGAAGCTGGACGGAAAGGTTGGTAGGAGGTCTTTTGTCAAGAGCTAAATGTAAGCCGCAGGTTTAAGTTGGCTGATCACTGCAGTGTATTCCAAGCGAAAGTTGCTGCGATTAAGGATGCGGTGGATGGAATGCTAGCCAGTGCTACTACGGTTAGGGAATTTAACATCTACTCTGATAGCCAAGCGGCTATCAAGGCCTTGAGCTCAACTACAGTGCGATCGAGGGTGGTCTGGGAGTGCCTGACCTCGCTTGCGATTGCATCGATTTATTTTACAATTAACATTTTCTGGATCCCGGGCCATAGTGATATCCCGGGTAACTGTCAAGTGGATCTCTTTGCCCACATCGGTACAACTGAACCGGATGAAGATGGCTGTAGAGATTTCGGGATCCCGCTGGCCAACTATGGTTTGCTCTTCCATAGCTGGGCCGCGAGTCAGCTCAGAAAACATTGGGCGGACACCACCTCTTGCTGCGTAGTAAGATCTTTCTGGCCGAAAGTGGATGGCAGGAGGTGTGCTAAAATAATTGGGTTCACTAAGGCTCACCTATCAATGGCCATTGGGGTTTTGACAGGCCACTGTCCCATGGGTATCCATGCGGCACGTCTCAATATACTGGAAACTCCATCTTGCTGCAGCTGTATGGAGGATGATGAGGTGGAATCACCAAATCACTTTATGCTTCATTGCCCAGCTTTTGCAAGAACTAGGCGAAAGTACTTCGGTCGCGACTTACTTAGATCTCCCGAGGATTTATCCAAAGGTGAGATCTGTATCATTCGGAGCTTTATCGTTGCTACCCAACGATTATCTAAGTAGCTAGATCTAAGTCACCGTTATTTTTGATGTATGTGGTATCACAACGGACCTTCGTGTTGTCTAGGTGAGCTATCCTTATCAGGGCAGCTACCACCTAACCTAACCTAACCTAACTACCCAAGCCTCTTGGATAAGGGTTATATCAGCTGCTCCACTAGAAAAATGGAGCTGCTTTACAATGGTGGAGGTTGATTTGTAGGACCGGCACTTGGCTGAGCACCGACCACCTCCACCACTGTCAAGTCGCCGTCTTCATCAGACTTTGGCTTCTCTCCAGTGTAACCACTAAGCCTGTCCAGCGTTAGCGAGGAGATCGAAGACGCGTCTCCGCCCAACGTGTCATCCACAGGATTAACCGTATTTGGTTCTGCGTCCTCCTCTTCCTCGCTCTCCGCTTTCTCTGGCCCTATTACCAGCTCCGGATCATAGGCCGCCTTCAAGTCGTTCGCGTATACCTTAATCCTCACGGTGTTGAAACCGAATTTAATAGCGCCGTCCGTGCACTCCAACAGTATCGCCTGACGGGTTGCCCTGGTGCTATGCTCCAGCTTCAGGACTCTCCAACTAAAGCAAGGAAGCTCTGGGTTGAATGTCCTTATGACCTCAAGGACTCCCTCTGGATCATCCGGCTTGGATGGAATCCAGACTCTAGCTCTCGGCCTAGATGGGATGTCCATGAAGTCGATAGCCCTGAGCGTCGCACCAGGGTAGAACTCACCCAACTTAGCCACCGCCTTTTTATACAAGTCGGCTGACCTCTGGTCGTCGCAGGTCACCAACTTGAATTGTCCCTGATACCAACCCACCTCTTTGCAAGCAGGTGGAGGTCCAGAGTTCTCTCTTACCAAGGCGACTTATTCTTTATTCAGTCCCATTTATCCTTGAACATCTGCTCCTTTTCAGGATTAAATTCAAAGACCCCCGCAAGGATGCTACTTTTAGCAACCTCTTCGAAAGATGCGCCTTTGTCTCTAAACCTTTTAGCAGCATTCTGCACAACCTCCATCGAACGGTTGCGCTTTTCGGAGGCCTGTTCCTTCACCGGAGAAGACCTCTTAAAATCAGGGACAATGGTTTTCGCCCACTCAGTTTCAGCCCGTAACTCCTCAACGTCCACAGGCTACGCCATTGAGAGCTAGTTAGGGACATTCGCCAACCTTTTCAGGATGCGTATAGCCACCTGCCTATGCCTACTGCGCATCTGCGAGGGAGGGGGCCTATCCTTCCTTTGGGTAAACGCCGTCAGCGTAGCCAGAGGCAAGCGGGCGGGCTGCTCCCCCATGCTAGCAGCTCCCCCGCTAACAAACTGCCTACCGAGAGGGTTACCAGCAGAGGCAGCAGGTCCAATCGCCGCCCCCCAAAGCTACCCTAGACGAAGTGCGGGCGATGAACGAGGTTCCGGCGCCGCCTGAAGCCTTTGCGCACCACCCGCAATAGCCGCGCCGCGGCTTGTAGAGGGCCCTGCATCGCACGAGCTCCCAGATTGATGGGTGTTACCCCTTCCGGCTTTTTACGAGTTCCGGCCTCGTTAAAATTATATTTATTTTTAAAACTTCCCATTATTTGAACCCACGATTTGCGGAGAACGGGGTCGTCCATCCCAGGCAGAGATCCGCTGTACATGGGGTAAGGCCAAGATGGTTCCCAGAAGTCCCGTTCGCGACTGGGCTATTTGAGGGGCCGCCAGCCAGGCTGACCATCGGCACGGCAACGCATAACACCACCGGTCCGGCCACCAACTTGAGACCACGTTCAAGAGCCACTTCCATATGCCAGAGCTATTAAGGAGCTAAGGCACTAATGGCACTGATTCAGGAACTTAGCTAGCACTCCCCTAGCGGGGTTTCTTTAGTGACTATTACCAGCCGGCACCCTCTAGGAGGGTTCAGCCCAAGGATTTTCGCCAGCCATTTGCCAACATACGGTCATAAAAAAAGCCGACGGCAGTGTGTTCCCTGTTACATCGTTTCTACGGTCATTACAGCCATGTAACGAAACTTTTTAGTTATTATGATCAGGCCCGACGAGAGGGTGGGGAGGGGGGGGGGGATTCCCCCCGGGCCCGGGGTTTCTCAGGGGCCCGCGATTTAGAGGTACTAAGACATTTTTTTAATTCAGGAGAGTATTAGGTTGTTCCATGTGCAAATTTTAAGCCGAATTTCAAAAGCAACGAATATTGATAATGATTTTTTGCCTGTGCCTGAGGAGACAATAAAAACATCAAACCAAAATGTATGTTTACATGAATCCGAAATCGTAAAGTTTTCGTGGTTACACTGATGAAGGTTCATCTTCAAAAAGTCTTCCTACAGTACCACCAACTCTGTATCAAAGTCCAGATTATTTAAACGACTTCGATATCGGTACCGTGAATAATGAGTTTTTGCCATCTGAAGAAGTGAACGAAATAATTCGTCGAGGTCATCAAAAATGTCCTGTTATTTTTACACGTGATTGTCATGACGAGGCATTTCCTACCTCGTTGTTAAACAGAATCTTGCCAAATGGAGAGAAAGTGGAGCGTGACTGGTTGGTGTGGAGTGCCAGTAGCAATGCTCTTTATTGCCTACCATGTCGTCTGTTAAGCACCAATACTTTAAATCGACCTAAAATTTGTTGTCCTGGCAGATATTCGAAATTCCAGGTATGAAAGAAGCTACACGATAAACTGCCATTACACGAAAATACTCAAGATCACATTAAATGTTATATTCAATGGCCATATTTACAAAATCTAATTCAAAAGGAGGCTACAATTGATACACTTATCAATGACCAGCTAATCCCTGAAACTAAAAAGTGGAAAGAAATTTTATATAGAATTTTGGACACTATTTTATTTTTGGGTGAAAGAGTCCTAGCTTTCGAAGGCGAAGGTATATATCTTGGTGAACGAAACGATGGATATTTTTTGGGCATCTAAGATATCATAAGCCCTTACGATCCGACACTTAGAGATCATTTGGAGAAAGTTAGGATTTCACAACAGCAGCACAAACGTTTACAATTCACTATCTTTCCCCAGACATTCAGAACGAGTTTATAGAAATTTGTGCAAAGCACGTGAGGGAAACTATATAGATCAAGGCAAGAAAGCCAAGTATTTTGCTATTATCGTTGATGCTATGCCTGATGCTAGTCACGTTGACTACGTTCATTTTGCGCTAACTCCATTTCAATTTGAAAGCAACAAATTTTACAATTCAAGTACGGTTTTTGGCTTTCGTGAATTGTAACCAAAAAACTGGTCACAAAATCGCTGATCTGTGGTGTTGATGCTGCAGAATGTTGTACGGCTGCAATTACTTTCTTCGGAGTTCTACAAAAATGTTTTACTATTTTCAGCAGCACCCCACAACGATCGGACATCCTCAAAAAAATGTACCGAGCTCTCTTCATAGTCTTTCAGCCAAAAGCCAAATTTGACTGCGCAAGCATACGGCGATGTTACCGGCATTCTCAAGTACATCAACAAGTTCGAATGTATCTTGCTGTCCTCAATTTGGTTCAAAATACTGAATACCATTAATGAAAGAAACGTGGTCCTCCAAACTAGAGACGCCACCATAGATGTTGAGGTCCGACATCTAGATGCCTTATTAGCTGGTTTGAAGTTGATCAGGAACCAATAGGAAACAATTTTAAACGAATGCAAAACATTTGCTATTCAATTGAACATCTCGCCAAAGTTTCCGGACATTCGAAAGAGAAAACCCAAAAGACGTTCTGAAGATAATTTAAATGAGATGATTACGGATGTTTCAGAGTGTGATTTTAAAAACAATACATTCCTGGTGATCTTTGATTCGGTAATCACTGGCATTACTGACCGATTTGCAGCTATGAGAAATTTGAGCGAGACGTTTTCCTTTTTGTGGCAATTTGAAGAGATGGATGAAACTACGTCTCGGGCGAGTGCAGCCAAATTTGTCGAAAAATACAAGTCGGACATTTCTCAAAGCTTATAATGTGAAATAATTAACTTGAAACACATTTACGAAGCAAACTTTGATAAAGGTCTGTCACCATTGGAATTTCCAAATGCCGTCTATGTTCAAAATCTGTATACAATTTTCCCCAACATTCTTGTTGCTTTACGTATCTTTTGCACTATACCTGTCACTGTAGCTAGTGCAGAACGTTCCTTCAGCGTGGTTTCAAGAATCAAAAACTTTCGTAGCTCGTGTTCATCTCAAGAGCGAGTTTCAGGACTTGCCACGCTTTGTCTTGAATCCGTTTTGGCAAGACAGTTAAATTTTGATATTATTATAAACAAGTAAGGAAGGTTAAGTTCGGGTGTAACCGAACATTACATACTCAGTTGAGAGCTATGGTGACAACATAAGGGAAAATAACCATGTAGGAAAATGAACCGAGGGAAACCCTGAAATGTGTTTGTATGACATGTGTATCAAATGAAAGGCATTAAAGAGTATTTTATGAGGGAGTGGGCCATAGTTCTATAGGTGGACGCCATTTCGAGATATCGCCATAAAGGTGGACCAGGGGTGACACTAGAATTTTTTTGTACAATATGGGCATCAAACGAAAGGAGTTAATGAGTATTTTAAAAGGGAGACGCCTTTTCGAGGTATAGCAATAAAGGTGGACCAGGGGTGACTCTATACTTTGTTAGTACGATATGGGTATCAAATGAAAGGTGTAAATGAGTATTTTTAAAAGGGAGTGGGCCTTCGTTCTACAGGTGTTCGCCTTTTCGAGATATCGCCATAAAGGTGGACCAGGGGTGACTTTAGAATATGTTTGTACGATATGGGTATCAAATGAAAGGTATTAATGAGTATTTTAAAAGGGCGTGGGGCGTAGTTCTATAGGTGGACGCCTTTTCGAGATATCGCCATAAAGAAAGACCAGGGGTGACTCTAGAATGAGTTTGTACGATATGGGTATCAACTTAAAGGTATTAATGAGAGTTTTAAAAGGGAGTGGTGGTAGTTGTATATGTGAAGGCGTTTTCCAGATATCGACCAAAATGTGGACCAAGGTGACCCAGAACATCATCTCTTGGATACCGCTAATTTATTTATATATGTAATACCTTGCAAGATTTTAAGGGTTTTTTATTTCGCCCTGCAGAACTTTTTCATTTTCTTCCACTTAATATGGTAGGTGTCACAATCATTTTATAAAGTTTTTTCTAAAGTTATATTTCGCGTCAATAAAACAATCCAATTACCTTACCATGTTTCATCCCTTTTTTCGTATTTGGTATAGAATTATGGCATTTTTTTCATTTTTCATAATTTTCGATATCGAAAAAGTGGGCGTGGTCATAGTCGGATTTCGTTCATTTTTCACACCAAGATAAAGTGAGTTCAAGTAAGCACGTGAACTAAGTTCATTAAAGATATGTCGATTTTTGCTCAAGTTATCGTGTTATGGCCCTTAACGCGGAAGGCGGATGACTGTGTACAAAAACTGGGCGTGGCATCAACCGATTTCGCCCATTTTCACAGAAAAGGGTTAACGTCATAGAATCTATGCCCCTACCAAATTTGTTCGACTTATGGCGTTAAAAGTATCCTAGACAAATTAAATGAAAAAGGGCGGAGCCACGCCCATTTTGAAATTTTCTTTCATTTTTGTATTTTGTTGCACCATATCATTACTGGAGTTGAATGTTGACATAATTAACTTATATACTGTAAAGATATTAAATTTTTTGTTAAAATTTTACTTAAATTTTTTTTTTTTTTTTTAAAGTGGGCGTGGTCGTTCTCCGATTTTGCTAATTTTTATTAAGCGTACATACAGTAATAGGAGTAACGTTCCTGCCAAATTTCATCATGATATCTTCAACGACTGCCAAATTACAGCTTGCAAAAGTTTTAAATTACCTTCCTTTTAAAGTGGGCGGTGCCACGCCCATTGTTCAAAATTTTACTAATTTTCCTCAACTCATCTACCAAGTTTCGTCGCTTTATATCTCTTTTGTAATGAATTATCGCACTTTTTCGGTTTTTCGAAATTTTCGATATCGAAAAAGTGGGCGTGATTATAGTCCGATATCGTTCATTTTAAATAGCGATCTGAGATGAGTGCTCAGGAACCCACATACCAAATTTCATCAAGATACCTCAAAATTTACTCAAGTTATCGTGTTAACGGACGGACGGACATGGCTCAATCAAATTTTTTTTCGATTCTGATTATTTTGATATATGGAAGTCTATATCTATCTCGATTCCTTTATATATGTACAACCAACCGTTATCCAATCAAACTTAATATACTCTGTGAGCTCTGCTCAACTGAGTATAAAAGTATGCAGCGAAAAAAGCCAGTAAAACCACTCTTTGATATCCGATCTTTCTATATTGAATAATTAAAATTTATAATCATCATTAAATTTATCAGAAATGTGTTAAAATGTTACCAAATAACTAGAAAAGGTTATTTGAAACAATATATGGCTGTTAAAAGAGAATTTTATTTCTACGTTACAATAAAATAGTATAAAAAGTAAATATTCTGTGTTAATTTTATTTTCAGCTTCGTCCAAAAATCATTTAGTTGATGAGGCAAACATTTTTTTTGATGTAATACATCAATAATGATTCATGAATGAGACGTCATTAATTCAAATGTGTTAGTGGATTTTTTATAGGGTGACCGTAAATTGCGTAGTCCCGGGCCCGGATTTTCTCTACGGCCCTGATTATGATTAACATCGAAAATTCCATAACTCATTAGGTGGTATCTTAAGGCGAGAAAGCTAGAAAGTTCTAGCAGTTTGCGTAAAATCAAAAATGTTTCATAAAAGTAATAATTTTATCCTTGAAGAAGAAAATTAATATAATTGTTTACGAAAAACAAATCGCGCAAAATATGGAAATAGTAGGCGGAGTACATTACAATACATTATTCTTAAAAAGTTTATGGACGAAATATATGAAATAGGTAACTTTATCGTCTCATTTTCGAAGTGGACGACCATGAAAGGCCAATGTAGGCGTTGATAGGAATATCGTCATTATGGCTCTTCTGAATACATATAAAACTGCTCCAGAAACTTCCGCGGAATTGAAGGATAATATAAACAAGACAACTATAATAGCAACGGCACTGTTTCTCTTGAGAAAAATTAATTTGATGGCCCATGGCTAAAAAAAAAACCCACTTTCCATCATAAAAAAGCGATCCCGCACGCTAACTGGTATTATAAAAACATAAATTGGACAGAGAACGATTGGCCATAATTCATATTCTCTTATGAGTGCATAATAAGTTTTAATCAGTTAAGGTTGGCGATGCATAGTAAGTCCCAAAAATCAGGAAGATTGAGTCATAACTGCGTTAAGGCAACAGTGACGGATTCTTCGTATATAATGGTGTTGAACGCATTAAAAACCATGAGAGTCGCTTAGATTTTGTTAATGGGGAGTTAAACTCCGCCGCCTACATTGACAGCATTCAAGACGGCAACTCACCAAGAATTGAGGGCTAATCGAGCACAGAAATCTGAACGCAGCTGCGAATCCATATTTTGATATTTAGTAGGGGGCAAGGATTTTTGTACTAAGAAGCTGGTTTTATTCTAGCCAGGGACCATATAATTATTGTACCGCAAGTGACGGCGGACCAACAATATTATAGTTTTCATGTTTGTACTATCCTTCAATTCCGCGAAAGTTTCTGGAACAATTTTAAATCTATTCAGAGGATCTATCTTGACGATGTTCCTATTAACGCGTTCAGTGGCCTTTCGAGGTCGTCCACTTTGATAACGTGTGAATAAAGTCCCCTATTCAATATATTTCGTCCAGAATATCCTTAGGGGTAATTCATTATAATGTTCTCCGTTGACGCTTTCCATATTTTGCGTGATTTGTTCTTTTAGACATTTATATTATTTTTTTTTTCAAAGATAAAATTATTTCTTATATTAAATATATTTGATTTTACGAAAACTGCTAGGGGCTTTATAATTTACTCGCCTTAAAATACCACATAATGAGTTAAGGAATTATCGATGTTAATTACAATATCTAAAAAGTTTCGTTTCGCAGCTGTAGTGAATGTAGAAACGCCGTAACAGGGAAAACAGTTTCCTCGGTGTTTCTTTTTTACGGTAAGTGTATTTTGTGTTATATTCATTTGTTATATTGTAGTTTTCAATTGCGAAAAATGTTAGAAAAGTTACAAACGAGTGGGAAAATTTATTTCACTTGCTAGGTGTGCCAGCACCCATAGCCAAAGGAAGGGTCAAATTCTTCTTCTTATGCTTTTCTTGCAACAAAAGTTCGAAGATGGCTACTTTTCATGTGAGATGGCGCCAGTGTCGCTGGATCTAATGCATACGATTGACTTAAACGCATCTATATGAAAAACTGCTTATGTGAAGAGGCTTTTATGCTGAATTTAGCGAGAGGGGTAAATATTGAATTTATGTTTTATAAATGTATAAATGTTTTATATAATGTTTTTCGTAAAAATGTCTCGAATTTTTTTGAAAACGTTTCCGAGATTGGTTTGCATAGTTTCAGTTACGAAATTCATTAAGGCTTATTCTTAAATTATCGAAAATAAAAATATAATAATTAAACTAACGAAATTTTGTTAAAATCTTCTATTTTCTTGTTCGCTGCTGTGCATATGTAAGAGTGTATTTATTGTGACAAATATTAGCTACACTAAGGAATACTATCATCTCTAAGCCGATACTAAGCAGCCACTTGTATCTACATAAACGAGTCAATCATTATGGCTACACATATGTAGGTACACGCAGCGGGGAGAAACGCACAAACACATGCATATATCTCATCTGAGATGCTCTTAGCTGGTAACTAATAGCGTTTTCTTTTCTGAAATCAATGCTTGCCTAAATAAATGGTAAAACCTTAATAAAGTTGCTCCTATCGCTAAAAAGTGGCAACTTTTATCGTGCGCAAAAAGAACATAAATGGCTAACCCGTTTATCAGCTGATTCTCTAAAGCGCGCTGTCTAGAAATAGTAATAAAAAACCAAATTTTCCCAATTGTTGTAAAAAAATTACGAAGATGGACAATTTTATGCATTTTATGAAAATGGACACACAAAATATTAGCCCATCATTCAAAACTTTACAGCGCAAATATGAATAATAAATTTAAACTACAATTTCAAAGTTCCACTGGATTTTCCTCTTTGCAGTGTGGTCAGAAGGTGAAACACGTCTCCTCCTCGATAGGTACGCCCAATACTTATCTGATATTGGCCCACTGAAAACACTCAAGAATAAAAAGGATATGTGGGTAAAGATTTCAACAGAAATTGAAGGGAAAAGCCCGAAACAGGGCGAAGATCGCTATAAAACGATCATCCGACGAAATAAAGCAGCTGTAACAGGAGCAAAAAGACAGAAAATAGATTTCAAAAGCGAGCTCGATGAAATGTGTAAAATTGATGACTCCCTTGCACCCGAGATCCAAATGGGCAGCCATAAAGCTGTCGTTAAATGCAAGGAGGTTGTTAAATGCGAAACAAAGAAAAAAGTAAAATCAATCCAAGACACATTGAAGGAAATTGCACAAAATAAAGAGGAATCAAGAGGAAGACGTCATCGGGAAAAAATGGAGGCAGCGGATAAAATGCGAAGTTTACTAGAAAAAAAACTGGAAAATAAAAGTCAATAGAAGTCCTAATTACAGCCATAGTTGTGCACAACTATGATCACAGCACAAAGTTCCTAACCACATCACATTTTAAAAGACTGAATTCACTTTTTATTTTGTTTAACAAAAGAACGCATTTACTTAATTTTTGTATTTATTTATTGAAATAAAAATCAAATGATTATTTACATATGTATGTTGTTGTACCAGTACTTCGGTCTGCTTCATCGGAAGCCGTACGGATATTAGTCTGTAAAAATAAAATTTTACAGACCTAAGTTGCGATACAGTTACTCACGTCTCTCTTGGTAGGTTGCTTTCGTTTGGCTATAGGTAGTTTATTAGATACTATTTACTGACGATTTCTTTACCTCACCCAATAGATGGCGTTCAGGAGTTATGAGAAGACATCCAGTCGCAGTTTTGAGTGAGGTATTATGGCAGGATTGCAGCTTCTTCCATTAATGCAGGTGACCATATTGACGACGTGTAGCACAGTACCGACTGGCCAATTGCCTTACATGTAGTCAGTAAAGCTTCTTTGTCTTTCTCTACAGAGGCCACACCAAAGATTTCGGTAACCACCCTACGTCACCCCTTGTTTAAACCTTCTGGGCGTAAATTTAGCGTTCTTAAATTGAACAGAGGCATGCCTGCCACTGAGATAATTTACGGTCCAGCTTTTTATACTTGCTGGGAAACCATGTACTAATGCCCGACTGGCTAGTGTCCTATTTAAGACAAAGGCCGACATCACCGCCTCACAGGAAGCGCGATGGAAGTGGCATGACCGAGAGAGAGAGAAAATAGGGTCTTGCCATGTCTACCACAGTGGTCCCTCACAAGGGTATGCATCTTGTCGTTGGTGTGAGGGCTTATCCGAACTTCATAGCACCCGACTATGAGGCGAAGCTGTTTAGGACTGGCATCTACGCCGTTTCGCCTCATAGGAGGGCGGCGAGATGTCGGTGACCAATAACTGTCAACCCCCTAATCTAGGGTGTTATGCGGACCGTGCCTATTGGATGATTTGCAGCCAGGGGTTAAATTCGGATGTATTCCAATGGAGCCTTCCCGATACCGGGCCACCACGGGAAGTATTGATGGCCTTACCACAGTAAGGAGCGCTGCTGTGGCGGACGGTTCTTGCCCCGTATGTAATACTGGACCGCTGAGCCCGCCTTGTCTGGCAGGTAGTGGTACGACCAAGATGAAAGACTCATTACCTAATTGTAATTAGGACGATGATAAGAGGACTGAGTAGCATTCCAAGGACGACAAATACGCATTACGCGGTTTGAGGTGGTGGATAAAGCGCAAATCCCCACGGTACCAAAAGTTAAAGTATGGATATCATGCGTGATGAAGTCGGATTATGGATGGTCTTAATTGGATTCAATTACATACAGCCTTAACTAGATGGATCGGCTGATTGTTGAATTGCAGGAAGATTACATCACAATGGGAACTGTACGAGGCCAAGAAATCAGTGGACAGGGGCACGCCGCAGGGAGGGGTGCTATCACCTCTGTTGTGGACGCTGGTCATCAACCAACTGCTCAGGCGATTCGATGAGGGGCCCGTAAAACTTACGGCTTACGCAGATGACGTTGCAATTGTCATAACTGGAAAGAGCCTTCCAACGATTAGCTCTTTGATGATTCGGACGTTTCGGGATATTTATACCCGCGCATCTAATTTGCGGTTGAAAGTCAACGCGGAGAAGACAGATATGGTCTTGGTTACAAAGAGGCAAAAGGTCCCAAATTGGAGCAGGCCCAATTTAAGAGGGGTGACCCTACAGGAGAAACCTTGCACAAACTATCTAGGAATCATCCTAGACAGTAAGCTGTAATTGAAGCTCAACGTGGAGGAGAGAGTGAAGAAGGCATCAACGGCACTTTATGCATGTAAAAGAATGCTGGGGTGTACGTGGGGCTTTTCGCCCTCTCTTTCTCATTGGGTTTCTTCAGCGATTGTAAGCACTATTCTCTACTATAGAGTTCTTGTTTGGTGGAAAGCCACACAAAAAACAACCTAGCTCAAAAAATTAGAAGGGGTATGCAGACTATCAATGCTTAGCATTACGGGAGCCCTGAAAATAACCCCGACGGCTGTACTTTATGCCAATCTGCATATTCCACATATAGACCTGGCAGCAAAGAACTTAGCTTTAACAACTGCAACCAGGGGCTCGGTGCCTCGGAGCATCTTCGTTTCGGCACCCGTATTTGGTAGCAGAGGAAGGGGGAGACCTCCACTGAGTTGGGGAAAAAACTTCGTCCCCTTGACGCTCCCAATTGGCATCAGTTATCGCGAAATATGGATGACTGTTGCGAAACGGCCAACTCCACCTACGTGGCTAAACGCCAATGAATGATGACGAAGTAATCATTAAACTATTATGTCGATATCGTTCCAACGGACCTGCCACACTAGGTCAGGACTGATTACGAAAGAAAATCTAAATATTTAGTAAAACGAATTTCGTAACACTCCATAACATCTTTTATTTCTTTGAAATATTTATTAAAATATTTATATTTATGGTTTCACATGTTGGAAAAATTGTTTTTAATTTCATTCCGCTTTAGCTGCCCCAACTGAGTTAGCAACTGATCTCTTCTGTCACCTTCGTTGCCGGAAGGGGCGATCTCAGGTTCTACAATATGGTCGATATCAATGTCACAACTGTCATTTCTTGCTATGCAAATGTTGTGAAGTGTGCAGAAAGCTATAATGAACTTCGCCATGGTTTCGACATTGTGAAAATCTAGGCGCATTAGCTGGCGAAACCGAGATTTTAGGACACCAAACGTGTTTTCTATTTTTACGCGCGTTTGGCAAAATTTTAGATTTACTTCCTCTCTGTTTCGCACATATTTCCATAATCTCGAAATGGTGTCAGTAAATATTCACGAAGAGAATAGGCAGAATCACCAAGCAAGTGGTATTTTGGTGCGCATGCATTTTGCAATTCGCTTCCAATGAACGATAATTTTAAAACCCGTGAGTCATGAATTTTACTTGGAATACCTGTGTACACGTCCAAAAAACGTAGGTTTGCATCGCAAATTCCTTGTAGGGTTATCGAAACAGAGTCGTGCCTGTTTGTATAAGGGGAACGGATTTTACCCTTAGGCTTTCTGGCGGTAATGTACGTAACATCTATACAACCCAAAACGTTTGGAAACCCAGCAATCTGTAAAAGGTAAAATTTTAGATAATGTATTGATTAGGTAAATTTTCTTCCATGTATATACACAGCTTTAGCGTACTTTACCCAATTTATGCGATTTTGGTTTGTAATTAAAAACTTTCTTTAAATAGATTTTGCTGAGTATTTTTCTTCACTGTGTGAAAGTGCGCTGAAGTCTGACTATAGACGAATGACCTTTCCAAACTCTCTTGCTATCGCTTCTTTTTCTTCTTCTTCCCTAGGAAATTTTATTGTTTTCGGCGCCACGTCTTCCACAAGAAAACTCAACACTTGAGTGAAGATTTGCCACTTCTCTAAAGGTTGTCTTATTAGCACTGAACCTAAAGGATACAGATTCATTAAATTCCTGTATTATAACATGTGTGGTAATACACTATGATCTGGGTTGATTGGTAATATTCGTCAATAAATATCTGGAGAGGTGTCAAAAGACGAGTTTTGAACTCAGTAATATTTACGAGCCAAACACTTGTGTTGGTGCGTGTACAACAAAATCATCAAAAATACGTCAATCAAAATTATTTGCAAGAGTTTTTGCACATATCTTTTTACATCAATTGATACCGATGTCAAAACACATATTTTCACACCTCTACCGGTATTTTTGGACTTCTATTAATAGTCGAGTATTACAGTATCCAAAGCACTACAGTGTCATACCATAAAAAGGAAAGCATATGGGCTTCTGCTGTTGATTGCGGTCTGCCTCCCTGGTAGCTCCTGTCCGTATAAAATCTGCTGAAAGAATAGGTTTCCACCAGATATTCTGCACTTCCACGTGAAATGCGGAAGTTGTTTTTGAACTACAAAAATATAATTAATGGATATGAATACATACATATGCTTTCTTGGCCAAATTGATACACTTACCTCCAAATCAGTGTAGGAATGCACAACTTTTTCCATGAAGCCTTTAACTTTTGGATGAGCGCAACTTTCAACGAGTACGGCTTCCATTTCTTCATCAGATGATGAAGAAGAGTTCATAAATTCGTTTAAAAATTCATTAGCAATTATTGCTTCCATATTTAATTTGCCGCTTTTTAAAAAAATTATGAAAATAAATTGTCACGATCAGCTGTTTTAGCAGAGTTGCACTGCCACACCGCCATTTTATGCAGGGTAAAAGTGTAGCGGCCACCGTGGTGTGATGGTAGCGTGCTCCGCTTATAACACCGTATGCCCTGGGTTTGCACCCCGGGCAAAGCAACATCAAAATTTTAGAAATAAGGTTTTCAATTAGAAGACAATTTTTCTAAGCGGGGTCGCCCCTCGGCAGTGTTTGGCAAGCGCTCCGGGTGTATTTCGGCCATGAAAAGCTCTCAGTGAAAACTCATCTGCCTTGCAGATGCCGTTCGGAGTCGGCATAAAACATGTAGGTCCCGTCCGGCCAATTTGTAGGGAAAATCAAAAGGAGCACGACGCAAATTGGAAGAGAAGCTCGGCCTTAGATCTCTTCGGAGGTTATCGCGCCTTACATTTATTTATTTTTAATTTTTAAAAGTGTAATACCCCGTAAAGGCGTTGTCTGCTTTTTAGAATAGAACAATAACCCTTGCGCGGTGTGCAAAAAGCGTAACACTTTTGACAGTAAAGAAAACGCTATAAGTGAAATTCTAGAAACGCCTAGAAGTATGCGATGCGAAGGGGGAAATCGAAGAGTATAAAAGAGCGCAAGCTGATCAATCATGGAAACAGTTTGATTTAAGCAAGCTATCAGTTGCGAAGTGTACTTTGAAGTAGTCTAATAAAGACCATTTTTGCATTATTCAATATTGGAGTTATTTATTCAACAGTTTAGTGATTCGAACGTTAGCAGAAGATTTGGAATAAGCGGAATTTCTCTAAATTCGTTACACTATTGTTCGACTAAATCACGCATGCTTTTTTTTTTTCTTGTAATATCATTTATTAAATAAAATCTAAAAGTGTCTAGACATTAGAGTAATAAAATCCATATTATCAAGTAAAACCTTTTTGCATGACCATTCGTACTGATTTCTATCTCAACCGAATTAGGAAATACATTTCGAAATGCAAATCAGTTAATCATGAATACAGCAGGTCACAACTTTCCACCTGCTAACGACACGTGCAATGCATTGAAAATGGGAAAAATATTCCGAAGTATGGAAATTAGCAGCCAAAAACGGCAAACGTGAGAATCTCATGCTCTTAACTAAGCAAAGGTAAAATAATGAATGATTTGAAAAAGTAAGATGGATTAAAAATTGTAATCTGTGAATGGTTGAGCATTATGACGTATTTTTAATGGCATTTTCCACATTATTAATGATAGCTGCTACTCACCGTTGTTGTACCGCACCACCGCTTATTTGAAGCATTGCCAACAATTGCAGCGCGTAGATTCACGTATGAAGATGGCGCTTTTGAGATTTATCATTAAACAAAAAATATAAAAATGCGTGGCACTGTGTAAAAGCTAATTTGTTTGGCTACTGTTGGAAGCAGGTGTTTATATCTACATATTTTTATACCTTTCATGAACGTGAAATGGTATATTAACTTTGGTTCGATGTTTGTAACGTTGACAAATATAGAAGATAGACTCACCATTAAGTATACCGAATTGATCAGGGCGACGAACTGAGTTGATATAGCCATGTCAGTGTGTCCGTCCGTCCGTCTGTCTGTTTGAACGCAAACTAGTCTCTCAAATTTTGAGATATCTCTATGAAATTTGGCAGAAGGATGTATTTTTTTATTATATTAGATATTTGTAGGATCCGGTAGGATCGGACCACTATATATATCTCCCATTCAACCGATCGTTTAGATAAGACGATTTTGGTCATTCCTGCCGAAATTTAGAAAGCATAAACGTGAAACTCGGTGATATATATTTTAATATATCATAGAAGATTTTCTGAAAAAATCACTTTGATCGGAGCTGTATATAGTATATATCCCATACAACCGATCGTTCAGATAGAAAGATTTTTGGCAATTTCTCCCTTAATTTCCAATATAAAAACGTTAAACTTGGTGATGTTTATTCTAATATATCATAGAAGATTTCATGAAAAAATTATTTCGATCGGAGCTATATATCCCATACAACCGATAGTTCAGATAGAAAGATTTTTAGCCATTTCTGCCTTAATTTCCAATATAAAACGTGAAACTTGGTAATATATCGATCGGAGCTAAAAATAATATATATCCCATACAACCGATCGTTCAGATAAGGGGTTTTTTTTGCCATTTTTTTATATTTATCTTAAAATCGTTTAGGTATGTACATCTGTTCACTATATATTTCTTTTTTTATACAGCGCATTATTTGGAGATTACGAATGGGATAAAATTATTGTTCAGACCCATTCATGGAAGGTATGAAGTCTTCGGCACAGCTGAAGACAGTCCCGTCCTTACTTGTTATTTTTATTTTTACTTTTTGTTGTTTTTTTTTTTTTTTTGTTGATGGTTGATGGCTGATACTGATATCTTATGACTTATTTTTGTGTATTTTTTTGGTAAGATTTCAAGCGCGATGACGCCAAAACTCATCATTCATTGTCAAATTATGGCATTCGTTTATTTTGCCACAACGTTAAGCATCCGGTGGCGAAACACTTTGTTACCAAATATTAATTTACTTCTGAATATTTACATACAAGGAGATCTATGATGAATAGGCCACTTCGGGATTTGTATGCCTGTCAGACTGCCCGCTAACCCGAGGTAAAAATGGATCTGATCCTATTTAGATACCAGAACGTATAAAGTTCCGAACTGGGCCGGCAGGAAAAACAACGTCGAGTCCGAAGGTGGAGAAGAGGGTAGTGATCGCTCTAATATACATCAGGTAATGAAAGCCTTTACGGTACTGTACACATTGGAGAGTATACGTGTACAAGTGTGGTCACTCATAGGGCATCACATCGATTGTGAAGCCTATACTCTACTTCGAAAACCACCATTACTGTAGCAGTATAAATCATTTTAGATATCTCACCCGTGGACCAGTAATCCAACGGTCTGGGGTTTAGTGCGTTTAAAGTCCTACACTGAGGAGACTTGAGGCTTTAGATGCGTCTTCCTTTGTAGTCCTGCAGCGTATGCAGACGCAGTAGTACTATGCCATGCAATATTGGTCAAACAGACACCCTCTTTCCGTGCGAGATAGCAAGTAAACATGAAATCAAAGCAAACATCACCATCACGGTGTGGTGGCAGTATGCTCCGCCTACTATACCGCAGGTCCTGGATTGAGACCCGCACAAAGCAACATCAAAAAATTTATAAAAAAAAAGTTGTTTCAATCAGAAAAGAGTTTTTTTAGCTTGGTCTTCTTCGGTAGTGGTTTAGCAAGCAGCTGTCATTCGAAGTTGGCATAAAATATGTAAGTCAATTCCACCAATTTGTCGGAAAATTTTAAAAGGAGCATGGCCAAAATTGAAAAAGAAGCTCGGGCTAAAACTGCTCGGAGATAAATCGCGGCGAATACCCTTATTTTTAATTTTTTTTTTTTAATATTCCGCTCCAAGGGAAAGTGACGTAAGTTGGGCTGTTAAGAATCTGGTCTCACACGAATGCTAGCTTCGGAAAGGGAGAAAAATACTGGATCAAGGGCTGAAGCTTGACATTGCGCCTGTTGGAATTTTGGAGACTTTTTCTGCGGAAAGTACCCGTTAGAGCCGTGGACTCGATTTGATATGAGCAACAGCGAACATTTTGCGTGGTTTGCTTGGTAATATTGCTTCGATTCTTTAAGGCTCACCTACAGAAGTCGTTTATATTAATAGATGAAGGAGAGCCGATTAGGCGTTGCCAGCAGAACGCCATTGTGCGTGCATAGCAAGGAGCCACAAGAAATCCCATTCGGTGCAACCAAGCGCTCTGACAAGAACATGGCTGTCTTATATGTATAGTCTCTGAGGAAGGGATTGGACTTACTGGACAAACATAACAGGCTTTAATTAAAATTAAGACCCTAAGTCGAGGAAAAACCATAGACAATCCGCTGCATAAAACCGGAAGTAATTCTTGTCTTGAGGAGAGTGCGATAGCTAAAGACTACATATTCTCTGTCTTTAAAGCCGTTGGAGAATGTATGTAGCTTCTGAGAATTGAGAACTGTGCGAGGTTTTTGCACACGTAAGTATAGACCGGAGAACTAAAATACAGCATCCACGCTTAGCTAGCCCTTATTCTTATCGGAACCTGCCGATGCAAACAGAGTAAGAGGGCGGCCCCACTCCGCTGAAAGAACCAAGTGGAAAACCATTTATATTTCCTTAGTGGTACCAATTGGCGCTAGAAGTCGTGGATATTAAAGCTACTGGTGCGCTTTGTTGCAAGAACAAACAATTTTATGCGAATAAGCGTCAGATACGTAAGTAAGTTATCTGATATCATAGACCTCTGACAAGAAACCTAGACAAGCATAATGGTAGCTGAATTTGCTATTGACTGTAGCATTACCTTCCATTATCTGACGGCCATAAGAGCATTGATTTTTCTGGCAGGACACCTCAGACCACTCTTTATGAACTACGTTTGCTTGAAGTATGCTATTTGATTCGGGAAGTTGGATGGAAAGGGCGACCTGCAATTGTTTTGAGACATTTATTGCTCCTGCACCCGAGTCCTCTTTCATATAAACTTTTTGTCTGCCCTTCCGGACCCTTTTCGAAAGGAAATGCACCGCAACGTTTCCGTTAAGTTTCCTCAATCGGAAGTCTACTAGGATACCATTGCGGTTATAGTGCTTCTCGTTACAGCATTCCAACTACGTCAGCCTAACGAAAGGTGAGTAGTAATTTGTGCAGATGTATGTTAAGCGCATCCATCAGACATGACTAAAAGCTCTTGTAAAGCAGTATCATCACCAAATTGTATGGCCTACATCGGCTCTCAATTATAATGATTTCCTACAGGGCTTTTGGCACACTTAAACGCCCACAAAATAAAAAATTTAAATTTTGATAAGGAATCGACTTTTTTTTAGTTATACAGTCAATTTTATCTTGTATCGCCGTTTTTATACTCAGTTGAGTAGAGCTCACAGAGTATATTAAGTTTGATTGGATAACGGTTGGTTGTACAGGTATAAAGGAATCGAGATAGATATAGACTTCCATATATCAAAATCATCTGGATCGAAAAAAATTTGATTGAGCCATGTCCGTCCGTCCGTCCGTCCGTTAAAACGATAACTTGAGTAAATTTTGAGGTATCTTCATGAAATTTGGTATGTAGGTTCCTGAGCACTCATCTCAGAACGCTATTTAAAACGAACGATATCGGACTATAACCAAGCCCACTTTTTCGATATCGAAAATTTCGAAAAACCGAAAAAGTGCGATAATTCATTACCAAACACAGATAAAGCGATGAAACTTGGTAGGTGGGTTGAACTTATGACGCAGAATAGAAAATTAGTAAAATTTTGGACAATGGGCGTGGCACCGCACACTTTTAAAAGAAGGTAATTTAAAATTTTGCAAGCTGTAATTTGGCAGTCGTTGAAGATATCATGATGAAATTTGGCAGGAACGTTACTCCTATTACTAAATGTACGCTTAATAAAAATTAGCAAAATCGGAAAAGGACCACGCCCACTTTAAAAAAAAATTTTTTTTAAAGTAAAATTTTAACAAAAAATTTAATATCTTTACAATATATAAGTAAATTATGCCAACATTCAACTCCAGTAATGATATGGTGCAACAAAATACAAAAATAAAAGAAAATTTCAAAATGGGAGGGGCTCCGCCCTTTTTCATTTAATTTGTCTAGGATACTTTTAATGCCATAAGTCGAACAAAAATTTGCCAATCCTTTTGAAATTTGGTAGGGGCATATATTTTATGACGTTAACTGTTTTCTGTGAAAATGGGCGAAATCGGTGGAAGCCACGCCCACTTTTTATACACAGTCGTCCGTCTGTCCTTCCGCATGGCCCTTAACACGATAACTTGAGCAAGAATCGACATATCTTTACTGAACTTAGTTCACGTACTTATCTGAACTCACTTTATCTTGGTATAAAAAATGAACGAAATCCGACTATGACCACGCCCACTTTTTCGATATCGAAAATTACGAAAAATGAAAAAAATGCCATAATTCTATACCAAATACGAAAAAATTGATGAAACATGGTAATTGGTTTGGTTTATTGACGCGAAATATAACTTTAGAAAAAAATTTGTAAAATGTTTGTGACACCTATCATAATAAGTAGAAGAAAATGAAAAAATTCTACAGTGCGAAATAAAAAACCCTTGAAATAAATTAGCGGTATCCAACAGATGATGTTCTGGGTCACCCTGGTCCACATTTTGCTCGATATCTGGAAAACGCCTTCACATATACAACTACCACCACTCCCTTTTAAAGCTCTCATTAATACCTTTAATTTGATACCAATATCGTACAAACACATTCTAGAGTCACCCCTGGTCCACCTTTATGGCGATATCTCGAAAAGGCGTCCACCTATAGAACTAAGCCCCACGCCCTGTTAAAGTACTCATTAACACCATTCATTTGATACCATTCATTTGATACATATCGTACAAACATATTCTAGATACCCATATTGTACAAGCGCAATCTTGAGCCACCCCTGGTCCACCTTTATGGCGATATCTCTGAAAAGGCGACCACATATACAACTACCACCACTCCCTTTTAAAACCCTCATTAACACCTTTAATTTGATACCCATATCGTACAAACAAATTCTAGGGTCACCCCTGGTCCACCTTTATGGCGATATCTCGAAACGGCGTCCACCTATGGAACTAAGGATTACTCCCTTTTAAAATACTCATTAACACCTTTCATTTGATACCCATATCGTGCACACAAATTCTAGAGTCACCCCTGGTCCACCTTTATGGCGATATCCCTAAATGGCGTCCACCTATAGAACTATGGCCCAATCCCTCATAAAATACTCTTTAGTGCCTTTCGTTTGATATATATGTCATACAAACACATTCCAGGGTTTCCCTCGGTTCATTTTCCTATATGGTTATTTTCACTTTTGTTGTCACCATAGCTCTCAACTGAGTATGTAATGTTCGGTTACACCCGAACTTAACCTTCCTTACTTGTTTTTAATATTTTTATTACACCCCAAATAGCGGATATTGTTCTCCATGACCCCTTTACATTTGATTATACGCATTAGAAAATAAATATGTAAGTACTCGCGTGGGTTAAGAAGGCATTTGGAATAGGGTTGACAGCAGTTCTTGTGCCACTGGCATTGGTGCAAAAAAATGTTATCTACAAAATATCTATTTGTATCAGGGCCGGCCGCAGGATTTTCAATTGGGGGGGTTTTGAGTAAAAAATATTACTGTCGGGATAAGGAATCTTGTGTTCGAAGGAAGAATTAGAGAGCCGGAGGAGGGGTGTGGATGTATCTAGCGGATACTAAAAATTACTTGCAATAGCAAAAACCAAATATCCCAAAATATGATCCTTTTATAATTTTTTTATTAAATATATAACAAATTGTAGTTATCTTCAAACTACTAATCTTTCAATAGTGCGACCCCTAGAGGTACAGAGAAAAAATCCTTTAATACCAATTCAACATCGACGTGTAGATTGCGATGAATATTAAGCGCAGCAAGATCATTAAGGCGGTCTTCACTCATTGTCGATCTTAGGTAAGTCTTAAGGCGACGCAATGTTGAAAAGATTCGTTTATTTCCGGCAGTCGTAACAGGCAAAACAGCCATGATTCTCAAGACTTGACGTGTATTGGGGAAAGCATCAGCGTTACAAACATCAAGGGCTTCTAATGAATTATGAATCTTCATACCCGCGATGCGCTCGCTCCACAGCTGAGCCCCACTCGTCCATATTGCTGACAATGAGTCATGCAAAATAGGTTCATATACCTTGAGTAATTTACAACAATACTCTATATTAAAATGTTGTGTTTTGTCAAGGAAAAGAAAAGTGAAGTTAGACAAAATTTCTCTGTGTAGTAAATAACCGATAATATTCCCAAATTGATATGCATACATATTGTAACGAATTTAGTGAAATTCCGCTTATTTGCAACCTTCCTCTAATGTTCGTATCGCTAAACTGTTGAATAAATAACTCCAATATTCAATAATGCAAAATGGCCTTTATTAAAGTACTAAACAATAACAGTGACACTTTACAACCAATAGCTTGCTTAAATCAAACTGATTGCCATGCCTCAACTGGCGCTGCTTTTATACTCTTCGGTTTCCTCGTTTGCATATTTCGAGGCGTTTCTAGAATTTACTAATTGTTTACCAGCTATAACTACAGATGCACGATTATAGCTTCTCGCATAGCCATATGCGCGTGTATATGTGAGTGATACTTCCACCGATGATTGCCTACTTTTGGGAGTATTCAGATATATGCATGTGTTTGTTTCTCTCCGCTGCTTGTATGGACATACATATGTGTAGACATAATGATTGGTTTGTGTATGTGCGTACAAGTCACTGCTTAGTATCGGCTTAGAGATGATAGTATACCTTATTCGTCACAATATATATACCACTCATAATTGACATGTTTTAACTATTTATATAATTTCGTTTTTACTTCAAAATTGTTTTTTTTTAAAATGTTATTTCAAAGCCATATAAATCTACGGTGTTCACAACGTTCATATATTTTAAGAGTTCAAGATCAGAAAAACCGAGATACAGTTTTGTAGCCGATAAATTTTAGTCTAGCACGTGACAGTATTACCGCAACTATTACTTTTACAATAAAAACGAATTTTGCTTTATTTGGGGGTTTAAATGCCATATTGGTTCGAACCCCCAAAACACCCCATGATTTGTATTTGTCGTATAGCGGAGTGGACGCAGTTGGAGTTTTGTATAGAGTGTCGACAATGTCGACATAGTAATACCCATCACAGCAAGTTCCATCCAACTGAACGGCGCAACGTTACATGTCTCTCTTCCTAAGCAAAAGATATCCGATATAGACTAAGAGTCGTGACTGTTGGGAAGAAATCAGATCAAGTTCTAGATCATATTAGACCTGCGAAAGGGTCTACGGGACGAGGTAGTAGTATCTACAACATAGTCAGTAGACAGATACTAACGTACTCTGGTGGAAAGCAAAAGGTAAATAAACTGAAGGTTGTGAGGGAGTAGCAACTAGTATTCCTGGGAATATAAGTAATAGCAGGCAGCGCATCTCGAGAAGGTTTAAAATGTATCTTTAACGTGGCGCCACTTAATGTGCTGTAGCAGCATTTTGACGAACACAGGGCTCTTAGGTTGAACGAATTGAACATGTGGAAATCAAACGACTAGGGGCACGGAAAATGTTAGATGGCCTGTGAAGATGTCGTTTGGCACGGACTATATTACGATAGTTGTTAGCTTCCAGGTATGAAACATGCGGAATTCTTCGAGAGAGGAATACTAACAACCAAAAAGCACTATCTGTAGAACCTGTCTGGATGAGGAATTGGAGAGGTTACTTCATCTCTTTATTTGGGAATGCCCAGGACTGCAGATAATACGACTCAGATCTCTGGAAGCTCAGTTCACAGTCAACAACCTGACAGCGGTCGGAAAGGTGAATCTTTCAGTCAAGTGGGATGGTAAGTACTGAGGAAGTATTTTGTTTCTACGCATGTGACTCTAGCCGACACTCACCGTGATCATTTACAAAAATGTCTCCTAGTGGGGGTGTGAAAAACTACATGCTCTCACAATGTAAACGTGCCATCATTAGCGTAAGTCAGACGTCATAACGCAGCGTTAAGCTAAGGTCACACTGAGCTGCACGACACTGCGTTGCAAAATATTCTTCGCATGTATTCTTATGGAGCAATTCACACCTAGCGGCAGCAGCACTGCGCGGCGCGGCCATTCTGATCAAATAGACAAAACGTGAAGCGCGGTGTAGTGCAGCCCAGTGTGGCCTTAGCTTTAAACATCAAGCATGCAAAGTGTAAGGGTACGAAACAGTGATTTTGGGTAAACAAGAAAAGGTCTTTGGAAAATGTGTGGACTTTGCGTTCCCCTAACGTCATCGCTTTCGCCACTCCATTTCTAAAGCTCACAATCAAAACAAATAAGCAAATCTACATTAGTTTCGTCATCAAATGCATCAATTGCGCTTCAGCAGCCACACCATCGTTTTCAATTCCTACCACCTCTAAAAAACCACCATTCGCTTTAATCAATAACCAGTGATCTTGCGGCAACACTCAACGAACCGTGAAAGTGTTATAATGCACCTTCGCTTTGTGCCAACAAAGATTTTGTTTGCAACCAACAAACTGATCGTACGATCGACACGTACTACAACGAACAGTTTACGTCACGCCCCCTTTGTATTGAGCTAATATTTCCAACTATGGCGATTCACGAGTATTGTTTGGATGAGCTTTCGTTCCACTTTATGCTGGCCTCATGCTAAAACTAAGTACATAACACACATACACACCCACATATACTATCGAACGAGTAGATTGCAAAGAGAGAAAATAGCTGAGAATTATGATGATGATCGCGTAATCAATAAATTGCTCCCAACCTTCTTGAAATAGAAAAAAATCATAATATGGTGGTGATCTTGATGTCCGCAGGGGGGTGGTAAAATTAGTATCGGATCCTCCTGCATTCACTTCATATTATTTATTTATGAGAAAATATGTAACTTATATTTGCATTTAGGGGCAGGAATGTCGGTGCTGTACGTATACATATGTACCGATATTTTCAACTCTTTACTCAACCCAACTTGAAAAGTGGTGTTCGGGTATACAGTTTGATATCTTTTGGAGCTAAATACTGAAACAAAGACCCAGCCTTGGTTGAAACTTACATTTTTCAGAGGACCATTGGCAGACGCTGGGTGCTCTCTGAAACGACAGTTCCTTCACGTTATGTTACGGCGGTGAAACCGATCTTCATCTCAAGAGCTGTGTCTCCGGTGTTTCACCATGAATGAAACATTTTTGCCAGTAAACAAAAAAGTTGAAACCATTATTGTATTTTTTTTTGAGCTACGAAGTTTTAGGCATCCAACATACCGGAGATCAGTGCTTAAGCTATCACAATCCTTTTTCCTTCACGTTATCTTATTATGAAATAAATGCTTAATCTCTTATTGCTATAGGCAGGAAAACAAGAAAGTTATGGAAAATATTTGAATACATTGTCCTAACCGAAAACTTCATTTGACAAGTGTTTTTCTCTCCCCTCCTTATAACCCTTTTTAACATCTCCTCTTCTTTATTATACTTTTTCCGTCCTACTCTAGTCCTTTCTCATACACGAATTAAAGGATTAAAGGACAACTGATTTAAACCGTGCAATTTTGTCCCCCTCCACCGTGGAAATGGCGCAACGAATGGCGATGGTCGAAAGTACTCACTCACTAACTCAGACTAACTCTAAACTCGATCCGGTTGACATTGTGGGAAAACTGGTTACTGCCCTGGCTACAATAAGACACACGTCTTAAACTTGTCATTTCATTCACTCGAACCAACTTTGACGTTGCCCTTGAAAGACAGACTAATGCACCTCGGTTCTTTACCGATTTCTAGCTTCACCACTCACATTTCAAAAGAGGTTGGGGTTCTCATACATAGAGAGAGGTTGTTTATTTGACAGATCAAATCTGGACGGGAAGGCTGGAGAGTTCTGCCTAGAGCGCGGATCAAATTTAAATTTAGTCCACCCGATTAATGCTGAGTTTTCAAGGCGATCCCAGGTAAGATGGTGGATGGGCTGCCATCCTCCGATTCAACAGTTAGTGAATATATTGTCAGTCACTCATCGACTTTTTCATAAAACATAAATAGTTCCGAGATATCCTCTTTTCAGGAAGAAATATCCAGGACCAATGCGCACCTCAAGTCATCGTGTTAAGGGCCTCAAATATAATCGCGGCAAGGCATACATGGAGTATGCGTACCCTTTCAAGTAAAGGTAGCGATGGCCGTCTGACTAATACCCATCTGTCATACAGAAAACGCCAAGACCATGCAAGGCAGGGGGAGAAATAGGGTCTTGCGACTTGCCAGATACTGTAGTTGTTGTTATTGTAGAAAAAAAGACGCTTCCCGTAGGTGTTGCCTAGTGTTATTCATGTTGTTATCGATATATATCCGGTAACTTTTTGTAACAAGCACCAGCGTGATCATTTTAGGAACGATTTAATATGACCACATTAAACCTTTTAGGCTTCTTCTTATGATCTACGAACTGGAAATAAAATTGATAACGTGGCGATCAATTGCTGACATAACATCACGCGACCATTAGCTTGTGGCAGTTGAGATTAGCGCATGTCTCTATGCAGCGAAGTAGCTGCACCCAATGAAAGTTTCTCGCAGTTTGGAGGTATCATCAGCTGTTTGCACATGAAAACACAGTTGATGATAACTCCACTCAGCTCTCCTATCTGTTGGCTGAGAGAATTCGTAGATGTGACGGTGTAACCGAGTAGTGGCAGAACATTTCTCACTCGCTACGTACCACCGTTTCGTATGTCATTGGCTTGGAGCTAGACAGGAAAAACCACTGGTGCGTTATGAAATGTAGTGCCGCCTCGGAAAAGCAGGACCCTGTATAGTGATCCGCCGTGCGAAGGGCCTAGTATATGACCATTCAAAGATGAAACGTTGACAAGCCTTGGTGAACCAAAAAGAATTCGTTTTAATAGTTTAACGCTGGTAAAGCTAAGGAGGTGTTATTTTAAATAAGTAAAATTTTTCGTTGGCTAAGAGAAAATTGCTAAAGTTATACAAATAAAAGTAATTATTGCTTTTATTTTGCAGTTCATTTAAAATTTTTTCTACCAATAATCAAATTAACCTAAAAACTCGACAGCTATTACTGTCTTTTACTACCTAGTACCAATAATATCTAAGGATTATGAAAAAAGGCTTGGCATGTTGATGAAAATTTGCAAGGAAAATGCCACAGCGAAACGACTAAAAGCCGCCGAAACTAATTGGAAGCGCAATTATTTTTCTGCATGCAATGAAAGGGAGATACTGAATCAAACACCAACAACAACAACAATAAATAGTAGGAATACCGTTAATCGCGCCAAAAGGAAATTACAACAAATCACCAACAATAGCACAAAATAATGAACAACAAAAACAAAGCAAGAGAACTGTGCAAAGTGTGGCAGAGGGGTCAAAAGGATAACAACATTGCCATTGCAGCTGTAATTTGCACTTCTTTCAATAAAATTACAAACAAAATAAAATCGTTCCATCGTCAACGTCATTCGGCCAATAACAAACACACAAGTAATGGCTGGCTAAAACAACAATAAAGTCAGACAGTGGCAAGAAGTCGATACAATATTTTATTACTATTGTTGTTGTTGTCGAAACTAATAATCCGTGTGGCACGTCAACTAGTCTGCTTAACTTGATTGTAACAAAAAAAAAACAAATTTAATAACAAAAACAAATTGCGGAAAAATTGCAGAAATCATAAAATGAATATTTATCGTTCATCGGATGGTGTTGGCAGAGCGCTGATTTATACAGGGTAACCAAAAAGTAACATATTATTGTTGGAATATTTTCCGATAATTTGTAGATGTTTCGTAATTTTTTGGAATACTAACTCTCTCACTCCCAGTGCTACTACGGTCAGGAATTTTAACATCTACTCTGATAGCCAAACGGCTATCGAGGCCTTGAGTTCAGCTACAATTCGATCGAGGGTGGTCTGGGAATGCCTGACCTCGCTTGCGATTGCATCAAACTATTTTATATTTAAGATTATCTGAGTCCCGGGCCATAGTGATAACCCGGGCAACCGTCAAGCGGATCTCTTAGCCCCATAGGTAGAACTGATCCAGATGAAGATGGCTGTAGAGATTTCGGGATTCCGCTGGCCAACTATGGTTTGCTCCTCCATAGCTGGGCCGCGAATCAGCTCAGAAAACGTTGGGCGGACAGCACCTCTTGCTGGGTAGCAAGATCCTTCTGGCCGGATGTGGATGGCAGAAGGTCTATCGAAATAATTGAGTTCACTAAGACTCACCTACCGATGGTCATTGGGGTTTTGACAGGGCACTGCTTCATGGGTATCCATGCGGTACCTCTCGATATACTGCAAACTCCATCCTGCTGCAGCTGTATGGAGGATGATGAGGTGGAATCATCAAATCACTTTATGCTTGATTGTCCAGCTTTTTCCAGAATTAGGCGAAAGTACTTCGATCGGGACTCACTTGGATCTCCCGAGAATTTATCCAAGGTTGAAATCGGTATCATTCGGAACTTTATCGTTACCACTCAACGATTCTCTAAGTAACTATATATACGTCACTGTTATTTTATTGAAAGTGGTATCACAACGGTCCTTCATGTGCTTCCCTTATCAGGGCAGCTACAACCTAACCTAAGCTAACCTAACTCTCTCACTCTCCCAGATTATAGACTTCCCTTCTTCTTTTTTTGGCAATATCCGCAGGTTTTGAAGGATATATTACAGGATATGAATCAGAAAATACAACCACTAAAATACTAGCCCGATTATTTCGAAAGCGATATGACCACGTTGTCCCTTCTCGGTTGCTGGCAACCTCTTGGAAGGGTTATGCTATGCATATTTTTACATCCCTTTAGGTCCTCCTTCTTAAATATCTAAGAATTATGCTTTGCCACGGGCAAAGGAGCAACAAACAAACTTAGGAACAAACTTTTTAAATTAGAAAAAGGTGTTTCTAAGCAGCGACGCGCCTCCAATATGATTTGGCAAGCACTCCAAGTGTATTTCTGCCATGAAAACCTTCTCAGTGAAAACTTATCTGCCGTTTGGAGTCGGGCATAAAACATGTAAGTCCATTTGTAGAAAAAGTTAATGGAGCACGATGCGAATAGGAAAAGAAGCTCCGCCTAAAATAACTTCGGCTCCTGCATTTTTTATCGTGAAATGGAAGCAGTGAAGATATTTATGTTGTGTGATTTGCATCAAAACCGATATCTGGAGGCTCACATTTGCAAAAGGTTGGATACACTAAAGCTGAAATGAGCCCAACATGTTAGTTTCCAGGACTTTCAGTCGAGACAAGGCTACCTAAAGTGGTCTAGAAAGTGTGGCGATCTTTTCAGAGCAAAGATTTTACCTTGGCATTATTTCCGAATATTAAAAGATATTACAATAAAGTTCAATAAGCTCCAGTCTGGAAAAGTCACAATACAACCTTGGAATCGGGGTCCGCAAGGTGATAATTTAAACAAAAGGTAAGTTATCATAGAAAATCAGGTGCGTTCGGAAATCAGTTTATACCAGAGTTTCTAAGTCATGCTACCGGCTTAATGAGGCGCCCCAAATTGGAGGTCATTACTATCAGAGCTATCAGTCTTTTAGGTTTTGTTTCAAATGAAATTACTTGATGATCTTGTTTCTGAACTTCATCCCCAAAATCCATACTTTATACTGGTGTTAAGGCAGATGACTCTCTCCTCTCAGCCATATGAACGCCCCGCTGCACGCGTTGTAAATTGTCTCTAAGTGTTGCCTTTTTTTTGATATTCCTTTTTATTGTGTGAAATATTTACAGGCGCGCTTCAAGGGTTAGTAATATTGAATTTTCAGCAGTTCTCTAATAACAATAACAAAAACAATTGTACACAACGTAATCACACAGGTACAACAGACAAACACACAACAACAAATAAACACAAAACAATTAACGCACCAAAACAACAAACCTACAAAAAGGTCAAACAACTAGAATTACTGACTTTTACCTGCCTCAGTCAGCCACACAAATCGATCAGTAAAACCCACCCTCGGTTCTGAATGACCACACAGCACATACACATAATTAAATATACACAAGCATCAATTTTGACAATACCTGTTCATGTACGTTCGAACTATAAATACCGGACAAACTACAACAATATATCAGAACGAAAATCGACACTGATGATGGCACAACACCGAAACCGGTTTCAGAATGGACGGAAAATCGTTCCAATATACATACACAAAATTGCTTTATGTCCACATTCGCAGAAGATTTGATACTTGAAAGCTGTCATCAGCTCAACCTGTTGATTTTAATAGCCATTCAACCCAAACAGTTTAGCCTGTCAGGTTTTCTGGACATAAAGGAAGGAATCTCATGAGAGTGAACTGCTTAACTGAACTCATAGACGCGCCACACTGGGAGCTAGTGGCTTAAAGCATAACCAGGAAGAGATACTCCACAGGTCAGGTTCTTGGAATAGGTGGAGGACAATGCAAATGACATACCAGTGCTTGTATCTGGTATGCCTGTAAGCTGTCAGCGTAAACATGATGCGAGCGCTGAGGAGGCTAAGTACGAGAGCCGAAACTTACGAGATTAGCGTGCATATTTCCACAAAGGCAAAAACACTCCGATTTCCATTTCGGGGAGCATTTTGAGACTTTCTTCATTTAGGAAACACAAACCATGTTAGCTAGAGGAAAGTATTCGCTAAAAAAAATGAGCCAAGCTTTTAACTACTGCGTCCCTGCTAAATATACCTATAACCTGACTATGTCGATTAACATAGAAACCATCTTAATGCACCTTCTATATCTAGGAACGCTGCTTAGACATATTGCTTCCAGAGATAATTCTACAAGGCCTGCAAGTGAAGTGCAATCTCATCTAACGTACTCTTCATATAGACATTCTATTATTATTATTATTACTAAGTCTGGAAGCACTGCGACCTAAAGAGATATTCTAACCTGTTATTATTGACAATATGGCTTCATTTAATTTCATAAGATACAAGGCTTATAGGTCCGTAGTCTTTGGGTACGAATAATAATTCAACTCTCAGAGCTAGCGGACGGTTTGCACACATAGTTTCTAGAGAATCATCAGAGTGACCACGATGTGTGCAAACTTCTCAAACAGTTTTTATCGACTTAGGTTTAAGTATAAACAGTTTTCAATTCATAGATTATCGGAAGCCCTGCACAAGCTCCAACTTTTGATCGTTAATTGACCTCGGCCAATCATTGATTCACCAATCCACCCGTCATCTGCGATTCGCCAGTTATCTATTCCACCAACCACCGGTTGCATTGTAATTGAGCCACCGATGCGCCATAGCCGATTCAACCGCATCAACCAATCGACCAATCCGTCATCTGTAATTCGCCGGGTAACAATTCCACCAATAATCGTTGCTGATCGAGCCACAGAATCGCCATCGCCGATTCACCAGCATCCACCAATCCACCGATGTGTCATCTACCTTTTGAAGGGAATCCATTACACTCATCACCAGTCTACACCAATTCGTCACCTTCGACTCACCGGGTATAGAATCCACCAACCATCGGTTGCTTGGGAATCGAGTCACCGATTCACTATCTCTAATTCACCAACATCCCGTCACCTACGTTTCGCAGGGTATCAATCCACCAGGAAATCGGTCCACCGACTCGTCATCGCCGATCCGATCCGCATCTTCGACAGGTATAGATTCAACCAACCACCCGTTGCGAGTTTGGAGTATTATCCTTCACCTTAATTATAGAAGACCCTGTCGCGGAAGCGACACCAACGATGATTGTGAGGCCAATAATGGCAAAGCAGCCGATTTACTTAACTGCAACACATCACATACATCCCGCTATGTTACTCATACACAGTTAGCATAAGTGAATGTTGTTATTAAAAATTCCTTTGCTCTGAGTCAACCAAAATCTGAGTACTTCGCACCAACAAACAAAACACTGAAGAAAAAAGCTAAAGAATTGCACCGAAGAGGCAACAAGAAATCACTGCACATCAGTTTAATAAAGCCAATGAAATGATAGACCCATAAAATGATCAAAACAATAACAATAACAAAAAGAAAATACAAACCCGAACAAATGGATGAAGGAAAATTGCTAAAGTAAAAAATAATTTGAGCGCAATTCGCACCTCATAAATCACAAATCGTGTCTAATGCACATTATGCTGCTGGAAAATGGAAAAACAACAACCATATAACCAACAACAACAACGATTTTAGCCATCAACAGCAAAAAGCAGAAGTGCCAACAACAATCGTTATTTTTATGAGCATTCAGCCACTGCAAACATTAAATAGGGTGCCACCAACAAAATCTGTCTACACACATACACACACCTTCATATAATAACAACGTTAACAACCGTTCTGCTTCAGCGCCGCACAAATTTGGTATCAAACAAGTAAGGAAGGTTAAGTTCGGGTATACCCGAACATTACATACTCAGTTGAGGGCTATGGTGACAACATAAGAGAAAATAACTATGTAGGAAAATGAACCGAGGAAACCCTGGAATGTGTTTGTATGACATGTGTAGCAAATGAAAGGCATTAAAGAGTATTTTATGAGGGAGTGGGCCATAGTTCTATAGGTGGACGCCATTTAGGGATATCGCCATAAAGATGGATCAGGGTTGACTCTAGAATTTGTTTGTACGATATGGGTATCAAATGAAAGGTGTTAATAAGTATTTTAAAAGGGAGTAATCCTTAGTTCCATAGGTGGACGCCGTTTCGAGATATCTCCATAAAGGTGGACCAGGGGTGACCCTAGAATTTGTTTGTACAATATGGGTATCAAACGAAAGGTGTTAATGAGTATTTTAAAAGGGGTGGGCCTTAGTTCTATAGGTGGTCGCCTTTTCGAGATATCGCCATTAAGGTGGACAAGGGGTGACTCTAGAATACGTTTGTATAATATGGGTATCAAACGAAAGATGTTAATGAGTATTTTAAAAGGGAGTGGGCCTTAGTTCTATAGGTGGATGCCTTTTCGAGGTATCGCAATAAAGGTGGACCAGGGGTGACTCTAGACTTTGTTGGTACGATATTGGTATCAATTTAAAGGTGTTAATGAGTATTTTTAAAAGGCAGTGGGCCCTGGTTTTATAGGTGGTCGCCTTTTCGAGATATCGCCATAAAGGTTGACCAGGGGTGACTCTACAATAAGTTTGTACGATATGGGTATCAAATGAAAGGTATTAATGAGTATTTTAAAAGGGCGTGGGGCTTAGTTCTATAGGTGGACGCCTTTTCGAGATATCGCCATAAAGGTGGACCAGGGGTGACTCTACAATAAGTTTGTACGATATTGGTATCAAATTAAAGGTATTAATGAGAGCTTTAAAAGGGAGTGGTGGTAGTTGTATATGTGAAGGCGTTTTCCAGATATCGACCAAAATGTGGACCAGGGTGCCCAGAACATCATCTGTTGGATACCGCTAATTTATTTATATATGCAATACCTGCCAAGATTTCAAGGGTTCTTTATTTCGCCCTGCAGAACTTTTTCATTTTCTTCTACTTAATATGGCAGGTGTCACAACCATTTTACAAAGTTTTTTCTACAGTTATATTTCGCGTCAATAAACCAATCCAATTACCATGTTTCATCCCTCTTTTCGTATTTGGTATAGAATTATGGCATTTTTGTCATTTTTCGTAATTTTGGATATCGAAAAAGTGGCCGTGGTCATAGTCGGATTTCGTTCGTTTTTTATACCAAGATAAAGTGAGTTCAGATAATTACGTGAACTATGTTCAGCAAAGATATGTCGATTTTTGCTCAAGTTATCATGTTAACGGCCATGCGGAAGGACAGACGGACGACTGTGTATAAAAACTGGGCGTGGCTTCAACCGATTTCGCCCATTTTCACAGAAAACAGTTAACGTCATAATATCTATGCCCCTACCAAATTTCAAAAGGATTGGTAAATTTTTGTTCGACTTATGGCATTAAAAGTATCCTAGACAAATTAAATGAAAAAGGGCGGAGCCACGCCCATTTTGAAATTTTCTTTTATTTTTGTATTTCGTTGCACCATATCATTACTGGAGTTGAATGTTGACATAATTTACTTATATACTGTAAAGATATAAAATTTTTTGTTAAAATTTTACTTAAAAAAAATCTTTTTTAAAGTGGGCGTGGTCCTTCTCCGATTTTGATAATTTTTATTAAGCATACATATAGTAATAGGAGTAACGTTCCTGGCAAATTTCATCATGATATCTTCAACGACTGCCAAATTACAGCTTGCAAAGTTTTAAATTACCTTCTTTTAAAAGTGGGCGGTGCCACGCCCATTGTCCAAAATTTTACTAGTTTTCTATTCTGTGTCATAAGGTCAACCCATCTACCAAGTTTCATCGTTTTAGCTTTCTTTGGTAATGAATTGTCGCACTTTTTCGGTTTTTCGAAATTTTCGATATCGAAAAAGTGGGCGTGGTTATGGTCCGATTTCGTTTATTTTAAATAGTGAGTGCTCAGAAAGCTACGTACCAAATTTCATCAATTTACCTCAAAATTTACTCAAGTTATCGTGTTAACTAACGGGCGGACGGACGGACATGGCTCAATCAAATTTTTTTTCTATCCTGATTATTTTGATATATGGAAGTCTATATCTATCTCGATTCCTTTATACCTCTACAACCAACCGTTATCCAATCAAACTTAATATACTCTGTGAGCTCTGCTCAACTGAGTATAAAAAAATGAATCTTGTGCATGCAGTGTTGCCATTGAGTATTTGCAAAAAGTGTTACGAAGTTTATGAAAAAAGGGCTGCAAAACTATATTTTATCTTCGAATACTGCTGAAGAAATATTCCTTTCCATTCTAGTAATCGGGAGTGAGTACCAAATAAATTTAGGAGAACATACGACCCACTAAATAGGTCAAAATTGAATAAGGATCACTGCTACAATCACGATACACTGGCCGTTTAGCGTGCATGCTAAGAGACAACATTTGCCGATTTCAAATAAATTTTAATGGTTCAAAAGAGATACAAAGTTTAATATAATAAATTTAGTTAAAGAATTGATAGATCACGTCTGTTAAGTCTTCGTGAAGTTCGATGTGTAAACATACAGGCATACAGGCCTAGAAAAGTGGAGCTTTTAAGCTAACTAAAGCTCGCCCAGGTGAAGTTAAACCACAGCAGAGGTAACGGTTTTAGAAACATATGCCCCTATTACCGTTTTCAACTCAACTCTGGTTGGGTTGAAATTTCGCAATTTGGTAGTACAGATTACAACTCAACCTGCCAAAAAATGTCGGTTGAGTTGTCTAGTCTAACAACTTTTTGTGGCATTACCGTTTACAACCTTGTGTTGGTGTAGTTGTCAAAGACGTCAAAATCTTACAACTGATTACTAGCAGTTGTCTCATACAATTTTGCAGTTGTTTTGAAAAAATGTAACGTTTTACAAAACGGTTCACCACCTAATTTCTTACAAAAATTTTCAAAGTTGGTATCAAAAGACACGTTTCGACCTCCGATTTAAGAATCCGAAAACAAAAATTAATAATTTAACTTCTGGCATATCATTTCGGTTCAAATTTTCATGTGGTTGTTGTATTTTGCCAGATTTTTTGTACACACTAATGCAGAAAGGCGTTGGACCCACCCTGGGTTATTTTTACAAATCGCGCCCAAAGGCCGCCAACGCAAGAAGGTGTTCTGTGCAAAAAAACTGTGGATCGGGCCTAATATTTCTGACCCTCTCAGGTCATTTTGTGTGTTTTTGTAAATATTTTTTGACAGAAATAAAATTTTTAATTTCCGCTTTCGAATCCTAAAAACGAAGATCGAAACGCGTCTTTTGATACCACCTTTGATAAGACGTGCACCATCTAACTCTTATCAAAGGTGGCTCATAAAACGTTACCAAAAAAAAAAAACAAAAAATTTAAAGCCGGTAGTTAAACCTTTTTTAATCAAACAATAATCAAGAATTTTGTACACATTTATAGAAAAAACAACGTTTAAATAAAGGATTACATTGAATAACTTTTTGGCTTTATGGAGCGACATTCCGAAGTTGGACGAGGCTGGCCGCAGTTCGGATGCAGCCAAAATAGGTAAAATTATGCGAACGTGAGTCTCGTTGATAGTAATCACTACTCCTGGGAATCATGTAATACAATTTTTGCTGTTTGGGTTTTAATCCAATTCGCACAAATATGCTCCTCAATAATATCTAAAACCCGTCCAACACCAACATCATTTCCACAGCACTTTATAGCTGCCATCAGCAAGGAATCTGAGTGTGGCGCATAATTCTAAAATAGGGGTAAAGCCTTCCCTTGAACGCGTTTGCGGAAATGGTCCTTAATTGTGTTTAGTAATGAGCAAAATGCTTCCTTTCAAATCTGCAAAATAACTTCATTTGAAGCTCATCATTTGTCTCCCAATCTGAACGAAATTAGTGGTAGCCTCTGTATCCTTTTTTCTTCTTTTAAACGAATATGAGTTCAAAATAGAACCATTTGTCTATTATTGTGCAGCCTTATACCAATTTTAACCACACAAAGCAAACAACAACAACCTTTATGTGCACAGTTGGGTATGTAATGTTTGGTTTCACCCGAACTTAGATTTCCTTACTTGTTTTTTATTGAAGTTTTGCCGGTATCTGTTTCAAAATAAACAGATGAGTCGATAACAAATCGATATAAGGCTGCTAGCAAATCGGTTTCAATATCTTAACAACTTTTCGGTACACAAGCGATAACTCTTTGACAAAGAAGCAATAACTTTTGGAACAATTTTTGGTAAATTTTCGATAGCAAAAAGATAAATTTGTAATAATACATCGATAAATAATCGTCAACCTTTAGATAACTTTTGATAGCAAATAATAAGCCTATAACTAGTCGATAAAATATAAGTGGCTCATTGATAACCTTTGCAATTGATGGCAAATTTATAATACTTCTTCAATCTTACGTTACGATACAACATTTACAAGTCCTCGTCAACATACGTCTAACAAATTAATAACATCGATAACAACCCATTAACACTTCGATAAAAAATCGAAAACACACCTAGCAAGGTCTTGCCTTGCCTTTAATTTGCTGTCTGAGAGCGCGGTAGGATGAATACAGTGCTTCGCATCTTCAAAATAACACGGCATTTATCTGACCCCAACCTACATCTGACGGATATTATGAGGGAACGTTTTTCGCTGGCCGAATTGGATTATATACCTAAGCCAAGAAAAAAGAACTAATCAGTAGAGAAGTCCTTCGGGAAATTTGTGTAACATTCTTGCCAAAGAAAAAAATTTAAAGAAAATTTAACACACTGGGATTCTGGTCCTGGCACAGAGGTAATTGCACATAGGGTAGTATGCGAACGGAACAGGCAGGTGGATTCAATCTGTTTATATCTGCTGACCACGTTAATTCATAGTGGCTTCCACAATTCTCCTTCCGGCATAAAGAAGGGCGTTCAACAACATACCACATAGTTGGGTGAATGGGGCACTCGAAAATAAAAAGGAGGAATAGAAGTTCTGCAACATAATGTATAATGCTGGGACTTACACCAGAACACTCCATCCATGTAACCATCCTTTGCAAGATGCACATTGACAAGAGTGTGATCGTCCTAAATAAACTCTTTTCCAGCAAACTCAGCGAAACCACTTCTCTGAAACGGGGTTAGGTTCAACGCCTTCCCCGAGCAAGTGAGTATGGAACAGTTCAGCTGTTAGGAACTGCTCTGAGGATAACAGTTTGCAGGAGGAACGTAACAAATTAAATGGGGTTACACTAAAATAACAGTTCTTGGTGGATACAAATCCCGCGTCGCTCCAGTACATTGAACCAACTGATGTGCGAATGCTTTCTCACTTATCTGGGTGTTCCTGCTTACAATGTTTTTACAAGATTGCCACTTATTTGAAATATATAAACAGATTAAGTGAGTATGGTATGGGTATCTAACGAAAGGTATTTCACATATTCAAAGAGTTGCTAAGCGCAATTCATAGCTTGCGCAATCCAATTTTCAACCTCATTTACCGCGAGGCGGTTCAAGCAGCTCACTACTGCCGGTCGCTTGCAGCCAAGTATCCTCTGGGTAGCCGCTAAACGGTTGTGAAAAGGCGCCAACCTGGTTAGGCCACTCTAACATAATCGGTTTAAGGGCTAGCCGGGGGAGATCTCATCGGCAGCGTCTGTACACCTCTAGGTGCGGCTGCAAGCGGACGTCTGTTTTGGAGCAAGCGGCTCGCTATATAAACGTGCAAGTAATATTTTCACCCCCGCTGAGTGGGTTGTGCGCTGGGCTTGGGACCAGCGACGTGAAACCATACTCCAATGAAATATAACAACAAGCCTGTGATAAATACACTCTCTATTGATGACGACCATGGCAAACGTTTGAAGGACAATGAATTGAGGGCATGCACCTGGAACGTCCGCTCTCTGAATGGGATTGGTGCAGATGCCCGGCTGGTTGATGTCCACGTCAAAGCAAAATCTGACACCACCGCCATCCAAGAAATGCGCTGGACGAAGCAAGGAAGAAAGAAGATCAAACATTGTGACATCTATTGGAGTGGCCATACGAATAAGCTTAGTTTCGGCGTTGGGTTCGTGGTGGGAGAGAGACTTTGCCGCCAAGTGCTGGCGTTCACGCCTGTGGACGAGCGTCTCGCCGCTATCCGAATAAAAGCAAAAATTTTTAATATATCATTCATATGCGTCCATGCGCCGACAGAGGAGAAAGACGATGAGGTGAAAGACACTTTTTATGAACAATTAGAACGCAAATACGAGCGCTGCCCCGTCATGATATAAAAGTCGTGTTTGGCGACTTTAACGCCAGGGTGGGCAAAGAAGGTGCTTTTGGCCCTACAGTCGGAAAGTTCAGCCTACACAATGAAACTTCTCCTAATGGACTGAGGCTGATTGACTTTGCCGGTGCTCGAAACATGGTCATATCCAGCACGAGGTTCATTCATAAAAAGATACATCAAGCTACATGGCTGTCTCCTGATCGAAATACTCGCAATCAGATCGGTCACGTTGTGATAGACGGACGGCATGCCTCCAGTGTTTTAGATGTGCGCACGATCCGAGGACCTAACATCGACTCGGACCATTATCTCGTTGCAGCCAAAATACGCACCCGCCTCAACGCGGCTAAAACCAAGGAACAAAAAACAAAAGGAAAGCTAGACGTCGAAAAGCTTCAATCACAACATACTGCCAATGATTTCGCAACTCGACTCTCACACCTGCTCTCTGAGAGCACAACTCATCCTGAAGGAATACAGGAGCAGTGGGAGCATATATCCAAAGCACTTCGTACTGCCGCCGAGGAAAAAATTGGTTACCGGCGGCCACGAAAAAACAGCTGGTACGATGAAGAATGCCGCGTTGCAACCGAAAGAAAAGACGCTGCCTACAGGGCTACGTTAAAAGCGAGCGCGACAAGAGGAGTGTGTGAACGCTATCGTGAGTTGAAAAGGGAAGCGAGACGCCTTTTCAGGAAGAAAAAAGCAGAAGCAGGAAGGCGTGAGTGCGAGGAGCTTGAGCTGCTAGCCACCAGGAATAACGCCCGAAAATTCTACCAAAAATACGGCGACAGACGGAAGGTTTTAAGACCGGGGAAAACTCCTGTAGGAATGAAAACGGCGACCTCGTAACTGATGTCCAGAGAGTGCTTAGATTATGGAGGGAATACTTCTCTGCTCTCCTAAATGGAGGCAGCAATTCACCGCGCAGAGATGAAGAACCCGATCCCGCAATCGATGATGATGGAATATTTGTCCCCCGCCCGATTATGATGAAGTTAGAATAGCAATAACCAGATTGAAAAACAACAAGGCCGTGGGCGCTGATGGATTGCCTGCGTAGCTATTCAAGTTCGGCGGCTAGGAGTTGGTAAGGCGCATGCAGCAGCCTCTTAGCAAAATATGGGCGGATGAAAGCATGCCCGACGGTTGGAATCTAAGTGTTCTTTTCCCAGTCCACAAGAAGGGGATACTGAAAAATGCACCAACTATCGTGGAATCAGCCTTCTTAATATCGCATATAAGGTCCTTTCAAGTGTATTGTGCGAAAGATTGAAGCCCACCGTGAACCGGCTGATTGGACCTTATCAGTGCGGCTTCAGACCTGGTAAATCTACCATCGACCAGATTTTCACAATGCGCCAAATCTTGGAAAAAGCCCGTGAAAAGAGAATCGACACACATCACCTCTTCGTCGACTTTAAAGCCGCCTTCGACAGCACGAAAAGGAGCTGCCTATATGCCGCTATGTCTGAATTTGGTTTGCCCGCAAAACTTATACGGCTGTGCAAAATGACGTTGAGCAACACCATCAGCTCAGTCAGAATTGGGAAGGACCTCTCCGAGCCGTTCGAAACTAAACGAGGTTTCAGAGAGGGTGACCCCCTATCGTGCGATTTCTTTAATTTGATGCTGGAGAAAATTATACTAGCTGCAGAACTTAACCGCACTGGAACAATATACTATAAAAGCGTGCAATTACTGGCATATGCTGATGACATTGATATCATCGGCCTAAACACCCGCGCTGTTAGTTCTGCTTACTCCAAGCTGGAAAAAGAAGCGGTAAAGATGGGTTTGATGGTGAATGAGGACAAAACGAAGTACCTGCTGTCATCGAGCAAAGAGTCAGCGCATATGCGCATTGGCAACCACGCTACTGTTGGCAGACATAATTTCGAAATAGTAAAAGACTTCGTTTATTTGGGAACCAGCATCAACACTAGCAACAACATCAGCACTGAAATCCAGCGAAGAATCAATCTTGCCAATAAATGCTACTTTGGACTAGGTAGGCAAATGAAAAGTAAAGCCCTCTCTCGGCGAACGAAAATCATACTCTACAAGTCACTTATCGTACCCGTCCTGCTATATGGGGCAGAAGCATGGACAATGACAACAGCAGATGAAGCGGCTTTAGAAGTGTTCGAGAGAAAAGTTCTTCCAAAGATTTATGAACCTCTACGCGTTGGCGATGGCGAGTATCGAAGAAGATTTAATGATGAGCTGTACGAGCTATACGCAGACATCAACATTGTCCAGCGAATTAAAACGCAGCGGCTGCGCTGGCTAGGCCATGTTATGCGAATAAAAGATGATGCTCCGGCCAAGAAAGTGTTTCTATCGGAACCCACCTATGGAAGCAGAGGTAGAGGGTGGCCCCCACTCCGTTGGAAGGACCAGGTGGAAAACGATTTAAACTCCCTTTGTGTGACCAATTGGCGCCGGTTGGCGGAGCGAAGGAGCGATTGGCGCGCCTTCTTGGACGGCCATAACCGTTTAGACGGTTAAGCGGTAATTAAGTAAGTAAGTTACCGCGAGGCGAGGCTCTGGCGGCCCCAAGTTGGTCACGGAACTAGGGATGGAAGCAGGAAAGTGTCCTTATCGCTACAAAAACAACAACATATTTTTTCAATTGTTTTGAGTAGGATTGCCAACCTACCTTAATTTTAGAATGTTTGTTTAATTGTTTATCGCGAAGCTGGGGTATTTCTGAGGCTAAGTTAAAAAACGCGAAACTAAGCTCGTTTACGCTAGCTATTAATTTACCATTTTCAACTGACGCAACTAAGCCAAAATGAATTAGCTGAACTTTTGTCTAAATAAATTTTGCCAAACTGTCTAGTTTTCACTCTTCAAAACAAAAAACAAACAACAAATTAAATTAGATTAGTTAACGTAAAATTTATGGGAGTGGAAAAGTAAAAGGATAATAACTCGCCTCTAACTCACTAAATTAAAAATTAAACCAATTTTGCCGAAAGCTTTTAAAAACGCAAACTAAAATACAACAAAGTTATTATTTAATTCAATACCAACACAAATCAGGCAAACAATGAACACCAGCCAACAACAATGTGTAGTAGGCACAGCAGGTTTTACGTCACCAACAATAAAATTGCAAAAAAACAGAGTTGCAACAAATCGAAACAATTGATTTTACTACAATTCGTGAGTATTTGAATGCCTACAAATTGCTCAGCTGGTTCACGAAATCCAATCCAAAGAAGCTGAGATTGTGTGAGTACCAGACTCTGATTTTATTTGGGGGGTAAGCGGGCATGAATAAGAGTCAGTTAACAAAAAACTCAGCACACCTTCTAATGATACACACAAATTGGTCACAAAGTTTGCTGCCAAATCAACCCACAATAAGGCATCCAACATCCATTTGTCCTTTGCCCCACACTTATTCACCCTCACCAATTGCACCAGTGCTCGTTTGCTCCTTTACCATCATTCATCCACTTGGTTAGCTGTGACTGTCTGTCGTTGCTGTCGATTGTCTGCCTGCTGTACGCCTTGCATGGTTGACCTTTAGTGAACCGACACGCTCAGACTTGTGGTAATAATGTAGCGAAATATTTAAGTCAAGAAAATTAACACCTTTGTTGAAGATTTTGCATTTGTGATTTCTGTCCGCAGCACCTAAAAAGACACGATATCGCACCGACTAAAAGAAATGTACTCACAGTTATACAGGCATATAAAACTATTCAAGTAAAACAGTAGATGGCACTCAGTCAGTCTTTGGTATACAAATACTCACACAGATAGACAACCCAGATGGGCAATCAATAGCAACCAAAAAACCTTCCTTAACCATCTAGTTTAAGAATTTGATTGTGGGAGGAGCATGTGTTCTACACTGGAAAAGGTGTTATATTCTAAACTTGTGTATTTGTGTATTGATCTCAAGTTTTTGTTTTCTAACTGTAATTTGGCTGCTTTACATGCCCATTCAAAAGATCTCACATAAGCCGAACTACGTAGTGTCAACATTCTTAGTCTTGGTGATCCCAGAAATCATTGAAAAATAAACTCAAAAGTCGAATAGTTGGTGCACAACGCACCTCAAATCGAATAGGTAGTACCATTTTTAACAATTTGAATCATCCCACTATTTCAAATCGTGGACCAACAGTGGGCTAAAATAAAACAAAAAGTTACTAAATGCTGGTGTAGTATATTTTAGTTAAGTAAGGTTAGGATAGGTTGGGCAGCAGCTGTCCAGTTAAGAAACAGCTCACTTGCATACTTTTATGTTGGTCCGTTGTGTTACCACGTACTCTTAACGGTGGAATTGGCTTCTAGTTTTTTAACGAATTACAGCTAGATCATGTTAAGCTACGAACAAGGCACACATCGATCTTGAAATATTCCTCCGGAGAGACGACAAAGTCCCGGCTGAGATATTTACGCCCTATCCTCGCAAAGGCTGAACAGCAGAGCATAAACGACTGGTTCTTTCCACCTCGGTCATCAGTAATGCAGCTAACACAGCTGGGGCCGTCCAGTGTATAAAGGTCTACCGCATGGACTTTACTTTAGTACTAACCCGCGAAATTTATATTAGAATAGCCAGTTTTTTTAATCAAGCTTGGCCTCCATCCTCACATGATTTACACGATATCCGCGCAAACTGAGTCCAGAAACCTTTCCTCAAGAAAAGAACATTGAAAGAGAAATATCCGCCATTGCTCTTACGCTTTCATTTTGTGCCAGGACTTCAGGTTCTCGGGTCTCGCTTATAACTTCCCTGCGTCCAGCATGTTATGATTGTTCTTAGGACTTCTCTTTAAAACACGCATGCCCGAGGTCGTGTTCTTGTTTAAACTTATCATTTTAACGTCCAGAATCATACTTTTATACGAATCTCCACCCTTCCGTAGGCGGCTGCTCATATGATTGCTTGCGATCTACTAGCGCCATAGTCAAAGGATGCCCGTTACTTCATTAATATTTTCGGGTACAACTAAAATCGAAAAGGTAGCTTCCCTTAGAATCTCGGAGCAAACTGAAGTCTCGTCATTACCTACTTTTAGCATTCCAACCACTTCAGCTGTTCTTGGTATACTACCACCACTACTCCCTTCTTTATGCTTAAGAGCTTTCGAGGTAGGTTGAACTGCCCGGAGGAATGAACTGCCCGGAGGAAGGAACTGAGGACCAGCTTTCGCGGTATATGGTTCTTCAATATTAGGCGTTCCTTCTTCGCAATGCAATGGAGATTTAGAGATTGTCTCATAATCTTGGTATTTTCTTCATCTTTATGTAACGATTAAGACATTATCCTTAGGTTTTGGGGAGTATTGGCTAATCTCGCCCGGGGTATCTCAATCCTCAGTCCGGTTGCACAAGCGGGGATTGATCGTAGCAAAGTCTTTGACGGAAAACTGCCTTCGGCCTGCTTCTACTGCCTCATAAGCCCCAGCGTGGCTATCACGGTCAATTGGGCTCTCTAGCTCTAGACTATTTCTGGGCAAAATGTTGTGAGAGGGCTCTCTATGCCAGGCTCCAGACTTGCCTCTTTTGCTTTGTGCGTGCTCGCAGTGTGTACTGAGTTATATGCTTCTCTCTTTATGCTGGTACAAATGATAGCTTATATCGTTTTTTCGCTGCTGGCTTGCACTGCCATTCTCTCTTTCATCCGCATCCTCGCTAAAAGTTTTCCTTTTAATCATCTTGCTATTGCAAGCACCTGGCCGACAAAGCGGACGTAGCAATTTGCCTCTAACCGAGGTTTCAATAGGCGCGATGTGCATAACACCCCGGATTTGGTAATTTTGCCGTTCGCGCTCAGAGAATATACAGATTAAGCTGGGTCGATTTATTAACCTATATCGCGCCATAAATTTTTCGACAGGTTTTGGGCTCAGGAAAAAAGTTCCACTAAGCATACCCAAAAAAGTAATTTTCGAGCCTGCAAAATTTGAGTTTTTTGACTTTTTTATTTGATTTTTAAGGTTTTTTCATGATCTACTTAAAAAATTTTCATTTGATTTTAAAATTTTCATGTATACCCTGTCCGACTCAAAATTGTTCGCTAAAAACTTTGGCGATAACAGTTTTTTGAAAAAAAAAAAAAAAATATTTTTTGGGTTTTGAGGAGTGTTTCGATTTCGATATCGATTTCGAAAAAAATGATGAATATCCTCTTACCTGAACAGTCAGTTGTATGGGATTTTTATTATAAATATGTCCGATCTTGACGATTTTTTCAGACAACCATCTATGCCCAATACATAAGCTTGTGGTAAAATTTGATGTTGCTAGCTGTTAAAATGAGGCAGAAATGGGGCAGAAATGGCGAAAACCCTCTTATTGAACAATCGATTGTATGGGAGGTATATGCTATAGTGGTCCGATTGCGACAGATGTCAAATCCCCCATCAAAATATGCCTGCTTACCAAATTTCATCAAGATATCTCAAAAATTGAGGTACTAGTTTGCGTTCAAACAAACGGGACAGACATGGATTAATCAACTTAGCTTCGTCCCTGATCATTTTGGTATACTTATTGGTGGGTCTAACGGAAACATATACATAAAAAATGATTTGGAGCCTTGAAAATGAAAAAAATCGATTTCGACCAAAACAAGTCCCAAAAACCAAAAAAAAAATTTTTTTTTAAACTGTTAATGCCAACGTTTTTATCGCATAATTCTAAGTGGGATAGGAACTATGAGACAAATTCGTTTTCAACGGCAACACTTTTGCACGTTTCCGCAGAAACCCTTAAATTTTTTCACCAAAAACTCCTCAAAAGCCAAAAAATATTTTTTTTTTTCAAAAAACTGTTATCGCCAAAGTTTTTAGCGAACAATTTTGAGTCGGACAGGGTTTATATGAAAATTTTAAAATCAAATGAAAATTTTTTAAGTAGATCATGAAAAAACCTTAAAAATCAAAGAAAAAAGTCAAAAAACTCAAATTTTGCAGGCTCGAAAATTACTTTTTTGGGTATGCTTAGTGGAACGTTTTTTTCCTAAGCCCAAAACCTATCGAAAAATCGATGGCGCGATATGGATGAACTTTCGTCCATGCAAATCAACCCAGCTTAATACAGATACTCTCCTATGACACGACCCATGTCCACACCCATTTGCTTTATTGCACCCATCATCAACTGCTGTACTGCTGCTGACCACCAAACGCCTCATCTTAACAATTTTGTTTACGGAGGGTTGGTAGAACCTCTAAGAATCTGTGGATTGCTGAACTTGTTAGAGTATGGATCATAAATAAATCACTGTAGTGTCTACAAATTACAGGGAATAGATTTAAATCATATTTAAGACTAATCATTAAATGCTATACGGGGCATAGCAGCGTCCTAGGCAACCGTAAAGTGTTTCTCTTATATTGATTGGCTATATGCTAACCGGACAGGGCGGGCAGGAAAAGGACACCAAAAGATTCGACGCATTCCCGGAGTAGGATTGCATAGACTAGCTTATGACTGCCTTTGTAGAGTAAAAAAAAAAAATCCGGGTATGTAACCGACTCAATTATTCTAAGGCGTTGCACGGAAACCAATTTTTTGAGCGCGTTTTTGTCAATCGAAATCACTGTCACACCACATCATCAACATAAGTACCTTAGCAATTTTATTTTCCCAGCTGTCGCTGCTGTTGCTGCCACTACCACTGCCTCTGTGTTGATGCTGCTGCTGCCAAAAAGATTTGCTGTTACCAAGACTATACATCCATTGGTACGTAAGTACAGCTTCTGCTTAAGACTTTTTTGATGACGATCTACGTTGGGCGTTTACATTTCATGATACCCGTGCACTCTTATTAGCTTTAAATGCATTGCAAATAAAAACAACAATCACTACCAACAACAACCAAACATAACAACAACAAGAACAACATTCAAACACATCACAGATAAGTACAACAGTATGAAAAGACCAAGAAAAAAATGGAGAGTGAGAAAAAGTGCCGCTTATCACACTTAACGATATTCCTCACGAAACAATTGCTTACTTTGCCTTTTTTGTTAAACAAGATCTTAATGCGATTAAACACCAACAGCCAAATGGCAAACGGTCGAATCTGAATTCGTACATTGCTGCCAACGTTTCTCCGCCTGATGCAGACTAACAAGATTTTTGCGTTTGCATTGCAATCATTTCGTTCAGAATGGTTGCAACATGGCAACACACTGGGCAACGTGTATAAAAAAGACAACAATCTTCTAAGAAGTTTACCTCCGGGCCAAGAGTGTGAGGTGCTGCAACGGGTTGGCTGGGGTATGAGGGTTGGCCAGATGGCTGGCTGGTGGCTGGCTGGTGGCTGGCTGGTTGAACTTGGTATAAAATATATGTGTGAACGCAAATCGTGCCTAGGTGGGGTTAGCTCGTTTACTCAAATACTAAATACATACGTATGTATGTTAGGTTCAATGTAAATACGAATAAGAGTAGAGGAGCCCAATGCGTTAACATTGCTAGTGTGATGTGTGCTGGTTGAATATAATTCAAAGATTAAGTGCACTTATAAGAGCACCTACATGCCTTCAATCCACCAGTCGTATCGGTGCACCCACATCTGCATTTGTACGATTCGTTTAAATGAGCCAAATACGATGGTGTGAAATTAGAAACAGAATTTTTTTTAAAGAGATTTCATACCTAAATGATTTTGTATTACATTAAACGAATGGTGAGAACATTGGTTAACATGACGATTCGAGCTTTTCATAACAAATGTTAGATAGGCACTTAAATACGCAAATTAACGCTCAAGGCAGGAGGACTAAGACTGATCCATACTTTGTATTTGCTTTTGTGTATGTAATTGAATGTAAAGACTCTAGAATATAATATCTAGAGTTGTGCGTTGCGAACTTAATATCTAGTGCCCATGTTTCCTCAGAGGCCGGATTTTTTTAGAAAGTCTTCTTCTTTTCTTGTGGCAGTGCTTTGCCGCATCCAATATCCAAAATTGTCATCAATATGTTCTATGTCATGTGAAGACACTTACATGAAGGATATAAACAGCATATGTCAGGGTTGACGTGCGTCCCCCTGGAAGGTTGGCTTACCTCAACTGTGAGTTTTGTGCATTGGACTCTAAGAACTGGGTTTGTCGGCATTTATCGGTATATATTAGGTTAGGTTGAACTAACCTGTCAATAAATACATAACATAGACTGAATGTGTACATAATGCTACCAGAATTTGTTTGACGACCAAACGGAAGAACCCCAATCAGGTACCAGGACTTATGTTATGGAATAAGTCTGTCTTATTGGCAAATGCTAGTGGTTTTCTAAGACCTAGCTTAATTGCTGCCTCGAGATCTAGCAAAACTCTGCCAACCCTAATAACTGGAGCCTTGAGATGAAGAGCGCAGGGCAGGAACACAGAACGTGCTCAATCGTTTCTTCCTGCAGCTCGCACTTCCTGGACCTGCTGTTACCGACGACGCCTTACTTGTAAGTAAGAAGGCAGTGTCCAGTCAGTATGCCCATCGTGAGTCTTAAGCCTCTTCAGAGATAGGTGCCACTTTGTGAGTCCAATATCGTAGGTTTTGCATATGACCTTAGAAATTTTGCAGCCACGCGCTTTCATCCGTCCAGTTCCTGCTTGATAGATCATATGCAACTTCTTTTTATTTCTTTCAAACGGATCGGGACGTCTATCGTGAGCGAGTGTTGCACCCTTCATCGGCCTTTTCGTTCACTTGTATTCCTGCAGCTTAAGCACGCTTCCTCCAAAATTTCTGCTACTTTCTTCTGAGATACGCTGCAGCAATCTGGCAGGCTGTAGGATGTAATTATTTCTGGATCGACACAGTAAACAGCATGCCCGACCCCTTCCATTAATTTGAAACCATCCGTATACACATGTATAGTATGTTCTGCCATTTCTTCATCCTGATACCAACCCTTCGGCTCAATTGTGGCCACAGAATGTTTTTCGAAGCTCAGGCACGAGACCATATATTTCATTTGTCCGATACTGGATGGCGCTATTACTGCACTCAAGCTGCTCCGATTTCTTAAGCCTTGTTGCTGTTGCTAATGCGATGTTTTTGGCCATTAGGTCTGCAGGCGGGATGTGCAGAATAGCATGCAATGTTGCTGTCGGGGTAGTTTTTAGGGCTCGCGTAATACTTATCATTGATACTCTGCATACCCCCTAAATTTTTTTGGTATTCATACTTTTTTGTGTGACTGTTCACCAAACAAGAACCCCACAGTAAAATATGAGTTTCACAACTTCCGTAAATACGCAATGAGAGAGATTGGGTGATAGGCCCCACGTGCATCCTAGCATCCTCTTGCATGCACATAGTGCCGCGGTAGCTTACTTCGCTCTCTATTCCACATGGAGTTTCCACGACAAATTGCTATCTGGTATAACTCCTAGATACTTTGTGCTATATTTTTAATGTAGGGTTACCCCTCCGAGCTTAGGCTTAGTCAAGTTAGGGGCCTTAAATTTCCTAGAAAATAATACTTACTTACTTACTTAATTGGCGCGTAACCGTCTAAACGGTTACGGCCGTCCAACAAGGTACGCCATTCGCTCCTTCGCTCCGCCAACCGGGACCAATTGGTCACACAAGGGAGTTTTCTACCTGGTCCTTCCAACGGGGTGGGGCCCCCTCTACCTCTGCTTCCGTAGGCGGGTTCCGATAGAAACACTTTCTTGGCCGGAGCATCATCATTTATTCGCATAACATGGCCTAGCCAGCGCAGCCGCTGCGTTTTAATTCGCTGGACTATGTTGATGTCTGCGTATAGCTCGTACAGCTCATCATTAAATCTTCTTCGGCACTCACCATCGCCAACGCGTAGAGGTCCATAAATCTTTCGAAGAACTTTTCTCTTGAACACTCCCAAAGCCGCTTCATCTGCTGTTGTCATGGTCCATGCTTCTGCCCCATATAGCAGGACGGGTATGATAAGTGACTTGTAGAGTATGATTTTCGTACGCCGAGAGAGGACTTTACTTTTCAATTGCCTACCTAGTCCAAAGTAGCATTTATTGGCAAGATTGATTCTTCGCTGTATTTCAGTGCTGATGTTGTTGCTAGTGTTGATGCTAGTTCCCAAATAAACGAAATCTTTTACTATTTCGAAATTATGGCTGCCAACAGTACTTCGATTTGTCCTCATTCACCATCAAACCCATCTTTACCGCTTCTTTTTCCAGTTTGGAGTAAGCAGAACTAACAGCGCGGGTGTTTTGGTCGATGATATCAATGTCATCAGAAAATAATACTAACCCAGTTTTTTCCGCGTTAGCTGATATATGCATGGTCTGAGAAGGATGGCCCGCCAAAGACCCTCTATTCATATTCGATATATCCTGCTCAGAACTCAATGTGATATCAAGCACATTGCTTGACGCAGGACATATGTAGGCTGCAAATCATATAATAGGCACGGTCCGCATAATAACCTGCATTAGGAGGCTGGCAGTTCTTTTGTCTTTGGCCACGCTGTTTAGATGATGTTCTGGCGACATAAGAAGACATTCTGGGCTCGGTGTTTTGACAAGTATGCAGCTATCTGCAGTGTCTTTCTTTTAAGCTTGGCGACCATATCAGTACGCTTCTCTGATATGGTCACAAAGCTTAAAGGAAATACACTTCACAATAGCAGCTGAGCAATTACTTTGTAGGTAGCTATGAGCGTTTCTTTGTCTCAGCCCGAAGTACCGCCAACGAGGGAATTGTGGATAATACGTCTCAGTACTTTAGCGGCGGGGCGTTTCCACTCGTCATATATAATAGTTTCGGCCGTCCTTGTCTGAGAGCATTGATCAATTTTTCAATGCATTGCTGAATATGATGCAACAATAAAAAAAAATGCTACTCATCAAGCCATAACAAATACCCGCCGTTGCTGGGGAAGGGAGCTTCGATACGCAGAAAGAAAAGAGTGGGCAGAACATTATCTTCGTGTCTTAGTCAGTAATTCTTCAAGACGAGCAATGCCTGCCGAGCACTCAGATAATTCGCAGTTCATCTTTTTAAACTAGGCCCTCTGTGTCTTCCAATAACCGACATTCGACCTTTGGTAAATAGCAAGCCACAAACACTGTCCAATGTTACGGTTTTCTTTGATTTCATTCCCAATTTGTCTGAGTGTAGATTGTGCTTAGCGCGGTGGTAGTGGTATGCATTTTTCGGAAGTCATACCAATCACGGGCGATAGCAGAGATATCGGTCGGCTTAATAGCGGAAAACACCTTGTTTGTACCTGAATGCCTTATAGACAAGGTGGTTTAGAATCGGCGTGGCTATTCCGTCTGTACCTACTGCATATGAGGACTTGGCCCCTTCTTACAATGCTCCTCCTATGTCGGCCGCTTGTGTTCATTAGTCACCGTGACTACACTTTTAACTAAATTGGGAAGACCTTTTTCAAATTTTTTGATACGAAAGGAGGATTCAAGATCGAATGGGTTTCGTGCTATTTCTTTGACTATATGATGTAGATAATATTTCGAAAACAGCACTCTGTTGTTCGAAAACAATCTAGTGCAGGAGCATGTAATTACTGACTTCTGGTCTGGCCTTCGCAAACGTGCCGTAACTTCTGCTTTCTCTTTCCCGGATAAATATGCAAAAAAAGAGGTAATCAGGGTAAACAAAGACAGATGCAAAGTAGAAACTAAGAAGGACTTGGAGCGAAACAGCGCCAGCCAGCAGATAACTAGTTTGTGTAAGTAGTGCTCTGGAGTGAGAAGTAAAGCTCTTCCTTCGTCTTGTAGCGAGAAAGGAGCTTCACGAAGGTTTTTGGCAGTTTTATCGATTTTGATAGTCCTTTGTATTAACCTGATCATTGCAGGAACGATTTGATATGACCACGTTGTACCTGCTAGGTCCTTCAACCCCCTTCATCCTGAAAAGCTTGGGGTTGCCAGGTCCGCAACAGGATCCGCAACGGGTAGGTGAGATTGACAATGAGGTTGCAGATGCTATAAATTGTGCAAACAACACCAAGAAAGGGTTGTCCTACATAACCTCTTGAGCCCTATAAACATGTTATCAGTTATGATATCAGTTTGTATATTATTAGAGACAAACGTTTTCCACAAAACTTATGATCTTTCCTTATGCCAATGGCGAGTATTGAAGTAAACTTAACAATGCGATGTACGAACTTTTCGAAAATATGAACAAAATGCTATGAATAAAAAGGCCAATGGCTTCGTTGTGATTCCCGGTACAGAAGAAGTGACTACAGAAACCTAACATTGGCAGTAGGTCTGCCACGCAACTGTCTTTGGAGAACAATAATGACTGGCTCTCCCTCTCTGCCCTGCCTCAGCAATTGATTTTTCCCACCTCAGAACTGAAACTGCTAAAAAAAATTAGATGGGTGCTTCATATTTCTGATTATCTTGATTAACCACTTGACATTAATTAAAAAAAAAAATTACGGGAAATTACAAACCACTCAACGCTTATCTTTGCTCAAATAATGATAATTAGAGTCTAATCGAGGTAAATGCCACCAAGAAAAATAGCCAACGTCACTTACCAACGTCCAAGTTTGCGTTGAATGCGTATACAGTTTTGTTACAAAATTAACTGACAATCTTTGAGCGAGCTTATTGACTTGTTATCTTATGGATACATTCTTCAAACTTGCAACACTGCACCTTGGACAAGTGCAACCAAGCACAAAGCTGAGTGTAGTAAATTATTATTTTTGTTGTTGCTTGCTACTGATGTTGATGTTGCTATTGCTGTTGTTGTCGCATGCATAAAATGGGTTATTTACAATTTCTACTCATATCTGTGTAAATTAATGACGCCTGCTTTTGTCCTTCTTATATCTACATTGGACATCTGTCCAACTGAAATCGTTTGCTTGTACGATTGTCCGCTTGAATATTCCCACCAGAAAATGATGAACCCGATTATAACAAAAAAGAAGTTAGGCGGTTCCGATGACTGAAACAAATTATAATGAGGGGTCAAATCGTAATGACCACGAATCGGTAACGATTCGAAAGAAAATTACGTGACACGTTAGTCGTATAAGTTAAAAGGGTTGTATGAAGCTGAACGAAATGCGAACTTTTTAATAAAAACTATGTGGTTCGCTTACGCAAGGTACGCCCAGGCTAGCCCACTCTGTTTTAGATAGCCCTCCATCGTATTATATATTCCCATTTAACTGGCTGCGTGAGGCTGTCACCAGGAAATACGATTTTTCATAAAAACTTTGTTGTTCGTTTGGCCCATGTTTTGCCTGGAATAGCTCATCCTTTTTTCGTTTGCCACCTCTAGGAACAAATTATCGAAAAAAAAATATCAAGTTGAAAGTTGGATCATATTTGAAAGTCTGAACAGGAAAGAAACTATCCAACCAGGTAGGGCTAGGTCGAACTGGCCAATACGTGAGAACCTCACAAAGACTGAATGAGTCCATAGTGTTCCCAGAAGTTTGGTTAACGACCAAAAATATTAAATCCAACCACATTATAAAAATATTTCAGGGTTTTGTTTCGAAAACTTATATAGATAGTGTGGCGAATATAAGCAGTTTGGGCACTACAGTTTTGGACAACAACAACAGCAACCGAAGCACTTGGAGTAAAAAAAGGCAACACACATATAGGTAAATATGAGGTACAAGAGAATATGAGATGCAGAAATGCACACAACAGTAAATAGTGCATATTACTCAGACAACACGCATATGCTTAGAAGGCAGCTTCAAAATGAGATACAGAAACGAGCAGTAAATAAGCACCTACTCGAGAAGGCTGTTCATGAAAGTTATAGAAGTTATAGATTGTCAATCCGTTTGACTTTAAAACGTTGTAAGTGAAGTATGCGTGCAATTTAATAGAGAAGTACTGAAGGTGGAGAATAACCAAGAATTTCTTACGATTCGTTATAAAAGATTGATTGATATAGATAGAATTATTTGCACTGAAATTTGTGGAATATGAAGAAAGTATTACTTCACGAGTTTGTAAATATTTTCTGGATTTGGTTATGGATTCATAGAGGATCTTTTCAAAATTATATCTCAGCCCTAAGAGTTCATTTTACGATATTTCGTAATAGTTTCTAACTGTTTTGGGATTGGTGCCATTCTGTAATAAATTCAGGAGCAGGAGTTGTCAGTTTTGGGGTTATTTTTAGTAACTGTGGCATTTTCTCGGAAAATTTTCGGGATTATTTGAAAATGCTTTCGGGACTACTTCGGGGTTTACTGGTCTGTTAAGAGGTTATTTCAGCACATTTCGAAAAACTGTCTTGGAATTTTTCCGGAACCATGTCATGAATATTTCATGATAAATTGGAAACCATTTGGATTTATTTGTGGTCTATTTCGGTACTATTTTTCGGTTTTGACATCAAAACCATTTCGGTTTGCAATTTTTCGGCCATTTTTCCATAATTTCTGCATTATTTCGGAATAACATTACCAGCTTGCTATCGATTTTTTAAATATAAGAACTGAAATACACGCGTTGTTGTTTTGTTACCGGTATGTTATTGGCTTTTTATCGACGTCTTATCAGCAAGTTTCGATATAAACACATTTCTCCTTATATCGACGATTTATCAGTTTATTGTTTACTTGATATCGGTTTGCTATAGTTGAGTTATCGATTTTTTGTTAAATAATTATCGGGTTTAAATAGGTTTTTTACCTTTTTATTCTCAACGGGATAGCTGTTTTTAATCGACGTGTTATCTGTTTTCCATTGACGAGTTGTCTTTGTTAGCAGCGGCTGACAACACGCGGTGTCGATCGTCAACAATAACATGCCGATAAAAGGCCCATAACAAGCCATTCTCAAATCGATAACAAACGAATGATTCGTTGATAACGGTTGTGGTCGATAACTAACCGATGACGTGTTCCAACTAGAAATCTCGATTGCATTCAGTATGATCGTAAAACTGCGCTGTTCCCCAACCTCTATTGCCGAATCTTTCAACGAAAGGATTAAAGCCGTGGCTTTATGTAAGTCACCCCAAATATAGCTCATTGCTGTCGAATCAAACTGCTTCACAAAAAGTCTTAAAAGCAATGTTCCCATCACAAGGATGAACTTTGCATCATTACTCCAGAAACCATTGTTGCGGCGGGCCGATTATTATCTAGAATAGTGTTTTCTAATGATCCAACTCTTTATTTGATTGATTGAAATTTCTCGCCGACACTTTCCTCTAAAAATTTTACCTGCATATCAATAGCCTTAACTTTTTCGCAAATTCACGCTGAATATTTCCCAAAAGATTTTAGAAAACTCTCAGCCAATTTACAACATAAGCCTTGAGTCTAGTTGAGCTTCCAGGCTTTCAACCATTTACTTTGAGTTGTCAGTCATTTGTTTGGTGCTCTCAAGCATCTGACCTTGAAAAGTCATGAGCAAATCGTCGAAGTTTGTATTTGCTGAAGGCAATTTGGTTAGAAATTTTGCTGACACCAATAATTACGGGTTTACGAAATTCAATCTGAAAATTGCCAGGTTTACTAAATGTAGATCAAACCTAAAGTTATAAAACTGTATATATGGCCCAATGAAATAAGTTGTATATAAGAAGTACATTTTTGGGTGAGTTTGCCGATATGTCAGGATGTATGAAGTATAGCCATTAAGTGTTCCCATTGAGCTTATATCAATCTTTTGAGCGCCATCGCTATACTCTCTTGTATTTTTTTACCGCTTTTGGAGTTCTTCGTTTAACTCTTTTTATTTCATCTTTCATTGCCTACTTTGCTTTTTATCAGATCTTTCGATCGCGTCAAATGAGTGCTGTGGCTCCGCATTTTTGTCGGCATTTTTAGAATTAAAAAAATCTGTCCGGCTTTATTTCTTTTGTTTGATATTTATTTGTTTGGTGCTAATATTCAACAAGTTATTGCGGGTGTCAGTCTTTTTTCTTAAAGGCACGTGTGATAAACTTGACTCGAAAATTCGTTTTTTGGGTTTGGGGTATATAATCATGTGATTCAATTGTAAAAATGTTTTATGTATGTATGGCTAAATATTACCTGCTTTAAAACTCGTTCAGAGATTTCTACTAACCTGCAAATAGAAAAGAAACAATGATTGCTTAGAACGCTTAGAGCAGTTTTTCTTATTTCAAAAGAAGACATTATATTCTGTTCCGAACCTATCCGTCCCGACAGTAAGTTTCTACATTCCGAAACCGCCTGTAAAAATTAGCGCTTTTTAGGTATCTCTCCGCTGTAATCCGGTATTATTTAATTAATTACCGCTGGTGCCGGATTTACAAGATTTTCATTATTTTTTAGCAGATATTAGCCCCTAAATTCAAGCTTTCGCTAACGCTTAAACACCATCGCCAAAAATATATAACGCAGTATCAAGTGCGTAGAAAAGTATGCAACATTTAGTACAATATGGTCAAACAGAATAACCGCCTAAGTCCTATGTAAAAGTATTGGAGTTAGGCTCCTATTCCATGTGACCATATGGTACTAAGTTTTGCATACTTTTCAGCGCACTTGATACTGCTTTAGATGGTTTTGGCGATGGATTTGTAGCGGTAGCAGCCCTCGAATTCCAACAATCGCTAACGATAAAACTCCACCGCCAAAAAAATCTAGTACACTATCAAGTGCGCAGAAAAGTATGCAACATTTAGTACTATATGAACATAAGGAATAACCGTCTAAATTCAAAGTAAAAGTATAGAAGTTAGGCTCTTATTCATATTAACCATGTGGGACGAAATGTTGCATACCTTCCTGCACTTGATACTGTTTTAGCAAAGATTTTAAAAATTATAAGATGGTGCATTGTAGACCTGTGGAACTTTATAATGGTGTCCAGAGGAAGTTTTGACATTAATTCGCTTTTGCAAAAAGAAGTAATATTTAAGAATTCATGAACTTAACACCGGCTTATAATAATGGAATTTCAATTATTATGTTTTCTAAGAGAAACTGAAAAGAAAGAAACATTTACTGGCACATTGCGATGGAACCATTTCGAAAACCGCCAATATAATCATCATCAGGCAATTTTGTAATGTTATCAAAGGTTTCACCGAGATTCGAACCGTCAATCACACGGTGAAACTGCAGTTGCCTTAACCACTAGGCTATACTGCTGGTATTTGTTTTCATGCTTATTTCAGTTTTTCTCATTTCTACACTAACAACACAATTGAGAAATTTTGTCTCTATATTAATTTGTGGGCCATGCAGATTTGTTTTTGAAAAGTTCTTCTTCGTTGCGAATGAGAAGCTTTGTAAACTCTGACTTAAATATGTAAAACTGAGATGAAAACAAATACTAGCAGAATAGCCTAGTGGTTAAGGCAACTGCAGTTTCACCGTGTGATTCACGGTTCGAATCTCGGTGAAACCTTTGATAACATTACAAAATTGCCTGATGGTGATTACTTTGGCGGTTTTCAAAATGGTTCCATCGCAATATGCCAGTAAATGTTTCTTTCTTTTCAGTTTCTCTTAGAAAACATAATTCAATTATAATAAGCCGGTGTTAAGCTCATGAATTCTTAAATATAAGTATAAACTGAACACACCATTAAACAAACAAACATAAAAAGATGTAATGGCAAATCGGAAAAAAGTTTTTCTGACATTACTTCGCTTTTGAAAAGAGAACTAATGTCATTGACGTTAATTTCAGCATTATTCTGACGTTAATTCTCTTTTGTATTTGGAATTAATGTCATTGACATTAATCCTCTTTCAAAAGCGTATTAATTCCAATTGGCGCTAGTTCCATTGCCACTATTGCACGTCACCACGATAACATGAAATCTGGTTGGTATGTGTAGGGTGTGGACCATGAATGAACTGACATAGCATTTGTCTGTTGTAAGTGCTGCAGCACGTAAAGGAGTAGGCAACGAGATGACCTGGAACTCAGCTAGAGTAGCATCCCTTAGCACTGGCTTAGCTGGGGTATTGTGGCATTATTGAAGAGTTTCCGTGATAGAGCATGCGACCGTAGTACAATAAAGAGCGATATTCAGCCGTTCTTATAAATATAAAATTCCGATACTCAGTGGGCACTTAAAATATGGGGTTCTTGAGCCGCGGAAGGGGTTGGAGCACAATACTTCACGTCGCTGCTGCAATCTTCCAGGGGAGAATGAAACTAAGCTGGATGTATATAGTGAAATCCGATTTTCAAGCGTGCTTTTGAGCATTCGTCAATCTTCTTACAATATGCATCGTTGGTTAATTCAAGACCTTTGATAACGAAAGGGCTCATAATCGCTATTTTTGAAGTCTGAGAAGACGCACAATATCAAAGAAGAAACCAGGTGTATTTTTGACTCGAGCATAGAACGGATTGCGGAGCACATTATGCAATGAATCTAAGAAGGTCCAGGTATGTATCTGCTTTCATTGACTTGACTTTAATCATAATGCATCACGGTTTAGACTGACCTTCAAGAATTGAGGAGAATAGAATTAGGTTGAGATCTCTGGGGTAGTCGTCTTATGAGTTGGGGGGGCGGAGAAAGAACGATCGGGAAATATTCGGGGGGGGAAAGCACCATAAATTAGGCAGGAATAAGTCTCATAGAGGGGTGCTGTCACCTTTTTTCTATGATAATTAAAAAGGATTGAGTCTATTACGAGTACCCTCTTTGTTGGGTACATTCCTCTTTGAATTGCCTTTCCGAAGAAGCATGTTTTTATATCGAGGAAAAACAAATTCCTCGTGCTCGGACCACCTACTGAGAGTGGATTATAGCTATTTTAGGGGTTGGAGTGGCTAAGCGTATCGGAAATTTATCCAAATAGCGCATTAAAAGAGGAGGTTAAAGCCGTTTAAGAGTAAGTGGATAAAATGTTATCCTCAAGTAAGGTTCCCCAGTGACGAATACAGCCCCACCATCAACTCCGGTATGTTAACGAAATCTCGTCGTGGCAAGTAGTAGAGATTCTTGAGCTACGCTTTCCACTTGCAGTATGTTGCTTGTCGGGTGGTCTTCATTATGTTAGGTAAATGGTGAGTTTACATCACTACTTACAAACGTTCATTGAAAGTGCTTGGGTTTACTAAAGGTACACTTATGGCTGTTTGTCGGTATTTTAAAATCAGAGTACACGAGGCGTACTTTATCACCACGTGATATTTTCCAGTCACTAACCGCCCAGCTGAACAGCTTTGTAAGGTCAAGATCGACAGAATCAAGGTCCGCCTTCTCGAAAACTCACGGATTCAACTAAGCTTTAAATTTGGTATATAAGGCCGCCCTTTATATTAAAGTATCACAACGGACCAGGATGGTGTTAAAGTGAGCTTCATCAGTGGCAGCTGCCACTCATCCTAACCTAAACTCTGCTATGTAATCCTATTACTGATTCCAATAATGGTTAGGATTCTTAACTAAATTGAAAAACAGTTTTCATTGGTATACTAAATCTGACAAAAATTTGAGAAATTAGTAATCCTAGGAATTGAGTACACTTTTCTGCAGGACATAAATATTTCATGTCTTTAACTGCTGTAGATATAATCAATTGATTTGCAATTTATGACATAAAAGTTCGTTTATTATTCAGATAAAGAATAAGCAATTTAAATCTAACCAAAGCAATATAGAGCAAGTAAGGAAGGTTAAGTTCGGGTGTAACCGAACATTACATACTCAGTTGAGAGCTATGGTGACAACATAAGGGAAAATAACCATGTAGGAAAATGAACCGAGGGAAACCCTGGAATGTGTTTGTATGACATGCGTATCAAATGAAAGGCATTAGAGAGTATTTTATGAGGGAGTGGGCCATAGTTCTATAGGTGGACGCCATTTAGGGATATAGCCATAAAGGTGGATCAGGGTTGACTCTAGAATGCGTTTGTACGATATGGGTATCAAAAGAAAGGTGTTAATGAGTATTTTAAAAGGGAGTAATCCTTAGTTCCATAGGTGGACGCCGTTTCGAGATATCGCCATAAAGGTGGACCAGGGTTGTCCCCAGAATTTGTTTGTACAATATGGGCATCAAACGAATGGTGTTAATGAGTATTTGAAAAGGGAGTGGGCCTTAGTTCTATAGGTGGACGCCGTTTCGAAATATCGCCACAAAGGTGGACCAGGGGTGACTCTAGAATGTGTTTGTACGATATGGGTATCAAATTAAAGGTATTAATGAGGGTTTTAAAAGGGAGTGGTGGTTGTTGTATAGATTATCGCCATATCGAGATATCGCCATAAAGGTGGACCAGAGGTGACTGTAGAATGCGTTTGTACGATATGGGTATCAAATTAAAGGTGCTAATGAGCATTTTAAAAGGGAGTAATCCTTAGTTCCATAGGTGGACGCCGTTTCGAGATATCGCCATAAAGGTGGACCAGGGGTGACCCTAGAATTTGTTTGTACAATATGGGTATCAAAAGAAAGGTGTTAGTGAGTATTTTAAAAGGGCGTGGGGCTTAGTTCTATAGGTGGACGCCTTTTCGAGATATCGCCATAAAGGTGGACCAGGGGTGACTCTAGAATGAGTTTGTACGATATGGGTATCAAATTAAAGGTGTTAATGAGAGTTTTAAAAGGGAGTGGTGGTAGTTGTATATGTGAAGGCGTTTTCCAGATATCGACCAAAATGTGGACCAGGGTGACCCAGAACATTATCTGTTGGATACCGCTAATTTATTTATATATGTAATACCTGCCAAGATTTTAAGGGTTTTTTATTTCGCCCTGCAGAACTTTTTCATTTTCTTCCACTTAATATGGTAGGTGTCACAACCATTTTATAAAGTTTTTTCTAAAGTTATATTTCGCGTCAATAAAACAATCCAATTACCTTACCATGTTTCATCCCTTTTTTCGTATTTGGTATAGAATTATGGCATTTTTTCATTTTTCGTAATTTTCGATATCGAAAAAGTGGGCGTGGTCATAGTCGGATTTCGTTCATTTTTTATACCAAGATAAAGTGAGTTCAAGTAAGCACGTGAACTAAGTTCATTAAAGATATGTCGATTTTTGCTCAAGTTAACGTGTTAACGGCCATGCGGAAGGACAGACGGACGACTGTGTATAAAAACTGGGCGTGGCATCAACCGATTCCGCCCATTTTCACAGAAACCAGTTAGCGTCATAAAATCTATGCCCCCACCAAATTTCAAAAGGATTGGTTAATTTTTGTTCGACTTATGGCATTAAAAGTATCCTAGACAAATTAAATGAAAAAGGGCGGAGCCACGCCCATTTTGAAATTTTCTTTTATTTTTGTATTTTGTTGCACCACATCATTACTGGAGTTGAATGTTGACATAATTTACTTATATACTGTAAAGATATTGAATTTTTTGTTAAAATTTTACTTTAAAAAAAATTTTTTTTTAAAGTGGGCGTGGTCCTTCTCCGATTTTGCTAATTTTTATTAAGCGTACATATAGTAATAGGAGTAATGTTCCTGCCAAATTTCATCATAATATCTTCAACGACTGCCAAATTACAGCTTGCAAAAGTTTTAAATTACCTTCTTTTAAAAGTGGGCGGTGCCACGCCCATTGTCCAAAATTTTACTAATTTTTTATTCTGCGTCATAAGCTCAACTCATCTACCAAGTTTCGTCGCTTTATCTGTCTTTTGTAATGAATTATCGCACTTTTTCGGTTTTTCGAAATTTTCGATATCGAAAAAGTGGGCGTGGTTATAGTCCGATATCGTTCATTTTAAATAGCGATCTGAGATGAGTGGTCAGGAACTTACATACCAAATTTCATCAAGATACCTCAAAATTTACTAAAGTTATCGTGTTAACGGACGGACGGACGGACGGACATGGCTCAATCAAATTTTTTTTTCGATCCTGATTATTTTGATATATGGAAGTCTATATCTATCTCGATTCCTTTATATATGTAAACCAACCGTTATCCAATCAAACTTAATATACTCTGTGAGCTCTGCTCAACTGAGTATAAAAAGCTAACATCAACTCATCAGATAAAAAGAAAAGAAGCTTACTTAGTTAACTAAAGCATACGTCCTTACACTAAGCCATTCCCAGCAGAAAAATTAAGGAGTAAGAAGCACTTCATGATTTTCTAATTCCATTTATTCTTTACAGTTGTAATATTTTTACACTCAGCTGAACAGAGCTCACAAGGTATATTAATTTTGTTCGCGAAAAAAGAAATTCATTTAATCTTGTCCGTCCGTCCGTCCGTAAACACGATAACTTGAGTAAATTTTGACGTATTTAAAACTAACGAAATCGGACTATAACCACGCCTACTTTTTCGATATCGAAAATTTCGAAAAACCGGAAAAGTGCGATAATTCATTATAAAAGACGGATAAAGCGGTAAAACTTGGTATGTAGGTGGGTTGAACTTATGACGCAGAATACAAAATTAGTAAAATTTTGGACAATGGGTGTGGCACAGCCCACTTTTAAAAGAAGGTAATTTAAAAGTTTTGCAATCTGTAATTTGGCAGTCGTTGAAGATATCATGATGAAATTTGGCAGGAACGTTACTCTTTTTACTATATGTGTTATGTTCGTTATTCGATTTTGCCAATTTTTATTCAGAACCAGGCATGCTTAACCAACCAACCGATATCATTTCGTTGCGATAATCAACGTTAATAAACGAAACGAAATGACTTTGCTTCGTTTATTAACTTTAATTATCGCAACGAAATGATATCGGTTTGTTGGTTAAGCATGCCTTGTTCTGAATAAAAATTGGCAAAATCGAATAACGAACACAACCACTTTAAAAAAAATGTTTTAAGTCAAATGAAAAAAAAATTTAATATCTTTACAGTATATAAGTAAATTATGTCAGCATTCAACTCCGGTAACGATGGCGCAACAAAATACAAAAATAAAAGGAAATTTCAAAATGGGCGTGGCTCCGCCTTTTTTCATTTAATTTGTCTAGGATACTTTTAATGCCATAAGTCGAACAAAAATTTACCACTCCTTGTGAAATTTGGTAAGGGGATAGCTTCTATGCCGGTAACTGTTTTCTGTGAAAATGTCCGAAATCGGTTGAAGCCACGCCCAGTTTTTATACACCATCGACCGTCTGTCTTTCCTCTTGGCCGTTAACGCGATAACTTCAACAAAAATCGATATATCATTATTAAACTTAGTTCACGTACTGATCTGAATTCACTTTATCTTGGCAATAAAAATGGGCGAAATTCGACAATGCCCACGCCCACTTTTTCGATATCGACAATTTCGAAAAATGAAAAAATGCCATAATTCTAAAAAATATGAAAAAAGGGATGAAGCATGGTGATTGGATTGGTTTTTTGACGCAAAATATAACTTCAGAAAAAACTTTGTAAAAAGGGTGTGACAACTACCATATTAAGCAGAAGAAAATGAAAAGGTTCTGCAGGGCGAAATCGAACACCCTTGGAGTCATGGCAGGAATACTGTTCGTGGTATTACATCTATAAATAAATTAGCGGTACCTGACACATGATGTTCTGGGTCACCCTGATCCACATTTTGTGTCGATATCTCGAAAACGCATTCACATATACAACTAAGGGCCACACCCTTTTAAAACTTTCATTAATACCTTTAATTTGATACCGATATTGTACAAACACTTTCTAGAGTCACCCCTGGTCCACCTTTATGGCGATATCTCGAAAAGGCGTCCACCTGTAGAACACTCCCTTCTAAAATACTCTTTAATATCTTCCATTTGAAAGCCATGTCATACAAACACGCATTCCAGGGTTACCCTAGTTTCATTTTCCTACATGGTGATTTTCCCTTATTTTGCCGCCAAAGCTCTCAGCTGAGTATGTCATGTTCGGTTACACCCGTACTTAGCCTTCCTTACTTGTTTACTTTAATATCTGTTTCTGGGTAGGGATGGAAACAATACGTCGATGTTTTTTACGCCTCTAACTAAGAATATCGATCTTTGATGAACGATTTAGTACCATCGATATTTCTGGAAAATGTTCCTTGCTCCAACCTTTAAATTCGTCCAAATATGATGAAAAGCTTTTTAGCATTTCCTTTGAAAACACATACGTGGTTTATTTTGTTTTCCGAGGTTTTAAGAAAAATAGACCAAGAAACGAGCCGCTCACTGCGAACATCGTAAACTCCGAAAATAAATTTTAAATTTTTTAAAATTAATTTTTATTTTTTGACTAAGTTTAGATCATATTTTTTATTGACTGTACAATAAAAATATACAAAAAAATATGTATTAAAAACATCGAAACGACATAGATGTATCGTTTATAAAGGTCTTTGTTTTCGCAATCGATACTTTGTTATTGAAACTCAGCAATGTTTAAATATCGATATTTTCATAGTAGGCGTGGAATATTACCCTATCTCGGCTGGCTTTTCAAAAACACCCTGACTCATACTCTTTTTAAAAGGTCTTATCGGTAGAAGTAGAGCTGGATTTCGATTCGATGTTTAATCGATTTAATCAATCTTTTTTTTGAATAACGAAGAATCGATTTTTTTCTAGAATCGTTCGAAGTTTTTAGCCAAAATGGGCAGGAAATATATTTATTGTAGTTTTTATTAGATCTACCTTCACTGGTGCATTTCGTAGTCAAAAGAAAATAGTTCCGACTTAAAATAGAACCATAAACTATGATTATGCGTCATTGTGTTTGGTGGCTTCGAGTAAAAGGGGAATGATGACGAAATTTCATCATCACCATACATTGGCGTGGCGTTTAACTGCCTAAGTGATTTTGGCGTTGTATAACAAATAACGCCAGCATTTTTCAACATAACTGACATCAAGGGAGATGACGTATTTTTGGTGAAGGTCCTCCTCCCCTTCGTCTACTTTCTAATACGGGTGCCGATAGAAATATCATCTGTGCCAGAGCGTCTTCATGCATTCTCATAATATGACCTAGCTGTTGGCATCACGGAGAGGACATGACTTTCATCTCGTTCAGCATTGTCTCTTGGGACGGTCAATGATTTCGACCCATACATCAGAACAGGTACAATGAGAGATTTATAGAAGGTTATTGACAAGCTAACATTGCAGAGAAGGCAAAACTTACAAAAGAAATTTCTGCGCATGTACTATTTAAAAAAAACTTGTTCATGCTTCTTGGTACCTGAAGTCGGTTTTTCTACTGCTGCTATAAATAAATTTGAAAAACCCCAAAAATTATGAGATTTCATTCAAAAATCTAATCGAGTCCAGCTCTAGGTAGAAGAAAGTCCTATCTATGAATATTTTTCATTAACGCCCTAAACTACTTAAATGTATTGATTTTATTCTGAGATAATGCATTTTTGACAGAATCCTTAAATAGGGCGCTCTTCAAACAAATTCGTAAATAGGGCGTCGCTAAACGTTTTCTGCGTAAAAATACCACTGAAAATTTATGGGTTTAGATTTCAGTTTCTGAACTTGGATTGCAATTTTTGGAACATAAATTTTCATTTTCTGCACTTGGGTTCTAACTTTCACAATTTTCTTAACTTGAATGGTAACTTTCTTAAATTAAATTGGGAATCCGAGCTTGAATTGAATTTTTCTGAATTTGAATGGTAACTTTCTGAATTTAAATTCGAAAATCTAAAGTTGAATTGAAACTTTCTGATTTGTAGTTGCAATTTCCTTAATTCAAATTGTAGCTTCTGAACTTGAATAACAAAGTTCCGAACTTGAGTTTTAATTTTCTGAACTTGAGTTCTAACTTTCTGAATTTAACTGGAAATTCTGAGCTTTTATTGTAATTTTCTGAAGTTGAATTATTATTTTCTGAATATGAATTATAAATTTCTGAACCTAAAGTGGAAAAGGTGTACATACAATTTCCAGAGCGAATCATCTCATTCGGTGGTAGTCAGTTTCGGACTATGTATGTAGATCTTGACCTAAACTTCACTCGCTTTACCAAAGAAACAAAAAATTGTATGAAGAAGTTGATGCTCTGACAAGAGCTTAAGCTGATTTGCTTCTGCTAAACTAATGAATTAAAAAGACATCGTATAGACAGGACGATTTGCGAATTACGAATTAAATTATGTACCGTGTGGACATCATATAACGAAGTAGTACGCTTGAAGCACTTCACAAAATGCTTTTAGGAATGACCCTTTCGTCGTTGAAGGAATAGCCTATTTACTTAACACCTTGCAAACTCGCTCTCGAGAGGCGAGCACAGAAAGCACTCGCAGTGAAACGATGCTCAGATACGCAATGGTCTTGCTTAGGATTTGTTTTGTGTTTTCGTGAAGCGCTTGCCAACTTGTCTTCTGGGTTCATACAATTTCAATACCTAACTTTATGCCAATTTTAATTGTATTGATTGTAACTTTATGTCAATATAAATTGTATATTAAGAAATTCATAACAAATTAGCCAAGGACCATTGAAATTGTTTTTGGTGTTTTTTTATTTTCTTTTTGCTATTGCAACTGTCGCCATTATTGTCTATTGAAGAATATTAAGACATTTGATAAGAATAATTATTTACCAGCAGACAGGCGTTCCAAAGTTGAATTTCTTGCAAAATGTGATTTGAAATTAACAAAGTAAGTAAAGAAGACATTAATAAACAATAAATGTATTAGCAATGGAACGAATATGTGTGTGTATTAGGGTGTGCACAAATATAATTCCCCTCAAATATTCTACGAGCATCACAAATATGACAAGTCTTTTGTGACTACGATATGGTAAAAATTATGAGCTGTATGCCAAAAGTGTTCAGCAGACAAGGTATTTATGGCAAAAATGTTTATATTTTATTTTAAAATATTTATTCCACACAATTAGGATTAAAAAGCATATAGACTTAATAAAGCTGAGTGGATAAAGGCATCTGCCTTCACACTAGGATAAAGTACGAATGTTGGAGATTTCGAGTTCAATACTCAGCTCACGAAAAGCTAGCTGATGAAGAAGTGAAATTCAGAAACATGTCTACTATGACATCGCCGTTCGTAAACTTTGTAATTTTTCTCTAATATCAATTACAAAAACAATTGTATAAAGTAATTTGAGCATGTCCCGTTAATTAGATACAGATTAATAAAATTTTCTTTATATTCTATTTAAATAAAATCATAGTTTATAACGTGTCTTGCTGTTGCCGATTTAAATTTGCATGACGCTTCTCTCTAATCATCTCCGTAATGATCAACATTACAACAATGTAAGTATTTCGGGCTTTTCCATTGTAACTACCTCTATGGGTTTCCTTCGAAACTCCTGTTTCCAAACCCACATGCGTCTTAAATCCGCCCGTAATGGGAGTTTGATCGGACTCCTATTTAGGCGCTTGTAATGTGTGGAAAAAGGCTCATTGCTCCATTACAAGAAAGGATATACACTCATTCCAGAGTCATAAATGAGCTCATAATGAGCATAAGCGACCCGAATTAGGTCTCCTTTCTGAAACTTTTTTGATTTCGAATGTTTGCTGGATTCTTTTTCGGTTTAGATTTTTTAGTGTTGCTCAATAAGATTTTGTTAAGAGTTGCTCAATAAAATTGAGTTAATTCCCCTACAAAAAAAGATGTCACTTTGTGGGGCAACGTTGACTTTTATATATTTGGACCACGTTTACACATGCCTTAATTTACAATAAATCGTCAATAGATAATGTATGTGTTTACATATCTTCCATTCCTGAGAATGAAATTAGTTTCTGTAAAATTTCCACGTTTCTCTTTTATGCTTCCAATTAGAGATTACACTCTTGCGATGGAATTTTTTCTATGTAAACAAATCCGCATCTCTAAAGTTTTATCATAATTACCGTTTATCGTAACATTTAAACGAGAAATCTAGGTATATAAATAACGATTAGGAGCTAAGTAGGAAAATGAAGATAATCTCGTTATACATATGTTCAAGTGGGGAAAAAAATTAAAGGAAAACTAAAAATGCGTTATTTCAAAAAGAAAGAAAAAATGCTCGACTAAATAATGTGATTGTGGTAAACTTTATATCAGATCTTGCTATGCTTTCAATAAATATGAAAGATATTTTCGAGTTTAGCGTTGTTCGAGACGTGGTTCCTTTTCAGTTGTAATGGTGCACATTGCAATGTTTTGCTTTACATTTTTTATACTCAGCGTGCTTTGCACACAGAGTATATTAACTTGATTGGATAACGGTTGGTTGTACAGATATAAAGGAATCGAGATAGATATAGACTTCCATATATCCAGCCACCTAATAGATTTTGGCTGTTATGTAACAAGTCACCCTATAATATTAGAAATAAAACTGTACTTTTTGCCGGCTTTGTTTTTTCAGTGCAATGAACAGTATTTTTTAATATACGAATGGTCCGCCCTAATATGCAAAATTAATATACATACATATTTTATCAGTAAAATGCAATCAATTCATACATTGTATAAAAGATTAAAATAATCACGCTATTTCGGTAATCTTTTAAGCACCGCAACAGTACTGAAATAATCCCAAGAGAAAATGGAAAGCAACCACCAATATTCTCAAAAATGTTCTGTTAACAAACTAGAAAATAGCTCTTAAACTTTTAGGAAACCCATCGCGAAATTATTCTTAAAATAATCCTAAAATGGTTTTGAAATTTTCTCAAAAGTTATTTCGAAACTCCCCGCAAAAAGTTCTAAATTGGTCCCGCGAAATAATATTTAATGGAAATAAGTCCGAAACGCGCTCAGTATACCCCATATGACTACCCGTACTATAATATTTTTCGACTAACTGTCAGCATATAGATTTATTAGAACGATTTTCGAATAACGCTCCTTATTTATTTTCAATGCTCATTTATCACACCTCAATATACCAAGGAGGGAGAATTTAAAATTCGTATCAGCTCTGGCGGCCGCCGCGGTGTGATGGTAGCGTGCTCCGCCTACCACACCGATGATCCTAGGTTCACGCCCCAGGCACAGCAATATCAAAATTTTAGAAACATTTTTTTTTCAATTAGAAGAATATTTTTCTAAGCGAGGCCGCTCCTCGGCAGTGTTTAGCAAGTACTCCCAGTGTATTTCTGCCATGAAAAGCTTCTGAGTGAAAAGTCATCTTGCAGATGCCATTCGGAGTCGGCATAAAACGAGTAGGCCTGTCGCGCCAATTTGTAGGAAAAATTAAAAGGAGCACGGCGCAAATTGGAAGACAAGCTCTTCCTAAAATCTCTTCGGAGGTTATCGCGCCTTACATTCATTCGTTTATTAGCTTAAAAAAGGGATTAAAAAATATTGAAAAACCAATTAATTTTAAAACCATTTTTTTTATTCCTTGATAGTAATTAGCTGGAAAAATGCAAAATGTTTAGTTCTAAAAATAGACTAAGTCTGTACCTAGAATATGTATGTGAATATAAGTAACCTGGAGTAAATTTCCATTTATAAAAATTCTTTAGATACCCACTGCATCAGTTTTTTTACAAAGAATATAAGGCGCAATTTACATTCCTCTGAAGAAAATTTAGGCCGAGCTGCTCTTAAAATTTGCATCGTGCTCCTTCTCATTGGAGCAACTAGCCCTGGAGGGACTAGTCCTACACGTTTTGCGCCTACTCCCAAAGACATTAGCAAACAGGTGAACCTTCACTGAGAAACTTTCCATGACAGAAATACACTCGAAATCACTGCCGAGGGGCGGCCCCGCTTAGAAAAACTGTTTTCAAAATTTTTTATGTTGCTTTAGCCAGGACTTGAACCCAGTATTTTCGGTGTGGTAGGCGGATCACGGCATGCTGCGTAGTATAAGGGAAAATCGAAATTCGAAAACTGAATTTTATACGTGCCCCGTAAAAACAATTCATTTTTAAACAAATAAAATTTTTTTTTTTTTTCAAATAAACGTATTTAAATTTTTGTAGGTTTAGGAACTATATATGTAAGTTTTTTCATCGCCAAATATATGGGGAAAAGCAGTAGGTGCTACAGATTTCGCATTTGCATGTGTGTGCTATGTGTGTATTTTTCATTTTTATATAAAAAGTGGGCGTGGTAATCAGCTGATTTTGTGTTTCTTGCTAGGAAAATACTAATTTGAAAAGGAAAGATCGTTATAAATAATATCCAAAACATCTTGAACCGTTTTCCAAATCTATGCAAAAATTTTCTAAATATTCGAGCGGCCTTAGTAGGCGTTGCCAAGCGCTTTTTTTCAAGGTAATTAAATAGAGTTTTTAAGTCAACCTTACGAAGTTGATGATATAAGCATTTTAGCTTTATAAATGACGGAAATATTCCGTTTATCACAGAATTATATTTCGTTTTGAAATAATATCTATTTTTTAAAGGAGTAGGTATTAGTCGCGCTCAGAAGAAGTAGTTTGTGAAATTTCAAAACAAAACGGACAAATCAACTGACGCATAGACCGATGAATGGATGAGCAATGCTTTTTTTCGATTGAAACTACCGATTTTTATACTCAGTTGAGCAGATCTCACAGAGTATAATAACTTTGATTGCATAACGGTTGGTTTTACAGGTAGAAAGGAATCGAGATAAATATAGACTTCCATATATCAAAATCATCAGTATAAAAAAAAAAAAAATTTGGTTGAGCCATAACCGTCCGTCCTCCGTTAACACGAGAATTTGAGTAAATTTTGAGGTATCTTGATGAAATTTGGTGTGTAGGTCCCAGATCGCTATTTAAAACGAACGATATCGGACTATAATCGATATCGAAAATTTCGAAAAACCGAAAAAGTTCGATAATTCATTACCAAACACGGATAAAGCGATGAAACTTGGTAGGTGAGTTGAACTTATGACGCAGAATAGGAAATTAGTAAAATTTTGGACAATGGGCGTGGCACCGCCACTTTTAAAAGAATGTAATTTGGCAGTCGTTGAAGATATCACGGTGAAATTTGGCAGGAACGTTACTCCTTTTACTATATGTATGCTTAATAAAAATTAGCAAAATCGGAGAACGACTACGCCCACTTTAAAAAACAATTTTTTTTAAGTCAAATTTTAACAAAAAATTTAATATCTTTACAGTATATAAGTAAATTATGTCAACATTCAACTCCAGTAATAATATGCTGCAACAAAATGGGCGTGGCTCCGCCCTTTTTCATTTAATTTGTCTAGGATACTTTTAATGCCATAAGTCGAACAAAAATTTACCAATCCCTGTGAAATTTGGTAGGGATATAGACTCTATGACGGTAACTGTTTTCCATGAAAATCGGTTGAAGCTACGCCCAGTTTTTATACACAGTCGACCGTCTGTCCTTCTGCTCGGTCGTTAACATGATAACTTGAGCAAAAAACTATATATCCTAACTAAACGTAGTTCACGTACTTACTGAAGTCACTTTATCTTGGTATAAAATATGGCCGAAATCCGACTATGACCACGCCCACTTTTCCGATATCGAAAATTACGAAAAATGAAAAAAATGCCATAATTCTGTACCAAATATGAAAAAAGAGATGGAACATGGTAATTGGATTCGTTTTTTGACACAAAATATAACTTTAGAAAAAACTTTGTAAAATGGGTGTGACACCTACCATATTAAGTAGAAGAAAATGAAAAAGTTCTGGAGGGCGAAATCAAAAGCCCTTGGAATCTTGGCAGGAATACCGTTTGTGGTATGACATATATAAATAAATTAGCTGTACCCGACAGAAGATGTTCTGGGTCACCCTGGTCCACATTTTGGTCGATATCTCGAAAAAGCCTTCACATATAAATTAAGGGCTACTCCCTTTTAAAACCCTCATTAATGCTTTTAATTTGATACCCATATCGTACAAACAAATTCTAAAGTCACCCCTGGTCCCTAAATGGCGTCCATCTATAGAACTATGGCCAACTTCCTCTTAAAATACTCTTTAATACCTTCCATTTGATACACATGTCATACAAACACATTCCAGGGTTACCCTTGGTTCATTTTGCTAAATGGTGGTTTTCCCTTAATTTGTCTCCAAAGCTCTCAGCTGAGTATGTAATGTTCGGTTACACCCGAACTTAGCTTTCCTTACTTGTTGTGAAATAATATCTATTTTTTAAAGTAGTAGGTATTAGTCGCGCTCAGAAGAAGTAGTTTGTGAAATTTCAAAACAAAACGGACAAACCGACTGCCGTATAGACCGATGAATGGATGAGCAATGCTTTTTTTCGATTGAGACTACCGATTTTTTCGGTTGACTTATGAAGGAGATCAAAAAAATCGCTACACGCTTCCCCCCAAAATGCCTTTCTTGATCCGCCCATGACTCAAATTGTTCTTCACGCTTATGAGTTCAAAACTTTCTGCTACAATAAAAGTTTCACCAGCATCAGTTGTTATTCCATAATCCTATTTTCACACAGACGGCTTATTGAATAATAAAGGCAATTTTCTACATTAAGACGCTTATTGAGCTCAATCTTTCCTACAAAATTCGAATCTATTATTATTTCATTAGTAGCTAATGGAATGCCTAATTAAGTCAAAAGCACAATGCAACTCTGTTGGCAGCGCTCCGCTTCCGTTTCCGCTTCTTAGTTTTTGGTGTGTTCAGTGCTTAAAAATGTCATTTGTCAAAGCAAATGTCATTGTCTGCATGGCGGAACGATACAAGGTGGCCGCATCTAACAGCTGATTATAACCTTTTTTATTTGATTTGATACATCAACTACCGGCGCAGTACGATTTTGACATTTGTCCATCGAATTTAGAAGTACATGGAATTTTTTTTGTTTGTAGGTATGTCACCATGCTCCCACCTTGTATCGTTCCGCCATGATTGTCTGTCTCATCCTTCATACTAATCGAGCAGTTACTTCTGTGTGAAAGCACAAAATTTACGATTTCATTAGCAGGTGAAATGAGATCATTAAGTTTCTGTGTGAAAACAGTATAACTATGTAAGTAAATTGTAACTAAATTGTGCTGATATCAGCAAAGCAGCCATTCATACATTCGATTACATTGCTCACATTACATTAGGGAAATACTTGTCACTTATCACTAAAATATTATCACTTATCTTGGTTCGAATGTTGTTTTTGCGGAATTAACATTACAAAATATTCCCACACTACATACAAACCACTTCAAGCCTTCTCTTGCCAAACATACTTATAAATAGTTCTATAGCCACAAGTAATAACAGCGTAAGTCGTCAGCATTAAATTTGTACTTAATTCGAATGATTTGCTTTTGCATCATTCATAATTTTGCTTTTGGAAGGCTTTCTTGAAGCAGCTATGTAGATAATTTAAATGTAATAATATATATGTACATAACAGAATGTTAATAATGAGGCAAGTTTTCTATAAACTAAAATAACACATTACATTTTCTTTTATCGACTTAAGCTATTATTGCTTACAACCACAATTTAATGTACAACTAATAATAATCATCATAGTCCACTTGAATGCTCGGCCACTGATTGTATTTGTTGATGTACTTGCATGTATAATTTTCTATTTTATATTTATTTCTGTGATAAATGTTCTGATAAATGCTGATATTTCAGGAAACAAGTGCCTGGATGACGACTACGTACTTGAATGTCTGGTTAACTTAATTTTAGTGTTAAGTTCAATTTTGTTCCGGCTGTTCAGTTGTTTGTTTCCGATTTACTTCAATTAAGTACATCTATGTACATTAGGGTAGGCCAAAGCAAATATATTTTGGTATCATGCAAATATTGTTCAGCAGCCGCATTAAAGCAAATTAAAACGCAGCTGCTACGCTGGCTAGGTCATATTATGCAAATGAAAGATGGCGCTCGGGCTAAGAAAGTATATTTATCGGTAGAGTTGTGCTTTTTCGTTCATTTCAGAGATTCGAATATTTCGTTCTTTTTCTGATGAACGAACAAGTTGTTCTTTTTGTTCATCTGTTCTTTTTTTTTCAAGCAAATTTGATCACTGCTGCTCGCACCCGGGAAAAAAGCCAGCAAGTATAGATTGTGGTGTGAATGCAGCCATGCTTTGTGTAGGTATATTTAAATGAGTAATGAATTAATATGTTAATATATATATGTATAATTAACTTGAAAAAAAGTTACAAATTTCGGAAGATCCAGGAAATTGAAAGAGTACAGACACAAATTGTAAATATGAACTTTTCAAGTTTAATAAATGTAATAATTAGTTTCTTACAAAACATGTTTTTCATCGACATTCGTGCTCACTGTGAATTTCTGCGTATGTATGTATGAATTTACAATGTTCGCGAACGAGAAGAGAGAAAGAATAACATTAGATAAAACGAACTAAAAGAACAAATGAACAAAAAGAACAAAAAGAACCGAAATCGAAGATCTAGTTCACTTGTTTAGTTGAGAGACCCGGTCAATTGAACAAGTTCAGAACGAAACGACCCAACTCTATTTATCGGTACCCGCAGAAGCAGAGGAAGAGAGCGGCTCACAACAACAAATTAAATGGCAGGCATCCATAGCGGAATGATACAAGGTGGAAGCATGGTGACATACCTACAAACATAAATACAAATTCCATGTACTTTGTTTTTGCAAATTTGATGCACAAATGTCAAAATCGTACTGCACCGGAAGTTGATGTATCAAATCCAATAAAAAAAATTTATAATCAGCTGTTCCATGCTGCCAACTTGTATCGTTGCGCCATGCAGGCATCGGAGCAATTTAGAAACGAAACATCAAAACCAAGGAGAATTAAAAAAGGGGTGCCACAGGGTTGTTTAACTTCTACATATCAAAACTATCTTCGCCACCAGAAGGAGTTTGCACATGATTGCACAATAATGGCCACAGGCCCAGGCCCACAGATCGATGGGCTTTTTAACAAAACAAACGACTACCTTCCTGATATCTCCAGTTTTTTCACCTCGCGAAACCTGACATTATCACCGACTAAATCATCGGCGACCTTATTTACAACATGCACGTCCAATATGTGGAGCATTTTACACATCCACGTTAATGGCACTATGCTACCGACTGCCTTACACCCCAAAATCTTGGTTGTGACGTTCGATCAGGATCTACATTTTGGTGAGCATGCAGCCGCAATTGTCCCGAAAGTCCAGAGCCGTAACAAAATCCTCAAATCTCTTGCTGGCAGTACTTGGGGAAAAGATAAAGAAACGTTTATTACCACTTACAAAGCAATTGGCCAGCCGATTGCATGCTACGCGTCCCCGATATGGTCGCCATACTTAAAGACTACTCACTGGAAAAAGCTACAGACCTGCCAAAATACTGTCCTCAGAACCGCCACTGGTTGTCTTCTTATGTCCCCAGAACACCATCTACATAATGAGGCGAGAGTACTCCCCATCAGGGATAGAAACGAAATGCTAACCAAACAGTTCCTGTTGAATACCCAGAAACCTGGGCATCCCAGGTTAGGTTAGGTTGAACTGGCCGGTCCATGAGGACCTCACATAGACTGAATAAGGCCGTGGTGTTACCAGAAGTTTGCTTTAACGACCAAACTGAAAAACGCTATCAAAAACCAGGACCTATGTTATAAAATATCCCCATCCTCTTGGCAAATACTAGAAGCTTCCTAGGACTTAAGCCACTTGCTGCTTCTAGATCTGACAGCTGTATCACTCCTAATAGTCGTAGCCTGGCAAGCGCAGGGCACGAGCACAGAACGTGCTCGATCGTTTCCTCCTCTAACCCGCACTTCCTACATCTGCTATCACTGGCCAAGCCTAATTTAAAAGCATGTGACGCAAGAAGGCAGTGTCCAGTCAGAATACCCGTCATGAGTCTACACTCCTCTCTTTTTAATGATAGAAGCAACTTTGTTAGCCTAAGGTTGTAAGACCTACACATAATCTTCGACACTTTAAAGCCCGCGCTTGAACCCACGCCATTCCTGCTTAGTCGATCATGTGCACCTCTCTCCTTCGCTTAATCTCGCCCAGTCTAATTGATACGTCAACGGAGCAAGCTTCAACAGATGCACCCTTTTTATCTAGTTCATCCGCTTTTTCATTCCCATCTATTCCCATATGCCCTGGGACCTAATATAGATGTATGCTTCTCCCTGTCCCGATTCTCTCCAGGGACTGCTTACACTCTAACACGCATTTAGATGATGTGTTATGCGAGTTTATTGCCTTAATTGCTGCTTGACTGTCAATATAAAAGTTAACTAGATTGCAGCTTGGGCTATTTAGGATCTGTTTATTTCCGGATCATCACAGTATACCGCAGACCCTACTCCTTCCACTACTTTGGAACCATATGTGTACACATGTATCGCCTCGTCCGCCATTTGAGCACCCTTGCGCCAACCGTCCACCTCTATTGTGGCCTCCTCCACGTTGTGCTTCTATGACAGCTTACTATCTAGGATGATTCCTAGATATTTTGTGCAAGATTTTTCTAAGCCTGATCCAATTTGGGACCTTGTACCTCTTTGTAAACAAGACCATATCCGTCTTATCCGCGTTGACTTTCAACCCGACATTTGATGTCCAGGTATGAATATCCCGAAGCGCCCGGCCAATCAAAGTTCTAATCGTTGGAAGGCACTTTCCACTTATGACAATTGCAACGTCATCGCCGTAAGCCATAAGTTTTACGGGTCGCTCATCAAATCGCCCGAGCAGTTGGTTGATGACCAGCGTCCACAGCATAGGTGATAGCACCCCTCCCTGCGGCGTTCCCCTGTCCACTGACTTCGTGGCCTCGTACAATCCCCATTGTTATGTAATTTTCCTGCAATTTAACATGCAGCCGATCCATCTCGTTAAAGCTGGATGTACTTTAATGTAATTAATACCATCCATAATCGCCCATTTAGAAACATTATTGAAAGCCCCGGCAATGACTAAGAAGACTCCTAGAGCATATTCCTTATATTCCAGGGCTTTCTCTATGCTTATTACCACCCTATGCAATGCGGTATCTACCGACTTGCCTTAGGTGTACGCATGTTGTGTCATGGAGAGCAGCTTTTTATCCACGTTGGACTTTATGTACACATCTATCAGCCTCTCAAAGGTTTTGAGCAGAAATGATGTTAAGCTAATGGATCTATAGTCTTTGGGATGCAAGTGACCGATCTTCCAATCTGACTCAATTTCTGTTGGGTCGACCACTGCTCCCAGGGGTTGGACATTTCTTAGTGCTGCACGGTACTGCGAGAGAGCTCTTTTACTTCCTCTGCTCCGTACCCTTCTCCACTTTTCTAGTCCGTTTTCATTTGTGTGCTTTTATAACACGGAGTTCATTGAATCAGCACTACTCTCGCTCCCCGAGTCCGATGCATCGCTTAATGCGAATTTGTCGTCCCTAGCTTGAGACTCAGTCCTTCTCTTATCATCCTCCTTATTACAATTAGGTAATGAGTCGTTCTTCTTGGTCGTACGACTACCTGCCCGACAAGGCGGGCTCAGCGGTCCAGTATTATATACGGTGAAAGAACCGTCAGCCACAGCAGCGCCCATTACTGTGGTAAGGCCATCAATACTTCCCAAGGTGGGCCGATATCGTTCGAATACATCCGAATTTATCCCCTGGCAGCAAATCGTCCAATAGGCACGGTCCGCATAACACCCTGGATTAGGGGGTTGGCAGTTCTTGGTCACCGACATCCCGCCGCCCCTCTATGAGGCGAAACGGCGTAGATGCCAGTCCTAAAAATCTCAGCCTCATAGTCGGGCGCTATGGAGATCGGCTAAGCCCTCACACCAACGACAAGGTGCCTACCCTAGTATGGGCATCCCAACAGAGGGCATCCCAACAGACATTTGATTGATGAGCCAGAATCAACCCCGGCATACAAAATGTATGCCCTGCTTGCAATGTGTCCCCACCTGACACCAACCACCTCTTCCATTGTAATGTGGAACCAACGCCTCAAACCCCCCTCATTATGGCCCACCCCTGTTGAAACAGCAAGTTTCTTTGGACTCCCGTTAGAGGATATTGATGACAATTTTTGATCGGTCACACCTATTGCATGGGGCGAAACACTACTACAACAACAACAACAACAACAACAGCGGCCCGCACTCCGTTGGAAGGACCATTTGGAAAACGATTTAAGTTCCCTTGGTGTGGCAAATTGGCGCCAATTAGCACAGAGAAGAAGCGACCGTGCGCCTTGTTGAACAAATATAACCGTTTAAACCGTTAGGCGCCAATTATGTCAGTAAACCGGATTCTGAATGTCGCTAAAGCTGAATCACTATCGGCTAAAAACGCTTAATCCATTTTGGCGCTTTTTGGCGAAGCTCGCGATAACAGTGGAAGATAATTTCCTAAAATATATATATTTTTGGTTCTTTTTTTGCACATTTTAGCGATGAATGAATGAATGAGCAAACGAAGCGTTTGAAGAGTGTTATCGATGTTGAAAGTCCATTGCCGGATATAGATGCGGTACGTTCCGGTAACAAAGCACCAACAAGGCACTAGCCCGACCATCTCGAGAACAATTAATATGACCACATTAAACCTTCTAGGCCATAACGCCCTCCCTACCCCCTAGCTCCATGAGGAGCTTGGGGTCGCCAGAGCCTCGCTGCTAAATATGTGTATTATACACTCATATTTGTAACAGGATTCCCCTCGCGTAGGTGAGGTTGACACTTGGGTTGTTGAAGCTTTAAAGCATACAGCTTTGTATTGCGCTTATCAACCCCTTGAATAAAAAAAAAAAAACAAAAAAATACTTATGTAAATGTAGCAAAGTTTTACAATTAATGCCCGAACTATGTTTCTATGGAGCATAAATGAGTAAAATTAAGAAATGTTTTTACGGAAATTATAGAGGGTGTAGAGGGAGAGGGACATCGATCGAGTAAAGTAAGAAAAAGATATAGAGTGATAGAAGTTGGAGGATTTTCTTATTCTTTTAAGAGAATATGTTTTACGTAGGGTTTACTACTATAAAGTGTCCGTCACCCACCCTCGGACAGTTTCGCATTACTTCAGGGTAGCCCTCGATGTTTCTCATGTTCCTGGAGCAAAACGAATATATCTCAGTCATATCCATCTAAGTGGCTTAGTTTAGAGTTGTCACGAATATTCGGCCTATTCGGCCACTTTTTTTGCTATTCGGTACTATTCGGCCGAATACCGAATACCAAATCATTTAAAAAAGACATGCTATATTACTCTAAATTATGTATTTATTTCCAAATTACAACACTTTAGTATTTAAAATTCATCAGTGGTAAAGCATATATGACACTACTTTATTTTTGCTTGGATTCCAAGCTAAAAAAACTAACGAAACTTTATCGGAACTTCAAAACACAAAAACAATTTCTATAATGAAAAAGCGAGACCACTATTCCCCCATAATTAGTGAGTTTGGCATGTTTATACTCAGTTGAGCAGAGCTCACAGAGTATATTAACTTTGATTGGATAACGGTTGGTTGTACAGGTATAAAGGAATCGAGATAGATATAGACTTTCATATATCAAAATCAACAGTATCGAAAAAAAATTCGATTGAGCTATGTCCGTCCGTCCGTCTGTCCGTTAACACGATAACTTGAGTAAATTTTGAGGTATCTTGATGAGATTTGGTATGTAGATTCCTGGGCACTCATCTCAGATCGCTATTTAAAATGAACGATATCGGACAATAACCATGCCCCCTTTTTCGATATCGAAAATTTCGAAAAATCGAAAAAGTGCGATAATTCATTACCAAATACGGATTAAGCGATTAAACTTGGTACGTTAGTTGAACTTATGACGCAGAATAGAAAAATGGTAAAATTTTGGACAATGGGCGTGGCACCGCCCACTTTTAAAAGAAGGTAATTTAGAAGTTTTGCAAGCTGTTATTTGGCAGTCGTTGAAGATATCATGATGAAATTTGGCAGGAACATTACTTTTATTACTATATGTCTGCTTAATAAAAATTAGCAAACTCGGAGAACGACCACGCCCACTTTTTAAAAAAAAAATTTTTTAATTCAAATTTTAAAAGAAAAGTTAATATATTTACAGTATATAAGTAAATTATGCCAACATTCCAGTAATGATATGGTGCAACAAAATACAAAAATAAAAGAAAATTTCAAAATGGGCGTGGATCCGCCCTTTTTCATTTAATTTGTCTAGGATACTTTTAATGCCATAAGTCGAACAAGAATTTACCAATCCTTGTGAAATTTGGTAGAGGATTAGATTCTAGGACGATAACTGTTTTCTGTGAAAAAGAGCGAAATCGGTTGAATCCGCGCCCAGTTTTTATACACAGTCGACCGTCTGTCCTTCCGCTCGGCCTTTAACATGATAACTTGAGCACAAATGGATATATCTTTACTAAACTCAGTTCACGTACTTATCTGAACTCACTTTGTATTGGTATAAAAAATGGCCGAAATCCGACTATGACCACGCCCAATTTCTCGATATCGAAAATTACGAAAAATGAAAAAAGTGCCATAATTATATACCAAATACGAAAAAAGGGATGAAACATGGTAATTGTATTGGTCTGTTGACGCAAAATATAACTCTAGAAAAAAACTTGGTAAAATAGGTGTGACACCTACCATATTAAGTAGAAGAAAATGAAAAAGTTTTGCAGGGCGAAATCAAAAGCCCTTGGAATCTTGGAAGGAATACTGTTCGTGGTATTACATATATAAATAAATTAGCGGTACCCGACAGATGAAGTTCTGGATCACCCTGGTCCACGTTTTGGTCGATATCTCGAAAACGCCTTCACATATACAACTAGAGGCCACTCCCTTTTAAAACCCGCATTAATACCTTTAATTTGATACCCATATCGTACAAACACATTCTAGAGTCACCCTTGGTCCACGTTTATGGCGATATCTCGAAAAGGCGTCCACATATAGAACTAAGGCCCACTCCTTTTTAAAATACTCATTAACACCTTTCATTTGATACCCATATCGTACAAAAAAATTCTAGAGTCAACCCTGGCCCACGTTAATGGCGATATTCCGAAAAGGCGTCCACCCATAGAACTAAGGCACACTCCCTTTTAAAACACTTATTAACACCTTTCGCTTGATATCCATATTGTACAAACGCATTCTAGTGTCAACCCTGGTCCACTTTTATAACGATATTCCGAAAAGGCGTCCACCTATAGAACTAAGGCCCACTACCTTTTAAAATACTCATTAACACCTTTCATTTGATACCCATATAGTACTCTAGAGTCACCCATGGTCCACCTTTATGGCGATATCTCGAAAAGGCGTCCACCTATAGAACTATGACCCACTCCCTCTCAAAATACTCTTTAACATTTGATACCCATTTCATACAAACACATTTTAGGGTTACCCTAGGTTCATTTTCCTACATGGTGATTTTCCCTTATTTTGTCTCCAAAGCTCTCAGCTGAGTATGTAATGTTCGGTTACACCCGAACTTAGCCTTCCTTACTTGTTTTGTTTATGTTTTACATTAACATTTTTAACAATAAAAACAATGAAAACACGCGCAAATTATCACTTTTATTCACTTTTTCACAAGAAACTTGATTTTAATTGTGTTTTTATGCACCAAATTTTCAAACTAAAAACAAAATTTTCATTTGTCAGAAAAAAATAAAGAAAAACGGCCGAATGTCAAAAAAACCTATCGAAAAACAAACTGGCTCGTTTGTTTTTAATGAACTAGGTTGTATTTTTCTTGTATTTCGTTAGTTTTTGGAAATATAGTTTATACACTTACACCAGTACTGAAGCCGTATTAGGAGGGAGTGCGACAAAAAATTGAAGATAAAATACAGGAAAAAATACACGGTAATAAAGTAGTGTCATATAGGTATAAGTTATGATGGATAAAAAGAAGCTTTTCAGCATTTTTGGGTAGCAAACGATTACGCTTTTCATCGTAAATATTACCAGCCTCAGAAAATAACCTCTCACTATACACGCTACTTCCAGGAGAAGAAAGATAAACTTTAGCAAATTTCGAAAGGTTTGGGTATTGTTTTTCGTTTACTAACCACCATTTGTAGGGATCGGCCTTCCGATCTAGGCGAACTGTTTTCAAATAAAAATCCAACTCGTTTGCGACAGCATTCTTCCCCACGTCCTCCTCATCATTAGCATTTCGTATATTATCTTTAGCGACTTCTTCTAAGCAGTTCCACAAACTATCGTGTATTTCAGTATTTCTATCGTTTTCATTCAAGTTTCCTTTCTTATGAACTGGAGAAGAATCGTCATCGTACTACTAGATTCATCACAACTAAGATTCATCATAACTAACTCGCCCCGACAAGCATGTATTTCGTGCCGAATATTCGGCGGCCTAATATTCGGCGCTTCGGCCGACAGCGTTGCCGAATATTCGGTATTCGGTATTCGGCCAATTCACTATTCGTGGCATCTCTAGCTTAGTTGATCCAATGCCCATAGGTAGAGGAGCAGAAGACCGGTGGACAAAGGAACTTTCAATACCCCCCTTTAGCGATCAACGTCTTGTTTAGTTGATCCCATATGGGCTAAGAGCTTAACGTGATAGTTATAATCTTGAATTTGTACAATGCAATCACAAGAGAATGAGGCACTCCCAGATCAACCTCGAACGTGTCATAGTTCATCTGAGTGCTTTAATAGCCACTTATCTAACTGTGCAGATATTAAGATCTCCAAACGTGAGATCAGTGAATATCATCCCATTAATTGCATTCAAAATTGGAGCAAACTTGGCTCAGTGATTCGGAGGTTTGAAATTGTTGCTATCACCGAGTTCTGACCGAAAACTTTTTCTACCAACCTTACTTACTTACTTAATGGACGCTTAACCGTTCGAACGGTTACGGCCATCCAACAAGGCGCGCCCGTCGCTTATTCGCTCTGCCAACTGGCGCCAATTGATCACAATTATTAAATTAAATCGTTTTCCACCTGGTCCTTCCGGCGGAGTGGGGGCCACCTTCATCCTCTGCTATCATTTGCGGGTTGCGATAAAAATATTTTCTTACCCGGAGCGTTTTCCTTCATTCGCTTAACATGGCCTAGCCAGCGTAGCCGCTGCGTTTTAATTCCCTGGACTGATGTCTGCGTAAAGCTCCTATAGCTCATCATATCATCTTCTTCAGTACTCGTCAACACGTAGAGGTCCGTAAATCTTTCGCAGAACTTTTCTATCGAACACTCCCAGAGCCACTTGTAAAACATAATTTTCGTTTGTCGAGAGAGGACTTTAATTTTCAATCGCCTACCTAGTCCAAACTATCATTTATTGGCAAGAGTGATTCTTGGCTGGATTGCAGAACTGATGTTGTTGCTTGTGTTTATGCTGGTTTCCACCATCCATGCACCAGTTAACTAGTCTACTTATTCAGATGATGAGTTCTTCACTCCAGCATTCTCTCGAGGGAATGGCAGATATGAGGTTTATCTAGGGTGAAGCTTTCATCCCCTAATAATTTTTCCTGTCTCAAATAAAGTCGGTGTTGGTAAGAATGTAGCCCTGAAGTCAGCAAACTCAACTTCGGAACAATAACCTTCTCGAACCTTTGTTCTTCCACCCATAACAAATACCGAAACGCACTGCCCGAAATTATCTTACTTCCTTAATCTAAATCAATTCATTTTCTTTACTTATTTTCTTAGTATGACATTAATTATTGTGATGATTCAATCTATAATACAAAATTGCATTACATTACTTAATGCGTTGTAGATGCGACAATTTACTAAACCACCATTAAGAATTATAATGATAACTATTAAATTACTGAAGCGACAAAAGGCAACAAAAAAACATGGAAAAGGCGCGCACTCAAGAAATCCTTTAAGCACAACTCAGTCATTCCGCATGAATGCCAGAAAACTTAAATAAAAAATTGAAAAAAAAACAGAAGAAGAAATAAAAATTCCACTAAAAACCAACAAAACAAAAAGGTCTCATAATGCAGTGCGACATAAGAACAAATGTTCAAAACAGCAATGATGCCAGAGGATCAACCGACGACAACCACACAAAACACCTTCTTACACGCAGTTGCACACATTCGAGGCATAATTAAAATGTTTTAATGCTACCCATTTGTTTGCCAAGGAGAGCAATGAAAACAATAACAACCACAGTAGCCAACAGCCGCAACGGACATCATCAACACGAGACAAGACAGCTTTTTGAATCTGCACGCGCATGCGCAACAGGTAAACATGCAATGCAACATTCACAACGCCACTCTGTTGGCTTAAATGTTGCACCTACGGGTAATGAAACCAAACACCCGTCAGTGGCATTAATGTGCATGATCCTTGACGTGAAATGGTAGGTACATAAGCAGGAACAACATGGCAAACAACATTGAAAACACGTTGTTAACATTAATTTTCGCCCGCACCGCAATTCGCACACGCGGCCTTTCCATCCAACGCAACCACAAGAAGAAAAATGGACCGCATAAACAGAGCAATGCAACCGCAAATCGGTGCCCGTTGATGTTGGTATGCATGTCGGCGGCAAAAGCCAATGTATGGCAATTGGCATGGGAATGGCGGTGGCAAGAGTGACGGCAGCAATTATGCTAAACTGAACAAACAGCGCCGCACTAAAACCAACAAGATGAGCAATTCATTTTTGCCGTCGCCACCGATGAAAAGGTAGCCAATTCGTGGCTTAGCTGTAGTTTGGAACATTTGATGGACAACCCGTGCTCGGTGCGTTCAAAACTGGTGCGTACGCATGGCGCTTGAATTTACTTGCAGACTTATGTGTAATATTAAACATATGTATGTAGGTACGTATGTAATATGGTTCCGATTACGAACTGTGTCTTTTGAATTTCGATATTAAAATCGGTAAACTTAAAAGGTTGAGCTGTTGCATTTTCCGAACCCAATTAAAGATCATAAGGCCAATAAAAAATTGTATACTCGAATGATTTAGAAGTGGAATAAGTAAGGTTCGACAGCAAAAGAATCCGTTTTCAAAGATATAGTTTCGATATTGGCCCAGAATAAGTCCTCGGGAGATTGTAATAAGCAAAGACCGAAATAATTCGCCCTGTTCTGGCAAAAGCTGTACACTTTTCAATCTCAGCAGGAATGGGTTTTCAGTACGCTAGGTGTACATTTAACAGTGACCGCTCAGAGCCCAAACCACCATTATTAGATGAGCCATGAAAGGTAAGACAGCTGCTTTTCACTTTCGGCAAGAAGGATCCCGTCATCCTGCAAAATATAGTGTCTGTCCAGCATTTGCTTGGCTAACTGGAGGCACTTCTGTATAGGAGCAGACTCAACATAATTAGGTGGCCAACGGAACTTCGAATTCCACTTTGAACTAGAAACGAAACTTTAAAATAGATGCACTCGCTAATTAGGTCAGGAACTCCCAGACCACACCGCTGGGCTGCCCGAATAAATGTTAAATCCTTTAACGGTAACGGCATTGGATATCCCCGCATGGGGCTATCTACCGTTTGAAAGACGCTACAGTGATCCGAAAACTTGAGATTGCGGTAACTAGTCCACTTTTCTCGATAAGTCCCTTTCCCCAATCCATTCGCTGCGGAATAACGCTTTACAGGGGAAAATTGACGATTCAAAACACTCCGGGAAGCGAAGGGTTAAGGATAATGTTGCGAATGTGATCAACTCTTTTCCGGATAGGAATCCGGTGCACTCCAGTATTCCCACCTGTTACACGTCTATAGCTGGAAAGTTTTCTTCTCCTGTAAACTTCAAATACTTTAGTTGCCCTTTAGTTAATCCTTAAGTTCACTCCGCGAAAAAATGTTATCTTAACAGGATATAGATTTGGCATATAGACTAGCTCATCCCTCCTACTTTCCTTCTCTCACAACAACTTAAACAGCATTCATGGTTTTAATTGAAAATATAATTTTGGTAACCCTCATCGCGTCTAAGCGTCCCACCCGACCAGCACCCCATAAAACGGAATCAAATGTATCACCATACCTTAAACAATTATTGGGGAGAGCCACTGGCTCTTGCCCGTTACAGCAGTTTAAGGCAGCGGAAGCAATCCTAACCCTATCTTCCACAATGGGTCTCCAAAACAGCTTCCTGTCCAAAATTATCCCTAGATATCTAACCCTGTAATTAGGTACTTCCTCAATCAATTAAAAAGAACCATTTAAATTTTGTTAGGGTTGACAGCCATTCCACATGACTCAGTCTACCAAGTCACTATGTACAGATAGCACACAAAAAGATCGCACAGAATATCAAGAATTTTTACCTCATTTAGAACTGCTATGTCATCTGTGTAGGCAACCATTCGGCAGCCTCTGTCTTCTAGCGAGAAGCTTGTTTACTCAAACAGCGCTGATAAGAACATACAGAAAAACTATTGTGATCCCACCCTGCTCCACTAAAACAGTCCTGTTATTGAGTTCAACCGGAGACCTTACCACTCCTCAACAAACCAGACCCATGAAGGAAATTCTCAATCGCACCTTTGTTGTCTCGAATACAACGCAGAATGAAAGCTATTTACTAACTGGCGATGACGAAGAGTAACCCTCAAGGAATTGTGTTTAGTTGGGTACGTTGTCTTAATATTATACATGAAATATATCTCGTATATTTCCACATTGGATTTTAAATGCAAAGACGCCGGAGGTGTGATCCTATGAACAGAAACAGCCATCTTACTATCGCACTTCCGTTAGTATGGGTTTTGTAAAGAACAGACAAACTAACAGGCCATACAACGTACTACATCAGTTTTTTGTAGTATAGGAAATTTCCGTGAGTAAACCAAATTAAACAAAAAGTAAGCCATCAATAAGAACATTTATTTAGACAAAGAGGATTTACGTACTCTTATTGGATTCTATACGTTATCAGCTGAATTGCCCCATACATAAAAAGCTTTTGTGAACTGGGTAATAAGGCGCCTCTTCACATTATCGTCGATTGTAGAGCAGTGTATTTACAGAGAAGGTAAACGGCATTATATTGTAGACCAAACATTTCTCTCAGTGTACCTGTTTTTCTCTTAATATATTTGCGTTTACAGACTTACAATATACACACAAACTGTTGTAAGGATGTACACAGCTGACGCTTTTAATGTCATGTACTTGTAAGTTGTGCCACTGATACTGTTTTTGTTGTCATTTATGGAGGCGCTACGCGTAACCAACACAAACTGCAACCATCAAACGCATTCCACTAATTCCCACTCAGAAACAGCTCAGCTCCAACGTCTCTGCCTTATGCACTTTTTGTTTTTTGTTCTTTAACTTTTACTGATATCATTTAACTTCATTCCGACCTGCTGCCAGGCACTGCGCTGTACATTTGGGACTTAAATGGGCGCAAATATACCACTGGCTTCACAATACATAGCGGCATATGTGAAACAAGAGCAGCGGTGGAAGCACCACTTTGGATAAGAATGGAATAGAGTGGATTGATAAGACAGCACTCGTAATATACGTAACCTGCGCATACAATCTAAGTAGCCGAAGAATGGAGGAGTGGTGGAGTCAAAGAAGTGCATGCGAATGCATTGGCGACATTCGATTATTTTGAGATCTTTTTGGCATATCTTAGTATCATAATGGAAAACGAGACTGTAAGGCTGGTATTTAGATAAGAGTGTAATTTTTTAAAAAGTCATCTCAAACATTTTTGCTTTTTTTATCAAGCATATTGCAAGTGGATTAGGGCAATCAATGGATTATATATATATGTATGTAAGTATATCTCATAACTATAGCACACAATTTTCTTTAGAGAACTAACTGGTGAGAAGTTCTTGTGATGCTCTAAGAAATAATAAATAGATGATAAAAAAATTTTAAGGACTACCTTTATATAAAAGGACCAAATATAGAAGGCAATTTTTCCTTTAATACAGACATAGTCTTGCTGAATTTTGACTAAAAAACTTTAACAATAGCTCTCGTAAAAGAATTTTGGGACTTGAAACTATAAAGGTGGAGCGCAATCTTTCAATTTAAGGCAAACCATGTACTTCGGATTAACTAATTGATTATTTACAATTTAAACACGCACTCTACCTTTATAATTATACTCAGTTGAGCAGAGCTCACAGAGTATACTAACTTTGATTGGATAACGGTTGGTTGTACAGGTATAAAGGAATCGAGATAGATATAGACTTCCATATATCAAAATCATCAGGATCGAAAAAAAATTTATTGAGCCATGTCCGTCCGCCCGTTAACACGATAATTTGAGTAAATATTGAGGTATCTTGATGAAATTTGGTACGTAGATTCCTGGGCACTCATCTCAGATCGCTATTTAAAATGAACGATATCGGACTATAACCACGCCCACTTTTTCGATATCGAAAATTTCGAAAAATCGAAAAAGGGCGATAATTCATTACCAAAGACGGATAAAGCGATGAAACTTGGTAGGTGGGTTGAAATTATGACGCAGAATAGAAAATTTTGGACAATGGGCGTGGCACCGCCCACTTTTAAAAGAAGGTAATTTAAAAGTTTTGCAAGCTGTAATTTGGCAGTCGTTGAAGATATCATGATGAAATTTGGCAGGAACGTTACTTGTATTACTATATATATGCTTAATAAAAATTAGCAAAATCGGAGAGCGACCACGCCAACATTAAAAAAAAAAATTTTTTTAAGTGAAATTTTTACAAAAAATTTAATATCTTTACAGTATATAAGTAAATTATGTCAACATTCAACTCCAGTAATGATATGGTGCAACAAAATACAAAAACAAAAGAAAATTTCAAAATGGGCGTGGCTCCGCCCTTTTTCATTTGATTTGTCTAGAATACATTTAATGCCATAAGTCGAACAAATATTTACCAATCCTTGTGAAATTTGGTAGGCGTTTAGAATCTAGGACGATAACTGTTTTCTATGAAAAAGGGCGAAATCGGTTGAAGCCACACCCAGTTTTTATACACAGTAGATCGTCTGTCCTTCCGCTCGGCCATTAACACGATAACTTCAGCAGAAATCGATATATCTTTACTAAACTCAGTTCACATAATTATCTGAACACACTTTGTATTCGTATAAAAAATGGCCGAAATCCGACTATGACCAGGCCCACTTTTTCGATTTCGAAAAATACGAAAAATGAAAAAAATGCCATAATTCTATACCAAATACGAAAAAAGGGATGAAACATGATAATTGCATTGGCTTATTGACGCAAAATATAACTTTAGAAAAAAACTTTATAAAATGGGTGTGGCACCTACCATATTAAGTAGAAGAAAATGAAAAAGTTCTGCAGGGCGAAATCGAAAGCACTTTGAATCATGGCAGAATACTGTTCGTGGTATTACATATATAAATAAATTAGCGGTACCCGACAGACGATGTTCTGGGTCACCCTGGTCCACATTTTGGTCGAAATCTCGAAAACGTCTACTCCCTTTTAAAATTCTTATTAATACCTTTAATTTGACACCCATATTGTACAAACACATTATAGAGTCACCCCTGGTCCACCTTTATAACGATATCCCGAAAAGGCGTCCACCTATAGAACTAAGGCCCACTCCCTTTTAAAATACTCATTAAAACCTTTCATTTGATACCCATATCGTAAACAAATTCTAAAGTCACCCCTGGTCCACCTTTATGGCAATATCTCGAAAACGCGTCCACCCATAGAACTAAGGCGCACTCCCTTTTAAAATACTCATTAACACCTTTCATTTGATACCCATATGGTACAAAGAAATTCTAGAGTCACCCCTGGTCCACCTTTATGGCAATATCCCGAAAAGGCGTCCACCCATAGAACTAAGGCCCACTCCCTTTTAAAACACTCATTAACAACTTTCGTTTGACACCTATATTGTACAAACGCATTCTAGAGTCACCCCTGGTCCACCTTTATGGCGATATCTCGAAAAGCCGTCCGCCCGTAGAACTAAGGACCACTCCCTTATAATATACTCAATAACACCTTTCATTTGATACCTATATCGTACAAACAAATTCTAGAGGTACCCCTGGTCCACCTTTATGGCGATATCTCTAAAAGCCGTCCGCCTATAGAACTAAGGCCCACTCCCTTTTAAAATACTCATTAACACCTTTCATTAGATACCCATATCGTACAAACAAATTCTAGAGTCACGCCTGGTCCACCTTTATGGCGATATCTCGAAAAGGCGTCCACCTATAGAACTAAGGCCCACGCCCTTTTAAAATATTCATTAACACCTTTCATTTGATACCCACATCGTACAAACAACACATTCCAGGGTTACCCTAGGTTCATTTTCCTACATGGTGATTTTCCCTTATTTTGTCTTCATAGCTCTCAACTGAGTATGTAGTGTTCGGTTACACCCGAACTTAGCCTTCCTTACTTGTTTTAAATCCCAAAATTCTTTTACAAGAGCTATTGTTAAAGTTTTTTAGTCAAAATTCGACAAGATTAAGTCTGTATTAAAGGAAAAATTGCATTCTATTTTTTGGTCCATTTATATAAAGGTAGTCCTTCAAATCTTTTTATCATCTTTTTATTTTAAATTTTTTCGTACTGCCTACAAAAAGGCAATTGTAACTTTGATTAGTAATTTAAGTAATTCCTAATTGAAAATTCTTTATTTATTTGGTCAAAATGGCAAGTGGCGGCAACAGAATTCCACCTCGTTTGTCAGCTACTTAATGTGCACAGCTGAAAATCGTGGTGAAATTCGCATACGCCTGAAAGTCTAAAAGAATCGTGGTGAAAGTCGCGTACGCCTAAAAGTATGCAAGGACGTGCATTGAGTCAGGCCTTCGACGAGGTGGAATTCTACAACGCCTGCACCACTCAGGAAGCTAGCCAGGAAGGTATGGTCTAATCTTCTATATAGTTCGACTTGTGCGTTACGTGGATCAAATTTTTTGATCAAACATTGCACCGTCACCAAGTTTTAAATTATATTTCAGGTTTCAAGTCTCTAGATATCCAGGAAGTTAGCTAAAAATCGATTGAAAGATTCTCCATTTAAAACTAGTTTTCTCAATATCTCGATCCATGCGCCACCTAGCGTAATTTTTTTGATATAATATTGCATTGTCACCGGGTTCTGACTTACGGCCCAAGCTTCATATCTCTAGCTCATCGGGAAGTTACTCGAAAAGCGATCGCAAGATTCCCCCCATTTTTAAAGGATTTGCAGTTATCTTGAGTAGCGCGCCACCTAGCGGGACTTTGTTTTCTATAAGTTGTACTGTCACTACGCCTCTAACTAAGTGCCAAGTTTCGAGTCTCTAGGTAACCGGGAAGTTAGTTAAAAATGGATTGGAGGATTACCAAATTTTCTTACTATCTCGATCCGCGTGCCACCTAGCGATTTTTTTTTTGATCGAATGTTGCATTGTCACCGGGTTCTGACCAACTGCCCAAGTTTCAGGTCTCTAGCTCACCGGCAAGTTACTCAAAAATCGATCGCAAGATTACCCTCGTTTTTCAGGGATTTGTAGTTATCTCAATTAGCACGCCACCTAGCGGAACTTTGTTTTCTGTAAATTGTATTGTCAGCGAGTCTCGAACTATGTGCTAAGTAACAAGTCTTTAGGTTACCGGGAAGTTAGTTAAGAATGGATTGAAAGTTTCAGACACTAAAATAAATTTTCCTAATATCGCGATCCGTGCGCCACCTAGCGGGTTTTTTTTTTTTTTTTTGATAAAATATAACATTGTCACTGGGTTCTGACTCCCGGCCCAAATTTTAGGTCTCTAGCTCACCGGCAAGTTACTCAAAAATCGATCGCAAGCTTCCCCTCGTTTTTCAGGGATTTGTAGATGTCTCAATTAGCACGCCACCTAGCGGAACTTTGTTTTCTATAAATTTTATTGTCACCGGGTCTCGAACTATGTGCTAAGTTACAAGTCTTTAGGTAACCGGGAAGTTAGTTCAAAATGGATTTAAAAATTCCCAAATTAAAATTAATTTTCCTAATATCTCGATACATGCGCCACCAAGTGGAATTTTTTTGATAAAATATTTCATTGTCACCGGGTTCTGACGGCTCAAGTTTCATATCTCCATCTCACAGGGAAGCTACTCAAAAATCGATTGCAAGATTCCCTGCGTCTTTTCAGGGATTTTCGTTTATCTCGATTCGTCTGCCAACTAGCGGATTTTTTTCACTTGCATTGTAATGTCTCTCAGATCTGAACTATGTTCTAAGTATCAAGCGTCTAGCTCAACGGGAAGTTAGCGAAAAAGACTTTTCCGTGAGTCAAAAATTCGTATGGAAATGAGGGGACAAACATGAAAGCGGCTTAATATAAAGGTAAAAATAAAAAAATACAAATTTGGAAAAGTACAGCTATTCATCTTCACTCATTTCAGCCACCAATTTTTCGAATATCTCTCCTCTATTCGATTTACCGTGATAAAAAGCAAAACACTTCCTGTTGTTGTTGTTGATGTGATAAGGACACTCTCCGAAGGCCTTGGGGAGTGTTATCGATGTTGATGGTCCTTTGCAGATTGGAGATAAGGTACGTTTCGTTAAAAAGCACCATTAAGGCACCAGCCCGACCACCTCGGGAACGATTTAGTATGACCACATGAAACCTTTATGGCCATCTCGCCCTCCCATCCCCTAGATTCGTATCCTATCCAGAATACCATAAGAAAAGATTTGGAGGTCCAAAACGAAAGCTTTCGGATCGCGAAAGGCGAAAAATAATAACAAACACCAGCAACTCCTCGCTGAGCTGTTCAAAATTGGAGACACTCGCGAGGACAAGCGTAAGCAAATCTACAATATGGAGGGTTCTCCAAGGAGCTCCAAATATATTCCGCCAAAAATTTAAGATTGCTCCTTTTTTAACAGAGCGACATAAAAATGCTCGCATTGAGTTTGCGAAAGATAAAGATAAAGATAAAGATAAATATAAATATAAACAGAGAGATAAAGATAAAGATAACAAGTAAGAACGGGACTGTCTTCGGCTGTGCCGAAGACTTCATACCTTTCATGAATGGGGCTGAACAATAATCTTATCCCGTTCGTAATCTCTGAATAATCGGATGTATAAGATAAGAAATATATAGTGAACAGATCTACATACCTTAACGATTTTTAAGATAAATATAAAATAAAAAACAGGTAGGTAATTTGTGTGAGGATGCAAAGTTTCAGGTTTTTTGTGGTCTGCGTGTAAAAACTATGACTACGAATCACGTATTTCAACAATATATGACGTAAACGTAACTATTTGATGAAATTTGATGAATTTTGAAGCTTCTAGCCGTAAAAAGAGGGCAAAAATTAGAGTTTATATGGGGTAGATAATATATATACCACCGATCTCTATGATTTTTTCAGACAACAATATATGCTATATACGTAAGCATATGGTGAAATTTGAAGCGTCTAGCTGTTAAAAAGGGGCAGAAATTGCGCAAAGTTTCTTAACTGAACAATCGGTTGTATGAGATATATATTATATATACCACCGATCTCAACGATTTTTTCAGACAACAATATATGCTATACACGTAAGCATTTGGTGAAATTTGAAGCTTCTAGCTGTTAAAATGGGGAAGAAATTGCGCAAAGATTCTTATCTGAACAATCGGTTGTATGGGATATATACTATATATACCATCGGTATCTATGATTTTCTCAGACAACAATATATGCTATACACGTAAGCATTTGGTGAAATTTGAACATATCTAAACGATTTTTAAGATAAATATAAAATAAAAAATAGGTAGGTAATCTGTGTGAGGATGCAAAGCTTCACGTTTTTGTGGTCTGCATGTAAAAACTATGACTACGAATCACGTATTTCAAAAATATATGACGTAAACGTAACTATTTGATGAAATTTGATGAATTTTGAAGCTTCTAGCCGTAAAAAAGGGGTCAAAATGAAAGTTTTTATGAAGTATATAATATATATACCACCGATCTCTATGATTTTTTCAGACAACAATATATGCTATATCCGTAAGCATTTTGTGAAATTTGAAGCTTCTAGCTGTTAAAACGGGGCAGAAATTGCGCAAAGTTTCTTATCTGAACAATCGGTTGTATGAGATATATACTATATAAGTTAAGGATTCTTTTATTAAGAAATCCAAAAAAATATATTTTTAGGGTCTTTACGACCTTTATTGAGTCACATCAAAAGTAGAACTAACTTTACAAAAATTATTAATTTATAACTAAGCTTAATTAATTGGCCGACTCCCCTGGCGTTGCTGCTGCGTTTTGCTATTCCGCGAATTAGCCAACTTTAGTTGCGCATGTTGGGCTTCCTGTTTACATGAATTGGAGCTTTAATTTGCTGACGTCGCGTCTGGAAATTTTGTGGGAAAGTATTGAACTTCCGCCCTAAATAAATTCAAGCTAATTTTGCTGACATTGCTTCTTGAGCTTTTATGTGAAATATTGTGCAACAAGAGTTGCATATCCGCTTTACCTGTATTTAATATTGCTTATTAATCATTTATTGTTGTAGCAATTGTTAACATATGCCATGTTAACACTTCCCCTCTTAAAAACGTTCGTCCCGAGCGTTGTCAAAAATAAGGTAAGTTATTGAAATTTATGTACGTGGGCTGCTCGTTTGAAAAATCTTTGATCTCACCTAGAGTGATGCTTGGTGCAGGTATCTGGTTAATGTCAAGATTTGATGAAATTACTATCTTGTTTTTGGACTTCTTCCAGAATTTGTAAAAAATTATTATGATGATTAAAGTAGTCACAACTGCTCCAAGTGAAAGTGAGCTGTTGGATATAGTTGCTACTTTAAGAAGATTTATTCTGTGTATATTCTCTATGTGTAACTCTTTTAGAGCCTTGAGGGAGAATAACTCAATTCGATTCTTTTCGATTGGTGCAGGTTGCAAGACTGCTGGGATAGCGGGAAATGGTACTATGTCATAGTTAATGTACGTTTGACTATTAATTTTCAGCGTTGAATTATGAAAGTTGATAAGTTGTGTTCCTGATATATTCTTAAGCTCGCCGTCTGTGAATATCTGTCCTTTAAAGCCATTAAGGAGTAATATACCGGATTTTATTTCTTCGATTTGGGGAATGTGGTGGCCGTTGCTTTTAGTGCAAGTTGAATTAAGACTACTTATTATCCTAGGCATACAAGTTTTGTTACTTATGTCAACTAAATGATTCTGTCTACAAATTTCTATTTTCTTATAGCTATCGCAAAGGTTTTTTATTCCGTAAATTTCTTTTTTTCCTCTTAATATTTTTTCGAATTCTATATCAATTATAGTGTTGTCTGCTTTTACAACAGGTCTTAAAATAATTTTTTGAAAATTTTCTTTAATAACTAGTGGTATTTTTACCAAGTAAAAAATTGTCATATTTTGACTAATAACATTTATATTGGCAATCTCTAGTGCCTCTTCCGCATTTTTAAACGGTATTTTCTCATCTTCGAGTTTTTCCATAGCAATTTCAATTTCAATTTTATTTAACAATAGTGTATTCAATATGTCTTTTTTCGCCCACTGTATGGCGTATTTAATATTCGTCAATTCTTCCTTAATTAATCTTATTCTATTTTGCAAGTTGGTTAATGTTTCGTTTTCTTCCTTATGTTATTAAAGAGCTTATTTACTATATTTGTAATATTATTAATTTTTTCATTGAAAAGTTCATTTATAATTACTTGTTTATTATTATTATTGTTAATTTCGTTAAGATTATTTGTTATTACTTCAAGATCTTCATGATCTGGGCTTCCGGCGATGCATTTCCATGCCGTCCCTAAAATGTTTATAGATCTCTTTTGTTTCTTTTCAATTGGTTTGATCGTGTCTAATATCTGGAGAGATTGGGTTAGCTCGTGTATTAAGGTGGGATACAGGATGTTATCCTTAGGTATGTCCGATGAAATAAATTTGTACATGTCTGTCAAAAATTGTTCGTACTTGTTGAGGTCAATTATATGTATAAGCCTAAAGGCACCGTGCTGTATTTTTACTAGTCCGTCATTAATCGTCACTAGTTGCGAGTTCGTATAGTCGTAAATGTCTACTGTCGCAGTTGCACAGTAAATTAACAGGAGTCTGAAAATGAAAGGGTAAATTTTTAATTTCTAATATTGCTTTTATGGACTACTTTTCCTGTTTCTGTTAAAATGGTTGAGTTTCTGTCTTCCTTTACTACTTCTTTTCTAAACTTGGGGGAAATTTTCCTACCTAACCGTTTATTGATTTTCACATATACGGTTCCTCCTGGGTGAAAAATCTTTATGGGATGCCGGGTTTTATTATGATAAGAAAGATCTTTAAGCTGTTTATTTCTTAACTCGGAGATGTTTTCTTCCCTCGCTCTTTCGAATTGGCTTGGGTCAGTAGAGACTGTTCTCCCGAAAAACACCTCTATTGGTTTCTTTTTTCTTGTTGAGTGAATTGTATAATTATATTCGTAGACAGAGTTATCGAGAAGTTCGGCGAATGAAGAGAAGGTGCGTTCTGCTTTTAAGCAACGCATTATTTCTGTGAGGGTCGAGTGGAATCGTTCCACTTGACCGTTAACGGAACTGGTATAAGGCGGTGTTTTGAAAACTTGTATGTTTAAAGTGTCCTCCATTAAAAATCTTATGGAAGCTGAGTTCAGGGATGTTTCGTTATCTATTATGACATATTCGGGTACGCCAAATTGAAAAAGTATTTCACGGAGAGGTTCTTTAACGTGTTCTATTGCTCTGGATTTAAGTATTTTGGTTTGAGCATATTTTGAAAATTTGTCTATTGCTGTCAGGACTATGTTTCGGTCGGTCATGTAAATGTCGATGTGCAAAATTTGTCCTGGGAATTGAGGTATGGGAGTTTCTCCTAATTTTGGTTTACTGGGGTGTCTATCATATTTATTTTCTTTACAGGTTGAACATTGTTGAATTATTCTTTTAATTTTTGTAGTCATAGATGGGAAGTAGAAATTTTCGAGAATTTGAATTTTATTTTCACGACAATTTCTGTGAGCTCTTTTGTGGGTTTTGATTATGATTTCTTCCTGTTCTTGTTCGTCTGTCACGTCCTGAACTTGCAGTTGTGTAAACCTGATCTTATAGTTGCTAAAGTGGATTGGGTATATTTCCTGATTTTTTCCAATAATTCGTTCTTCTGTTTTAATACAGTTAACTACGGAGGGGTTGAGGTATCTTTTAAGGCGGTCTATCAAAATTTCTGGGCTATAGTCGGGATCCTCTAAAATGTGCCTGTGGTAAGTGGGAAATATTATTTTAAATTGGTACGTTGAAGTTTCAGCTACTTTCAGAAATAGCTGATTTTTGAAAACATTTATTGGGATTTCGACGTGAGGAATTAAATTATCCGATGAACTCTCGTCACTATGTTGAGTTGAGGATAAGGAATTAATTGGTTCAGGTGGCATTCTTGAAAGGGCGTCAGCTACAACGTTAGTTGTGCCAGGTTTGAAGTAGAGTTCGTGATTATATTCCTCTAAAATGGATTTCCAGCGTTTCATTTTAGAGTTGTTGTTTTATTGCTAAGAGCCTGAGTGAGGGGTTGATGATCTGTAAATATTTTTACTTTTGCTGAGCCGTAAAGATAGTTCCTGAAATTGTTTAGGGCCCATATTATAGCTAAAAACTCTTTCTCGTTTGTAGCATAGGCTTCTTCTGTTTTGTTGAGTGTTCTTGAAATGAATGCGATGGGTTTTTTATCCTGAGAAAGGACTGCACCAATCGCATAATTAGAGGCATCGGTTGTTAAAAGGAAATCTTTGCTGAAGTCGGGGTATGCGAGTATAACATCGTCAGACATAAGAGATTTTTTTATTTTATTGAAAGCATCTTTTCCTTCTTCATTAAGTTCGATATTTATTTTAGCTGATTTGTTTTTGGATATACGTCCTTCTTCCCCTCTTAAGAGTATCGTTAGGGGTTTAGCCAACATGGTGTAATCTTTAATGAAGCGGGTGTAGTAGCCGGAAAGGCCTAAGAATGAGCGAAGTTGCTTAATGGTTTTTGGGTAAGGTATTTTTGATATTGCTTCAACCTTTGCTGGGTTTTTTTTGTAATTCCTCTTGAGGAAATAATGAATCCTAGGAACTCTACAGAGTCCTTGAAAAAATGGCATTTATCGAGTTGGATCTTCATGTTAGAGTCTTCTAGAGTTTTAAAAATTTGCTGTAAGTGGAGAGCGTGCTCTTCTTCAGAGTTGCTGAAGACGACTATGTCATCGATATAGACGTAGCATAGTTTGCCGATGTGATGACGAAGAATGTCATCTAGGGTTCGCTGGAATATTGGCGGGGCATTTTTGAGTCCGAATGGCAATCTCGTGAACTCGTACTTGCCATTATTGATTGAGAAAGCCGTTTTCTCAATATCGGATTCCTTGAGCGGGATTTGATGAAATCCGCTTTTTAGGTCTAACACGGAAAAAAATTTATTTTTCCCGAGCTGAGACAATACTTCATTTATCTGAGGTATTGGGTAGCGGTCTGCTACAGTAATCGCGTTAAGCTTGCGATAGTCGATAACGACTCGATACTGCTTGTTGCCTTGGGAGTCAGGCTTTTTCGCTACCACCCAAACGGGTGAGTTGTAAGGTGACCTTGATGGTCGACTAATGCCGTCGTCTAGCATTTTGTTTATTTGGGATTCAACTTCGCTTTTAAGCGACATGGGGTAGGGATAGTATCGTGCATAAACAGGAGTATCTTTATTGGTTCTGATTTCGCCTACGACTTTAGTGGTGTATGTAAGTTTATCGTTGGGTTCCGCGAAGAGACTAGAAAATTTTTCTACTAGATTATTGATTTTACTTTTCTGACTTGGTGACATGTTGTCTTCCTTAAGGTCAATTTTGTTAATTGATCCCGAAGCTAACTGTTTTATCCTAATTCTTGTGTTTCCTTTTATTTCCATAAAGTCATCCTTGACGTGGATCACAGCTTCGAGTTCCTTGAGGCTGTCGTTTCCGAGGATACCATGGAAGGATTTTAATGTGGGGAGGAGGTAAAATTTCAATTTGTTATCGGCGTTAAAAAGATTGAGATAGGTGTGTTCTTTGATTTCGATGTCTCCCGCTATTGATTTTGCAAAAAAAATTTTGTCGTTTCTGATTGGATTGGGAACAATGGAGGGCTTTATATAGTTTTTTGTAGATCCTGTATCTATTAAAAATTTTACAGTTTCTCCACTCTTCAGTTTGCACTGGAAGTAAGGCAGCGAAGAGTGGTTCATCCTAAAAAATGTAGGTCTGTTGTGTCTAGGTAATTGTCCTTGTGTTGTTCGTCGCAGTTGTCAGGAGTGGTATAAGTTTCGTCGTTGTAATAATCTGCATTTGTCTGGTCGTCATTTGTCATGGAAGGGGAATTTTCCTCAGGTTGGTCGGCATCTATATGGAAGTTCCTTTGGATTTTGTTTGGGGGAACTGGTGCTGGAGGGTTTCCGATAGGGGGTCTTTTGTTAGTTGGGTAATTAGGACGCGGCCTATTCATATAATTTATGTTGCGCGTTCTTAGCGACTGGTCTATATCCATGGGTTCTGGACGGGGCTGAGGCTTCTGAAAGGGCCTCGGTGGTGGATAGTTTGGTTGCTGACCATAATGATTAGCTGGTTGTGGACGTTGGCCTTGACCACTTACCTGTGGTGGTTGGTATGGGTTGGTTGCGTACAACCTGGGTTGGGGCATGTATGCCAATTCTGGGTAGAATTCATTATTTAGCCTTCTAGGAGGCAAAGGTGGTCGAAATTCCTGCGGCTTTCTACCTTGGCCATTATTGCTTAGAGCATAATGTGACCTGAAATTCTGATTTTCTAGTTTAAGGCACAGGTGGAGTGCCTGAGGGAGGTCCGCCGGTTCTCTCATTCCTAGGAGTCTGGGGAGATCTCCTTTGAGGCCACGGACAAAAGTGTCTAGGGCTTTATCCCTATAAGTGCGGGTCAGTAGATGCATGGCTTCTGTGCCGACTTCCATGCAGCCTAGTTTATTTAATATTAAGGACAAATGAGAGTATACCCGTTGGTAAAACTCTTGGATCGTAAGGTTACCCTGTACGAGTGAAGTCATTTGGTACTCGAGGGTACCAAGGTCGCGCTTGTCCGCGTAATGGAGTGTCAGGCATTTTGATATGGCCTGCCAGTCTAATGGAGTGTTGTACGACTCCAGGGCGACATCGGCGTTGCCCACAATTTTATTTCGTATGACATTAAGTATGCCATAGTATTTGGGAGTTCCTCTATGAGGCTCGTATATTTGGAGGATTCTGTCCACACTTTTCCTCCAAGATGTGAATTCTCCTGGGTTTCCAGAGAATTCCCGAAGACATCTTACGACATCCGGAATTTTGTCAAGTTCGGAAACATTACCGGTTAAATTTGTATCGATTGTAATGTCCGTAAAGTTCGAAAAATTCGCGTTAGGATTTAGGGCGGCTTGAACTAGGTTACGCCCCTCGGTTTTCAGGATGTTGGTGACAAGTCCTGAGACAATATTTGCAAGTTCTTCCATTGAAAACGCATTGGGGTTACGAGGAGCTTGCTGACCAGGAGGTGCAGCTGGAGCTTGGGGTGCGTTCAAGATTGGTGGACGAACGAGGTTGTTTGGATTCATTTCAAATGTTAAATTTATTTGATATAATTAATTTCTTTTATTAATAGTGAAATTCAATGAACCGAACCAATTGAAAATCTAAAGTATAAAACCTTTCTTTAAGTTTTTCACAAGAATAAATTTATCACTTCTTTCTTCTTCTTATTTAAATTTTGGTAATTGATTCACTTTTATCATAAAATTTTCTCGGTGTTGTCACTAATTATTCACAAAGGGTTAATTCTACACTCTTTTTATTTTACTTTTTATCAATCTAGCTCTCAATAGAGGCTTGTTACTATTCCTAAAATTTTAATTCTAAGGCGAATACTTTTTTCGCAGATTTTGCTTTGCAATTTTTCGTTTATCCAATAAAATTTCTCAAATTAATTTTTCATTTTACTTTTAACTTCAAAATAAGATTTTTTTTCAACTTCACTTTTCAAACGATTTCCTTAATAATCTACTATTCATTTACTTAAAAAATTTTTATTTCACAAATTTTTTCACTTACTTATTTCTAAACTTAACTTACATTGCTAGCTTCTCCATTTTTTTGGGGAAGGTCCTTCGCGTACCGGCTGACGACTGGGCGTCTCCTTTTTGTCCTTGGTCGGTCTACTGGGGGGCCGATATACGCTGCTTCTATCCTCTGGCCTCGGTTGCTGCTTTCGTTGCTTTTTCGTTTTTCCTTTTCTTAACGTATTCCACTCGAATATTGCACGCTTTCTTATTCGCGCGATTTTACACGGTTTTTTGTTTAGTGTTTTTCAAAACGGAATCTAAAGGATTTAATCACTACTTTTACAACCCGCGAACAACCGTAGGCCCCACGTTGGGCGCCAGTTAAGGATTCTTTTATTGAGAAATCCAAAAAAATATATTTTTAGGGTCTTTACGACCTTTATTGAGTCACATCAAAAGTAGAACTAACTTTACAAAAATTATTAATTTATAACTAAGCTTAATTAATTGGCCGACTCCGCTGGCGTTGCTGCTGCGTTTTGCTATTCCGCGAATTAGCCACCTTTAGTTGCGCATGTTGGGCTTCCTGTTTACATGAATTGGAACTTTAATTTGCTGTCGTCGCGTCTGGAAAGTATTGTGGGAAAGTATTGAACTTCCGCCCTAAATAAATTCGAGCTAATTTTGCTGACATTGCTTCTTGAGCTTTTATGTGAAATATTGTGCAACAAGAGTTGCATATCCGCTTTACCTGTATTCAATATTGCTTATTAATCATTTATTGTTGTAGCAATTGTTAACATATACCATGTTAACATATATATCACCGATCTCTATGATTTTTTGACAAAACAATACATACTATATACGTAAGCAATCGGTGAAATTTGAAGCTTATAGCTGTTAAAATGGGGTAGAAATTGCGAAAAGTTTCTTATCTGAACAATCGGTTGTATGAGATATATACTATATATACAACCGATCTCTATGATTTTTTCAGACAACAATATATGATATATACGTAAGCAATCGGTGAAATTTGAAGCTTATAGCTGTTAAAATGGGGCAGAAATTGCGAAAAGTTTCTTATCTGAACAATCGGTTGTATGAGATATATACTATATATACGACCGATCTCTATGATTTTTTCAGACAACAATATATGCTATATACGTAAGTATTCGGTGAAATTTGAAGCTTCTAGATGTTAAAATGGGGCTAAAATTTGCGAAAATATATATATATATACTATATATATATACTATATATACCACCATATATATACTATATATACCACCGATCTTTATGATTTTTTCAGACAACAATATATGCTATATATGTAAGCATTCGTTGAAATTTGAAGCCTCTACTAGCTCTTAAAATAGGGCAGTAATTACGAAAAGTTCCTTATCTGAACAATCGGTTGTGGGGGATATATACTATATATACGACCGACCTCATAAATTTTTTCAGGCAACTATATGTGCAATATAAGAAAGTATATGGTGAAGTTTGAAGCTTCAATCTGTTAAATTGGGTAAGATATTACAAAAATCCTCTTTTTCTGAAAAATCGGTTGTATGGAGGATATATGCTATAGTGGTCCGATCCGGTCGGTTCCGACAAATGTCTAATCGGACACCCAAATACACCCGCTCACCAAATTTTATCAAGATATCTTAAAAATTGAGGGACTAGTTTGCATACAAACAGACAGACGGACAGACGGACAGACGGACATGGCTAAATCAACCTGATTATTTCGGTATACTTAATGGTGGGTCTATCTATTTTCCTTTAACGAATTACAATTTTCGGTTTCGTGATGAAATTAATATAACATTTCATTTTCATGAAAGGTATAACTATAAAGATAAAGAAAAAGATTGAGATAAAATTAAAGGGCAGAAAAGTTACATTCCTACAGTGGTCGTCAAATACTTTGAAAAATATCATCTCATTTAAAAGCACGCAAATGTACCACCCTTTATACTTCTACACACAATTAAACACACAACTTCAAATCTATACATAAGTGGCGACTTAAAGCCAAATACACACACTTTCGCTAGAAAATCGATTAAAAAACCATAAAATTCATTATAGATTTTATTTGCTGATGTACTTTTCGTCATAAACTACAAGCTAATTAAGCCTCCGGAAAAAGTAAATCGGTTTGGTAGATAAAAAATATGTGTGCACACGTGTTCATAAAAAGCAAAAGCAGGCATAGGGAAGATTTTTCAGACTCCAACTCATATGAAACATCAAGCAATTAGCGACCCCTGCAATTGAAACAGCAAACTTTGATTTGATAAATTATTAACTATGTTGTACTTAGATCTATATAAAGTCATGTGCATGTGCTTCAAGTTGAGTATGTAGTTTTATAGGTACAGTTGTATGTTATTTCTTATCAGCCAATCCGATAATTCAATTCGGAATCACTAAACAACATTTGTGTGCATTTAAGTCGTTTTCCAATATTTGACAAAATCACGTTGAAACAGGGCGCTTACTAAGATTGCCCAAAGGTGATTTTTCTCGAATGTCTTATCTTTTGATAAAATTTCAATTATATTTTTATGTATGAACCTGGTTTATAAGAAAGTTGATTCCAGAAATGACGTACCCAGTGTTGTCTGACTGGAATAAAAACATTTTAATCAAAAATTACAACAACAAAAAATTACCAAAAAGAGTCAAATGCGCATATAGTCGCATAGACTTAACTTTACGTGTGGGCAAATGTGGACATAAATACATACCTGATAAAATAAACAAAATGAACGCGGAGATTAAAAAGAAATCATTCAATCGCATTCCTTCGTTTATACTGGCATTTTTGTTTGGAAAGTGTTGATTGTTTATTCAAGGCAAACTTGTGCTCTTTTATCACCTTCGCTATCGGCATTGAAATGATTTCATTTGTTCATCAAATAAAAGCCCCTTTAAAGTGAATGTTCAAGTCAAGGCTTTATGTACATAGCTCTGTGAGGCTAACCATATCCAAATATAAGTACATCAAAAGTGAGTGTGTGTTAAGTGAGAAAAGATCAAATGTGGTCACACCGAAATGACAGTCCTTGGTCGGGAAAAATCCCGAGTCGCTCCGACTGCCTTGGGAAGCGAGAATTCAGAGCCGTAACAAAATCCTCAAATCCCTCGCTGGCAGTACCTGGGGAAAAGATAAAGAAACGCTCATGACTACATACAAAGCAATTAGCCAGCCGATTACGTGCTACGCGTCACCCATATGGTCGCCAAGCCTAAAAATTACCCACTGGAAGAAGCTACAGGCCTACCAAAATAGTGCTCTCAGAAATGCTACGGGCTGTCTTCTTATGTCCCCAGAACACCATCTGCATAATGAGGCGAGAATACTCCCCATCAGGGAGAGAAATGAGATGCTGACCAAACACTTCCTGTTGAATACCCAGAAACCTGAGCATCCCAACAGACATCTGATTGATGAACCGCCCAGGGGCTTAAGGAGTCATCTCCGTAAGCATTTTGAGGAAATACGGCACCTGAGAACCCAGCCGTGTGAAGCGAAAAAACACAAGCAGGTCCTTGGTGAACTCCACAAACAGGCGTCGGACCTCTATGTTAGGGATTGCTCGGCGAATCCAGTGCTTAAAGAAAAATACCCAGAACACGCAGAAGAGTAACGAACTCTCCCTAGGGAAACGCGCGTCACTCTAGCTCAACTTCGATCTGGATACTGTAACAGGTTAAACTCTTACCTATCCAGAATCAACCCCGACATACAAAATGTATGCCCCGCTTGCAATGTGTCCCCACATGACACCAACCAGCTCTTTAATTGTAATGTAGAACCAACGCCTCTAATACCCCTTTCCTTATGGTCCACCCCTAATGAAACAGCAAGTTTCCTTGAACCCCCGTTAGAGGATATTGATGACAATTTGTGATAGGTCGCGGCTGTTAGGTGGGGCGAAGCACTACTACAACAACAACAACAACAAGTGAGAAAAGATGATTCTTCCCGAATGGCCGGCCAACCAGCAGAGAAAACGCAGTTTTACTTTTCTTTTTAGTAGACTCCAATTCCCAACGCTCCTCCTTAAATTTATACAAGGTATCGTTTGCATTAAAATACAATCGGATATACATCTGGCTGCATATCATCCAATAGCCACAGTTCTTGGTTATCGAAATCCCTAATCAGCCCAATCACCCAATCCATCGTAGACTGTTTTTTCGGGATTCGTAACATTCGAATTCGTAACATTGCTACGATGGTTTGCGTGATTGGGCTGTTTGTTTTAAATATTTTTCGCGTTTGGTAAATTTTCTCCGTTGGCAAGAACTTGTCGTAGAAAATTACAAACAAAAGGCCAAAAGTTTACGTACCGAGTGAATACAGTGATACCATTGTACGAATTTCGAATTTACTTATTTACTTCCGAAGACGTTCGGAAACACGGTCAAATTGCATGATAGCAATTTCGTAACTTTCCCGAAAAAACAATCTACGATGGATTGCATGATTGGGCTGAATACCTTCTACGATAGTTCGGAACTCATTCGATTCGTTGCGGGGATGCCATAGCAGCAGTTCAAAACTGTAATGGTATATTCTATCACACTATATGGAGCCCAGTTACTGCATACAAGCGCTAGTGACAATGATGATCTCATTGACCATAGCATACACGCATATCAAGAATCAAAAAATGTGGCACTTGCGGTGAACGAGGACAGCAGAAAATACTTGCCGTCATCAGAAAGGGAATCAGCGCGCGGCGCTGCGGGAGCCGAGTCAGACATTTGAAACTGTGAAAGTGTTTGTTTATTTGGGAGCCAGCAATAACCATGAAAACAATAGCCGTGTTTTTTCTACATGTACTTAGTTGCACATTTGCTGGTAAAAAAACGCTTGTCATCCCTAAGATAGTTTTTACGAAACCATCCCATGCAGAATTAGGCTTCACGAAAAATTCTCCTTTAGTCTAAACCGGCAACTGAAAAGTGATTCACCCTTTCAAAATCTACGCGAATTAGTCTCCCATCATACCAATCCTGATATAAAGCTCGAAATCATTGAACATATCGAAAGGTGTGCGGTGTGATACAATGACCTGGTATACAATTTTAAGAAAACGCAAACGTTAGTTGGGAAAATATTCATGGCTCACTCTGTATACTGGCGATCCAGAATTCACGTTATCATTACTGACTCGAAAACCTTAACAGTCTTACAACTCTCGGACACAAGACCTGAAACTGTAGTCTTTGTAAAATCCTTTGTACTACATAAGGGAATCCATAGTTTGTATAAAACACTGTAATGAGACAAATGTAACTACTTAAACTTTGTTGCTCTATGGGTGTCGTTAACACTAATCAATACGCGCGAGGACAGTCTTCAAAAAAATTATAGACAAATGTTGTTTTAGGCCAAAAACCAGGCTATGGAAATCAGATCCATAACTTGCTTGCATTACGAACTAACCTAACTACTAAGCAGCTCCTTTCAGAGTATCAATTGCATAACATATTCACATCCTCTATAGGTGGTGATCTAATTGCCATCACAGATCGTTTAATTGTAAGTCGTTTCAACTCTTTGATCTGTATTCAAACTGCAATGCAACTTAGGTGTCCCTATTTTGTTGTTGTTGTGATAGAATTCAACCCTGCTCAACCTACACTCCCATTAAAAATTCTCAACGAAATCATCTGCCGATAGTCCTAGGAAACATGCTGTTTTAACAAGGTTTACCCAAAGTTAGGTTTCTTAGCTTTGAGTGGTTTATATCGTCCGAAAATTCTTTGCATGTAGGATATATATCAACTTTTAGTCTGACAAAGTAAGAAAAAAAACTACCAGTTTAGATAGAGGAAGATAATTTTTGTTTATTACTATCAACTTCTGTATGCAAGAGGATGCTAGGATGCACGTGTGGCCTATCACCCAACCTCTCTTATTGGGTATTTACGGCAATTGTCAAACCCATACTACTTTGGGGTTCTTGTTTAGTGGACAGCCACACAAAAAAGTACGTATACCGAAAAACTTGAGAGGGTATGCAGATTATCAATGATTAGCATAACGGGAGCCTTAAAAACTACCCCGACAGCAGCATTGCATGCCATTCCACACATCCCGCCTGCAGACCTAACGGCCAAAAACATCGCGTTGGCAGCGGCAACAAGGCTCAAGGCCTCGGTGCAGCTTGAGTGCAGGCCTTATGGCCACTGCAGTATAGCGCCATCTAATATCGGGCAAACGGAATATATGGTCCCGTGCCTGAGCTTCGAAGGATATATTGAGGCCACAATTAAGCCGTAGGGTTGGTGTCGGGGTACAGAAATGGCAGAATATGCTATACACGTGTATACAGAGGGTTCCAAATTAATGGAAGGGTTTACTGTGTCGACCCAGAAATAATTAGATCCTACAAGCTGCCTGATTACTCCAGCGTTTTTCAAGCGGAAATTATAGCAGTGAAGAAAGCAGCAGACATTCTGGAGGAAGCGTGCTTAAGCTGCAGTCGCGTCAATTATATATTGATAGTCAGGCTGCGATTAAGGCAATAATCTCACTCAATTCTTCCATACATACATCTTTATTGGGTTCTCGGTCATAAAGAGATAGAAGGTAACGAAAAGGCCGATGAGTTGGCAAATGAGGGTGCAACACACGCTGAGTTGACGATAGATGTACCAATCCGTTTGGAAGAAATTCAAAGGAGACAGCAGTTGCATATGATCCATCAAGCAGAAAAGGCGTGGACAAAAGCGCGGGGCTGCAAAATTTCTAAGATCATGTGCAAAGCCTACGATACTAGACTCACAAAGTGGCTCATTTCTCTGAAGAGAGAAGACTTAAGGCTCACAATGGGCATATTGAATGGACACTGCCTTCTGGCGTCACATGCTTATAAGTTGAGCCTCGTCAGTAACAGCAAGCGTAGGAAGTATGAGCTGCAGAAAGGAACGGTTGAGAACGTTCTGTGTTCATGTCCTGCGGTCGCCAGGTCAAGGCTCCAGCTATTAGGGGGGGAAGGGGGGCAGGGGGGCAGATCAGCCAGATCTTGAGGCAGCAATTAAGCTGGGTCCTGGAAAACTGCTAGTATTTGCCAAGATGACGGAGTTATTCTATAACATATGTCCTGGCACCTGATTGGAGTTCTTCCGTTTGGTCGTCGAACAAATTCTGATAACACTATGGACACATCCAGTCTATATGAGATCTTTATTGACAAGCCAGTTCAACCTAATCTAACCTATCAACTTGATGCCCAGCTGATCGATTGGTGTGGCCAGCTTCCACTGACTTTCTCTTATAACTTCATCAGTGAGTAGACAAAAAAAACGCTACGGTCATCCTCCTCCACGCGTTAGACCTAATAACAAAACTCGTTAGATCTTTGCAAATATTACTAACAGACGTTATTAAAAACAGTAAACAGATAACAAGAACATCTTAAAAACAAAAACAAATTAAATAAAAACAGTTGAATTTTTATTTCTTATAATCTTAAGCAATTATCAGCTTACAATAAGCTTATCATTAAATAAGTTCACGAGGTCTCGTTATCGCTGGTTATCGATCAGTACGACTTAATTGGTCAAACGAACAGGCTGTATATATGTAAAATGAAAAAACCGACAAAATGGACAACGGACTGATGAAGAATAGTTAAAGACGGGAAAATGGCTGAGTCAATTGGTGTGTTATTCAGACAGATGAACAAACAGATTATGTGCTTATGCCAAACGATCTTGACAAGCTAACTGATTAAAGAGACTCGTGGAATTAAATAGTTCGATGAATGTGAGAAAGCAATGACAGCTGTTCTAGTTTATACATTCCTACATACATACCAATATGGACATCATTAGCGTTGACCGTTCTTTACCCATTAATTTGCAGATTGTTTGCAATTCTTATCGCGATTCACGATCGAACGGCATGATCATGACTTAATAGCTTTCATTATCACTCCAAGAGCTAATTATGGTTGTAGGAGGTAGAGGACACATTCAAATACATACAATGTATTTCAAAAAATGTTTGTGAAAACGGTTGCATTCGAAAGTTTACTTATATACACTTATTCTTGAATGATTTCCAAGGTTAAGGTTGGACTAGGATTGCGCTGTAGGGCGTTAGGTTAGGTTGGGTGGTAGCTTCCCTGATAGGGGAAGCTCACTTGGACAACATGACGGTCCGTTGTGCTACCACATATAATAAACTAAACTAACGGTGACGTAGATATAACTACCTATAGAATCGTTGGGTAGCAACGATAAAGTTCCGAATGATCCCGATCTCAACCTTGGATAGCTCCTCGGGAGATCCAAGTGAGTCACGACCGAAATACTTTCGCCTAGTTCTGGCAAAATCTGGGCAGTTAAGCATAAAATGATTTGGTGATTTCACCTCCTCATCCTCCATACAGCTGCAGCAGGATGGAGTTTCCAATATATTGAGACGTACCGCATGGATACCCATGGGACAGTGCCCTGTCAAAACCCCAAGGACCATTGATAGGTGAGTTTTAGTGAACCCAATTATTTCAGCAGACCTCCTGCCATCCACTTTCGGCCAGAAAGGTCTTGATACCCTGCAAGACGTAGTGTCCGCCCAACGTTTGCTGAGCTGACTCGAGGCCCAGCTATGGAAGAGCAATCCACAGGTGGCTAGCGGAATCCCGAAATCCCTACAGCCATCTTCATCCGGTTCAGTTGTACCGATTCGGGCTAAGAGATCCGCTTGACAGTTACGCGGAATATCACTATGGCGCGGGACCCAGATAATCTTAATTTTAAAATAATTCGATGCAATCGCAAGTGAGGTCAGGCACTCCCAGACCACCCTCGATCGCACTTTAGTTGAGCTCAAGGCCTTTATAGCCGCTTGGCTATCAGAGTAGATGTTAAATTCCCTAACCGTAGTAGCGCTGGATAGCATTTCATCCACCGCATCCTTAATCGCAGCAACTTCCGCTTGGAATACACTGCAGTGAGCAGCCAATTTAAACTTGCTGCTTACATTTAGCTCTTGACAAAAGACCCCCCGCCAACCTTTCCTTCCAACTTCGACCCATCTGTGAACAAGTTAACCGGTCCCATGCCCCAGATAATTCCACTTCTCCACTCCTCCCTCGGGGGAATGACTGGGGTGAAGGTTGTATAGGGAGCGGCCACCGGCATGCAATAGTCCGTCCTGTCCGGGATAAAGTCGAAACTAGTAAGAAGGCTAGAGTGTCCGAAATCAGAAAGCATATAACCCATATCACGAAGCCTGACCAAAGACCGGGCCGCGGTTGCCTTTTCCGCAATATATACTGGATGTATATTCAGCATGACATTCGGTGCCAAGGTAGGTGTTGTTCTCATGGCGCCACTGATACCAATAAGCGCCGTCCGTTGCACTGACACTAACATTTTGGAGGTGCTCGCCGTGTCCAGTGCTTTCCACCAGACCAGCTCCCCATAGAGCAGAATCGGTTTGACCACCATCTCATAAAGCCAGTGTACTACTCCTGGCAAGAGCCCCCATCTCTTTCCGATAGCCCCGCTGCAGCAGTACAAGGCAACCGCGGCCTTCCTGGCCCTATCTTCCACATTGAGCCTCCAGGACAGCTTCTTGTCCAGAACAATTCCCAAATATTTAACCCTGTCAGTAAGTACCAACGGTACCCCTCCAGTCGAAGGAGTTCTGAAGTCGGGTATCTTATATCTCCTTGTAAAAAGAACCAATTCTGTTTTTCCCGGGTTGACCGCCAATCCACATGATTCAGCCCACCTAGCCACAGTATCCAGGTAGCCCTGCAGAACATCGCGCAGGGTGCCCAGAAATTTGCCCCTGACTAGGATAGCGAGGTCATCTGCATAAGCAACCACCCGACAACCATTGGCTTCCAGCTCCACAAGAAGCTCGTTGACTACCACAACCCAGAGCAGAGGAGATAGGACACCCCCCTGTGGCGTGCCCCTGCACACCTTCCTCCTAATTATGGCCCCTCCCCACTCCGCTGCGACAATTCTGCCGCATAGAAGTTTGCTGATAAATTCAACCAGAGCCGCTTCGACTCCTAAACCCACCAGAGCTCTTTCGATTGCCCCAGGTAAGACATTGTTAAAAGCCCCCTCGATGTCTAGAAAGGCACCCAGAGCATACTATTTATGTTCTAGAGACCCCTCTATTTGCTTTACAATCGAATGGAGAGCCGTTTCCGTTGATCTGCCCTTGCAGTACGCATGCTGTGAAGCCGACAGTAACCCCCCAGGTATCCTTTCCCGTAGGTACAGGTCAATCAGCCGCTCAAACGTCTTAAGAAGAAACGACGAGAGACTGATTGGCCTGAAATCCTTAGGTGACACATGACAGCTCCTGCCGGCCTGCGGAATGAAGATAACCCTAACCGTGTGCCACGACTTAGGGATATAGTTAAGCCTGAGGCAGTTAGTGTAGATGATGGCCAACCAGCGGCTGGAAATCCCTAAAGACTTTTGAAGTTGCGCAGGAATGATGCCATCCGGGCCGGGTGACTTATAGGGCTTGAACGAATTTATAGCCCAGGATATTTGACTTTCCCGTAGTGGGATGGCAGGCATTTCTGCATGGCCAGCAACCGCCGACCACGCAAGCGAAGATCCCTGTGCAACTGGGACATCGGGAAAAAGATTGTCCAGTAAAAGCCTCAGGGACTCCTCGCTACTCATCGACCAGTCCCCACCATCATCTCTCAGATACCCCCGAGGGGCGGGATTCCTAGAGAGTAGTTTTCTAAGCCTAGCGGATTCATTGCAGCCCTCTACGTTTTCGCAGAAGCTTCGCCATGAGTCTCGCTTGGCTATCCTTATTTCATATTTATAAATCCCCAGACTCACCTTATAGAGCTCCCAGTCCGAGGGTAGTTTACTCCTCCTGGCTCTGTTAAAGAGCCGCCTACTGGACGCTCTTAGGTCGTCAAGGGACTCAGACCACCAGGGCGGCTTGCCCTTCCCCCTGTAAGTTTTCAGTGGGCAGGACTGTTGAAAGGCGCTATTGCTTGCAGAGGTGAAGTTTTCCACCAGACCGTCTATTTCAGATTCGGACAGCTCTCCCAACTTCCTACAATACAAGCCCAGTTGGTACTTTTAGGGTTCCTAAAAGATATTTTACCGGGACGTTCTTCGTTCACCGAGAACTGAATATATCGGTGATCAGAGAAGGAGTGCTCGTTGAGAACCCTCCAGCCAGATATCCGATCTTCCAATTCTTTGCTAACCAGGGTGAGGTCCAGGACCTCCTCCCTTACCAGTAATAAAAGTCGGGGCATTCCCCCTATTACATATCCAAATCCCTCATCTACAATAAAAGTAAATAAAGACTCACCTCTGGTGTTCGTATCCGAGCTCCCCCATATGCTATGGTGTGCATTAGCATCGGCACCTATGATTACGCCAACACATCTCCGCCTTGCTTCAGCGGTGATTTCGCCCAGTATCACAGGTGGTGGTCCCGTTACGTCCCCATGGGGCATATACGCTGAGACCACCCACAATTCGTTACTGCCTCGATCGAGGCAGACCGTGGTTACTACAGCATTGCTGAAATTAGAGAGAATAAAAGCTTTAAATTCCTTTTTAATAATCACACAGGATCTAGGCCTACCTGCCTCCCCATGCACCAAGGTGTTGAATTTTCCCGTCCTTAATCCAGACATTTTCCGCCGTTACTACTCAGCCACGGCTCCTGGACAAGGACTATATCCACTCCGCCTTTCTCAAGACAGAGCAACAAGTTTGCGGAAGCCGCCTTAGAATGCTGAAGATTGATTTGACGGATTTCCATCAACAACACCCTTCTTCTTCTGCACCCCATCCTTGGCGGCTTCGCTCTCGTAGACTAGGAGATCCTCCTCCCCCCCAAACAGACGACTTACACTGATGACGGATCCCGCCATTGATGATTCGCCCTCGGAGGCTAGGAGCTCCTCCTCTGCCCTATCAGCCACACGACTAGCACTGATGACAGATCCCGCTATTGACAGGACGTCAACAGTGCTTTCGCTGTCAAAATTAGCGGGGTCAGCATCCACAACCATGGGTACTGGCTCCCCTACGGACGCCTCCACCTCCCGAACAGTATCTGGGGGAGAGCAACCATCTCCCCTGGAATCGGCGTGGTAGATTTTGAGAACCAAATGCTCGAGGCCATAGGAGATAACCCCCTTCGTGTCAGAGAGAGGACCGGTGGACTCTGCGTTTAGCAGAATCAGCACTTGCCGACGTTGCCCAACAGCCTCCTCTACTCTAAGGACCCTCCAGTTATGCGTCGGGCGTACCGTACCCGTACCTGCTGTAGGGCCTACCTTATTTGTATTTTAAAGGTTAAAGTTAGAATATCTGATTTGTTTTAGTCACTCAATCACCCCACAACCGCCGGACGGATATGGATGAAACTTGGCACACAGCAACAGATAGTCTGGCAGGGTCTAGCAGTAATTTTCTTAGAAAGAGTAAATGGGGGTGCGTCACCCCCTGTTAACAGTTAACATTACTTGATTTCACCTTTACCATTACATTTGCCTGAGTAACATAATTCGTGGTTTTGGTAATTTGGAAAAGTAAGCAGTACCATCTCCATATAATTTTGGTGCTATTTCAGAATAATTTTCCAAAATTCGATCAAACTTTCAAAATTCGAATCACTATGGGAATATTTTCGTTGTCATTTCGAGACCATTTTGGGATAGTTTCCGGGTCTATATGAGGTTAAGTTGAACAAGCTGATCCAGGAGGACCTCACATGGACTGAATGGGCCCAGAAATTTGTTTAACGACCAAACTAAACAAAACACTATCAAAAACCAGGTGCTATATTATAAGATAACTCCCTTATCTTGACAAATACTAGAAGCTTTATAGGACCTACACAACTTGCTGCTTCTAGATCTGACAGCTGTATCACTCATAAAAGCGGAATTCTTAGCCTGGCAAGCGCAGAGCATGAGCACAAAACGTGATCGATAGTTTCCTCCACCAACCAACAGTTACTACATCTGCAATCACTGATCAAGCCTAATTTAAATGCATATGACGCCAAAGGGCAGTGTTCAGCCAGATTACATGCCGTGAGCCTACAGGACTCTATTTTCAATGATAGGACCAACTGTGTTAGACTTTTTGGTGTTGTTTCGGGAAAGTATCAGTAAAAGATGTAATACCCTCAAATGGGATAATGTTGAAAGAGCTACGCTAGCAACACCGCATGGCTATATGCATGGATAAGAAAGTTTCCGTTGAGAAAGATTAATCAAGCTAATTGACTCGGGATCAGCAGCATATGTATGCAAACAAGCATAGAATTTTATCGGTGCCGTACGACTTATCTCCATCCAACGTTGCATTTAACTAAAACCTAGGATAATGAGTACAAATGGATATTGGTCACTTTCCGTGATGTCTTACTTCGGCACATGAAGAATTATTTTTCCATAAAGGAGCTACTTTTGGACTTAAAGCACATAACAGCGTTCCCAAAAAGTAAAAGCTTGCTGATATAAAATTTCTTAATTACAGTTTGGTGTACTGCATGATAAAAAAATTTAAGTTAAACTGACCCTATTATAAGAATACCAAACTTGGTTTTGCTCTTACCCATACTTAATAGAAAGCATTTCTTTTTCCATACATATACATATCTGTACATTTGGAAGAAGCGAAAAATGCAATAGATTAAAACAGCACCATGCAAGGACCATGTAAACTCTACTTTAAGCAAAATATACTTCGTACTAAGAAAGTTGTGGCAGACAGCAGATTTAATTCCAATTAATGTCAAACTGAAATTGGTGAGAACTCTTATAGTTCCACTGGTATCCTTTGGGGCGATCGTTTTCGGCAATATCGACAGTGAGTCATAGAAAAAGTTGCAACTGGCTTTAAACAACTGCGCTCGATATATATTTCCTAGGCGTAAATTTGATCAATTATCGGAGTTTTCCTCCAAGATACTTAACTGCAGTCTCGTTAGCTTTCTGAATTATCGCAATTTAGGGTTCCTACACGATTTAATCCATAAAAGGCAACCGGAATACTCCTTTAGAAATTTATGTTTTTCAAAATAAGACAGAACTGGCAACCATATTGTTCCACGCTATAAGTATCTTACATCTTCCAGAACATTCTTTGTCAATGCTATCAAATTATGGACCTCACTACCAAATAACATTAAAAATGAACGTAATACCAGGCGCCTTAATTGGCTTTATTTGAATTTCTGCAACATGTACGTACATAATACCTTTTCTTAATTTTTGTGAATCAGATTCATTCTTTTATTTTTGTTTTATACCTTTTTGAGCTTTCATACAAATATACATACATAGAATAGTTGATAGTGTTTTGATTTAATTGGTTTTCATAATCTATTTATTTAACATAATGTATATTAAAAGTAAATTTAGAAATTAAAAATATTGTATTATTGGTAAATATCCGAATTAGAAGTTTATGCAGATCACCTTATCGGCGGCGGCGGCGTAGGCTCTATTATATACCGGCGGCGGCGGCGTGGGCGGCGCGCCGGCCTATGCCGGTGTTCTTACTTTAAAAAGCTTGATTTTTCTATTTAAAAAAATAATATTTAGGGAAGGTTTTGTTTGTATGTATTTAAGGAAATCAACGTGTTGGCCATTTCAGAAAGATCCGTGGTTTTTGCTTCAAGATCTCGCAGACCGTTCACAAATTTTCAGGAGTAGCTCCTTGCTGAGGGATTGCCCCTCGTTCGCTTACTCCAGAGAGGCTTCGAACCTAACACCGGTCTTTGGAATTGGTACTGCTGCGTCTGCTGAAAAGAAATAGAGATACATAAAGTAATCACACTTTTGTCTGTATATCTCGGGCAAAGCGTAGTTTCACCTAGGGTTAACTCCTAATAATCGTAGCGAACACAATTCCTTTAAATCATTTGTGGCTCCTTGGCGGCCACGCAAAAAGGCGACTTACGGTTGCTATTAATGGTCTTTTAATACTCATTATTCTCGTGGTACAGGGCGCCTCCAGTTGTTTCGGCTGTTTTTAAGAGCTATTCCCGATGTGCGAACAGTAGCAATCCCGACCACCAGTCTCTACCATGCCTCCTGACCCTCACACCATATACCAGCACAGAAGCTATAGGAATGCGACTTCCAACTCATACCTTCGTTGACGTCACTTTCCTAGAAGCTCTAGGTGTAGCTCCAAAGGCTTTCCAACGGATGCTTTTGTCGCGCTATGCTGCCGAGCTACACCAGAGAAACACCTTGAAACGTTATGGAGTGACTATTCGGCCAAAGATGCCGCCCTCGAAATCATAAGCAGTCTAAGTGAATGTCATTGCGTAATGGGTGAAAATCGTATACTCTTCGGCGCATCTACATAATTAAAATTTTACAAGGACCCTGGATAAAATTTTTAAAATGCAGACCAAAGTTTGCAGACGTTTGTGTTCACAACATTGATTTCAATAGTCTTCGTTAAATCAAAACGATATTTTATAATGAAAGTTGACCTATTTTAAGTTGAAAGATGTTAACTTCTGTTTTCCGGCCTTATGATATAAGAGCTCAATATGGATGACCGCGTAGCTTCAGTTTTCAGCCTAGTTCGACTGTCCACTACGTTAGGGTAGTAGAACACACGGTCCTTAGTTCGACTGTCTTGGGAAAGCTTTTCCTTCACCACTTTAACTGTTCTTGCGAAGGGCAAAGCCTCACCTGGTAAATATATGATCCTACCTATTCACATTTGTAAAAGGAGCTGTAACGTGTAGGTGATATTTAAACTTGGTTGATAGGATATAATCAATGTGATTCACTCCAAGGGACTAGTTTTGGATAGGGCCGCCAACTTTAGGAAATGTCAAACCGTGAGACTTGGGTGTTGAAGGATGAAGTGTAAAAATCAACATTAACATTTCAGAAGCTATTGTATAGTTTCGCAAATAAATAAGAGATGTTTGAATGTAAGCCCAGGGATTTTTCAAACTCTTCTCATACGTACATATATCCTCAACTTAAGTATGAGTTAAGGATCATTTCAAAGGAGTGTTTATGCCCCTAGAACCTACTAAAGGATTTTTCGTCACTGATTTCGCTTATTCTTTCAGTCAATAGCAATATAAATTTTTTTTAAATCGGCACCTTTTTTGATTAATTTGCTTATTTTAACAACTTGAGGACAATTTGAAAACATGTTCCCCTAAGGTCATTTTATCTGAATTCATTGTTCATTATTAATTTTTTGAAAAGAATATGCAAAGTGAGCATATAAATTTATTATATAACTTTTCTTTTAGTGTTTTGTTTTAATAACTTGGTGAACTGGGTGATGCAAAGTCCGTGTTAAGCTGACATCGAAAGCGCCTGTTTTTTTAAATAACTTTTGAACAGTTAGAAGGAGTTAAATTTCGCAATTAGTTTCTTACAACTGGCAGTGATGCGCATCCGTTGATACCATTTTCGACCATATCCGACCAATTTTCGACATGAACAATAAATGGCCTAAACAGTCTTAAACGAGTAGAAAATATAGTACCGCGCCGGACGCCGCCGCCGCGCCGATATTTTTGACATTCGGCGGCGGCGTGTGAAAAATGACCCTAATCGGCGGCCTATATCTCTAATCCGAATGTTGATGTACGTTAAGAGACAATAGTCTCACATGTACAAATTTATTAATAAACTTTAAACCTTTAGATTAAAACCTCTAACTAAATATTCAACTAACCGATCAAATTATGTGATAACAAGACAAACGCTAGCAATTTAGATTTTTCCACTTGATTGTCTACACGCTTTCAAATGATAACAAAATATTTATACATACATATATACGTATGCGTATCATTAAAAACTAAAATAAGTAATTAACAAATTGAACTTGATTTTAAATATAAATACGAACAAAGGGCAAAGAGGTATACATCATTTTCACAGTTATCGAGATTTACGTAAATTTTCTAGTTTAGGTTAGATTACATTGAACTACCCGGTCAATAAAGACCTAACTTAGACTGAATGTGTCCATTTTGTTACCAGAATTTGTTTGACGACCAAACGGAAAAGCCCCAATTAGACACAAGAACTTATTTTATCGAATAACTCCGCCCTCTTACCAAATACTAGAAGTTTTTAGGATCTAGCTTATTAGCCTTCAACTCGCGTGGAAGGACCTCTCCGAGCCGTTCGAAACTAAACGAGGTTTCAGACAGGGTGACCCCCTATCGTGCGATTTCTTTAATTTGATGCTGGAGAAAATTATAATAGCTGCAGAACATAACCGCACTGGAACAATAAACTATAAAAGTGTGCAGTTACTGGCATATGCTGATGACATTGATATCATCGGCCTAAACACCCGCGCTGTTAGTTCTGCTTACTCCAAACTGGAAAAAGAAGCGGTAAAGATGGGTTTGATGGTGAATGAGGACAAAACGAAGTACCTGCTGTCATCGAGCAAAGAGACAGCGCATATGCGCCTTGGCAACCACGCTACTGTTGGCAGCCATAATAACGAAATAGTAAAAGACTTCGTTTATTTGGGAACCAGCATCAACACTAGCAACAACATCAGCACTGAAATGCAGCGAAGAATCAATCTTGCCAATAAATGCTACTTTGGACTAGGTAGGCAATTGAAAAGTAAAGTCCTCTCGCGGCGAACGAAAATCATACCTAAAAGTCACTTATCCTACCCGTCCAGCTATATGGGGCAGAAGCATGGACCATGACAACAGCAGATGAAGCGGCTTTGGGAGTGTTCGAGAGAAAAGTTCTTCGAAAGATTTATGGACCTCTACGCGTTGGCGATGGCGAGTACCGAAGAAGATTTAATGATGAGCTGTACGAGCTATACGCAGACATCAACATAGTCCAGCGAATTAAAACGCAGCGGCTGCGCTGGCTAGGCCATGTTATGCGAATTAAAGATGATGTTCCGGCCAAGAAAGTGTTTCTATCGGAACCCGCCTATGGAAGCAGAGGTAGAGGGCGGCCCCCACTCCGTTGGAAGGACCAGGTGGAAAACGATTTAAACTCCCTTGGTGTGATCAATTGGCGCCGGTTGGCGGAGCGAAGGAGCGACTGGCGCGCCTTGTTGGATGGCCATAACCGTTTAGATCGTTAAGCGCCAATTAAGTAAGTAAGTAAGCCTTCAACTCACGACCGCAGGACACGAACAAAGTAAGGGCTCAATCGCTTTTTCCTGCAGCTCGCATTTCCCACATCTGCTGTCACTGACGAGGCCTAACATATACGAATGTGACGCCAGAACGCAGTGCCCAGAAATTAGCAATTTTTTGAGCCTAACATCGTAGGATTTGCACATAATCTTAAATATTTTGCTGTCCCACTCCACTGTCCCCGCCCTTCCTGATTGAAGGGCTACCGTCGATCTGAGCGAACTTTCTACCATGCTTCTTTGTATTCCAGGACAATTCTTGATGTACTGTTTGAGAGACTTACCTTGATAGCCGCCTGACTATCAATACATACATATATTGACGTTACTGCAGCTTAAGCAAGCTTCCTCCAGAATTCCTGTTGCTTTCTTCATGGCTACAATTCCCACCTGTAAGACCCTGCAGTCTTCTTTCAGCCGGTAGGATCTACTTATTTTTGGATGGACACAGTAAACACCAGACCCGACTCTTTCCATTAATTTGGAACCATCGGTATATACATATATAGCATGTTCTGGCATTTCCGCACCCTTGCGCCAACCCTACGGCTTCATTGTGGCGCCAAAATCTCTTTCGAGGCTCAAGCGCGGAACCACGTAGTTCCTTCGTTGAAGAACTTCTGTTTTAACTGAATTCTTATAAATACACAGAATAAAGAATTGCGACAGGTTCTCAAATGGTCAAATTCCATAAAATATGTTCTAATTATGTTCTTTTGTGGAAATCAATATATAGTCTCCCTGAAGAAGACTAATATTTTTGCTTTAAATTGAACGACCAAAAAAGCTCTAATAAACAAATCAACTCAACAATGCCCTTGGTCTAATAAATACAATAAGAAATTCCATAAAGATGTATCAAATACAAAAAAAAGAATAGTTATGTGTGAAAATTGAACCGTACGGTACGCCAGCAAGCAGAACTGTAAGGCCATATGACTCAGACTCACCTTTTACTCGTTGAAACCTGCCAGTCAGATAACTTTTCATAAGCCTTACTGAATATTCACCTTAACCTAAAAGTTTCTTATTTTAGAGCAAAGAAGTTCAAGATCGACTTTGAGAAGTCTAATAGGGAAAGCAAAGTTTAATAGTTGTTATCAAAGGGACCCGTATATCATCTAAAATTTTCATCATAACAGTCGTCTGAAACCAGATTGAAATAAAGCGTTTCAATATGCGAACAAGTTTGCTTTGAAGAGGGGAGGGCAAATTAGTTTTAACAGTCGCATTAGATCGTACTTAGTACACACATCTTTCCACGTCACACTCTGACACCGCGATAAACTCAAACGGTTGTCCAGAAAAACGGGCACTGCTGGAGAAAGCTATGGGAGTAAACAGCATGTCTAATGAGGGGACAGAGTTGGAAAAAGCTTGATCTAAAACACCAAGATCAAGCGTGCAGTCATGGCTCACATTAGAATGAACACGAAGATGCTAAATAAACTATCTTTATAGTGAAGCATTTGATTACACATACTACCTACTTAGATAAGATCAGAGATCAAAATAATATTATAACATGTAGCGTCACATAAAAAAAAAAAAATAAATGTCAGGCGCGATAACCTCCGAAGAGCTCTAAGGCCGAGCTTCTCTTCCAATTTGCGTCGTGCTCCTCTTGTTTTCCCTATAAATTGGCCGGACGGGACCTACATGTTTTATGCCGATTCCGAACGGCATCTGCAAGGCCGATGTGTTTTCACTGAGAGCTTTTCATGGCAGAAATACACCCGGAGCGCTTTTCAAACACTGCCTAGGGGCGACCCGGCTTAGAAAAATTTTCTTCTTAATTGAAAACCCTTATTTCTAAAATTTTGATGTTGCTTTGCCCGGTGTGCGAACCCAGGGCATACCGTGTGGTAGGCGGAGCACGCTACCATCACACCACGGTGGCCGCCGTCACATAGCCATTACAAAAGCTCGTTGGGTCTCAAATAATATTGGTAGATATATTTGTCAACGCAACGTTGAACAGTTCGCTGAATGGTTTTATCAGTGTGCGTGCAGAGTGACATTGTTGCATTGTTTTAACTTGGAGGAGATTAAGGCCGATCATCTCCTCCGTTTTGTGTAATAGTCCTTTTTAATTTTTCCTACAAATTGGCGGAACGGGACCACATGTTTTACGCCGACTCCGAACGGCAGCTACAAGGCACATGAATACACTGAGCAGCTTTTCACGTGAGGACCTGCCTTAAGGCTGAATCTCACGACACAACGGATCTAATTGTATGATCAGTTGCCCGATTAGCGAATCTAGGTTACATTCCCAAACACTTCGTAGCCAAACAATTGTTACCAAATTAGCTTGTACGGGTGTACAATCACATGGTCTTACCTTGGTTACCAAGGATAATGGCATCCGGTTGCAAGGCAACTCCACCTTGGGTTGCATTACCATTCTATTCCAAGCATAAATAATTCTCTGCATCTGCTCTCATGCTTGGGATACCGCCAGATACATGATACGATTCCACAATTTTAATACAAGCATTAAGGGATTTGAACAACCTTTTCTGAGCACCAGGATATCCTGCATCACAATTGAGGGATGTGATTAGAACCTTTCGAATTAAAATATCCATTCGCTGTAGAATAAGGGCACCTCAGCTACTAATCATATTTAATCTAGATCCGATGCCAACCATACAGATATAGCCTAGCGCAGTTTCAAAACATTAGAAAAAAAGAGGAACACAAACACACTCTTACAATTATCAACTGTTATCCACAAAGGATACGCATATACTATCACCATTTACATCCAGGATACACCGAACAATTTTGGGAGGGTTTCAACCTTTTCTTTCACTTTCCACAGATGAATCTTTGAAATATTAATGTTTGTGTGCGAACCAAGGGAAAGCTTTTTTTTCTTTTTTTTTTCTCGGACGTTGTGGCAGCGCACTGCCCCCAAGTGGCCCGATGAAACCAGGCTAATCCTGTTTTGTTTTTTTTTTTTTATTTCATACCTACTTTTTTTTATTTCTTACATACTTTTTTATTTTTTTATCCTAATTCTTATTTATGTCTTATTTACAATTTTTTTTGTTACCGAGTCTTTGAGAGGCAGTGGCTTCTTAAGCGCCGAGATCTAAAACCGCTCAGCTACAGAGAAACTCATCAGCTGAGAAATATAGATTCACAAAATATAATAGATTAAAAGTATAAATATAATTTTTTAATTATTAAGAGAAGATAGAACCGTCTTTTTTATGGCAAAGAGCGAGCCCGAAACATCAATTATTCTCGAGTGAGAGTCACAATCTTCACACAAACATAGAAAAGGTTCGTGTAGTTGGAAATTGCTTCTTCATTGTTTAAGAATTATAGGTTTATAATGCCTTGAAACTCGGCATGGAACATTCAAGTTTACTTCGTTCAAAAGAAATGGGCTTCAAATCGATCCATTTAAAAATCTAGCCATAAATAGTACACCTAGCATTTCTCACGACTTGCAAGGGTAGGAAGATTTATTAGTTTTAATCGACTAGTGAAAGGAGGAAGATTATACGGAGAGTCCCATTGAAGATTTCTCAAGGCGAAAAGTAAAAACTGTTTTTGAATTGATTCTAGTCTATCCACATGAACTTGATATGAGGGTTGAAACTAAGTTTGCAATTCATTGTAACTCCCAAGTCGACAAAAACATCAAAGCTTTCCAGAGTTTGGCCATTAATTTTGTAGGAAGCTGGCTGTATGTTACCACGTGAAAAACACATGGATTTACATTTTTCTATGTTGAGAGGCATAAAATTCGCATTACGCCAAGTAACTAAATGATTTAAATCCGCCTGGAGTACAGAACGTTCTTCAACCGACGCGTGTGACTTAAAAAGTTTTACGTGGTCGGCATACATTAAAATTTTTGAATATTTTATAGTTGTGGAACATCGTTTATAAAGATCAAAAACAGAATAAGACCGAGATGGCTGCCCTGAGGCACACCGGAGGGAACATCGATGATATTCGAACAAATGTTTTTAAAAATTACTCTTTGAGTTCTACCGCAAAGATAGGAGGAGATCCAGCGAATTAGGCCAGGTTGAAAACCAAGCAATTCGAGTTTATAAACAAGTAATTAGTGGCGTACTTTGTCGAATGCTTTGCTGAAATCAGTGTACATAACGTCGGTATGATGATTGTTTCTAAGCCCATTAAAGACCTGAGTTGTAAATTCAAGCAAATTGGTTGTGGTTGATTTGGCTCTACAAAAGCCATGCTGAAAACTATCTATCAATGTAGAAATCGAAAATGTAAGGTGATTAGTAACGATTGCTTCGAAATGCATAGGGATAGCGGAGAGCTTTGCTATTCCACGATAGTTTTCAATAGACGACTTGTTTCCTTTTTTATGGAGTGGGATAAGAAAAGATTCCTTCCTAGCCGTCGGGAAAATGCCATTTTTTAAAGAGAGGTTAAACAGATCAGTAAGGGGCTGGTAAATGTATTCCGCACATTTTTTAAGAATTGAAGGATTCTTTTAGGGTCTTTAGATGTAGTAGAACATCTTGAGGTAACAAATGTGGGGCATATATTGAGTTACTGGAATGGAGCTCATACGGATAATTTGTAGGTGATGAATCAACCACAGCAGAGTAATTAGAGTGAAAGAATTGAGCGAAGAAGTTTGCAATCTCTTGAACGTCGCTGGAAATGCTATTCTAAACTTCAATGCAGAAGGAAACCCGTTAGTTCTGCGTTTAGAATTTACGAAATCATAAAAGGACTTCGGGTTGCAAATAATGTTTCTTTTAATTTTACATATGTAAGCTTTATAACACTTTTTATTAAGTTCAAAACTCTTATGACGGAAAATAGCGTACTGTGCGTAATCAGAATGTAAGCCGGTTCTCTTATATAATTTGATTAAACGTGATTTCTTATTTTTTAAAGCTTTTAAATCTTTAGTAACCCAGGCTTGCACTGGTTCAATGTACGAGCATGTGCGTTTGGGCACATGTTTTTCAAATAAAGTATAAATGGTTTTCTTAAAATGTAAAACGCTTTGCTCTACATCCTCTCTATATCGAGGCCACGTTATCTCAGAAAGCTCTTTATTTAAATTGTTTAAATTAGTTTTGGAAAAATCAAAGCATCTGGTAGAGACACGTGTTTTGTTAGTGCAGCCGACTTGTTGTTGTTGTTGTTGTTGTAGCGATAAGGTTGCTCTCCGAAGGCTTTGGGGAGTGTTATCGATGTAATGGTCCTTTGCCGCATACAGATCCGGTACGCTCCGGTACCACAGCACCATTAAGGTGCTAGCCCGACCATCTCGGGAACGATTTATGTGACCACATTAAACCTTCAGGCCATCCCCTCCCTCCCCACCCCCAAGTTCCATGAGGAGTCGCCAGAGCCTCGTCTGTTAGTCATACAGGATTCGCCGCGGATAGGCGAGGTTGACAATTGGGTTTGGAGAAGCTATATATTGCGTTGGCAACCTGAAGGGTTGCGCTACACAGCCCCTTGAATCTGGTATTTTAGTCGCCTCTTACGACAGGCATACCTACCGCGGGAATATTCTGACCCCCGAACCCGCTGGGGTGCAGCCGACTTCGTTGCTTATGATTTCGTAAGTTATCTCAAGAGAAGGATGGTAAACGACTTCTGGCAAAACAAGAGGTTTACACCGATTTATAGAGTATTTAGATATGTCGTCAACAAATGCTAAGTCTAGAATTTTCCACACTTATTCGGAAAGAAGTTGATCTGATTAAGGCAAAGATCAGTAATTCCATCCAAAAAGTTATTGTTATGCATCTTGAATGATACGGGGACAATATTGTGATCAACGGTATTCCAAGATATATGTGGCAGGTTAAAGTCGCCTAAAACAATCGTTGAGTCCGTGGGCTTTATGATCGAATTGACTGATTGTAGCAGTGCCAATTCCATTTTTCCGCACATTCGGGTAACTAAATTCCAAATGAAGGCTCCTCTCCAAACATTCTGTGTACAGAGAGTCTTTTGCCGTGAAAACGAGGGCAGTGAAATATTACATGTTCTGCGCTTTCAAAGTCGGAGGGACAGTGTTGACAGGAAGGATTCTCCTTTATCCCACGCTTATTTAGATATTCCTTGAAGCCGCCGTGCCAGCTCAATATCTGTGTGAGGTGGTAATTTAGTTCGCGGTGTTTTCGCTCGGCCATAACCGTTTATACGGTTAAGTGCCCATTAAGTAAGTAAGTAAGTTTTCGCTCGTACCATTCCGTTATATTCCGAACTAGCATGAAGGTCCGGTGCTCTTTTCTCGATCCTTTCCCACCGTTCTTGCCACCTTACTATTGTTCGTGACCTTGCGCTTTTCTTAACATCTTCAGATTGTCGGATGATTTCAATGCCATACAGATAGGCCATTTCACCTGAGAGTAGATCTACTGAGATTCTCCTGGATAAAACATGTATTGCGTCATCGGACACCGTCCGATAAGCACATGCTATTCGTATAGCAGTAATACGATAGGCTGCTAGAATATGTTTTTGGTGGGCCATTTTAGATTCGTCCCATACTGGTGCTGCATATAATATAATCGAGCTGGTTACGTTGGATAATAGCTGACTGGTGTCTTCGCCTGGGTCACCCATGTTGGGCATTATTCGCGTTAGAGCTCCAATAACTCTAGAAACTTTCTCCCCCACCGCCCTGAAGTCCTCCTTAAAAGTTAGTTCTGAGTCAATGTATACTCCTAGATATTTCAAGAAAGGCTTTGAATTTATTTAATAATCTCCTATGGTTAGGACTAACTCATCCACAGTCCGTTTTGAGCTCACCAAAACCACTTCTGTCTTATTGCTAGTCATCTCCAGCCCCATGTTCGTCAGCCATTCCTTTATTCTTCCCACGGCGTCATTACATCCACTGCTACTACGACAATATCATCTGCATAGTCGACAATTTCCGAGCCACCCGGAAGGCTTTTACCGGGTTTTGTACATGTATATATACATATATATGCATGTATGATCATCACTACGCAGAATATGAATCCTAAACAGACATCAGTGAAATGTCAAATAGTCGTCATCGAACTGACATCTGTGTTATTGTTTCCTGTTGCCATATCGCCATAGCGATCGATAGAAATCGGTGATGTTTAGTATTGATAATGAAAAATAACAACATGAGAAACTTAACAATCATAAAAACAAACAGTGGCAGTTTCGAAACTATAATTAACAGTACGTACATAGCTTGTAAATAATAGCAAATAGACAACAGCAACAATGGTAGTAGCTAAATAGGGCAACTGAACAATTATTTTTTATCAAAAGATTTCGAGTGGTAGACAAAAATGTATTTTTCTGCATAAATGGTACCTCTCAATAACAACAACAACAACAAAACCCCACCACTGGTTGGTTATGTCCATGATTGCTATCAGAGAGTCGGTACAACATTCGAGTAGGGTAATTACTTACTTACTTAATTGGCGCCTAACCGTCTAAACGGTTACGGCCGTCCAACAAGGCGCGCCAGTCGCTCCTTCGCTCCGCCAACCGGCGCCAATTGGTCACACCAAGGGAGTTTAAATCGTTTTCCACCTGGTCCCTCCAACGGAGTGGGGGCACCCTCTACCTCTGCTTCCATAGGCGGGTTCCGATAGAAACACTTCTTTGGCCGGAGCATCATCATTCATTCGCATAACATGGCCTAGCCAGCGCAGCCGCTGCATTTTAATTCACTGGACTATGTTGATGTCTGCGTATAGCTCGTACAGCTCATCATTAAATCTTCTTCGGTACTCGCCATCGCCAACGCGTAGAGGTCCATAAATCTTTCGAAGAACTTTTCTCTCGAACACTCCCAAAGCCGCTTCATCTGATGTTTTCATGGTCCATGCTTCTGCCCCATATAGCAGGACGGGTACGATAAGTGACTTGTAGAGTATAATTTTCGTTCGCCGAGAGAGGACTTTACTTTTCAATACCTAGTCCAAAGTAGCATTTACTGGCAAGATTGATTCTTCGCTGGATTTCAGTGCTGAAGTTGTTGCTAGTGTTGATGCTGGTTCCCAAATAAACGAAGTCTTATACTATTTCGAAATTATGGCTGCCAACAGTAGGGTGGTTGCCCAAGGCTCGTATGCGCTGACTCTTTGCTCGATGACAGCAGGTACTTCGTTTTGTCCTCATTCACCATCAAACCCATCTTTACCGCTTCTTTTTCCAGTTTGGAGTAAGCAGAACTAACAGCGCGGGTGTTTAGGCCGATGATATCAATGTTATCAGCATATGCCAGTAATTGCACGCTTTTATAGTATACTAGCAGACCCGTCAGACGTTGTTCTGCCCTAAATTTGTTCTATCTACATAAATTTTAATAAGCTTTTTCCGTCTAACTCTGCTCCCCCCTTCACTTTTACTTAATCCTTTTATTCACTCCTCCCTCCGTCTTTTCGCTTAATCTATCTCTATCTTCGCCTCACTCTATCTCTTTCTCAGTCTCCTTATATCTTTTCTCTTCTCTCAAGTTTTTCCCATTCTTCTTCATCCCTTATTGCCAGGCAAATCGAATAGGACGTATGTAAATATGCCAGGTTGTTGCGACTGAATCGAATATCACAATGAAAATTACTTTAAAGCTCTCAGCAACAGCTTCCATTTGATATTCCTATTACACACACATTCTAGGGATATCCGGGCCCAGGCTTTGTCCTACATCTTGAGACCCTAGTCACCCAGCGGTATAAAAATTACTCTGTACTAAAGCACTCATAAACAGCTTCAATTTGATAACCATAATGTAAAAACACATCCTAGTGTTACCGTAATCCACGTTTTGGCCTATATCTCGAGACCCTTCACAAATAGGTATGAAAACTACCCTGTACTAAAGCACTCATCAACAGCTTCCATTTGATACCCATATTGTACAAACATATCCCAGGATTACCCAGGTCCACGTTTTGATCTGAAGACCCTTTCCTGAACGGGGATAAAAATTAGCCTATGTCTGTCTCCTGGTTCTAAGCTACCCCTCCACCAATTTTCAGCAAATATGTTCAACCGTTCCTTCCTCTTAAATCGCTCTTTATCTATTAAAAATCGCATCAAAATAGGGACAGAAAAAGCGACTCTGTTTTATTCGATGTAGTGGTGTACATCCATACATACCATAAACCTACGCCCGAAGTTAAATAACGCAGCGAATGCTATATATGTACGTATGTACGTGTCGCATCAAGCCTCACTCAAAAGCAATTAGCGGGGACAGTTCACAGCGAACAAACACACATACGCATAAAAATGTTACTTTTGTTTAAACAATTTGGCTGATATAAGAAAGGAATCAAGTATTTTTTTTGATGCAGATCGAAGGTAAATATTTCAAAGTTTTACTGAAAAGTAGAAGTTTTTAAATCCATCCATCCGTTTATGAGTTATAGCTGTGTAAACAAAAATTTTATTTTTACTACATTTTGGCAATTTGCCACGCCCTCTAATATATACCTTCAAATTATATTAACTGTACCATCTCACGTAGCTAAGCTTTCAAATGCAAAAAACCGTTTTAAAATCGGAGCATTTTGTGTGAAGTTATGTGCATACATGGCATTTAGCGACTTTATTTTATAAGATTTATAGATAGATTGTTCCAGTGCGGTTAAGTTCTGCAGCTAGTATAATTTTCTCCAGCATCAAATTAAAGAAATCGCACGATAGGGAGTCACCCTGTCTGAAACCTCGTTTAGTTTCGAACGGCTCGGAGAGGTCCTTCCCAATTCGGACTGAGCTGATGGTGTTGCTCAACGTAATTTTGCACAGCCGTATAAGTTTTGCGAGGAAACCAAATTCAGACATAGCGGCATATAGGCAGCTTTAAAGTCGACGAAGAGGTGATGTGTGTCGATTCTCTTTTCACGGGTTTTTTCCTAGATTTGGCGCATTGTGAAAATCTGGTCGATGGTAGATTTACCAGGTCTGAAGCCGCACTGATAAGGTCCAATCAGCCGGTTCACGGTGGGCTTCAATCTTTCGCACAATACACTTGAAAGGACCTTATATGCGATATTAATAAGGCTGATTCCACGATAGTTGGTGCATTTTGCAGTGTCCCCCTTCTTGTGGACTGGGCAAAGAACACTTAGATTCCAACCGTCGGGCATGCACTCGTCCGCCCATATTTTGCTAAGTAGTTGCTGCATGCGCCTTACCAACTCCTCGCCACCGTACTTGAATAGCTCCGCAGGCAATCCATCAGCGCCCACGGCCTTGTTGTTTTTCAATCTGGTTATTGCTATTCTAACTTCGTCATAATCGGGCGGGGGGACATATATTCCATCATCATCGATTGCGGGATCGGGTTCTTCATCTCTGCGCGGTGAATTGCTGCCTCCATTTAGGAGGGCAGAGAATTATTCCCTCCATAATCTAAGCACTCTCTGGACATCAGTTACAAGGTCGCCGTTTTCGTTCCTACAGGAGTTTGCCCCGGTCTTAAATCCTTCCGTCTGTCGCAGTATTTTGTGGTAAAATTTTCGGGCGTTATTTCTGGTGGCTAGCAGCTCAAGCTCCTCGCACTTACGCCTTTCTGCTTCTGCTTTTTTCTTCCTGAAAAGGCGTCTCGCTTCCCTTTTCAACTCACGATGGCGTTCACACACTCCTCTTGTCGCGCTCGCTTTTAACGTAGCCCTGTAGGCAGCGTCTTTTCTTTCGGTTGGAGTAGGGTAATTATCAGCTGCCATTTTGAGAACAGCTTTTGGAAGTCCAGCCTTACTTGTGTTAACGCATCACAAGATGATGGTACGAGTCGATATTGAGACCACGTTGAATGTCTATATTACGGACGCTATTTTTACCGCCGATCATGAATATTCTCCCACCGAGTTAGGGAACTTACTCCACCCGCTACAGGCATGCCTGTCGTAAGAGGCGACTAAAATACCAAATTGTTTCAAGGGGTTGTGTAGCGCAACCCTTTCAAAAGGTGACCAGCGCGATTTATAGCTTCTCCAACCCAATTATCAACCTGAAGGTCGAGAAGGTTAAACGTGGTCATACTAAATCGTTCATGAGATGGTCGAGCTAGTACCTTAATGGTGCTTGTTACCGGAAAGTACCAGATCTTTATCTAGAAAAGGAACACCCACATCGATAACGCTCCCCAAAACCTTCGGGGAGTGTCCTTATCGCTACAATAACAACAACAACCGATTAATATATTTCTTTTTTTTCAGTGGCTGTGCAGCTAATTTGAAGGATATTTTTTATACTCAGTTGAGCAGAGCTCACAGAGTATATTAACTTTGATTGGATAACGGTTGGTTGTACAGGTATAAAGGAATCGAGATAGATATAGACTTCCATATATCAAAATCATCAGTATCGAAAAAAAATTCGATTGAGCCATGTCCGTCCGTCCGTCCGTCCGTCCGTCCGTCTGTCCGTTAACACGATAACTTGAGTAAATTTTGAGGTATCTTGATGAAATTTGGTATGTAGGTTCCTGGGCACTCATCTCAGACCGCTATTTAAAATGAACGATATCGGACAATAACCACGCCAACTTTTTCGATATCGAAAATTTCGAAAAATCGAAAAAGTGTGATTATTCATTACCAAATACGGATTAAGCGATGAAGCTTGGTAGGTGAGTTGAACTTATGACGCAGAATAGAAAACTAGTAAAATTTTGGACAATGGGCGTGGCACCGCCCACTTTTAAACATTGGCGGATACAAAATGGGGGGGGGGGGGGGGGGGATGGGGCAATCGGCCCCCCAGACCTACCTGAATAAATATTGGGCGTGCTTAATTTGCCAGAAATTGAAATGCATTTTTTAGATTTCCGTAAAATTGAGATTGAATGAAATATTTCTTATCTTCTTTTGCCTGGTTGTCTAGCGAAAAAAGGTAAATAATAAATAAGTGAGTTTTGCTTTTTCCGCTTATTGGCGCAGATATGCCATGGTTTGTGAATAAAATAGTTGAAACATGGTGACCTTGCAAAACATAAAAAAATTCTTCATATCACCAACAAACTTCATTTTTTTTTATAAAAGTTCCGGAACACACCTAATATGTCGTTTCAGTTATGCAATATCAGAGCCACTGATGACCTGATACGAAACTTGTATTCTCTCCCAATTCGTTTCCAGGAATGGGGCTCGAAATCAGCTGTCTGTTCATTCAATTGTAAACAAAAATTCTTCATATCACCAACCAACTTAATTTTTTTTTATAAAAGTTCCGGAACACACCTAATATGTCGTTTCATTTATGCAATATCAGAGCCACTGATGACCTGATAAGAAACTTTTATTCTCTCTCAATTAGTTTCCAGAAATGGGGCTCGAAATCAGCTGTCTGTTCATTCAATTGTAAACAAAAGTTCATTCGTTGTAAACAAAAGTTCATTCGTTTCAAAAATGGGGTTCGAAGTCAAATTATTCATCTCTTTTTTTCCTTTTTTGATTGCTGCAATAGATATAGATTCAAAATAACTCCACTTAGTTAAAGCCACAAGTGAAACTCTCTTATCAGAAAGAACTAGCTTCTACCTTTGAGCTGTATAAAATCATTTCTTGATTGTTTTTTGTTCGAATTCTTTCAATTAGTTGAGCTAATTTGAGTGCTTAAAGATAAATTCGATACGTTTTTTTGTAATTATGTCAAAATGGTGTTCTGAAGTTAATCATTAATTTATATTACTGACTTCCATGGCAAAAATGGATTTTGAGCTTTCGGCCATGATCGCCCCCCTCATCTGGAGACCTGTATCCGCCCCTGCTTTTAAAAGAAGGTAATTTAGAAGTTTTGCAAGCTGTAATTTGGCAGTCGTTGAAGATATCATGATGAAATTTGGGAGGAACTTTACTCTTATTACTATATGTCTGCTTAATAAAAATTAGCAAAATCGGAAAACGACCACGCCCACTTTTTAAAAAAATTTTTTTTTTAATTCAAATTTTAAAAGAAAAGTTAATATCTTTACAGTATATAAGTAAATTATGTCAACATTCAACTCCAGTAATGATATGTTGCAAAAAAATACAAAAATAAAAGAAAATTTCAAAATGGGCGTGGCTCCGCCCTTTTTCATTTAATTTGTCTAGGATACTTTTAATGCCATAAGTCGAACTAAAATTTACCAATCCTTGGGATATTTGGTAGGAGCATAGATTCTATGACGATATCTGGTGTCCGTGAAAAAGGGCGAAATCGGTTGAAGCCACGCCCAGTTTTTATACACAGTCGACCGTCTGTCCTTCCGCTCGGCCGTTAACACGATAACTTGAGCAAAAATCGATATATCTTTACTAAACTCAGTTCACGTACTTATCTGAACTCACTTTGTATTGGTGTAAAAAATGGCCGAAATCCGACTATGACCACGCCCACTTTTTCGATATCGAAAATTACGAAAAATGAAAAAAATGCCATAATTATATACCAAATACGAAAAAAGGGATGAAACATGGTAATTGTATTGGTCTATTGACGCAAAATATAACTTTAGAAAAAAAATTGGTAAAATGGGTGTGACACCTACCATATTAAGTAGAAGAAAATGAAAAAGTTTTGCAGGGCGAAATCCAAAGCCCTTGGAATCTTGGAAGGAATACTGTTCGTGGTATTACATATATAAATAAATTAGAGGTACCCGGCAGATAATGTTCTGGATCACCCTGATCCACATTTTGGTCGATATCTAGAAAACGCCTTCACATATACAACTAAGGGCCACTCCCTTTTAAAACCCTCATTAATACCTTTAATTTGTTACCCATATCGTACAAACACATTCTAGAGTCACCCCTGGTCCACGTTTATGGCGATATCTCGAAAAGGCGTCCACATATAGAACTAAGGCCCACTCCTTTTTAAAATACTCATTAACACCTTTCATTTGATACCCATATCATACACACAAATTCTAGAGTCACCCCCGGTCCACCTTTATGGCGAAATCTCGAAAAGGCGTCCACATATAGAACTAAGGCCCACGCCCTCTTAAAATACTCATTAACACCTTTCATTTGATACTCATATCGTACAAACAAATTCTAGAGTCACCCCTGGTCCACCTTTATGGCGATATCTCGAAAAGGCGTCCACATATAGAACTTAGGCCCACTCCCTTTTAAAATTATCATTAACATATTTCATTTGATACCCATATCGTACAAACAAATTCTAGAGTCAGGCCTGGTCCACCTTTATGGCGATATCCCTAAATGGCGTCCATCTATAGAACTATGGCCCACTTCCTCTTAAAATACTCTTTAATACCTTCCATTTGATACACATGTCATACAAACACATTCCAGGGTTACCCTAGGTTCTTTTTACAACATGGTGATTTTCCTTACTTTCTCTCCACAGCTCTCAACTGAGTATGTAATGTTAGGTTACACCCGAACTTAGCCTTCCTTACTTGTTTTGTGTTAGAATCGATTACCTATCGGCAGATATTACATCATGGATACTCAATATTCCAATAGTAAAACCAAAAATTCGTATTCGGCTTACCCTGTCTTTAAAATCGCCAAGCATGGTTTTTATACCACGTCATTCACAATCTCTGCTGGCCTGTTGGAATTTTCCTCTCTTCCCTCTTGACTAGGCCACAAGTAAACCTCTCTAGCCCACTATTAAACCTCACAAGGCCGATTCGCCCCATCGGGTTAGGGGGCTTAGAATATACCCGCGGTAGGTATTCCTGTCGTAAGAGGCGACTAAAATATCAAATTGAATCAAGGGGTTTAGCACAACGCTATCAAGGGGTCGCCAACGCAATATATAGCTTCTCCAACCCAATTGTCAACCTCACCTACCCGTGGCGAATCCTGTTTCATTAACAGCCGAGGCTCTGGTGACCACGAACACCTGATGGATTTAGGGGGTGGAAACGAGGTGTGGCCTAGAAAGTTGCATGGGGTCATACCAAATCGTTCCCGAGATGGTCGGGCTAGTACTTTTATGGTGCTTGTTACCGGAATGTACCGGATCCGCATCCGGAAAAGGACCATCAACATCGATAACACCCCCCAAGGCCTTCGCGGAGTATTCTTATCGCTACAACAACAACAAGGTGCGATTGGGTACATGTCCTGTACATTGTAGGCGTTGTATTCACGCGGTCGTCCAATAGTCGGATCACTTTAAAAAAAGCCCCAATATACCAGATATATGAAAATTAAATAAAAAGGAGTTTATTTTCGTAAATCGGTGTTGGGTCACGGTTTGTAAATCGTTTACGGGACCTAGTTCAGGACTTTTTAGTGTCATTTTTTGTTGTGCTCGTGACCTTCTTGGGATCATTTTAAAGCTTTTTCGAGATCAATTCCGGACTGCCTGGGATCATTTCGAAACTATTTTCCGTAAAATCCCAGGACTGTGTTAGGTATCATTTCGCAACCATTCCAAGACTCTTCATGGACCAATTATGGACTTTTTAGGATCTTTTCGAGTTCGTTTTCCAGATAATTTCAAGGTAATTTCTGGATAGCTTCTGAAAAATAGAACTATTTCAATGTCGTTTCGAGAATGATTTCGGATCATTTCAGTTCTACTTATATCTGGTTCATTTCTAAAGAACAACTAAAGTGGTTAATACAGGGGTCAGGACCACTCTTAGCGATGCAGGGAGTGGTATTTCACAACTTGTATCAGAAGAGGGCCTTCTAGTTGTGGATCCGCTTAAACTTCTGTACAGAGTCATATTTTGGGGTATTGTCTCCAATTAGCTGAGGGGTCCTTTGGACACAGATTTCACGTGGCGCTTTTCTCAAAAAATAAAATGCTTGTCGCAATTTACCTCGAGGGATATTGATACCGAGCTTCTATTCCAATTTGCGTCGTACTCCTTTTAAGTGCATTATTATAGGTGGGACCCATCACAATTTGTCATCAATATCCTCTAATGGGAGTCCAAGGAAACTTGCAGTTTCAACAGGGGTGGACCATAGTGAGAGGGGCGTTAGAGGCGTTGGTTCCACATTACAATTGAAGAGATGGTTGGTGTCATGTGGGAACAATTTGCAAGCAGGACATACATTTTGTATGTCGGGGTTGATTCTGGATAGGTAAGAGTTTAACCTGTTACAGTATACAGATCGAAGTTAAGCTAGAGTGACGCGCGTTTCCCTAGGGAGAGTGGGTTACTCTTCTGCGCATTCTGGGTATTTTTCTTTAAGCACTGGATTTCCGGAGCAATCCCTGACATAGAGGTCCGACGCCTATTTGTGGATATCACTGAGGACCTGCTTGTGCTTTTTTGCTTCATACGGCCGTGCTCACAGGTGCCGTATTTCTTCATAATGCTTACCTCTTAAACCCATGGGAGGTGCAGCCTCATCAATCAGATATCTCTTGGGATGCCCAGGTTTCTGGGTATTCAACAGAAACTGTTTGTTCAGCTATTTTATTTCTCTCTCGCAAGCAATCGTCGGATAGTATTCCTTACCTTTTCGCCTACCATACTGATGGTCCAGAATTTACATCCCGGGAAAAGCAACATAAAATACTGAAGAAAAATGTGTTTCCCGTAAAGGGTTTGCCCCTGGGCAGTGGTTGGGAAACATTTTGAGGTCTCAGATAAAATTTATCTGTTTTGCGGATATTGTTCGGAGACGGCATGAGGCATATAGATCCCGTTCTGCCATTTCTAAAAAATTGTAAAAGTCGCACGACGCCAATTGGAATAGAATCTAGATCTCCACACGCATTTTCTTGACATTTCCATAACCAAGTTCTGGTTTTATAATGTGTACTTCCCACCACGCTTTGACTGATTCACGTGCCGTATTTTTTTATACTCAGTTGAGCAGAGCTAACAGAGTATATTAACTTTGATTGGATAACGGTTGGTTGTACAGGTATAAAGGAATCGGGATAGATATAGACTTCCATATATCAAAATCATCAGTATCGAAAAAAAATTCGATTGAGCCATGTCCGCCCGTCCGTCCGTCCGTCCGTCCGTCTGTCTGTCCGTTAACACGATAACTTGAGTAAATTTTGAGGTATCTTGATGAAATTTGGTATGTAGGTTACTGAGCGCTCATCTCAGATCGCTATTTAAAATGAACGATATCGGACTATAACCACGCCCACTTTTTCGATATCGAAAATTTCGAAAAACCGAAAAAGTGCGATAATTCATTACAAAAGACCGATAAAGCGATGAAACTTGGTACGTGGGTTGAAGTTATGACGCAGAATAGAAAACTAGTAAAATTTTGGACAATGGGCGTGGCACCGCCCACTTTTAACAGAAGGTAATTTAGAAGTTTTGCAAGCTGTAATTTGGCAGTCGTTGAAGATATCATGATGAAATTTGGCAGGAACGTTACCCTTATTACTATATATCTGCTTAATAAAAATTAGCAAAATCGGAGAACGACCACGCCCACTTTTTAAAAAAATTTTTTTTTTAATTCAAATTTTAAAAGAAAAGTTAATATCTTTACAGTATATAAGTAAATCATGTCAACATTCAACTCCAGGAATGATATGTTGCAACATAATACAAAAATAAAAGAAAATTTCAAAATGGGCGTGGCTCCGCCCTTTTTCATTTAATTTGTCTAGGATACTTTTAATGCCATAAGTCGAACAAAAATTTACCAATCCTTGTGAAATTTGGTAGAGGTTTAGATTCTAGGACGATAACTGTTTTCTGTGAAAAAGGGTGAAATCGGTTGAAGCCACGCCCAGTTTTTATACACAGTCGTCCGTCTTCCGCTCGGCCGTTACACGATAACTTGAGCAAAAATCGATATATCTTTACTAAACTCAGTTCACGTACTTATCTGAGCTCACTTTGTATTGGTGTAAAAAATGGCCGAAATCCGACTATGACCACGCCCACTTTTTCGATATCGAAAATTACGAAAAATGAAAAAAATGCCATAATTATATACCAAATACGAAAAAAGGGATGAAACATGGTAATTGTATTGGTCTATTGACGCAAAATATAACTTTAGAAAAAAACTTGGTAAAATGGGTGTGACACTTACCATATCAAGTAGAAGAAAATTAAAAAGTTTTGCAGGACGAAATCAAAAGCCCTTGGAATCTTGGAAGCAATACTGTTCGTGGCATTACATATATAAATAAATTAGCGGTACCCGACAGATGATGTTCTGGATCACCCTGGTCCACATTTTGGTCGATATTTCGAAAACGCCTTCACATATACAACTAAGGGCCACTCCATTTTAAAACCCTCTTTAATACCTTTAATTTGATACCCATATCGTACAAACACATTCTAGAGTCACCCCTGGTCCACGTTTATGGCGATATCTCGAAAATGCGCCCACATATAGAACTAAGGCCCACTCCTTTTTAAAATACTCATTAACACCTTTCATTTGATACCCATATAGTACAAAAAAATTCTAGAGTCACCCCTGGCCCACCTTTATGGCGATATCTCGAAAAGGCATCCACCTATAGATCTAAGGCCCACTCCCTTTTAAAATACTCATTAACACCTTTCATTTTATACCCATATCGTACAAACAAATTCTAGAGTCACCCCTGGCCCACCTTTATGGCGATATCTTGAAAAGGCGTCCACCTATAGAACTAAGGCCCACGCCCTTCTAAAATACTCATTAACACCTTTCATTTGATACCCATATCGTACAAACCAATTCTAGAGTCACCCCTGGTCCACCTTTATGGCGATATCTCGAAAAGGCGTCCACCTATAGAACTAAGGCCCACGCCCTTTTAAAATACTCATTAACACCTTTCATTTGATACCCATATCGTACAAATAAAGTCCACCTTTATGGTGATATCCCTAAATGGCGTCCATCTATAGAACTATTGCCCACTTCCTCTTAAAATACTCTTTAATACCTTCCATTTGATACAAATGTCATACAAACACATTCCAGGGTTACCCTAGGTTCTTTTTACAACATGGTGATTTTCCCTTACTTTGTCTCCACAGCTCTCATCTGAGTATGTAATGTTCGGTTACACCCGAACTTAGCCTTCCTTACTTGTTTATCATAGTTTGTTTATCAACATAAATAATTAAATTTTTCTTTGTACAAAAGCACGTTTGCATTTTAAGAAGCGATAGGGTAATACAAAACCTCATTGCTAGATATTCTCTTATCATGCAATAGCTCAGCAGTCGCTCACCAAATATTGCATATTCATTAGCCCACATGTAGGTAGTTATAGAAAAATGCTAGACTAAGCAAGAAAAGATTGTGAGCTCACAAAAGTGAAACCAGATAAATTAGGAAAATATCTAAGTAGTTCATTTTCATATATGTATATAGACAGATATACTACAATATGCTAAAAAATAAAATAATTTAATAGTTTATCGACAAGAACGTGTGCAACGCCTGTGGTTATTATTTTGAAAGTGGCGAAAAGAGTGATGCACGCGTACACCATATGTGGACTTCCAAAGAATTTGATATTTGTATTTTTTTTTTTTCGAATGAGATAAAGTGTTATCACTCGTTCGGTTGAAACATTCAGGAATACTAAGCAAGGGAAGAAGAAAGAAAAACTAGTAATGCTGCGGCTATGGATACAACTGGACTGCCTTAACTAATAGCTGTGTTTTTTTTTTACATGTATATACATTTGCACTTAAACTTTTTATGAATTTACTAAGTGTGTAAATTTATCTACACTTATGAAATTGTTGCGTAGAAAATTAGTACTGCTAAGGCCCCGTTTTTCAGTACAAGTTCAACTCAGTTTGTCAGTTAAACTACTCTTAAACTTATTCTGCAGTATTTCAGTCTACTTTAACTGAAGTCTAAGCTGAGCTTAAGCGGCCGATCTGGCAGGGTTAAACTCTAGTTAACCTATCGGTGATTTGCGTTCGTTCGAAATGGCGTCGAACATACCCAACAAGCATTTGGGCTTGAGTACCATTAAAGCTCATGTTGATAATTAGGCATACTTCTAAAATCTTAAGAGTTGTTTCGAAACAGTGGCTCAACTCGAGAATCATAGCGTACTCAGCAAAAGAGGCAATTTTTATAAAGCAAAAAGTGATATTACTTAAGTGGAAGAAATTTAATTCCCAAATTGCGGTTCTCTAACTGGACTCAACTGTATGATTCCATACTGCAGTATTTTCACGAAAATAAAATAAAATACGTATATATAATTTTTATTAATTACGCTTCATTACTGCTACGAGCCAGGCATTTTTTTCTCACAATAAACAGCTGCTGGTTTTGATGGTGCCACCTTGGAGGCGTTTTTTCAAGCCACTTAACTACAGACCAAGAAGGCTAACCTCCTTCATGCTGAACGTTCTGGAAAAGCTCTTAGGTATCCATACAAGGTTGGTCCTAGATGGACAAGCTTTCTACGGCACAACATGCGTACATAAAGGGTAGGTCTAAAGAAACCGCCCTCCATGAGAACTACAAAGAATACACTCTAACTGCATTTTTAGATATAGAGGGAGTGTTTAATAATATAGAAATTAGCGCGGTTACCAACGTCCTGGACAGGGCCAACGACGAAATCAATGCAGGAGTATAGGGTAATATAAGCTAACATGGGTTCGGTTGCAACTACCCGCGTTATTAGCAGAGAAACTCCCCACTGAGGAGTTATTTCACCGTTACTGTGTGTGGTCGCGCTGAACGAGATTCTACTGGAGCTCAATAAAAATGGAGTAAAGGTGGTCGCATATGCAGATGACGATGTAATTTTTGTATCAGGTCCATTTCCCTCGACTTTACGTGAAATATTAGATGGGGCGTTTCGAAGGCTTTATATTTGCCCAGCCGAAAGAGGCCTCAATGTACACCCTAGTAGAACGGAGCTGATATTGTTTATTAACAAGAACAAAATACCATAGTTTCGACCGCCTTCTCTAAGTTGTACTCCCCTCACTCTGTCTACGAAAGTCAAGTATCTGGGTGCCAAGCTCAGCTGTAAATCGAATATCGAAAGTAAGATCGAAAAGGTCCCCCGGATACCTGTAAGATAATCAAACAAACATGGCCGAATTACGACATTAACAGAACAAGGGCCTACCAAATAGGTCAAGGAAAGAAATATTTATGATCACTGCCGCAATCACCGGACACTACCAAGCAACCAACTCAGCTGAGAGCTTTGCAGAGAAAATAAGGGAAAATCACCATGTAGGAAAATGAACTTAGGGTAACCCTGGAATGTGTTTGTATGACATGCGTATCAAATGGAAGGTATTAAAGAGTATTTTAAAAGGGAGTGTGCCATATTTCTATAGGTGGACACTATTTCGCGATATCGCCATAAAGGTGGACCAGGGGTGACTCTAGAATGCGTTTGTACGATATGGGTATCAAATTAAAGGTATTAATGAGATTTTAAAAGGGAGTGGCCCTTAGTTCTATATGTGAATGCGTTTTCGAGATATCGACCAAAATGTAGACCAGGGTGACCCAGAACATCATCTGTCGGGTACCGCTAATTTATTTATATATGTAATACCACGAACAGTATTCTTGCCAAGATTCCAAGAGCTTTTGATTTCGCCCTACAGAACATTTTCTTCTACTTAATATGGTAGCTGTCACACACATTTTACAAAGTTTTTTCTAAAGTTATATTTTGCGTCAATAAACCAATCCAATTACCATGTTTCATCCCTTTTTTCATATTTGGTATAGAATTATGGTATTTTTTTATTTTTCGTAATTTTCGATATCGAAAAAGTGGGCGTGGTCATAGTCGGATTTCGGCCATTTTTTATTCCAAGATAAAGTGAGTTCAGATAAGTACGTGAACTGAGTTTAGTAAAGATATATCGATTTTTGCTGAAGTTATCGTGTTAACGGCCGAGCGGAAGGACATTCGGTCGACTGTGTATAAAAACTGGGTGTGGCTTCAACAAATTTGGCCCATTTTCACAGAAAACAGTTACCGTCATAGAATATATGCCCCTACCAAATTTCACAAGGATTGGTAAATTTTTGTTCGACTTATGGCATTAAAAGTATTCTAGACAAATTAAATGAAAAAGGGCGGAGCCACGCCCATTTTGAAATTTTCTTTTATTTTTGTATTTTTTGCACCATATCATTACTGGAGTTGAATGTTGACATAATTTACTTATATTATATACTGTAAAGATATTTAAATTTTGGTTAAATTTGACTTTTAAAATTTTTTTTCAAAGTAGGCGTGTTCGTCATCCGATTTTCCTAATTTTTATTCAGCGCACATATAGGAACAGGAGAAACGTTTCTGCCATATTTCATCATAATATCTTCAACGACTGCCAAATTACAGGTTGCAAAACTTTTAAATTATCTTCTTTTTAAATTGGGCGGTGCCACGCCCATTGTCCACAATTTTACAAAGTTTCTATTCTGCGTTATAAGATCAACCCACCTACCAAGTTTCATCGCTTTATCCATCTTTGGTAATGAATTATAGCACTTTTTTGGTTTTTCGAAATTTTCGTATCGAAGAAGTGGGCGTGGTTATAGTGCGATTTCGTTCATTTTAAGCAGTGATCTGAGACGAGTGCCCAGGAACATACGTACCAAATTTCATCAAGATACCTCAAAATTTACTCAAGTTATCGTGTTTACGGACGGACGGACAGGCGGACGGACGGACATGGCTAAATGAATTTCTTTTTCCCCAGATGATTTTGATATATAGAAGTCTATATCTATCTCAATTAGTTTCTGCCGTTACGGATTACCGTTATGCGAACAAAATTAATATACTCCGTGAGCTTTGCTCAGCTGAGTATAAAGATAAAAAATATTGTTTCTAGGACTCTCTCAGCATAAGATTAAAATTTTGGAGCGGACTTTTGGAAGTTTTTTATTTCGTATGTGGACAGAAACCAATCAATAGTGCACTGTGCCCAACTATGAAGTCAGACATTTTGTTTTTTATGACTGGATTTAAAATTACTCATTTCTGAGAATATTTTGTGAGTCACACGTTCTAAGTTTTGATAAAACAGCGTTCAGAGAAAATTATCACAAAACAGCCGCAATTGATTTACGGCAATTTGTGCGAGCAAAAAAAAAGTTACTGAAGGGACGATATGGAATATACAGTCAATTTATCAGCAATTTTTTAAGTATTAATAAGATTTTAAAATATGAAAAAAACAGAAAATTATGTAAACAAACTAACAGTACACTGCAAGCGATACATACTACTTTATGTATTTAATTCTGTTTTAAAAAATATTTAGATTCGCTCACAAGTCTAAGAAAGCAAGCTAATCTTTTAAAAGTTATGTGAAAACTTTTGACTTGTTTAACCAATTCCTCAGTTTTTTTTTTTTTTTTGGTTTATGAATTAAACAAGAGTGAATAAGTCAGTCGGGCCCCGAAGCTATAACCACCTGAGCGTCCTTTCGTACTTTTGCGCCACTTTGACCTCGTTTTTCAACTGAGGGAGTAGAACATCTGGAAAAGAAGATGCAATTCCATAGCAGCTGAAATGGCGATGAGAGACAAATTATGGAGATCTTCTTTTACTTGTTACTGCGTTGCGACAGACATTTCATGTGCATAAAAAAAAGTATGCTACTTGACATTTTTATACTCAGCTGAGCAGAGTTCACAGAGTATATTAATTTGGTTCGCATAACGGTACCCCGTAACGGCATAAACTAATCGAGATAGATATAGACTTCTGTATATCAAAACAAGAAAGGAAGGCTAAGTTCGGGTGTAACCGAACATTACATGCTCAACTGAGAGCTTTGGAGACAAAATAAGGGAAAATCACCATTTAGCAAAATGAACCTAGGGTAACCCTGGAATGTGTTTGTATGACATGTGTATCAAATGAAAGGTGTTAATGATTATTTAAAACGTAGGGGGCCTTAGTTCTATAGGTGGACGCCTTTTCGAGATATCGCAATAAGGGTGGACCAGGGGTGACTCTCGAATGTGTTTGTACGATATGGGTATCAAATTAAAAGTATTAATGAGGGTTTTAAAGGGAGTAGCCCTTAGTTGTATATGTGAAGGCGTTTTCGAGATATCGACCAAAATGTGGACCAGGGTGACCCAGAACATCTTCTGTCGGGTACCGCTAATTTATTTATATATATAATACCACGAACAGTATTCTTTCCAAGATTCCAAGGGCTTTTGATTTCGCCCTGCAAAACTTTTTCATTTTCTTCTATTATTTCGGCCATTTTTTTTCGCCAATACAAAGTGAGTTCAAACAAGTAAGTGAACTATGTTTAGTTAAGATATATCGTTTTTTGCGCAAGTTATCGTGTTAACGGCCGAGCGGAAGGACAGACGGTCGACTGTGTATAAAAACTGGGCGTGGCTTCAACCGATTTCGCCCTTTTTCACAGAAATAAGTTATCGTCCCAGAGTGTAAGCCCCTACCAAATTTCACAAGTATTGGTATATTTTTGTTCGGTTTATGGCGTTAAAAGTATTCTAGACGAATTAAATGAAAAAGGGCGGAGTTACGCTCATTTTGAAATTTTCTTTTATCTTTGTATTTTGTTGCACCATATCATTACTGGAGTCGAATGTTGACATAATTTATTTTTATACTGTATATATATTAAATTTTTTGTTAAAATTTGACTTTAAAAAAATGTTTTTTTAAAAGTGGGCGTGTTCGTTATCCGATTTCGCTAATTTTTATTTAGCACACATATAGAAATAGGAGTAACGTGCCTACCAAATTTCATCATATCTTCAACGACTGCCAAATTACAGCTTGCAAAACTTTTAAATTACCTTCTTTTAAAAGTGGGCGGTGCCACGCGCATTGTCCAAAATTTTTCTAATTTTCGATTTTGCGTTATAAGGTCACCCCAGCTACCAAGTTTCATAGCTTTAGCCGTCTTTGGTAATGAATTATCGCACTTTTTCGGTTTTGCGAAATTTTCGATATCGAAAAAGTGGGCGTGGTTGTAGTCCGATTTCGTTCATTTTAAATAGCGATCTGAGATGAGCGCCCAGGAACCTACATACCAAATTTCATCAAGATACCACACAATTTACTCAAGTTATCGTGTTTACAGGCGGACGGACAGAAGGACGGACGGACGCCTAAATGAATTTCTTTTTTCACCCAGATCATTTTGATATACAGAAGTCTATATCTATCTCGATTAGTTTATACCGTTACAGATTACCGTTATGCGAACAAAGTTAATATACTCTGTGAGCTCTGCTCAGCTGAATATAATGATCTGGGCGAAAAAGAAATTCATTTAGCCATGTCCGTCCGTCCGTCCGTCCGTCTGTTCATAAACACGATAACTTGAGTAAATTTTGAGGTATCTTGATGAAATTTGGTACGTACCTGGGCACTCATCTCAGATCACTATTTAAAATGAACGAAATCGGACTACAACCACGCCCACTTTTTCGATATCGACAATTTCGAAAAACCGAAAAAGTGCGATAATTCATTACCAAAGACGGATAAAGCAATGAAACTTGGTAGGTGGGTGACCTTATGACGCAGAATATAAAATTAGTCAAATTTTGGACAATGGGCGTGGCGCCGCCCCTTTTTAAAAGAAGGTATTTTAAAAGTTTTGCAAGCTGTAATTTGGCAGCTGAGTATGTAATGTGCGGTTACACCCGAACTTAGCCTTCCTTATTCGTTCAAATTGCATTTCCTCCTGCGTCGCGATAAAAAGTAAGGCTGCAGTTCCTAAGAACGGCAGATTTCTCCAACTATCGCATAAGTATTTTTTTATTGAAACTGTAATGGAGGCTGTGAGCTGGCACTAATTGTCATTATAAAGAAAGTCAAGAAGGTACGAGTCAAACTGTCCCACTCTATTTTACAAAAAATGTTTAAGATTTGATTCAAGGTCGAGTCAAAATGTTCCACTCTATTTAAAAAATAATTTTTAAGATTTCATTCAAAGTCGAGTCAAAGTGTCCGACTCTATTTAAAAAAGATTATTAAACTTTGATTCAAAGCCAAGTCCAAGTGCGCCACTCTATTTAAAGAAAAATTATTAAGATTTGATTTAAAGTCGAGTTAAAATGTCCCACTCCGTTTAAAGGAAAATTATTAAAGTTTGATTCAAAATCGAGTCAAGCAATCCCACCAGTCCTTTTGAAATAATATGAATGAACAGTTGAAATGACAACCATACTATTGAATATGAAATCCACAGATGGCAATATTCTACCCGATCCACTCGATGTTAATCTCTGTTACATTCCTGACATTATTTCCGAAAGCAGGAATTGAATAACGCTATTTTGTTGTTTTTAAATTTTTTTTTTTTTTGGTTGATGTCTGGTCACACCTTATTAGTTAATTACATTTCGTTGTTCTCACTTAAATTGATGTATGGATGGTAATTCACATAAATGCTTACACAGACACATTCGACAGTTTTACACATAGAAAAAATAAGTAAATTAGGGTGTACCTTATTCTGCAACGTTTTAAATTGTGACCTTTTCTCGATTCCGAGAACGGGAAACAGCAGCACGCATAAACACGCTCAACATGGTAGAATTAAAATTGTTGGGAAATTAAACAAGTATAGTTTGTAAAAATGAACTGCACCAAAATTTTAAAGACATCAAATATAACAGCAATATACATTGAGCTCGTGAGATCTCAAGTCTTCCAGGAGTTACTAATTTCCTGATTAGAAAAATGCGTTGCACAGTGCAGTCTTTGGGTTCTGACCCAATCATAAATATATCACTTTTTAAGAATTCTACATCCTTTACCAAATTTTAGGTGATAATATTCTCTGCAATTCTTATCTAAAATATTCTTTCACGGGATCAACCGTTTCTACGTTAGAGAGCGGAAATCAACTCAACCCAAAAAATAATATCAAAAATTCGGCCTTTATAAAGGTTTTAAGCTCAGCACAAACACTTATATGAACGATAACGGCAACCTGGTAACCGACGCACAGTGGCGCCTCTGCCGTTAAAGCATGGCAAAAATCAAAAAAATCATGAAAGCGTTCGCTAAATCTTATACATGTTTCTAATAGAGAATTTTTCAGGGATCAAGAATATACAACTTTTTTTTCACAGAAAATTATAGTTTACCAGGTAGAGCCGCTCAAATTTGACCAATTTTTAACATTGGGGAAATTTTGAAATTTTTCTTCTTTTTCGTTGTATTTAAAATGGTTTTGTGAGTAAATAAGGCGGCCGGTTGTCGTTTTCTTGTATAGATATAAAAGACAATTCAATTTAGGATTGAAACAAAAAAAAATGTTTTTTGTTTTGTTAAAAGTTGGCGGATATACATATTTTTCGAAATGCCTATTTTTAGGCCCTTTTTAAATTTTTGATGGAAAAAAAATCTTAAAATATGTGCTCCGCCAAATTAACAGTAGTTATTTGTGAAATATTCAGTTACTTAAATTCATAAAGTCTACCTGCGTCCAACTGCAACTTCACTTTTTACATCAAATAAAGTTAAACAACCTTGGGCATAAATACGCGCCTGAGCAGGTATATATAAGTCTGTACGGCCGTAAGGTCGTTTTTGTTATTGGAACTTGTTAACAACATACATTTTTTTAGTTACGAATTATATACCTGAAATTCATTTTAATAATTTGAGTAGGTATATAAAGCTATCCATCATACAATGCACATTATCATTCGTCTTTTGGAGATTAAGGAACTAAGTATTTTGTTTACTTAAATAAAGTGAATAGTATTTTTAAATATAGTTCACAGATTAATATTTAGTCAGATACACTCGAATCCAATTCTAATATGTATCTAGAAAACTCGAAACTATTTGCGGTGTTTAAATCTACAAAGTCAAGACGGGACTTCGTTGAAGCTATTATGAGAGAATTAGCGAGTGAAACAAGCATTAAAGAAAAGGAAGGCCTGGAAGAAAAAATTGGTTTACAATACATTATGATAGAAAGAAAATGGAAGGACGTCTATCGTAACAATTCAAAATTTCTAAGTAAGCATGAAAAGTGGCTAGCTGACAAAACTTTTTTGGACGAAGAAACGCTTAGCACGTCAACCAATCCAACTAGAGGGAGACCAACAAAACCCATAGAAGAGTTATCTACCTACACAAGGAAAAGGAAGCTGTCTGATACCACAAAAGCTATGGCCACGACTCATCTTTCAGAAGCACTGGCCATTAAATATAAAAAAAGACGAAGAAAACGTGAAGTCTCATATAACAGAAGCAGTTGCGGTAGCAAGTCCAGTGCGACTGACGAGGATCAAAAACAGCTTTCCCACACCACCAAATGCGCTACCTAGGAAATACACTCCCGAAGAAGCTTTGGCGCTGTTTATAGATATCGGTTTAACGAAGAAAAAATATATTATATTGCGTAAGTCATTATTGCAACGTACTGCCGATATTTTACCTGGATACAAAAAAATTACTCAAGCCAAGAAAGAAGCAGTTCCTCTAAGTCCCAAAATAACCGAATTATCAGCTGAAATTAAGCTACAAAACCTAATGTATCATACGTCTACACGACTCCTTCAAAGTTTTACTGAAGAAAAGTTGAAATCACTGCCAAAGGAGCTAGCATTGATAACTAAGTGGGGCTGTGATGGATCATCAGGACAAAGCGCATATAAACAAAAAATAAATGTAGACGATGAAACAATTACATATAGTAATATGTTTATGGCTTCTATTTTTCCATTACGACTAAAAGATGAAGCTTCAGAATATTGGAAAAATCCATGTCCGTCATCAACTATATTGTGCCGCCCGATATTATTTAAATACGAGAAGGAGTCTTGAAAATCTTGATGATTCAATAACTGACGAACTAAATTATGAGTATGGAATATCTCCTTTGCATGCTAGGATAAGATGTATGGAATTTGTTTTGAGGCTGGCTTATACACTACCACAACAAGGAGAAGTTTTCGACGACAATTCAACATGTAAGGAGAAACAAAACAGGAGAAAAAAAAATAATTCAGGATGCATTCTATAAAGAGATTGGCCTTAGAGTTGACTGTCCAAAGTATGGATACGGAAATACAAATGATGGTAACTCTTTAAGAAGATTTTTTGAAAACGATGAAGTGACTGCTCGCATAACAGGAGTTGATAGAGATATTGTGAAAAGATTGGGAGTAATTTTAAATATTTTTTTTTTTTTTGTAATTTGGAGAATATGCATCTAAAACTACAGAGTTGCTGCATCAAAAGTAACCTGAGAAGAAACTTACACCAACGGTACATAAAATTTTAGCACATGGAAAAGATTTAATAGAGTACCAGTGCTTATCATTAGGAGAATTGTCTGAAGAAGCTCAAGAATCTAAGAACAAGGAATACAAAAGATATAGATGTATGAACACGTGCAAAGTATCAGGAGTTAGACAAAACGAAGACCTTTTCAACATGTTGAGGTACGTAAGAACACAAAAAGATCTTACAGATGCGTATAGCTCAGAAATGGTTGCTTTGTTAGATATATGTTCCAGTGATGATGACTATGATAAAATAAGATAAATAAGATTCTCACTTCTTATCACAACAATGAAAAAGAGAATATATACTTTTCGTTATTGCATTTCTTCAAAGTTTATCAAATTTATTTTAAAGCTTAGGTATTTCGCCTTCAAACGATTATTAAATTTTTATAGAAATCAATACGTCATTCGAATTTGGTACAAATTGGTAAAACGGTTACTAAATGGGCAGTGCCACTCCCCTTTTCCAAAATTCGTTGGCTGTTTAATCTTTACCTCAAATAAAATTTCATTGAACCACTTTCAATAACTTTTAGTTAGTAATAAAATACATACTTGGCTTGTAAATAAAAAAAAAATATGTAAAATTTTACGATGAATTTTGAAGCACCTTGTTATTGTGGCACCAAAAACGGACATTTGAGTTTTACAAGAGTATTATGATTTAAAAGAAATAATACGACTATCGATTTTGGTAGTTATTGATTACGTGACTACTTAGATACAACTTTTTATTATAAGTGGGCAGCGCCACGCTATCTTATCAAAATCATTAGTTTATCCTATTTAATGCTTAAATATGTCATTATAAGACAAATCTCATTTTATTTTTTATTAAAAACATTTTGTTCTTGCATTTTTCTAAAAATTTTCGAATTTGACGAATTTTTTTGAAGAACCCTGTATCTGTGACATTCTGAGCTTTCACACAATAAAACTTCAAATAATTAGCTTTCAGTTGCATTTAAAATTTTTAAAATATCTTCATTGGTTCAAAAGTTATGATTTTTACAAAGAAAAAACTCAAAAGACGCCACTGTGCGACGTCCAGAGAGGGTTTAGATTATGAAGTGAACACTTCTGTACGGTCTTAAATGGAGGGAGCGATGAAACGCCCAGGGAAGATGATGTATCCCAACCTGCAGTAAATGATAATGGCCTATGACAAAGTCAGAAAAGCAAAAACCATGCGAAGCTATTCAAATAAACCAGCGAGAAGTTTGTACGCCCTTGCATCAGCTTCAGTGAAACATATGGTCGGACGATTGCATGCCTAATGGATGGAATCTAAGTATTCTTTACCCAGTCGACAATAAGAGTTATCCTGCAAACTGCGCCAACTATAGCGAAATAAGGCTTCTTACTACATATAATGTATAAGTTCCCGCCAAGCATATTCTGCGATTGGACTGATTATACCTTATCAGTGGGTCTTCAGACCTGGTAAATTTTTGATCGACCAGATTTTCACTATGAGCCAAATTTGAAAAAAAAAAACAGGAAAACAAGTATTGGCACACTTCACCTATAAATTTGGTTCCTACCAAAAAACTTATACGGCTGTGCAAAATGACGTTGAACAGCACCACCAGCTTAGTCGAAGGGAGAGTATCACCGTCTGAGGTAGATCCTTTTCCGACATATGCAGCGGAACCGGAGAACGAGGGCATGGAGCAGTCCAGCTGAAAGGATCTGCTCCGAGGACGACTATTTGTGGGAGAGATGCAAGAAATGAAATGAAGTTACACTGAAATTATAGCCCTTTGTCGGAAAAAAAATTCCGAGTCACTCCGGTACATAAATCCGGCTGCCAGTGGAAGCGCTTAATTGTCACAAGCCTGGACACACTATCAAACAACTGCTTGATCTAGCCCCGCCTCCAAGAGGGTTATGGGACCATTTCCATATGTACGGTGAGATCCGGCACCTACCAACACAGCCGCTTTATCCAGACAAGCATAAGGAGGACCTAAGCAAAATCTAAACAGAAAAGTAAAACGCCTTTACCAGGCCATGCCCTGTGAACCCCGTTATTAGTATACGCTGCTCCACTCTTGCAGAAGATGAAAGCAGACTACCAAGGGAGACAGAAGTGAACCTGGCTCAGCCATAATTTAGAAATAATAAAAGACTTTATGGTTTGCTGGGTAGAGCTTTTATGGTCGCTCTACCCAACAAACCATATAGTTTCAAATTGGTCTAAATAAAAATCGTAAAAATAAAAGACTTTGTTTATTTGGCATTAACACTAAATGCTACTTTGGACTTAGTATGCAATTAAAAAGTAAAGTCCTATCTCGACAAACGAAAATCCTGTTATAGAAATCACTTATCGTACCCGTCCTGCTATATGATGCAGAAGCACGGCAATGACAACATCTGATGAGGCGGTTCTGGACGTGTTCGAAAGAAAATTCTTTGGAAACATTTACAGATTTGATGAAGAGGCGTACGAGCTTTATGCTATGCGGCCGCTGTGATGAGGTGGTAGCGTTCTCCTCCTACCACATCGAAGATATTGGGTTCAACTCCCAGGCAAATCAACATTAACAATTTCGAAAAAAAATTTTTATTAGAAAACAACGTTTTTAAGCATGATCGCTACTCGACAGTGATTTGGCAAACACTGCGAGCGTATTTCTGCCATGAAAAGCTTCTAAGTGAAAACTTATCTGCCTTGAAGATGCCGTTCGGAGTCGGTTTAAAACATATAGGTCCCGTCCGGCCAATTTGTTGGCCAATTCGCTGGAAGGACCAGGCGAAAAACGCTTACAATTCACTTGTGTTCCCAATTGGCACCAGTTAGCCCAACGAAGAAGTGACTGGAGGGACTTATTGGACGTCAAAGCGGTTAAACACCAATCACTTACTTAATTGGGGATTTCTTATGGCTCAATCTCTGAACGAAATTTGTATGATCCAGCCAATTGCAGTGTATTGTTCTTTATTGGTTGACTTGGGCACTTATTTGACTCTTCGAACTAAACGTTAAAAGTTCTCTCAAATAGGTTTCTGTAACAGTATAGTCATATTCAACATTAAGAAAATTTTATTCCACCTGAGCAAACAATTTTATAGCTCAGTGTGACATCAGCACAAATGAGCCTGCATTATCAACATTTTGATAAGGCACACCCTAAAGTGCATACATATTTAAATGCTGATATGTTTTATTCTAGTCAATATTATCGAGCTTTTAATGCCAATACGACTTTATTTAAATGCCACAACTTATGGCACCTTCAACATTATCAAACACTTGCCATCTATTTCAATTAACTACTTCACGACCACTCAACTTCGCACCTTTGTATGAAAGTTGCTGGTATGTAATATGTAGCTGTGTATTCCATATAATGTGGATATACGGGTCGTACAATATAATTATTTCTAAACTAAGTCGTATATTACTTTTTCATATCTCTTTAAAGATAAGCTTACCAGCGTTTGTTCTACATTTTCATATATACATACATACCTACCATTGTTAATATTTCTTTTTCTAAACGAAAAAGTGTAACAAAACAAAGGCTTGAAAATAACATTTTCCTTGCTTTTTTGAAGCTTTGTTCGCATTCTTAAACTGCATGCAATCAATAAAACGTGCTCGCTCATTATTTAAGTACGGAAATATTTTATTAGGTTTTTTGTCTCATACTTTTCTATTGTACCTACATATATAAGCATGTGCATGGAAACAACGATATCTTCAATATATATCCAAATTCATATACCATGGTGCGATGGTAGCGTGCTGCGTCATTCACATCGAAGATCCTGGGTTTACGCCCTAGGCAAAGCAACATCAAAATTTTAGAAACAAGTTTTTTTTTTTTCAATTAGAAGAAAATTTTTCTAAGCGGGGTCGCCCCTGGGCAGTGCTTGGCAAGCACTCTGAGTGTATTTCTGGCATGAAATATGTATTTAAGTTTGATTTAAACACGCTATTAATTGCGAAGTGCAGTATAATTGTAGTACTCCCAAAATAGTCTAATAAAGACCATTTTGCAATACATAATATTGGATTTATTTATTCGACAGTTCAGCGATTCGACGTTAGCAGTAGGCTTCAAATAAGCGGAATTTCCCAAAATTCGCTACGCAGTGAAAACTCAATATCGCAAACTTAATATCGCATATAAGGTCCTTTCAAGTGTATTGTGCGAAAGATTGAAGCCCACCGTTAACCGGCTGATTGAACCTTATCAGTGCGGCTTCAGACCTGGTAAATCTACCATCGACCAGATTTTCACAATGCGCCAAATCTTGGAAAAAACCCGTGAAAAGAGAATCGACACACATCACCTCTTCGTCGACTTTAAAGCCGCCTTCGACAGCATGAAAAGGAGCTGCCTATATGCCGCTATGTCTGAATTTGGTTTCCCCGCAAAACTTATACGGCTGTGCAAAATGACGTTGAGCAACACCATTAGCTCTGTCAGAATTGGGAAGGACCTCTCCGAGCTTTTCGAAACTAAATGAGGTTTCAGACAGGGTGACCCCCTATCGTGCGATTTCTTTAATTTGATGCTAGAGAACTTAACCGCACTGGAACAATATACTATAAAAGCATGCAATTACTGGCATATGCTGATGACATTGATATCATCGGCCTAAACACCCGCGCTGTTAGTTCTGCTTACTCCAAACTGGAAAAAGAAGCGGTAAAGGTGGGTTTGATGGTGAATGAGTACAAAACGAAGTACCTGCTGTCATCCAGCAATGAGTCAGCGCATACGCGCCTTGGCAACCAATCTACTGTTGGCATCCATAATTTCGAAATAGTAAAAGACTTCGTTTATTTGGGAACCAGCATCAACACTAGCAACAACATCAGCACTGAAATCCAGCGAAGTATCAATCTTGCCAATAAATGCTACTTTGGACTAGGTGGGCAATTGAAAAGTAAAGTCCTCTCTCGGCGAACGAAAATCATACTCTACAAGTCACTTATCGTATCCGTCCTGCTATATGGGGCAGAAGCATGGACCATGACAACAGCAGATGAAGCGGCTACGCGTTGGCGATGGCGCGTACCGAAGAAGATTTAATGATGAGCTGTACGCAGACTAACATTGGAAAGCTTAAGAATTTTACAAAATAGGGACAAAACAATAAATAAAAAGGAAGATACCGATGACGTCGCCGCTGCCTACACTTTATGTCTATAGTCAAATTTATTAGTTTAGTATGACAAGGATACCGCTAAAGAATGGTACAAATAATATTTTTTAGAATAATTTAATATTTAAAACAATATAAATATGTAAGTGTGATAAATGTTTTATTAGGGTGTTACGTGTATATTTGTGATTTGTGATATTTATCATGTATTCATGTGTATATAAAAATGTGATGTAATATTAGTTTTCATTTCGGTTTTTACCACATGCTTTAATGTTTTTTTTTTTTGTTGTTTTTCCTAAATAAACAGATATCCCCCTGAAGAAGCTAGAGAGACTAGCGAAACGTCGGGTAGAAAGATGAAATAAAGTTTTTATTTTGCATCTAAAATACATTGGTCAAAAAAGCCTAACCAAAATTTAATATTAGGTTTTAATTTAGAAAATTTTAAAAAAAAGTGCCACTGCTATTTTTCTGTATTTGTGCATACATAAGCACCAATGTTTTGGCTAGCTTTTATTACTTCTTACAATATATGGCTATTCCGAATAGCATCTTTCAACACATATGACCTTTTCAAAGAATTGTATCGATGATACCTACAACACGCGGTCACATTTGAAGTATACTACACTGCAATTACTAACTTTGACAGTCAAGGTTTTTGAGAAAACTGACAATGAAGGCGATACAACTCCGATACCGATTTGTCCCCAAGCAAAATTTGAAAATGTATGAAGGAAAATCGCAAATCAATTAGTTCTTAAGCTGTTCAGATCACATATCCATTGCTCGGTGGAAGCGAAAGCTTTTCGAAAATGAACAGGCGTGCCGAATTACCAAATAGCTCTTAGTCTATGCAGACTAACTAAAATTCATAAAGTACTTACAAAAGATATGCATAGCAGCATACCCAAATCATCATGCGATTAAGGATCATACAAACAAACTAAACAGATTGAAACCATTTCATACTTGCCAGAAAATATTACAGCTCATAAAATCAGTCACTTGTAGAAACTAATTTTGTTTTTACTTCTTTATCAACTTTCTGCTGCGGTTTCAGTGGATATCAATTTGCGATATAACGTTTCCGGGCAGAGTTTTGCTGTGGGTTCGTATTAAAAAACTTTACAGATATAAGCGATACCGGAAACTCATGGCATTTGATATGTGATATATTTTTAATACGTATATGATAATGTATGCATATGTGTATATGTATAAACTTGGATACATATGCATGTGTTAAGTACACTAATGCATTCACAAATTGTATTTATAGAAACATACACATACTATGTATGCAGTGGCGTAGTGAGGGGGTTTGTAGAGGGCATCTTGCCCCGGACGCTACTCACAGGTGGACGCCAAATGGTCCGCAAAGCAGAACTTCCTGGATAATTTGTATTTGTATTATAACTGATTTCTGGAAAATATTACTTCGCAGTAGAAAAGAAATTGAACCTTAACCTTCGTTAGAATACTTACTTTTACAATCTCGTATGGAGAAAATGTTTTTCAAACTTGCGAGTGGCACTTCAAATATCCTTGACTATCTCAGTATCAATTGCTAGCTGCGAACGTTCATTCAGCAAATTAAAACTGATTTTGACATATTTACGATCACCGATGGGCCAAGGTCGCCTAAGTGACCTAACATTTTTAAGCGTAGAAAAATAAAAATTTTGAATGATAAATTTTGATGATATCATTGATATATTTGCTTACTCAAAGGCAAGGGAAATTTGCACATAGATATTAGTTTTACTAATGTATTATAATTATATTATTATTAAAGACTTATTTGAGTCTACTTATAGATGATATCTTCAGCCTACAACTTTATTGGTTTATGAATAAAATATTATTTTGTGTCGGTCGCAAGAAAACCTCACTACGCCATTGAATGTATATACATTTAACAGTCACTTTTAGTATTTTCAAAGCATAGATAAAACATAAAATGGTAATTTAAATGATTATTATTATAAAAAGTAGGTGTATTTATTTTAAAAACAGAATTTTATTGTACTCAATTGATAGATAAATTTATACCACATACTATTTCAGCGAATGTTTACTGCGATTCTGATTTGAAAAACATATATTTGCTTCTTCGGAACACTGAAACTTTACATTTTTAAAGTAGCTTTTTTTCATTCTCCTACGCGCTGCACATCATCATCAGGGAGTCTAAGTTACTTATACAAGTTTTTGTTTTAAGTTTTCTGTACAAATGATAAACTCCGGCTAGGGAAATGAGTATTCCTATCGTTACTTGTATCTAGAAGCAGATGAAAGGGAGACCTCCACTGAAGTGGGAGAAATAGGTAAAGGAAGAATTGATCTCCCTTGATATTCCCAATTAGCATCCGTTATCGCGATATAGGAATGGCTTGCGCAACGGCCAAAGTTGTGTAGGCTACGCGCCAATTAATATTGATGATATAAAAAAATCGGACTCCCTGATGAAGATATGAATAGAGAATCGAAATGTTATTTAAATTTAACGGTTTTTTCCGCCAGATGATGCTAGTACATATTGACAGATGTGTATCAGAAACATGGAAGATATGCATAAGTGCATACCAAAAATAGAGGATTTGCAAAACTAGAACTAAAAAATAAAATTATCATAACAATAGCCGTGTTTTTTTACACGCGTATACGTTTCGTTTGCGCGTGAAAAAACGCCTATCCTCGCTTAGATAATGCTTAGGAGACCCATCTAGCGGCTGTGGTTAAACAACTAGCTACAGCAACAGGGTGTACCGAAAAGCGGAGACACAACGCTCTGATGGCCATAGGGTATAACATATAGCTGAATCAGTTGCGATGAATTGTGGACACACATAGAATACATAGAATTAGTGTACAGGGTGAAACAAAGACACATATTTCAGTTACATCTGAGTATTGAAATTTAGTAGGACAAAATTTATGCGCAGCAATTTCAGAAGTGTATTTAAAGTTTGTCGCTTAGCAGTCCATATAAAGTTTAAGCGTAAACGGATATACGCGTGTTAAAAAACACGGCTAATAGTAAGATAAAATTGTTAGGCCTTGAGCTCAATTCGAACCCGCGATCTTACAAGTCAGTAGGCCGATATAACAACAAATATTGTTAGAACTAAAAATGTGAAAAATTAAAAAAAAAATAGTGAAGGAATTCATGCAAATATTTGTACTACTATTCCAATAGTTCCTGTACTATGCTAATAATGGCTTGTATATTATACCGAAGGTCCCAAAATTTTTTCATTTCCTGTTAAGCAGATTCCGTTGAAAGAGGGCATAAAACTATAGCTACTGCAAACTTTTGCACACAATAAGGACTACAACTTAAAGACACAAAACCACCGTTATCCATGAGTCTATCCTTACGAATCACATGCTCGAAAAAAAAAACACTAACTCTGACGAAATAACCTTAAATACTGGATAACAAACACAAAACAAACACGAACCTACGTCAAACAAATACGGAGCTGCAAACAAATACATAAAACAAATAAAAAAAAATGTAAGGCGCGATAACCTCCGAAGAGATCTAAGGCCGAGCTTCTCTTCCAATTTGCGTCGTGCTCCTCTTGATTTTTCCCTACAAATTGGCCGGACGGGACCTACATGTTTTATGCCGACTCTGAACGGCATCTGCAAGGCAAATGAGTTTTCACTGAGAGCTTTTCATGGCAGAAATACAATCGGAGCGCTTGCCAGACACTGCCGAGGGGCGACCCCGCTTAGAAAAATTTTCTTCTAATTGAAAATTCTTATTTCTAAAATTTTAATGTTGCTTTGCCCGGGAGTTGAACCCAGGGCATATGGTGTGATAGGCGGAGCACGCTACCATCACACCACGGTGGCCGCCAAAAAACAAATAAAATAATTTAAAAAAAATGTTTAAGTTAAACGGTTTTATTGAAAACAATACTTGAATGAAATAATAATAATACTAAAAACTAGAAAATAATTAAGGAGGTCCTAGGTACTAGTCATCACACTCCTCATCAATCTAGGGCGTTGATCAGACAATTAAATAAAAGCATTGGGCGCGTGAAATTTCTAAAAATGTGAGGCGTAGCATAACCTGATTAAGGTTCAGTTGGCCTTACTTTTGACTATCAAAATTTGACGCGTCCAACGCTTTTATTTAATTGTCTGATCAACGCCCTAGATTGATGAGGAGTGTGATGACTAGTACCTAGGACCTACTTAATTATTTTCTAGCTTTTAGTATTATTATTATTTCATGTAAGTATTGTTTTCAATAAAACCTTTAACTTAAAAATTTGTTTTTTTATTTTCAAGTTTTTAGTCTTTATTTAATTGCCTATTTTTTCTCATTCTTTTTAGTTCATTTAGTGATTCATTATTAAAAGGACTCTTTCCTGACAATTTGTTACAATCATTTGTTACAATCTAAGCCCTCAATACATAATCCTTCCAAAGACTTTACTCGTTTCTGCGCCACGTACACTTGTCCCTCCTCGAACTCCAAAATAGTTTGATGTCACTTCCACCGGATTATATGTAATATTGATTCCAAACCAAATCGGACCGCAAATACGATTTTTTTTGAATATCTCGATCTTTGCGCCACATAGCGGCGATTTTTTATAGGCCGCTTTCTATTCTTGTATGTATTATGTGTTCCAAATATGAGCCAAATCGGACCACAAATACGATTTTTGTAAATATATCGATCCTTGCGTCACCTAGGGGCATTTTTTTCCATAGGTCGCTTTCTATTCTTGTATGTATTATGTGTTCCAAATATGAGCCAAATCGGACCACAAATACGATTTTTGTGAATATCTCGATCATTGTGCCATCTAGCGGCGATTTTTTTCATACGCCGCTTTCTATTCTTGTATGTATTACGTGTTCCAAATATGAGCCAAATCGGACGACAAATACGATACAACGCCAAAACCGTTTTGTTTCAAAACCAAATTCGACAAGGGAAGTCGGTAAAACAAATCGAATAAAAAGAGTACTGCTTTAAACGACGACATTCTCGATTAATTTTTACTTGTTATATATATGTAGCCATTTTATAGCAATCGCGTACCTTTTATGATTCTTAGGATTGTGCCGAACAGAAATTTTTCCGTATAATCGGATTCTGCGCAATGAAACAAAAAATTTTTTCCGACTTCGGATATCAAGTCAAATATATTATACGAAAACAGCATTGCCATAATAATTTTGATCTCAATTAAGTTTGGTGATTATAATTATGTAAAGTTATATGGTATGTATATTTTCTTCGAAATTGGATTCCCATAACACCAACCCCAAATGCTTTTAAAATTTAACTAAACGCGTTTCAGAATGAGTTGAAAAGAATTTAACTGAAAAGACCTCTATCTCAGAATTTGTTTTAAAAATGGCCTATCTGAGCATAAATTCAATACATATTGATATAAGATAGAGCATTTTAGAAAATAATTCCGAGGAAGGGGATCTTCAGCTGTGTTCTGACAAAAATGTCCATACACTGAAAACTTTGAGAACCACTCTTACACTCAAATCGTTAAAAATATTACGTTTTGGCCTTTATATAAATCAACAATTGCAGGCAGAATAACTCTCTATACGTATCGGTGACGCATGAGCAATCGGCATAACGTCAATTGATCTAATGACCACTTAAAGTGGCCACAAAGTCAGTTGAAGTAATGACTATATGAAGTGGTCATAACATCAAATTGCGAATGGGTAAAATATCAACGATATTGACATTATGACCAATCTGCTTTTCTGAACTGACCATAAAGTAAACTCATTTTTTCTCAAGGGTTCATAAGGTTAATTATTTTGTTTCGCACCTCCACGTATTAAAAATTTAACAACTGTTAAATTACCGTTACGTTTTAGTGTTTTCTCCTGGCGCTCCTTTTCTATATTCTGGTATCATTTTATTGTAAAAAAAACCCTGCGGAATTTTTTTTGCTTTTGTGCTAGTCTTAAGTTTGTGTATACAATTATAGTCTTTTTCTCGAAATAGTCATAAGTTCAAACGGAAATTTTCTAAATGGTCATAATAATTTGACTCAGAAAGGTCATAAAATAAGTTGACCTTATTACCGTTTGACGTGGTCGAGAGGCAAATCGAACTTATGGTCATATGGAGGGGACTTAACGTCAATTGAGCTTTAAGCCTTTGACCTTATGTCACCCCACATAAGAACCTTACGCTGTGACTGTAAATGTACCTTCTCATATGGATTTTCCACTTACCTTTATTTAGCGGCTTCGGATTAAGTTGTTTACGTCGGGACATTTTACGCCAAGCAAAATCCGTAATTTATTTGTAATTATTCCGATTTATTTTTAGTAAATGCTAAGAAGTTTTAAACATGGCTGGCATGTGGGTATATTATATAAGCGCAGTTTTTTGTTTTTTGTTAATGTTCAAATACAAAAATTTAGTTATTCAATTTAAAATTAAAAAAAATATTTTTCACTCAACCTTTTCAACAATTTTTTGTTTAATAAAATTTTTTTCACGTTTAAATTTTTTATATTTAATTAACGAGTTGATATTGCAGCCAATGTATATAGGTTTTGTATGCACTTTTATTAAGTTTTTTTACTTTTTCTTTAAGATAATCATTTTTTTATTGTTTCTAGTGCAAATGATAAAAATTGCAATGCGTTTTTGTTCTTGTTATAGTTTTCGTAATTATTATTATTTTTTGTTTAAATATATTGTATATATGCACACTTTATTTAAATATTTTTTAATAATCTATAAATTTTTAAATTTTTTTTTTTATTTTTGTTTCAAGAACGTTGTTTTAAATTTATTTAAACGCTTTTAGTGCAGAGTAAAAAATGTAATTAATTTTGGTTCTTTTTGTAGTTTTCATAATTTTTTTTTTTACTTTACTCTATATTTTTGATTTATTAATTTGATTTAAAATCCACAAAAATGTTTCATTTTGTTTCTTCTCTTTCTTTAAAAGAACATTTATTTTTCTAAACTTGTTTTATTGTTTTTAATGCTTTGTTTTAGTTTTCGTATTTTCTGTTTTTTAAATTCTTCATTTTCTTTCTTCTGTTTTTTGAAATTTCAAAAGAACGGCGTTTTCAAATTTTCATACTCAGCTGAGCAGAGCTCACAGAGTATATTAACTTTGTTCGCATAACGGTAACGCGTAGCGGCATAAACTAATAGAGATAGATATAGACTTCTATATATCAAAATGATCTGGGCGAAAAAAGAAATTCATTTAGCCATGTCCGTCCGTCCGTCTGTCCGTCCGTCCGTAGACACGATAACTTGAGTAAATTTTGAGGTATCTTGATGAAATTTGGTATGTAGGTTCCTGGGCGCTCATCTCAGATCGCTATTTAAAATGAACGAAATCGGACTACAACCACACCCACTTTTTCGATATCGAAAATTTGGAAAAACCGAAAAGTGCGATAATCCATCTCCAAAGACGGATAAAGCGATGAAATTTGGTAGGTGCGTTGAACTTATGACGCAGAATAGAAAATTAGTAAAATTTAGACAATGGACGTGGCACCGCCCACTTTTAAAAGTTTTGCAAGCTGTAATTTGGCAGTAGTTGAAGATATCATAATGAAATTTGGCAGGCACGTTACTCCTATTACTGTATGTGTGCTAAATAAAAATTAGCACAATCGGAAGACGAACACAGCCACTTTTAAAAAAAACAATTTGTTTAAGTCATATTTTAAAAGAAAAGTTAATATCTTTACAGTGTATAAGTAAATTATGCCAACATTCAACTCCAGTAATGATATGGTGCAACAAAATACAAAAATAAAAGAAAATTTCAAAATGGGCGTGGCTCCGCCCTTTTTCATTTAATTTGTCTAGGATACTTTTAATGCCATATGTCGAACAAAACATTACCAATCCTTGTGAAATTTGGTAGAGGCTTAGATTCTAGGACGATAACTGTTTTCTGTGAAAATGTGCGAAATCGGTTAAAGCCACGCCCAGTTTTTATACACAGTAGACCGTCTGTCCTTCCGCTCGGCCGTTAACACGATAACTTGAGTAAAAATCGTTATATCTTTACTACTTAGTTCACGTACTTATCTGAAGTCACTTTATCTTGGTATAAAATATGGACGAAATCCGACTATGACCACGCCCACTTTTCCGATATCGAAAGTTACGAAAAATGAAAAAAATGCCATAATTCTGTACCAAATATGAAAAAAGAGATGAAACATGGTAATTGGATTGGTTTTTTGACGCAAAATATAACTTTAGAAAAAAACTTTGCAAAATGGGTGTGACACCTACCATATTAAGTAGAAGTAAATGAAAAAGTTCTGCAGGGCGAAATCAAGGGTTTTGAATCTTGGCAGGAATACCGTTCGTGGTATTACATATATAAATAAATTAGCGGTACCCGACAGATGATGTTCTGGGTCACCCTGCTCACCATTTTGGTCGATATCTCGAAAACGCCTTCACATATACAACTAAGGGCTACTCCCTTTTAAACCCTCATTAATACTTTTAATTTAATACCCATATCGTATAAACACATTCTAGAGTCACCCCTGGTCCACCCTTATGGCAATATCTCGAAAAGGCGTCCACCTATAGAACTAAGGCCCACTACATTTTAAATAATCATTAACACCTTACATTTTATACACATGTCATACAAATACATTACAGGGTTTCCCTAGGTTCATTTTGCTAAATGGTGATTTTCCCTTATTTTGTCTCCAAAGCTCTCAGCTAAGTATGTATGTTCGGTTACACCCGAACTTAGCCTTCCTTACTTCTTTATTTTATTGTTTTTAATGCAAAATAAAACAAGTAAGTAAGGTTAAGTTCGGGTGTAACCGAACATTACATACTCAGTGTGAATAAGGGGAAATCACCATGTAGGAAAATGAACCTGGAATGTGTTTGTATGATATGGGTATCAAATGGCAGCTATTAAAGAATGTCTTAAAGGGGAGTGATCCTTAGTTCTATAGGTGGACGCCTTTTCGAGATATCGCCATAAAGATGGTCCAGGGGTGACTCTAGAATGCGTTTGTACGATATGATTAATGAGTATTTTAAAAGGGAGTGGGCCTTAGTTCTATAGGTGGACGCCTTTTCGAGATACCGTCATAAAGGTGGACCAGGGGTGACTCTATAATGTGTTTGTACGATGAGGGTATCAAATTAAAGGTATTAATGAGGGTTTTAAAAGGGAGTTGTTTTTGTTGTTGTTGTGGCGATAAGGTTTCTCCCCGAAGGCTTTGGGGAGTGTTATTGATTTGATGGTCCTTTGCCGGATACAGATCCATTAAGGTGCTAGCCCGACCATCTAGGGAACGATTTATATGGCCACATTAAACCTTCAGGCCATCCCTCCCTCCCTACCCCCAAGTTCCATGAGGACCTTGGAGTCACCAGAGCCTCGTCTGTTAGTGAAACAGGATTCGCCACGGATAGGTGAGGTTGACAATTGGGTTTGGAGAAGCTATATATTGCGCTGGCAACGTGAAACCGCTACACAGCCCCTTAAATCCGGTACTCTAGTCACCTCTTACGACAAGCATACCTGACCCGCTGGGGAGTGGCCCTTAGTTGTATATGTGAAGGCGTTTTCGAGATATCGACTAAAATGTGGGCCAGGGTGACCCAGAACATCATCTGTCGAGTACCGCTAATTTATTTATATATGTAATACCACGAAAAGTATTCCTGCCATGATTCCAAGGGCTTTTGATTTCGCCCTGCAGAACTTTTTCATTTTCTTCTACTTAATATGGTAGGTGTCACAACCATTTTACAAAGTTTTTTCTAAAGTTATATTTCGCGTCAATAAACCAATCCAATTACCATGTTTCATCCCTTTTTCGTATTTGGTATAGAATTGTGGCATTTTTTTCATTCTTCGTAATTTTCGACATCGAAAAAGTCGGCGTGGTCATAGTCGGATTTTTTATACCATACGGATTTTTTATACCAAGATAAAGTGAGTTCGGATAAGTACGTAAACTAAGTTTAGTAAAGATATATCGATTTTTGCTCAAGTTATCGTGTTAACGGCCATGCGGAAGGACAGACGGACGACTGTGTATAAAAACTGGGCGTGGCATCAACCGATTTCGCACATTTTCACAGAATACAGTTATCGTCATATGGGTATGATGATGGGTATGATAGGTGTCACACCCATTTTACAAAGTTTTTTCTAAAGTTACAGTTTGCCTCAAAAAACCAATCCAAACATCATGTTTCATCCCTTTTTTCGTATTTGATATAGAATTATGGCATTTTTTTCATTTTTCGTAATTTTCGATATTAAAAAAGTGGGCGTGGTCATAGTCGGATTTCGCCCATTTTTAATACCAAGATAAATTGAGTTCAGATAAGTACCTGAACTAAGTTTAGTAAAGATAAATAGATTTTTGGTCAAGTTGTCGTGTTAACGGCCGAGCGAAAGGACAGACGGTCGACTGTGTATAAAAACTGGGCGTGGCTTCAACCGATTTCACCCATTTTCACAGAAACCAGTTATCATCATAGAGTCTATGCCCCTACCAAATTTCACAAGGATTGGTAACTTTTTGTTCGACTTATGGCATTAAAAGTGTTCTAGACAAATTAAATGAAAAAGAGGGAGCCACGCCCATTTTGAAATTTTCTGTTATTTTTGTATTTTGTTGCAACATATTATTACTGGAGTTGTATGTTGACATAATTTACTTATATACAGTAAATATATTCAATTTTTTGTTAAAATGTGACTTAAAAAATTTGTTATTTTTCAGAGTGGGCGTGTTCGTCATCCTATTTTGATAATTTTTATTTGAAACACATATAGTAATAGGAGTAACGTTCCTGCCAAATTTCATCATGATATCTTCAGCGACTGCCAAATTACAGCTTACAAAACTTTTAAATTACTTTCTTTAAAAGTGGGAGTGCCACTCCGATTGTCCAAAATTTTACTCATTTTCTATTCTGCATCACAAGGTCAACCCACATACCAAGTTTCATCGCTTTATCCGTCTTTGGTAATGAATTATCGCACTTTTTCCGTTTTTCGAAATATTCGATATCGAAAAAGTGGGCGTGGCTATAGTCCGATTTCGTTCATTTTAAATGGTGATACGAGATGAGTGCCCGGGAACCTACATACCAAATTTCATTAAGATACCTCAAAATTTACTCTCGTGTTAACGGACAGACGGACGGACATGGCGAAATGAATTTCTTTTTTCGCCCAAATCATTTTGATATATAGAAGTCTATATCTATCTCGATTGGTTTATGCCGTTACGGATTACCGTTATGCGAACAAAATTAATATACTCTGTGAGCTCTGCTCAGCTGAGTATAAAAACTTGGATTTGTGTTAGTTTTCATAATGTTTTTTGTTTTTTTTTTTTTGTTTGCTTATAGTTAATCCTTTATATATTCTTTTAAGGCCCACAAATAAGATGATGTTAAGAAATTTATTGCCAGCAAAAAATATATATCTATTTTCGAATTATAATATTTAAGGACTCCAAAAATACAATTTTCACATTTTTTTTATTTTTTTCCACAGCATCCAGTTTTTATTTAATTGCATCAGTTTATTGCCAATAAATTTTTGATGTGAATATTTATAATGAATTTTTTCCATGAAAGAAAAATTGCTTTCATATCTTTGTTATTGCGCTTGTTCTCATACCTTTCACTGATTTTTTAAAATTTCTATAAAAATTCATATCATTTCAGCTTTCACTTTTCATTCCAAAGTAATGGACATGCTTTGTAATGAAAATGCTCAACTAATTCAATCAGTCGCTGATAAGGGGCGTATCATTAGAACTATTCGAACCAACAGTAATAAAAATAAAACAAACAACCAAAACAATTCAATTGCAGACCAACCGACGGCATTACAATCAGAGCACACAAACAAAAATCACCAACAACAATAAACGGTAACCACTTGATGATTTGATGTTCGCAATAATTTATTGTCAAACAGTTTTCGATTAAAAGTACATTTCATATTGTTTTTGTGGGTGGATGGCAAACACTAGACCAAACAACAGCGATTGGGTTCACACACACACACTTGAGCTCGAACAGTTGAGCGCATATGTATCTATATAGATAAAATGTATGCCCGATAAGGACGAAATCGTTAAATCACCCACAAAGTGCTTAACACTGGACCATAACGTAAATCAACGTCCAATATTGTCAAAGCGCTAAAACAAAAAAGCCGACAAAAAACTCTTCACACAAAGCTTATTTGATAAAGCGTCTTAACGTCGCGGCGAATTACTCACAACTGAACGCCAAAGTCTAAAGTGCTAGCAACGAATGCATCGAAATGCGCGAGAGCTGGCCAAAGCAAATCCAAACCAAAGCATAACAAATCGAAATCATATGAATTGAATGAATAATGATGATAATGTTGATGATGGTGGTACATTGCATGTGCACAAATGCATGTATGTGATGGCAAAAGGGGGGACAAAAACAAAACAAACTATAATATGTAGTGGCTTGGAACTAACAAAAACCCAAAAGCAGAATGTCAAAGCAAAAGTAAAGTTCAAAACAAAACAAACCGCATGAAGCACGCATGTACGTAAATTTGCAATAACAAATTGTAAGCATACCGGAACCGGATTCTCTCTGCATACCTTATGGCGCTCATTGTTTTTTTTTTTTTTGCTTTTTGTTTTGCTAAGCATTCGTCACATTCCTTTACATGCGTAGAGTGTTGACACACACGCAACACTCGCACTTCAGTTTGAGTACCGTTTGTGGATGATTGAATGACGAGAAGGAAATATGTTTAGATACAATCCACAGTAGAGTTGCCATCAACACCCGATTATTATGAATTCAATGTATTTAGTAAGACTGAAACCCTCTTATAATCGAAGAAATTTGGATGATACCAAATTTACATAACTAGCTACAGCAAAGGGTGTACCGCAAAGCGGAGGCGCAACCCTCTGATGTTGTGGTTGTAGTAGTGCTCTAATGGCCATAGTGTATAACATAAAGCTGAATCAGTTGCGATGAATTGTGGACAAGCACCACGCATTGGATGGAGTGTAAATATGATATAAGGGTAACTTATTAAAATCTCTCCAAATCTTAAGTCTACTGTACAACATTCGAGGAATGCGCTAGCCCTCTTTTTCATTTTCATCTATACCCATATATAATTTTCTCCATGGACATTGCTCCCATGAAAACTTTTATATGGGGTTTATGCGAGATTATTGCCTTAATTGCTCCTTCTGCAGTTTAATTTATTTTCCTCCAGTGTTCCCGCACAACAGCTATCTGGTAGTTTGTAGCATCTTTTTATTTCCTAATGATCCCAGTATACCATACCGCAGGCTCTATCTCTTTTTCTTAATTTGGATTCATCGGTGTACACATGTATCGCCTCGTCCTCCACTTGAGCGCTTATATGCCAGACTTCAATTTTGGCTTTAAGATCCCCATCGAAGGTAGAGGAACAAGAAGTCTGTGTGTTGAATATTTAATGGCGCTATATTACTAGGCATTGAGTCCCGCAGCAATTATTAACGCTTTGTTTCATCTATGTAAAGAGAGATTGGCGATCAATTGCAAAAACATTGCGATCAAGATTTTCACATTATCGGTAAGCAAGAAAGGCGTGGAACCAAACGCCTGCCAGCAAAGTTTCGGAGATCATGTGCAGCTTTTACGACCAAGCCAAGTTTTTTTTTAAGTGAATTAAACTACGAACATTGTTCGTTTGTTTGTTTCATTAGCCATTGAGTGTGCTTGTAATTCTCAACTGGTTAGTGAAATATTCTAAAGACATAGTTTGAATTTTTATCCCAAAGTGGGGGTTTTCAAAGCAAAATAAGGTGGCTCAACCCGCAGCCAACACCTTAAAGCCTCCAGTGCTCGCCCCCAATAAATACATAAAAGGTGTAACAGGTACATAGCGACCTCTCTCTTAAAACAATAAAATAATAAACGGTCCACTAAAAATAACAAAATAATATAATTATAAAAAAACCAATTCGCCCGCCGAAATACCAAAGCCTAAACAACTCTCATCATTAAACTTAGGGAAATGTAAGCTCATTATGGGTATTCTGAATGAAGAGTTGATTTTGAAGCGGGTTAATCTAGAAACAGCAAGTAGTAAAAGTCCGAGAAAGCATGTGGTTTTGCCAAGAGGACGGAGTTATTTTATAATATAGGGCCTTATTTTTGATAGGGATTTTCAGTTTGGCCGTAGAGTAAACTTTTCGTAGTACTATGAACACATTCAGTCTATGAGATCTCCTCACGGACCGACCAGTTCGACCTACTACGGTTTTTAACTGAGCATTAAGCTAAGATTTTTAAAATTGTTTAGCTTTAAAATCAAATGGTTTAAATTTGCAGCTGAAATCCGAAACTAGAGCTTGAAACTTTCGGGTTTAAGCCACAATAGAGGAGTCAATTTGTTTCTGTCCGCTGTAGGTCTAAATGAAAAACCATACATAATATTTTTGTTTTTAAACACGGTAACACAACGGTAACCGTCTTCATGGTGAATTTTTTCGCACGTCTGCACCGTATGATGCAGAACTGTGCAGACGCGTTACACGTAACAAACCATTCATATTTTATCATTAAAAATGGGAGAAAATGGGATCACTAACAAGTGTGCCAAAAATTAGCAAAATCAACTGTGGCTTCCCAGCATAATCTAAAAAGTCGTTTTTCTTGATTTGATATCTGTTAATGTTAATCCTTCCAGGAAATATCAATTTACCCTGTAATATCCAACACTCAGTTCATAATATCGAAATTTCTCCACCAAACAACTGCATTTTCATAACCGAATAACTCAGCGTTTTCCCAGAGTAAAAAAATTTTTTTTTAATATTTTAACTTTTGTAGCGCAAGCAATGATGTTATAAAAGAAAAAAGTCATAAAAGTTTTCATCTTTCAAAGAACACATCCGGTCGGTTATAATGTATAAAAATTAATTTCTTCAGGAAAACCTAAAGTGTTATAACTCCGAAAAAAATTGCATTTTGAATAAATATCACACGGTTTCTTTTATGCTCAGCCCTCGAAAAATTGTGATGCACTTCAGGGCCGGTTTTACGTGTTGCGATCAGTGACAGAGAACCATTTTCACTCAAACGATAACTATGCAACTGCCAAACTATTTCTAAAAATTATAATAAGTAATGGGTCTAACGTGTACTATTCGTCGCTAGTTCGCATTTGCCATTAATCCGATTCGCCATCTCAGAGCTATTGTGATTTATAAAATTAGTTTCGATCTTTTGATGATGCATCGTAACACATAATACACATTTCTAAACTCTCCGAAGGGATTGATAAGGTTAAAATGTATTTTGCCGTAAAAAATTTGTTACTACCAAACCAGCATGGCTTTGTTGTGGGAAGGTATATCGTCACAAACTTAGCCTTGTTTAGTGAATATTGCATTGATGCGTTCTCTTCAAGCCATCAAGTGGATTACATTTAAACCGTTTTATCTAAGGCTTTCGACAAGGTATCTCACAATTTGTTACTACGTAAACTTGCTTCCTTGATGAGTTTAAAGACTTGGGGTTATCTGTCACTCTTCGTTCTCTTTCAATAACTACGTAATTTCAAGCGCGTATGCTTACTTAGGTTTCGTGAGGCATAATAGCACCAACTTCTCAGATCCCTATACCTTGAAATTGCTTTACTAATGGTTTGTTCGTTCCAAACTGGAATGTGCTACATTTATTTAGAGGCCTTATCACAAGTTTGCCATCGACAGGATTGAGCAGTACAAAATATCTCCTAAAATTTTGCCTAAAGTCCTTATATCTCTCAAAGCCAATCCCTTCTTATCATTCCCGCTTTCTGGTAATTACTTTGAAACCATTACAAACCAGAAGGACAATCCTCTCTGTTTACGCGGCGTAGGCTGCCAACCGTTCCATCTCTCTTTTGTACGTACGTATATCCATGAATTTATATCTATTCCGTATCTTGTACTGTATTTTATTATGGAATTGTATTATAGTGAATTACCCGCATAATCCATGAATTGTATTTACCCTTTAAATTCCCTATTGGGAACACTAATGGACGTGTGGCAGCCTCCACCGCGAAAATCCACCAAATTTAATTCGCCGCAAATGCAGGATGGCGATCTGGCATGATCGACATCTGTCAGAAAACAACCACCTTTTGGTCTTGTAAATTTTTCATATAATTGTTGTCATCTTTGCCTGAAAAAGACAAGTTCTCCTAAATAAAGTTTTGTTTCGCGCCAATTATCTAAATACGAATATCCCGGTTGCAGAGTTTTTTTTGGAAATCAAAGTGCTGTTGAAAGATTGCGATTTGTGCTATCGTGCGAACCATCGTTTTCCTGGAAAATCATCACCTTTTCTACCAAGCAACACTGTGTGAGGAACATCCAATTTACATACGGTATTGTATTGTTATATCCATTTTATGCTCGCGTCAATTGTATATTATCAAAAACGTGAATCTTGCCATATAAACTTTGCGATAATCGCGCATCAGTACGGGTATTTCATATCGTACAACCACAGTATTTTGTTCAACCGCAGTTGTTAAAATCACCCCTCAGGGAAATAAAGAATAAACCATAACCTAATCCAAGAAAGGTGTTATCAATTTGGGCACCACATTCTCGTGTTTGAGAACTTCCTCCTAGTGTGCACTACTACGCCGGAACTGCCGAAAATTATCTGACCAACATCAGCTGTTCAATACATAGTCCAAGCACCTGTAACTACCAAGCATTTGCAGTTGGAATTCTTGGTCTACACGTACACGTATTTGTCTAATCTCATTTGAATCTGGTGTGAAGAAAGGTCATCCACAGTTTGGTAAGGAGCCTCCACGAGGAGAAGGCGTAAGCGTGATCGAGTCAGCGGATAGCCAATCATTCCACCTCAAATCGGCGATTACCGAGGTGAGTCTCTAAAGTAACTAATGGTCCTTCGTCGCCATTGACGAAACCAGCCCCTTTTAAAATAATATACATATATTAAAATATATCCCTCCCAAAAAATTTTTGGCGGCTCCCAATTATATACAATTTTCCCGCCAAAAATACAATTTTCCCGCCATAAAATATATATGTATATTCCCACCACCATATACAAACGTTCATAAAAGCGGTGTATTACAAACCGGCATATCCCACTCATACTCTTACAAAGTTAACTTGTGTCCCTTGCGGTATAATATAAATACATATCCCCCCCCCACATCTGTATTATTATTTGCGATACCCAGCAAAAAATTCGGCCACTTTCACGTAGTCTGAAATACCCAGCGGCAAATTCTGCAGGTCATCCCAACTGGTCTCAGACTACTCCCAATTAATCTAACTGGTCCTAACCTACTCACTCTTGACCGATAGGAAAGCTTCTGCCTTTGGTATTCCCTCATAAATAAACACCAGGCAGTCCCAAAAAATTCCCAAAATAGCTAAAGTAAAACTAAGCAAGTCCTTTTTTAGAATGGCTACCGTGGTCGAAAATAAATTTATATCCGAAACGGATCTCTTTTCGGATTACTGCGCTCGGTTCGGCACAACCGAGATCCAAGATAACACCGAAGCATCCCTAAAAATAAAAGATAAAAATATAGATGTGTTCTGGGAAAGGGTACAGAGCGCATATGACGCCGTCGTAGAGTCAGATGACAACGACCTTCCCGAAAACTTTAAGGCCTCAGCCTTCAATAAATACCGCGCCTGTCTTATAGCATATGAAGACACAAAGGCAAGAATAGGCGATCAGCTCCAGCTAAGGGTACTAAGCAATCCCGTCCCCACTACAACTACCACTCCCCAAGAAAGTTCCGGGATGCACCTCAAAGTACCCGCCTGTGACACCGAAGTCTTTTACGGGAGTTATGATCAATGGCCGTCCTTCCGTGACATGTTCACCGCGGTCTATATCAACCACCCCAAACTCTCAAGCGCCCAAAAACTGTACCACCTCAGGTACAAAACCCAAGGAAAAGCCGGCCAGATAGTAAAACAATTTCCACTGAGTGATGACAACTTTGCTCTGGCTTGGGAAGCTCTTAAATCCCGTTATGAAAATAAAAGAGTCCTGGTCGACAACCAAATCAAAGCCCTCATGACCCTCAAGCCCATTCCGACTGAAAACAGCGAAGACATCCAGCGATTGCAATCCTCCGTTAATAACTGTCTCCAGATATTAGCAACCCAACAAGTCTCGACAGACAGTTGGGACCCCATATTAATATATCTGGTAACCTCAAAACTGCCGGAAAATACAGTTGCGCTTTGGGAGCAATCTTTAAGCTCCAGAAGAGACCTACCGAACTGGTCCCAAATGGATCAGTTTTTGACTACTCGCTACGAGATAGTGGAAAGGGTGGATCAATGGCGACCAGCCAAAACCCGATATAACCCACCCTCCACTAATTTCTCAAAGCCTCCCACAAGTCAAAACAATCCCCAGTTCAGGCAGGCTCAAACCCCTAACCAAAGCCGCAACCCCCCGCAGAACAACAACTACTCTCAAACTCGCACAAATGCTCATATGGCCGAGCATCAAAAAGTATACGCCTGCAGAAAGTGCAAGCAGAACTCCCACAAGCTACAAAGCTGCTTGCATTATAAAAAGCTGGCAATCCCCGAACGGAAAAAATTCGTGAGAGAAAGCAATCTCTGCGAAAACTGCCTGTCACAGACCCACCTCGTAAAAGATTGCACAAGCACAGGAACGTGTCTATACTGCCAAGGTCGCCACAACTCCACCCTCCACGATACCGGAATATCACACCAAACCAATGGTCCTCGAAGAACGGCAGCCCAAGTAGCAACTACTCAGGACGTTACCATCCCAGATCCCAACGAGGAACTTCCAACCACCTCAAACGCTGCCCGCATCCAATCTTTGCATGCGGAAAATGATAGCAAGATCATTCTCCCCACAGCGATAGTGTCCATAGAACACCGAGGGGACTGCTTCAGGCTCAGAGCCTTAGTGGATCAAGGGTCAGAGCGTAGCTTCATCTCGTCGAAAGCTCAAATCAAGCTAGGCCTCCCATATACCCACTCCCTATTTGAAATATCGGGAATGGGAGGCGGAGTAGTACAAACCTCCAACAAGCTATGCTCACTGACCCTAGTCTCAAATGACCACAAGGTAAAAATAAAGGCCCAGGCAATCGTGCTACCTCGGCTCACTAGGCAACTCCCAACACTCACGCTAAATAACGACCAAATGCGGAAATGGTCCCATCTCAAGCTAGCAGACCAGAACACTCATAACCCCTCCCAAATTGATCTGGTATTAGGCAGTGATCTTATCCCACAAATAATGCTAAATGGCATAGAAAAGATCTCGCCCACACTGCTAGCACAAAACACGATATTTGGCTGGATAATAAGTGGCCAAACCCCCGAAAAGGTCGGATCACACTCCTCTCAAGCGTGGGAAGTGACGAATGTCCAGCTGAATGAACAGCTAAGGCAATTCTGGGAAATCGAAGAAATACCCAGAGTGCGAGTGGAAACCCCAGAAGATAAAATGTGCGAAGACTTTTATCAAAGCACAACCACTCGCATGGATGACGGTCGATATATGGTTCGGCTCCCCTTTAAACCAACATTCCCGAACGATGTCGACCTAGGTCAGTCCCGTACTGCAGCCCTACGACAGTTCCACGGCATGGAACGTTCCCTCTCAAAAAAGGGCGATCTCAAGCAGCAATACGACCAGGTACTCGAGGAATATCTGTCCCTAGGCCACATGGAAGAATGCAGTCCCAATGAAATAGAATCCCTGGGTAAATACTGCTCATTCTATCTCCCTCACCATGCAGTCGTAAGGCCAGATAAAAAGACAACAAAAGTCAGAGTTGTGTTCAACGCCTCCAAAAAGTCGGGTTCCGGTCACTCCCTCAACGATGTTTTATGTACCGGACCAACCCTCCAACCCGATCTCCGACTTATGTTGCTGAAATGGCGAACATATAAATATGTGTTTAATGGCGACGTCGAGAAAATGTACCGCCAAATTCTCTTGCACCCCGATGACCGAGACTACCAACGGATAATATTCCGAACCCCCGAACACAGTCCAATAAAGGACTACAAGTTAAAAACGGTCACCTTCGGGGTTAACTGCGCGCCTTTCCTGGCTATTCGCACTCTACACGAGCTGGCGAAAGACATAGCCGATTCCCATCCACGCGCAGCCCCAATACTAAAATCCGAGACGTATGTTGACGATATTTTATCTGGCAGTCATGATCTTCAATCAGCCGAGCAATCCCTAACAGAGACCATCGACGCTCTCAATTCAGCCGGCTTTCCCCTAAAAAAGATCACGGCAAACCATCCCAACATCCTCCAAAAAATATCGAAAACTGATCTGCTGGAAACAAATTTTCTCGAGTTCGAAAAGACTAGCACCGCCAAGACCCTGGGCATCCAGTGGAACGCCCTAAGGGATACATTCTCGTATACCGTCGACTCAAATCCGGCATCCACTGCAGCCACGAAGCGGCAAATCCTCTCCTCTATTGCGAAACTTTTCGATCCCGCAGGGTGGCTGACGCCCATAATAATCCAAGCGAAGATGCTCATGCAAGAATTGTGGTTAGATGGGACCGAATGGGACGAGCAGGTTAAACCCATCCGTCTAGCCAAATGGGCGCAGTTCTCTCAAAACCTTCCCTCTATCTCAGCCATCCAGATACCCCGATGGATGAATTTTACGCCCGATCAATACGTTGAGCTCCACGGATTCTGCGACGCCTCAGAAAAGGCTTATTGCGCAACCCTGTACCTAAGAAGTACCGTCGGTACTCAGGTCCACTCTCACCTTGTAGTGTCCAAAGGCAAAGTGGCTCCTCTCAAAACTATTAGTCTGCCACGCCTGGAGCTATGCGGAGCGCTCTTATTAGCAAAATTAGTCGCAGTAGTCCAACCCCATCTCGGCCTAAGTCAAAAAAAATTAATCATGTGGTCCGACTCGGAAATCGTGCTAGCCTGGATGGAAAAGCCACCCCACTCGTGGAAAACTTACGTCTCTAACCGAACAGCGCAGATCATAGACCTCGTTGGAAATGTCCCTTGGCGACATGTGCGAAGCAAAGACAACCCCGCGGATCTTGGAACCAGAGGATGCAGCCCCGACGATCTCTCTAACTCGTCGCTATGGTGGAATGGTCCAGAGTGGCTTTCCCGACCCCCCGAGGACTGGCCAACACCAACGGTCAGAAATGTTGTACCCCCCGAACTTCGCCGAGTCGAATCACTGCATGCAGCGGAAAAGTCAGAAGACTTCTTGGAACGGTTCTCCTCTTATTCCCGCGCCCTACGCGTAACAGCGTACATGTTGAAATTTGTAACTCGGCTTAGAAATGCTGTAGGAGGCAATCGTACCCCTAGCGAATCCGCCCTCTCTTACGCCGACGTCATGCGCGCGAAAACCCGTCTGCTGAGCTTGACTCAGTCGAGATTCTTCGCTTCCGAAAGAGCCTCTCTCGAAAATTCAAAACCAATCGGAAAGCGAAGTCCCCTACTGGCCCTTGACCCCTTCCTGGATACAAACGGGATTCTCCGGGCCAACGGAAGATTAGTAAATGCCGACATGACCTACAATGAGTGTCATCCCATCATTCTCCCCGAAAAGGCTAGATTTACTACCCTTTATATAAGGTTTGTACACGAGAGCTTCCTCCATGCGGACCTCCGCCTCCTGCAACAAGCTATGAGGCAGGAATTCTATACCCCCCGACTCAAACCTCAGCTGAAAAAATGTATATTCCAATGTAAAGTCTGCACCATTCATAAGCGACAAACGCAATCCCAAATAATGGCAGCTTTACCCCCCCAACGATGCACTTTCGCGCCCCCCTTCACTACTACTGGCGTAGACTTCGCCGGCCCATTTCACATCAAAGCTTCGATGCTCCGATCTCCAACCCTCGTAAAAGGTTATGTGGCCGTTTTCGTTTGCTTCACTACCAAGGCGATCCACCTGGAATTGTGTTCGGATCTCACTAGCAAGGCTTTTCTCGCTGCCTTCGCCCGGTTTGTAGGGCGTCGAGGTTACCCGAAGCAAATGATGAGCGACAACGGCACAACATTCATTGGTGCTAAGCGAGCTACCGAAGTAGAGTTCGTCACCTTCCTCAACGAAGTCTCGACAGATATTGTCAAAAAGTATGCGCCACAAGGCATCGATTGGAAATTTATACCCCCAGGCGCACCCCACATGGGCGGATTATGGGAATCTGCCGTCAAAAGCTTTAAAACCCATCTTAAAAGGGTCGCCGGAACGCACAGCTTCACCTTTGAAGAATTCTCAACTCTATTAATTCGCATCGAGGCCGTTCTCAATTCTCGCCCTATCTCCCCGCTTTCCCAGGACCCAGCGGATCTCACCGCCCTCACACCTGGCCACTTTATCCGAGGCGCACCCCTTCTCGCCATCCCCGAGCCGAACCATGAACACCTCTCTATGATCAACCGTTGGGACCGGTTGAAAGTTTTACATCACCAATTCAGCAAACGCTGGAAGAATGACTATCTCATGGAGTTACACAAGCGTTATCGATGGCAAACCGCTCAACCTCCCCCTAAAATCGGCGATCTAGTCGTCATTAAGGAAGATAACCTACCCCCTACCGAATGGCGCCTAGGACGCGTGGAAGACACCCATATAGGAAGAGACGGCCATATCCGAGTCGTCGACGTACGCACGCAAAATGGTGTGCTCACCAGGCCTATCACAAAATTGTGTTTCCTGCCACCAGCGGAATTCGACTCAGAACCCCACGGTTCCCTCCCATCTCCCCAACCAACTACAGTCCACTAAGATTACCTATCGATACCATCTCAGAGCATAACTTAATCATCCCGTATCTCTCACAGGCAGTCCCTAACCTGGCGTTTCCTCTCAGACATACCACTAATACGCATTCATATTCTCTTTCACAGATGGATCGTCAGCGCCCTCCGGTTCCCGCACCACGCCGCTCGCTTGAATCGCGAGTCGTAGTGCCCACAGCCCCGCCACGACACACCAATACCGCGATGGCCGACTACCGGAAATGCCGATTGTGTATGCGGCATCACGCCCTCTTGAGGTGCCCTGCCTTCTTGGCCATGCAACCGCAACAACGCGCACTAATCGCTAGGGCACATCAATATTGCACCAACTGCTTGGCGCTGTCCCATCGCACCGACGAGTGCACCTCCACCGAACGCTGCCGGGTCTGCGGGCATCCCCATCATACCCTATTACACCGGGAAACCGGAGGTCGCCACCCGTCATATGCCGTTCCACCACAGCAGGAGGCTCGTCCGACATCACGCCGCCCGGAGCTGCACCGTCGCATTCCCGCAGCTCATCGTCGACATCGCCAGCCACCAGCCACCCAGCGTTCTTCGAACGCATGTCAACCTCAACGGCCATCAAATGTCGAAAATCGCACTATACGATGCACCGCCACCGGATTGCGCACGTCAACTTACAAACATAAAGTTGGAAAAATATTAATTCAAGAAGCAGTTCGGGCTCTGACCGAGCTGCAGCACACATTAGGCGCTTAGTACGCCTAGGCGGGCCAGGATGTTTACGCGGCGTAGGCTGCCAACCGTTCCATCTCTCTTTTGTACATACGTATATCCATGAATTTATATCTATTCCGTATCTTGTACTGTATTTTATTATGGAATTGTATTATAGTGAATTACCCGCATAATCCATGAATTGTATTTACCCTTTAAATTCCCTATTGGGAACACTAATGGACGTGTGGCAGCCTCCACCGCGAAAATCCACCAAATTTAATTCGCCGCAAATGCAGGATGGCGATCTGGCATGATCGACATCTGTCAGAAAACAACCACCTTTTGGTCTTGTAAATTTTTCATATAATTGTTGTCATCTTTGCCTGAAAAAGACAAGTTCTCCTAAATAAAGTTTTGTTTCGCGCCAATTATCTAAATACGAATATCCCGGTTGCAGAGTTTTTTTTGGAAATCAAAGTGCTGTTGAAAGATTGCGATTTGTGCTATCGTGCGAACCATCGTTTTCCTGGAAAATCATCACCTTTTCTACCAAGCAACACTGTGTGAGGAACATCCAATTTACATACGGTATTGTATTGTTATATCCATTTTATGCTCGCGTCAATTGTATATTATCAAAAACGTGAATCTTGCCATATAAACTTTGCGATAATCGCGCATCAGTACGGGTATTTCATATCGTACAACCACAGTATTTTGTTCAACCGCAGTTGTTAAAATCACCCCTCAGGGAAATAAAGAATAAACCATAACCTAATCCAAGAAAGGTGTTATCAATTTGGGCACCACATTCTCGTGTTTGAGAACTTCCTCCTAGTGTGCACTACTACGCCGGAACTGCCGAAAATTATCTGACCAACATCAGCTGTTCAATACATAGTCCAAGCACCTGTAACTACCAAGCATTTGCAGTTGGAATTCTTGGTCTACACGTACACGTATTTGTCTAATCTCATTTGAATCTGGTGTGAAGAAAGGTCATCCACAGTTTGGTAAGGAGCCTCCACGAGGAGAAGGCGTAAGCGTGATCGAGTCAGCGGATAGCCAATCATTCCACCTCAAATCGGCGATTACCGAGGTGAGTCTCTAAAGTAACTACTCTCCTTGTCCTTCATTTTCGGAGTTGTTAATGGAGATATTGATTACTCCCCTTTACTGCATGCGGTTCATTTTCTTATTCCAACGAGGTCTCTTCGTTCTCATAACCCTTTTTAAATTAAACATAAGTCTACAAACTATGCGATAAATGCTCCATTGTCACACTCTATACGTGAACTTAATGAGATCTCTAATTCTATCATGCTTGATTTTTCTTATCCAAAGTCTGTTTTTCTTAATTTACTCAACTCCGTTTTGTAATCAGGGTTAGTTATTCGTTTTAGTCACTAAGACCCATTGTAGTTTTTGACTTTTCGAAAAAAAAAAACAAATACGGGCCCAGAAAATTTACCGCAATCTTTCATTTTGTTACTTTGACTCATTTCTACTGAAAGTCTGGCCACACTATGCTTATGTCTGCAGCGCGACGCCGTCCACTCGTAATAGCGCAACAGCATATCCGGTGTATAGCTTTGCTGTGGAATGTATGTGTTCACTCAATCAACCAACAGATGTCGCCTAGCTGTGTGGGAGCTATCGTATAATACAAACATCCATACACACATTTTCTAATTAGTATTTTTATATAAAGTAACAATCAAGGTATATTTTTATTTAATTTTTTTTAAAAGTACCTACCAATTTTCGCAACGGTGAAATGTTAAATTTGAACCAGGGATATTCAAATGCACATTCTGGCGGACATTACATCTTTTATTTTTTAATTCCACGCGCATTTCCATATTTTCTATAAATTTTCTTTATAATGAGCCAAGGGTATTAATTTCGGCATTTCTGATTCATAAATCTTTTCCACTTTGCTAACTATTAATCCCATTTCATTTGCGTATTTAGTATGAGCTTCCTTCGCGAATTCTTTTAATTTTTTTTTTTATTTCAAAATTGTATTTAATGCATATGCCATGGTAATTTCCACTGCAAATGCACCTCACCGTTCATATGCAAATCCATTAGTTCAATGGTGATTCTAGATTTTTTCCACATTCATATATTTTAAAAAACGCTGACAGTAACGGAAATAATGTATATCCGGTTCAGTTCTTTTGTTTTATTACCAATTTATTTTATGTGGTAACGAAAAAGGACAATTGGAAATATTTAGCTCGTTAGTATAAAAATAAAATATGTAAGCAAGCAAAATTAGTTTCACATTGTTTGACACGAATTTTAGTGAGTGTGTGTGTAAAGTTGTGTGAATGTGTAAAGGTAAGCCGGTGTGACACATGGGGCATGTGATAATTTCTAACGACTGTATAAGTCTGGAGTAAAATGAGGTAGTTGTTAGATGCAGGGCACCTTTCGGGTACGCACAACCGGGTCTCTTTGTTAATACGAAACTTTTTTTTTCAATCCCGTATCTGTTGTTGTAGCAGTGCTTCGCCCCATCCAATAGGTGCGACCTCTCACAAATTGTCATCAATATCCTCCAAGGAAACTTGCAGTTTCAACAGGGTTGGACCAGAGTGAGAGGGGTGTTAGAGGCTTTGGTTCCACATTGCAATTAAATTTGCTTCGTGTCATGTGGGGCACATTGCAAGCAGGACATACATTATATATGTCGGGTTGATTCTGTATAGTTAAGAGTTTAACTTGTTACAGTATCCAGGTCGAAGTTGAGCTAGAGTGATGCGCACCTCCCTAGGTAGATGCTTTCCTCTTCTGTGAGTTCAGAGTATTTATCTTTAAAAACTGGGTTCGCCGGGCAATTCCTAGCATAGAGGTCCGACGCCTTTTTGTGGATATCACTGAAGACCTGCTTGTGTTTCTTTTTTTCTTCACACGGCTGTATTCTCAGATGCCGTATTTCCTCATAATTCTTGCGAAGATGACTTCTCAAGGCCCTGGGAGGAGGCGCCTCTTCAATCAGATGTCTGTTGGTATGCCCAGGTTTCTGGGTATTCAACAGAAAAAGTTTGCTCTGCATTTAATTTCTATCCCTAATGGGCAGTACTCTCGCCTAACTTTGTAAGTGGTGTTCTGGGGACATAAAAAGACAGCCCGTTCGATTCTGAGAGCAGTGTTTTGGCAGGCCTTTAATTTCTTCCAGTGAGTAACCTTTTGGCTTGGCGACAATATCGGGAACGGGTAGCATGCAAGCGGGCGGCCAATTATCTTTTTTGACTTTACTCCAAGTGCTGCCGACCAGAGATTGGAAGATTTTATTACGGCTATGTATTTTAGTTAAAAATGCTGTTGCTTGCTAGCCAAAATGTAGATCCTGATCTAACGTCAGACCTAGTATTTTGGGTGTAAAACAGTCGAAAGCGTAATGCCATCGACATGGATATCCAATATAGTCGACGTGACACGCTTCCCAATGTACCGGAACGACAGGGGATTTTTCCCGAACATGGTCTGTCATTTCGGTGTAACTCCATTCAATGTGTAACCCCAATTAGTTTAATCCAGTATCTCGTATTGTGTGGTGTACTAAAGACTTACGGTATAGAGTTCGAAAGAGCTTGGAAGCTGCGATCGACTTAGCCGACTGGAAGCGAGCGCCAGGCATGGGCTCGTTAGGTTGTGAAAGCCGGTCAAGAGTAACTCTCGACAATGCAACAGGTTTGATGCGAAAGAGCCTACATACAGGAAAAAGAGACTGCGATCGTCGAAGGGGGTCAGACCTAAGCTGAGTATGCAGCACCATCGATTAAAATTACAAATTTTAGGTTCTGGCCATTCTTCTAAGTTATTGGGTTAATATTTAACCAATAACTATAAGAAGATTATTTGAAAGAGAATCGTCTGCCAGAAACCAGCGGAGCTTACCTTTAATCACATTGCTTATAGGATGCAGTTTGCCACAGCATACAATAATAAGGCGATGAGGGAAAAATGGTATTGTTCTGTTATAAGAAGGACGCGAATTCGTAAGAAGGCCGATCAATACAGAATACATCCCTAAGTTCACTGGAAAGATCGTGAAATATGGTGGTGTTTTCGCCATGGCTTGACCCTATTTCTCATACTATATCAATTTCTTTATACAAATACCTACCCTTGAGGGTACTGTGCCTCCAAACGCCGAAGACAACATTCAGCTCAGATGGATTTATCTGCAGGATAATATGGAAAAAACGTACCAGAAAGCGAGTGAAATCAAAGTTCAGCGATAAGAAGGTCGAAGTTATCGAACTACCAGCACAATAAACGGAGTTAATTCAACTGATAATCTGGGTGGATTGTGAGAAATGTGGTAAGAGTTGCTAGCCATTAAAGATGCGAAGAAAGTTAGGAAAAAACATTTCAAAATTGGTGAACTATATCCACGGAAAGATGTAACAAGCTGATGGACCCCCCTCCCCTCGAAAGTGCAACGCTTTGACCGGCACATGTAGCTGATAGGATTAGCTAATTACCTACGTTTAGTTACCTACCTTAAGTTTCAATTCAAGCTTTCCACAGCCAATGAAATTAACATAAGAATTGAAACATTTGCGAAGAGAATAGAAGTTTCCGAGTGAATATCTGCCATGAAAAGCTTCTCAAGTGAAAACTCATCTGCCTTGCATATGCCGCTCGGAGTCGGCATAAAACAAGTAGGTACCTTCCCGCCAATTTGTAGTAAAGAGGGTTATGGCGTTATAGCCAGAAATAGATTTTTTTTTTCATTTCTTGGCGGTAACTTTTCCACAGCTTCGGCGGCTTCTTATCGATAACAACCGATACCGATAACTTTATGTCTTATTATTGGCTATATTTATATCTATAGCCAATTCTCATCGTCGAGCTATCGGTTTGTTGTCGGCTTGTTATCGACACTAAGGTGTCATTGATTTTATATTAAAGTATTTTCAGTATCTGCTGGACAACCAGCCGATGACTGGTAGATAACAAATCGATAACAAATTGGTAACACTACACCGATAATCTATAACTTTTCGATAAAAAATCGATAATTTTTCGATAACAAATCTATAAAGCACCGATAGCTTGTTGATAAGTGGTCAATAACTTTCCGATAGAAAATCGATTTCTTTTTGATAACATTAATTTTTCCTAAACCGATAACTCGTCGATAAAAAATCTGTAAGTCATCTACTATCAATAACAAATTTAGAACACTTCAATAAAAACTCCCGTTTGTGTCTCATCGATAACACACCTTTAATTAATCGATATTTTTTCGATAAGATATGGATAACACGCCGATAGCGCGATAACAAACCTGTAACTCTTCTTTTTATACACAGCTGAGCAGAGCTCACAGAGTATATTAATTTTGTTCGCATAACGGTAATCCGTAACGGCATAAACCAATCGGGATAGATATAGACTTCTATATATCAAAATGATCTGGGCGAAAAAAGAAATTCATTTAGCCATGTCCGTCCGTCCGTCTGTCCGTTAACACGATAACTTGAGTAAATTTTGAGGTATCTTGATGAAATTTGGTATGTAGGTTCCTCGGAACTCATCTCAGATCGCTATTTAAAATGAACGAAATCGGACTATAACCACGCCCATATTTTCGATATCGAAAAACCGAGAACAATTGCGATAATTCATTACCAAAGACGGATAAAGCGATGAAACTTGGTAGGTGGGTTGCCCTTATGACGCAGAAGAGAAAATTAGTAAAATTTTGGACAATGGTCGTGGCACCGCCCACTTTTAAAAGCAGGTAATTTAAGACTTTTACAAGCTGTAATTTGGCAGTCGTTCGAGATATCATGCTGAAATATGGCAAGACTTTACTCCTATTACTATATGTGTACTAAATAAAAATTTGCAAAACCGGATGACGAACACGCCCACTTTTTCAAAAAAAATTTTTTAAGTCAAAGTTTAACAAACAATTTTATAAATTTACAGTATATAAGTAAATTATGTCAACATTCAACTCCAGTAATGATATGGTGCAACAAAATACAAAAATGAGAGAAAATTTCAAAATGGGCGTGGCTCCGCCCTTTTTCATTCAATTTGTCTAGAATATTTTTAATGCCATAAGTCGAACAAAAATTTACCAATCCTATTGAAATTTGGTAAGGGTATAGCTTTTATGACGATAACTGTATTCTGTGAAAATGTGCGAAATCGGTTGAAGCCACGCCCAGTTTTTATACACAGTCGACCGTCTGTCCTTCCGCTCGACCCTTAACACGATAACTTGAGCAAAAGTCGATATATCTTTACTAAACTTAGCTCACGTACTTATCTGAACTCACTTTATCTTGGTATTAAAATGTGCGAAATCCGACTATGACCACGCCAACTTTTTTGATATCTAAGATTTGAAAAATGAAAAAAATGCCATAATTCTTTACCAAATACGGAAAAAGGGATGAAACATGGTGATTGGATTGGTTTTTTGACGCACAATATAACTTTAGAAAAAACTTTGTAAAATGGGTGTGACACCTACCATATTAAGTAGAAGAAAATAAGAAATGTCTGCAGGGCAAAATCAAAAGCCCTTGGAATCATGGCAGGAAAACTTTTCGTGGTATTACATATATAAATAAATTAGCGGTACCCGACAGATGATGTTCTGGGTCACCCTGGTCCACATTTGGTCAATATCTCGAAAACGCCTTTACATATACAACTAAGGGCTACTCCCTCTCAAAACCTTCATTAATACATTTAATTTGATACCCATATCGTACAAACACATTATGGAGTCACCCCTGGTCCACCTTTATGGCGATATCTCGAAAAGGCGTCCACCAATAGAACTTTATTTATTTAAAATCTTGTAGACTTAATTTCTTAAATTTCTTAAATTACATCTATGAGATCTCTTTATGTTGTTGCTAATTGATTTTTGTTTTTAAATCATTAAATTGCCTTTTAGGCATTGTTTTGCAGTAGTTGAACAATAATTTCTTAAATTGATTGATATTTAGACATTGTTTTATATCATTTGATAGCTCGTTGTATTCTCTTATTCCATACTAATATATTTTTTTTTTTCGAATTCCGATCTTACAGCTGGCAAATGAAAATAGTTTCTATTTCTCCTTTGATAAGCATGGACCTCATTATTATATAACACGCGGTCGTTCAAATATGTCGGCAGGTTACCTAGTTTAATATTATGTATAAATTTTAAAGTGTAGTACACAGTGAGTTCTTTCACACTCAGCCAATTTAGGCTATTAGGCATTTCGTGTATTGCAGTATCATATCGTTTTTTGAGGATGAAACGCATGGCTTTATTTTGCTTCACCTGTAGTTTTGTAATGCTAGAGTCCGGTAAAGTTAATAAAATTGTAGGGCAATATAAGAAGTGCGGTTCTACAGTACACCTATAGAACATTATTTTGTAATATTTGCTCACGTGCTTGCACGTTCGCAACATAAATCCAATTTTTTTTATATATTTGCCTCTATATATTTCAGATGCCCATCGAACTTGAGTTTCTCATCAATTATTACTCCTAGGTATTTCATTTCATCAACCCTTTGTATAGTACTATTCGTCATTTTTAGGGTAATATTGCCTTCTGTTATTTTTCATGATCATCCATTTTGTTTTTTCAATATTGTTGCAAGTTTATAGAAATACCTTATGAAACAAAGCAAGTTAATGTAAATTTTTAGAAACTTAGAGATCTATTGTAAAACATTCATTCAATAAAAAATATTAGATAAAGCAAGAGCAAGCGTGCACACGGCGGAGAAGCAACGCACAAGCACATATCTTATCTGAAATGCTCCTAAAGGTATGCAATTGTGATTGCGGAAGTGTCGCTCACACATACATGCGCATGGGGTATGAGAGAAGCTATAAAAATTATACATCTGTAGTAGTAGCTGAGAAATTTATAACTAACTAGTAAGTTCTGGAATTAGAAAAGCCTAGAAATATGCTACGAGGAGGTCGGAAAGTATAAAAGGGCGACAACAGTGGAGGCGAGAAATTAGTTTCATTTGAGCTATCAACCAGTTTGGTTTAATTAAGCAAGCTATTCGTTGCAAAGTATGTGTTATTGTGAAGTACTTTAATAAAGGTCATTTTTTCCATTATTCAATATTGGAGTTATTTATTCAACAGTTTAGCGATACGAACGTTAGCAGAAGATTGCAAATAAGGGGAATTGCAGTAAATTCGTAACAATTGGTGTCAGAAGAGGAATTGTTGAATAAATTCCGAAGAATTCGAATACAACTTGGACATGCCAAAGTTAAGTGAATTGAAGATCCAGCAACTGAAGAAGGAGTTGGAGAGCCGTAGATTGAATACAACCGGCATTAAACTAGAACTTCAGGAACGACTACGACAGGCAATGGAATTAGAAGGAATTGACGTGGAAGAGTATGACTTTCATCTTGATGACGAGGAAGCAACAAACATGGAATAAACACCGCAGACAATGGCGAACACAGACCTAAACATGATATTGGCTGCAATGTCGGCACAAATGTCCAAAATGTCATCACAAATATCCACCAACATGTCATCCCAACTTGAATCACAGGAGACACGTTTAACATCCAAGATGGAAAAACAACTGGAATCACAGTCGACACAGATTACATCTAAGATGGAAACACAGTTAGAAGAACAGAAGACATATATGGCTGAGCTGTTGAAAGCACATTTCCATGGTATGATTCCATGGTACGAACGGAACAGTTATGAAGCATTGATGGCCGCTGTAGAACGACGTTATGGAAGCGAGCATAGAAAATAGATATTCCAAATTGAGTTGCAAAACCGCTACCAAAAAGCAAATGAGACATTGCAGGAGTTTCCTTCAGATATTGAAAGATTGGCTCATCTTGCAAATGGGGACGCACCCGTGGAATACACTGAAATGGTAAAAATCCAGAGTTTCATAAATGGCATACGAGATGTGGAAACGAAGCGGGCTACATATGCGAATCCAAAACTAACATTCGCAGAAACGGTATCACATGCTTTGATTCAGGAAACTGCGTCGCTTCTGTGTAAGCCAGTTTTCATAGCACGCCGTGTGGAAGTAGAAAGGCCAGAGTGGGTAGACGCAATATTTGAGGCGCTGAAAGGATCGCAAAAGCGGAGTGAAAGAGTTATCAAATGCTTCAAATTCGGGAAGCCCGATCACATTTCACGTCATTGCGATATTGGTTCTGGTAGTTCCAACTTGGGTGGCCTTTGCGTTTACGGCTGGAGGAGATGAGCAAGAGCGTGCCAGATGTAAAAATCGAGAGCTAGCTCCAGCTCTTGAATGTCCTGTGATATCTGTGTCGCAAATTGGAAGGAAATCAAGCAGTCTTGCCATCAGAGGGAATGTGGATGGCAAGGAGCGTGTACTGACTGTAGATACGGGCGCATCTCATTCCTTGATTCGATCTGATTTAGTCAACAGGAGAGTAAAACCGTTACCTGGAGCAAGGTTGTGTACGGTCACAGGCGAGTATAACCAAGTCCAGGGAGAAGTGATATTTGAAGTCCTAATTGGGAAGGTCATGGTTCTGCACAAATTCGTTGTGGCGGAGATCGTTGATAAGGTCATATTGGGAGTGGACTTCTTAGTTGACCATGACATCAGGATCGATATGCCAAGAAAGATTATGCGCTATGAGAACCAGGATGTGCTACTTAACTTCAGTTTGCAGAAAGGGTTCAGTAGTAATCGAGTACTGGTGGAGAAGACTCGACAAAGACCACGAAAATCAAAGGCAAAGGTTGATAGATCGAATGGGCCAAATAAGGCAAAATCAAAAGTACCTACGAGAGAAACACTGGCATTGACAAACCCGAACGGACGCACCAAAACGACTGAAATAATTTTCCAGAAAGGATGCAAGGGTGGATTTGAGCCAGCGCGCACTACTGTTGTGAAACGTCAAGACGATACTAATGAAGCAAAGTCAATCCGTCAAGATCAAGTGAACTAATTCTTCATTGGTCCAACAACAGATTGCGAGGGAACGATCCAAGATAATGAATAGTAAGATGAAACTCAGGTACGATGAGAACAATAATTCTGAAGGTTTCTTGGAGGGAGATTTGGTACGGTTATACAACCCTCACCGGTGGAAAGGTGTTCCATCCAAGATTCGGTGCAGTTGGGAAGGCCCGTACAAAGTTGTGAAGAAGATAAGTGATACCATCTACCACATACAAACCACTGGGAAACCACGGAGTAGAAGAGTGATACATTTGGAGATGCTAGCGGCGTTTAGATCGGGAGATTTGTCTGATCGGGACGATCAGACTTAGGTGGAAGGCAGTGTTACGAATGTTGGCGGCACTAAGGGTTACTACCATCTCTAAGCCGATGCTAAGCAGTGATGTGAATTCACATCAGTTATTCAATCATTATGTCTACACATACGCGTGAACGCGGCGGAGAAGCAACGCACAAGCGCCTGCAGATATCTTATCTGAAATGCTCCTAAAGGTATCCAATTGTGATTGTGGAAGTGTCGCTCGCAAATACATGCGCATGGGGTATGAGAGAAGCTATAAAAATTATACATCTGTAGTTGTAGCTGAGAAATTTATAACTAACTAGTAAGTTCTGGAATTAGAAAAGCCTAGAAATATGCAACGAGGAGGTCGGACAGTATAAAAGGGCGACAACAGTGGAGGCGGGAAATCAGTTTCATTTGAGCTATCAATCAGTTTGGTTTTATTAAGCAAGCTATTCGTTGCAAAGTATAAGTGTTATTGTGAAGTACTTTATTAAAGGCCATTTTTTCCATTATTCAATATTGGAGTTATTTATTCAACAGTTTAGCGATACGAACGTTAGCAGAAGATTGCAAATAAGGGGAATTGCAGTAAATTCGTAACAACATTTTAAATAATTTAAAATCTTATACATTCGCGCAATTGAATACAATGCTGCGCAAATTTGGAGAAGAGACTAGTGGAACAAAAAATGAATTAATGATTCTTTTGGCTATTTTGCCAAATTTAGGTGAATTTCTGCCTGTAGAAAACATTGAAATCAGTAGAGCAAATAGTCCCGCATTCGATGTCGAAAGTATTAATACTGGCGATGCAAGTGCTAACAATCATACCGTAGTGTGTGAGGATGATGAGCGTTACGTGTGTGCTGATGCATGTGATGCGGGACGTGGTCGTAATCAAGAAAGAGAATATATGTAAGAAAATGGATTAAAGAGTCAGAAAAATGAGTGGGAGTTATTTAAAAGAGAAATAGAACTGATGAAACGCGAAAATGAGTTACAGAAAAAGGAAAAGGAGTTGCTTAAAAAAGAAAACGAAATATTGAGAAAGGCTAATTGCGAACAAAGTCAAAATGATTGTGGAATAGAAGCAAGTTTAGGAGCAGGTTTTGCCAGTACAAGCAATTTTATGTTAGCAAAAGAAATAATCCCTGAATTTTCCGGAAACGGTGATTATTTCCAACAATGGGAAGCTCAGTTAATAATTGTTCAGAAAGCGTAGAATTTGAACGAAAATAATATGAAAGCGCTCATTTCCATTAAGTTGAAAGGTCGAGCTTTAAAATGGTTTTATTCGCGATCTGATATAATGTCAATGAGTGTTGCAAGCTTACTAATAGAAATGCAGTTATTATTTTAAGATCGCTCAAGCCGGTTAGTCTTAATGAAAGAGTTTGTAACAAGGAAATGGCAGAGTAATGAGTCATTTCAGGAATATTTCAACGAAAAGTTGATTTTATCTAACAAATTTTCAATTAATGATGCTGATTTAATAGAACACATTGGGAATTCCTGATTATTTTTTGCGATCGCAAGCAAAAATGCAACGTTTTAAAAATAAGCAAATTTTACTTGAAGATTTTAAAGGAGTAAAACTACCTAATAAAAAACGAGTAGATGATAATTTAAATAATAATACTAATACAAGTCAACAATCAAAGCTGAGTAGATGTTTCAGCTGTAATTCCCTGGGACATTTGGCAGCCGAATGCCGCAAGTCAAAACGCGAAAAAGGAGCATGTCATGTGTGTGCACAAATGGGCCATTATGCAGTTGAATGTCCTAAAAAGAAGATCCATCATGTTGACGATCAAGATAACAAAGATCCCGATGATTATGTAAGGTATATAAATTATAGTTTTATTAGGGATGGATATAATTTTTGTTCAACATTAGGTACCTTAATTGACATCAGCTTTATTCGACAACAGTTCGTGCCTTATGTTCTTCTTTTAAAAAATTTTAATTCTGAAGCGCAATTTTTTGGAATAAATAAAAGTCAACTGGAAATAGTTGGAAAACTAAAACGTATCATTTCGTATAATGAAAAAGATGTAAATTTTTTTTTTTTTGTATGTCGTTTCGGATGACACAATGACATATCCGGTAATTTTAGGAAGAGATTACTTGAAAATTACTAAATGCGAATTAAAAAATTATCCAAATATATGTACAAAAGAAGAATATAATTATGGAAATGAGTGTTATAATTTAATGAAAATAAGTATTGAGGAAAAAGATACATGTATTGATAATGATGAGATAAGTTATGATACGAAAAGGAAACTTGATAAAACATTTAAAGAATGTTATTTGTGCTGTGAACGCCCTGATGAACCGGAAACTATATGTGAAATGAAAATTTTGTTGAATAATGAGAAGCCTTTCCATATCCCTCCACGAAGACTACCTTATAATGAAAAGGAAAAACTTCAAGAAATATTAGATGACTTATTGCATAAAAATGTTATTAGGCCTAGTAGATCGGAATACTGTTCACCAATTGTATTAGTGCGGAAAAAAACTGGTGATATGCGGCTCTGTGTAGATTACAGAACTTAAACAAAAATATATTGAAAGATAACTATCCGATACCATTAATTGATGATCTTTTAGATAGATTAGTTAATAAAAAAGTATTTTCTCTATTAGGTTTAAAGAGTGCATTTTACCATGTACGAATGAAAGATTCTATAAAATACACCTCGTTTGTATCTCCTTTGGGCCAATACGAATTTGGTAGGATGCCATTTGGGCTTAAGAATGCCCCTTCCACTTTTCAGCGTTTTGTAAATTATGTATTTGATGATCTCATACGCGCGGGAAAAGTTGCCATTTATTTGGGCGATATAATGGTTGCAACGAGTACTGAAAATGATCATTTAGAGATTATGAAGGAGGTATTCGATAGATTGGTGAGAAACAAATTGGAACAAAGAATTGATAAGTGTAAGTTTATGAAATCGGAATTGAGATATTTAGGTTATTGGATTACAAAAGATGGTATTGGGGCCGATAAAAATAACGTAGATGCAGTTAAGAATTTCCCTATTCCAAGAAATATTAAGGATGTGCATAGCTTTTTAGGACTCTGTTCATATTTTACGAGGTTTATTAAAGGGTTTTCAATTGAAGCCGGTCCATTGTATAATTTAATACGAAAAGATGTTAGTTTTAGTTTTGGTGAGAAAGAATTGGAATGTTTCGAAAAATTAAAGATCAAGTTGATGGAAGCACCTACATTATGTAAGTTAAAGGACTATAGTCCTTGTTTTATAAAAAAATTAATTTGTTGGGCCAACTCGCCCAACCAACAACACTAAACAACAAAAGTTCAAATAGTCTTTTACAAGTATATTTTAATTCAATTAATTCACAATTACAACTAAGATTAATTTACTGTTAACACTAATCCGTTCCGAACTCGACTGCCGGGTCTGCCGCAACTGCTCCCATATATAGCCAATCAACAAGCCGCGACGCGCCTCTTGTGTAACTTGTTGACAGCCCGCTGTGTGAGAATGTTGAAGTCGGTTTCTTGCCACAGGTGCTGTATGTGTGCATTTCACAATCATGTGTAATAGAATTTAGCTGACTGTGCGTCTGGAGTAGTTCCCTAGCATGAGTGTTAATTGCCGTCACTAACAATGGCCTTGAATTAAGGTGTTAGGTTGCCATGCGCAGCCGTATGTTGTGAGAACCATAATTTGCAGGTGTTAGTTGCCGTCACTAACAATGGCCTTGAATTAAGGTGTTAGGTTGCCATGCGCAGCCGTATGTTGTGGGAAATATAATTTGCTGACTCGGAGCGCGTGTACTGGCCATACGTGGGAATGTTGCGATAAGGGCAACTGGCGCGTGTTAACTCTTCACCCTTTAAAGATCTGTGTCCCGCAGATTAGGATTTGGACAAGTGTCCTCTTTATGCTGTCTTCTAATGGATAGTCGCAATTCCGGGAATTTTGGCCCCGTTGTTAATTTCCTCCAAATTATCCAAATCATGAGTAGGAGCAGAAGTAGCCCCAAAGTTTCCGACGCCGTGAACCAATTTGTTTTGTCCCTCAGGTACCTCAAGAGCTTAACATTGCCGATTGTCATCTCGTGTACAAGATTGAGGTTAACTGCAAGGCTTTTATTTGCAATAGTAGATAGCACAGGGGGGAGTATTTGAACTCCTGAACTACTCATACTCCAGTAGGTTCTGTCACCAATACGGATCGTTTCATTGTCCAGTTGAAGGATGTAAGAGCCGCTCAAGTGATTGGGAGCATCCCCTGACCACACGGTGTTATTGAAATTGTCTAAGAGAATCGTGTCTTCCTTGATCACCTCGATCGTTGAGTCATTGCAATTGATGTACCGACAACTAGTTTTACCACCTTTGAGCAGACGTGGCAGACAGCCGTCCTCTCGAAGTAGGTCCAGCGCTTTTTGCTTGCATACCATTGCGCTTGTAAGGTGGGTGCAGCTATCCTTGATACCATACGTTTGCTCTTTGTTGATTAAGACTGTGCTGTACTTCAGGTCTGTGCGATGTCCGTCTTTTACAATTGCTCTGGTGATCAGATGGTTAAATCTTGTTTGGGCCACCTTTGGCATGGACACAACGTAGAGTAGCATCGTGCCGTTGGTGTAGATTGAAGGTTCGCTGAATTCTATTGCTTCGATCACATTGCTGTATGGAAGGACATCTACTTCGCTTATAAGTCCATTGATCGCTTCTTTGTCTAGTAGGTTGCTGTTGACAATACCTGCCTTAGCCATCTGGCAGGCCTGCACCAGTTCGTTCATATCGTGCTTCAGGATCATGACTTTCTGAAGGATTTCTTGTGAAAGCTTTATGAGATGATTCTGGCCAATGATGTCATTTGTGTTGGTTACGATACCGTTGACAACCTGCAATAACTCATGAGTTTTCTTAAATATTTCAGAGTTTACCTTGTATTGTTGGTTATTAATAGATACTAGCGTGTCTTGGGCTCGTAGGAGCTCACCCCAATCGGAAGCGTCGGGGGAACCGGCTATCCATTTCCAGGCCGATCCTATCCAGTTGATTGATCGCTTGATTCTCTTGTTCTTTGGGCCTTTTAACTCCTCGAGCTGGGTTTGGATTTTACTCAAGTGGAAAAAAATGACGTCTGTGGGGTCGTTCGTTTCATCCAGTTTCTTGACTTCAATTTCCAGGCGGTTTGCTATTACCTCATAACGGGCTAGGTTGATTACATGAATTAATTTGAAGTAGCCATTGATTATCCAGCCGTACCCATCACATACGGTTACCATGGGCGAGTCGAGATCGAATACCACATATGCTTGTGCGGATGCACAGGGGCAGATTCTAGGAGGCGGAGTACACATAATTCTAATAACTAGTGAAATATATAGTCAACTATTGCTATTAAAAAATTTACATTTCAAAGTTTAAGTACTAGTCTAAGTAAATTTCAAATTTCATTTTAATTTAGGTAGATTTTAAATTTCAAATTTAATTAACATTTCAAGTATAAATTAGACTATTTTTAAATCCTACTGCTATACCTAATGAGTGGAGTTCGGGTCGGCAAGGGTTTGACAGGATTTTACGAGGACCCAGGAGTGATGTTAAAAGTGGAATTTTTCTGACAGTTAGTTTTCAGTAATTAATTTAGTAAGTTAGTTGTTAGTTTTTGTTAGATTTATATTTTTTCTTTTTTTGTTATTTTTTTGTAAGTTAGTTAGGTTTAGTTTTTTGTTAGTATTAGTAGTATTAATATTTTTCGAGGAATGTTTCCCCTTTTTTTCTTTTTTTTATTTTTTTTTTCTTTTTTCTTTTTTTTGTGGCTTTTAGCGCCTTTTATTTTGTGAGATCATGTTTCTCTCTCAAATACTTCTTTAACTTTTGTTCTTTTATTTTTCTTTTTTTTTTGTTTTCTTTTGCGGCTTTAGCGCCTTTTATTTGTGAGATCATGTTTCTCTCTCAAATAATTCTTTAACTTTTGTTCTTTTGTTTTTCTTTTTTTTTTTTTTGGTATTGGAATGCAGGCATAAACTCAGATGACATGACGAAGGCTCGTGAATATCCCCTTTGAAAGTGAACAACATAAGTTTTTGTAAGTGAAAATTTTCCCGCCCATCGAACGAGTGACTTCTCATGTCAATTAAAGCCAATAGTCCCATGGAGGAATTGAACCACTTCGATTGATATCGCTCGGACCACCGAGTTAAATGGAATTGAACCAATACGACAGATCGAATACAAAAGTGAATTTGTACCCGGACCACCGGGGCTTAGGGATCTATACATGAGTTTTGTACCTCTTGACCAACATTATTAATTCTTCGGCCTTGCCGAGCTTTTGAGTGCTTGAATTTCGACCAGAGGAGCCAACATTTCTCGAACCAGCTATGGGGGATCGTGTGTATCCGTTTTGGAGGTCGCATTGCCATTTGTCATGTTCGATGGCGCCACCTCCTACTAAGGCACGATTTGTCCTACTTAAAAGCCCGCTCTTGTTTTGAAGTTCCCTCTTAGTGCCGAATCTCGCCTCTTATGTTTTTTGTAAGTTTTTAATGTGTCCTTGGACATTTTGTCTGTTTATAGACATTTTTGTTTTCGTTAGATATTTTTAATATCCGATTTGTGGAATTTTTTCCCACTTTGCGTGGTTATAGTGGAATTTCTATTTTCCGCTACAGCTTCTTTCTTATAAAGTGGCTTTTGTTTGCTTTTTATTTGTTTATTAGCTATGAATAATTCATCGCCACTGTCAAAATTGCGGGGGGGCGAACGAGTTTTATTATTTCTTAAGTTCCTACTTTCCTGTTCGTGTAGAAGAAGAGCCGTTATGTCCTCGTTAGTGCGCTCCCTGAAGTTTGCTAAATCTTGGTAATTTATCCTAGCTGTTCTATTCAGAAAAACATCAGCCGGTTTGCGCTTTATTACGGAATGTATCGTGTTATTATACCTATCCACGGTTATTGCGACGCGTTCTTCAGGTGTTAATCTAGGAAATTCAACGCAAAGGCAGCGGTATATTTCGATCAAAGTAGTTTGTAGCTTCTCTACCTGACCATTGGACTCGCTTCGCTGTGTTGGTGTTTGGTATATTTCTATCCCTAAGGACCTGATATAATTTAATACAAGTGGTGACAAGAATCCGCGTTCATTGTCCATGACCAAGGCTCGTGGTACTGTGAAATTATGCAGCGCGATCGTTAGGTTCATTCGCAAATGAGGAGATGACTTATTTTTGATTGGGAAGAGCTTAACAAATTTGGTAAATTTGTCGATACAACTCAAATATTTTTGTCGTTCAATTTCGAAAATGTCGATGTGCAAGATTTCGCACGCATAACTAGGAATGGGAGTTGGTTGCTCATATGGTTTAGAAGGGTGCCTATCGTATTTGTTCAATTTACATGTTTCGCATTGGCTAATGTATTCCGTAATCTGTTTGGACATTGCGGGAAAATAAAATTTTTCCAGTACCTGTTCCCTTTCTCACGAGCATTTCGATGCGCGCGCTTGTGCTCCTTCTCGATAATGTCGAATACCCTATCGGCTATCGTCACATCTTCTACCACGCGCTGCGTGATCCTAATTTTATATCTGCTGAAATTGTTAACGTATACAGCCTGTAAACTATGGAGGTCATCTTCCGGAATTTTAATGCCATTTATAACATTTGGGTTGAGGTAATTTTTGAAGTCTGGTGACAAAGCTTCGACGCTTAATACAGGCATTGTGACAAAGTACCTCTTGTACCCCCTATGAGGCTCTTCTGTACACTCGCAACTCGCCCCCCGCCTAAAAATTATTTGATTTCTAAACAAATTTATGGGTGCCTCTACGTGAGGTATAAGGTCAGAGCTGTCCTGCTCTGCGGAGTGCATGGTACCCTCTGAAGCAGTGTCAGTTTCAGACACCGCGTCAGCTATAGTACTCGATGGTTGTACAGCTATGGAGTCAGTGAGTGCGTTCACTTCCGTCTTGAGACGGGAGAGTGCATCAGCGACTACATTTGTCTTGCCTGGCTTGTAGATTAACTCGCAGTTATATTCCTCTATACGAGCTTTCCATTGTAATTGCGATTACTCAAGGAGAATGTCAGAGGTTGGTGATCAGTGTAAAGGTAGGAACGCAAATTATCTAGTGACCAAACAATAGCTAGAAGCTCTTTTTCATTCGTAACGTAGTTTTCTTCGGCTTTGTTTAGGGACCGCGATATGTAAGCCATCGGTTTATCGTCGCCTATTGATCCTTGTGATAGTACCGCGCCAATGGCGTAGTTTGATGCGTCCGTTGTCAAATTAAATGGTTTGGAAAAATCTGGAAATGCTAATGCGTCCGCTGACATCAGTAGTTGTTTCAGCTCGCAGAAGGCCTCTAAGGCATCCTTGTTAAGCATAATCGCTACATTTTTGGACGCGTTCGCTTTTACCTGTGCATTTTCCACCCGAGTGAGGTTGGTGAGTGGCTTTGCGACCTTGGCGTAATCCTTAATGAATTTCCTATAGTATGAGGTCATACCAAGGAAACTTTTTAAATCCTTCAAATTTTCCGGGGTGAAATCGTTTTAATAGCTTCTAGCTTTTTTGGGTCAGCGCGTACTCCATCGGGAGTAATAACATAGCCTAGAAATTCGACTTCTTTTTCAAAGAACCATGTCTTTTCCAAATTAACCTTAAGATTCGCCTCCCAAAGCGTTGCAAAAACCCTCTCAACATTAACGAGGTATTCCTCTGCATCCTTGCCAAATACGAGGATGTCGTCGATATAGACGTAACAAATTTTCCCGATGTACTGCTTGAGGACATCGTCTATCATCCTTTGGAAAATCGCAGGCGCATTTTTCAACCCGAATAGCAACCGAAGAAATTCATATTTACCATTCATTGTGGAGAAGGCTGTCTTTGGGATGTCCGAATCCTTCATGGGAATTTGGTGAAATCCGGAAGTCAAGTCAATTGTAGTATAGAAGTTGGCTTGGCCAAGGCTGCAAAGAGTAGCATTTATATCGGGAATTTGGTAAGTATCGGCGATAGTTAAAGCGTTCAACCGTTTATAGTCTATAACCATACGATACTGTTTGTCCCCATTCGCCTTAGGCTTTTTAGGGACTACCCAAATTGGAGAATTGTATGGGCTTTTCGACGGCCGGATGATACCTTCTTCTAGGAGCTCATTTACTTGTTTTTCGACTTCATCTCTCATACATGCTGGGTAGGGGTAGGATTTACTATACACCGGTTCGTCAGTTGATGTTTTTATTTCTGCACGGACATTCGTGTTTGCAAGTTCATAACCGTTAAGTGGTTTGAAAAGACTAGAGTATTTTTCCAATAGTGAATTGACCTTTCCATGGATATCAAGAGGTAGGTCCTTTCCTAATGTGAAGTTTACATCGAGAGATCTTCTGTCTTTCAAGGGGATTTTGTAATTGTCTATACTAAGGAGGTTATTCTTCCTATCTATTATCGCGCCTAATTTCCTCAGGGTATCGTCCCAATGATTCCGCAGAATTCACTAAGAGTCTGTAAAACGAAGAAATCAAATTCGGTGGAGTTACCCACACTTTCGAATAATCTTAGTTTTACTTTATCCTTTATTGGCACGCTACCCCCCACCGAAGCTACATTGAATAATTTCTTTACAGGAGTTGTTTTCGTTGCAATATTATTTTTTATGAAATTCTTATTTGCGCCGGTATCCACGAGGAAATCCAGCACACGACCGTCAGGCAAAGTATATTCTAAGTATGGTACGCTAGATGACCGGAAGACAGAAAATCCTCCAAGTTGTTTTCACTTGGCGATTCCTTCAGGTCCATATCTCTCTCTTCGATCTCCTCGGTTGTAGTATGGAACACCCTTTGCTGCTTCCGTGGTAGATTTTCTGAACTTGCGCTTCTTTTAAACGGATTTGGCCGATTCATGTAATTAACGTTGCGTGTCTGTACCGAGGGGTCTACGTCCATTTTCTCTACAGGCGAATGTAGTGGGGTGCTGGAATTTCTAAATCGACCTGACGGGCGGTCACTCCTTACATATGAGTGCTTTTCCTGGTTGCGCCAAGTAGGTTTAGGGGGTAACTGGGGAGGCTTGATCCTATTCCTAAATGAGGAGGTACCTAGCAAATTGTTAACAGAGACAGCCACACGGTTATTGGAATTGTTCGTATGAACGGAAAAATTGCGGAAATCCACATTTTGGATTTCCAAACAGGCTGAATATGCCTCTGGCAATGTTTTAGGGCGTCGTATAAGGAGTATTCGCGACATTTCGTCGTTAAGCCCACGTATAAAAACGTCCAGGGCACGATTTCGGTAGGTTTCTACCAGAACTTTAACGGCATCTTCCGTGTAGGATTTGGCTTTTATTTTATTAATAATAAGGGAGAATTGATGATTCACCCTGGCGTAGAATTCGTCGATTCTTATTCCCTTTTGCTGTAGCTGGTGCAGTTGGAGTTCGAGTGTACCAACATCCCTCTTATCTGCGTAGTGCAGGGAGAGGCATTCCTTAATTTTTCCCCAATTGCTATCGAATATATTGTAGGAAATAAGTGCAGAATCAGCTGCACCCCGCACCTTCTGCCTAATATGTTGGAGAATCGATCGGTAAAGGGGCTTTCCCTTCATTACCGCAAAGTCTAAAAGGATCACTTCCACAGACTGAATCCATGAGATGTACTGGACAGGGTTACCGTCAAACACTTGTAGCTCCTTAACACAATCAGGGAGCCTACAAATATTTCTGATTTCAGCCTCAGAGGTGGGTGGCTGAGCCACCACTTCTTCAACCACTGGAGTAGTGGCCGCTGTAGATGAAGAGCTAGCTGAGTCAACGCGAGCCAAAATTTGTCACTCTGGCTCTTATATCGTCCATTTTTGTGGGAATATTTTTTATTTTACTTTACCTTTGTGTTTTTATACTCACGTGATGAGATAAATCATCCGTACTATATCAGAATTACACTGCAGTGCGTACAAGAGCTCTCAGGAATGCGTCCAGGCACTTCAGGAACTTCCACTAGTAGGTAATGGCGGCAGTATGTAATGCTGATGATCTTGCCAGAAATTCTCCTTTAGTTTTTTCAACAAATTCTTTAGGCAGCTCTTTCTTTTTTGCAAGGACAGGTTTTCCTTTTTAGCACTTTTTTTCCACAGTTTCTTCTTTCTTTTTTTTCGAACAAATTCTTTTTTGAATTTTTTTCACAGTTTCTTCTTTCTTTTTTTTCGAACAAATTCTTTTCTGAATTTTTTTCACAGTTCCCTTCACTTCCTGGGTCCCTGCTCGGGCGCCAGTTAAAGGACTATAGTCCTTGTTTTATAAAAAAATTAATTTGTTGGGCCAACTCGCCCAACCAACAACACTAAACAACACAAGTTCAAATAGTCTTTTACAAGTATATTTTAATTCAATTAATTCACAATTACAACTAAGATTAATTTACTGTTAACACTAATCCGTCCCGAACTCGACTGCCGGGTCTGCCACAACTGCTCCCATATATAGCCAATCAACAATCCGCGACGCGCCTCTTGCGTAACTTGTTGACAGCCCGCTGTGTGAGAATGTTGAAGTCGGTTTCTTCCCACAGGTGCTGTATGTGTGCATTTCACAATCATGTGTAATAGAATTTAGCTGACTGTGCGTCTGGAGTAGTTCCGTAGCATGAGTGTTAATTGCCGTCACTAACAATGGCCTTGAATTAAGGTGTTAGGTTGCCATGCGCAGCCGCATGTTGTGGGAAATATAATTTGCTGACTCGGAGCGCGTGTACTGGCCATACGTGGGAATGTTGCGATAAGGGCAACTGGCGCGTGTTAACTTGTATATGATCCAAAGGACGAGACTGAATTGCATTGTGATGCAAGCTCTCGACGGTTTGGCGCTATTCTTTTGCAAAAGAAAGGGGATGGGAAATTCCACCCAATTTTTATACTCAGTTGAGCAGAGCTCACAGATTATATTAACTTTGATTGGATAACGGTTGGTTGTACAGGTATAAAGGAATCGAGATAGATATAGACTTCAATATATCAAAATCATCAGGATCGAAAAAAAATTTGATTCAGCCATGTCCGTCCGTCCGTCCGTCCGTCCGTTAACACGATAACTTGAGTAAATTTTGAGGTATCTTGATGAAATTTGGTATGTAGGTTCCTGAGCACTCATCTCAGATCGCTATATAAAATGAACAATATCGGACTATAACCACGCCCACTTTGTCGATATCGAAAATTTCGAAAAACTGAAAAAGTGCGATAATTCATTACCAAAGACGAATAAAGCGATGAAACTTGGTAGGTGAGTTGAAATTATGACGCAGAATCAAAAATTAGTAAAATTTTGTACAATGGGCGTGGCACCGCCCACTTTTAAAAGAAGGTAATTTAAAAGTTTTGCAAGCTGTAATTTGGCAGTCGTTGAAGATATCATGATGAAATTTGGCAGGAACGTTACACCTATTACTATATGTATGCTTAATAAAAATTAGCAAAATCGGAGAACGACCACGCCCACTTTTAAAAAAAATTTTTTTTTAAGTCAAATTTTAACAAAAAATTTAATATCTTTACAGTATATAAGTAAACTATGTCAACATTGCAACAAAATGCAAAAATAAAAGAAAATTTCAAAATGGGCGTGGCTCCGCCCTTTTTCATTTAATTTGTTTAGAATACTTTTAATGCCATAAGTCGAACAAAAATTTACCAATCCTATTGAAATTTGGTAAGGGTATAGCTTCTATGACGATAACTGTATTCTGTGAAAATGTGCGAAATCGGTTGAAGCCGCGCCCAGTTTTTATACACAGTCGACCGTCTGTCCTTACCCTCGGCCGTTAATACGATAACTTGAGCAAAAATCGATATATCTTTACTAAACTTAGCTCACATACTTATCTGAACTCGCTTTATCTTGGTATTAAAAATGTGCGAAATCCGACGTGGTCATACCCACATTTTCGATATCTAAGATTTCGAAAAATAAAAAAATGCCATAATTCTATACCAACTACGAAAAAAGGGATGAAACATGGTAATTGGATTGGTTTTTTGACGCACAATATTACATTAGAAAAAACTTTGTAAAATGGGTGTGACACCTACCATATTAAGCAGAAGAAAATGAAAAAGTCCTGCAGGGCAGGCAAAATCAAAAGTCCTTGGACTCATGGCAGGAAAACTGTTCTTGGTACTACATATATAAATAAATTAGCGGTACCCGACAGATGATGTTCTGGGTCACCCTGGTCCACAATTTGGTCAATATCTCGAAAACGCCTTCACATATACAACTAAGGGCTACTCAATCTTAAAACCTTCATTAATACATTTAATTTGATACACATATCGTACAAACGCATTCTAGAGTCACCCCTGGTTCACCTTTATGGCGATATCTCGAAAAGGCGTCCACCTATAGAACTAAGGCCCACTCCCTTTTAAAATACTCATTAACACCTTTCATTTGATACCCATATCGTACAAACAAATTCTAGAGTCACCCCTGGTCCACCTTTATGGCTATATCTCGAGAAGGCGTCCACCTATAGAACTAATACCTTTCGTTTGATACTGATATTGTACAAACGCATTCTAGAGTCACCCCTGGTCCACCTTTATGCCGATATCTCGAAAAGGCGACCACCTATACAACTACCATCACTCCCTTTTAAAACTCTCATTAGTACCTTTAATTTGATACCGATATCGTACAAACACATTCTAGAGTCACCCCTGGTCCACCTTTATGGCGATATCTCGAAAAGGCGACCACCTATGCAACTACCCTCACTCGCTTTTAAAACCCTCATTAGTACCTTTAATTTGATACCCATATCATACAAACAAATTCTAGGGTCACCCCTGGTCCACCTGTATGGCGATATCTCGAACCGGCGTCCACCTATGGAACTAAGGATCACTCCCTTTTAAAATACTCATTAACACCTTTCATTTGATACCATATCGTACAAGCACATTCTAGAGTCACCCCTGGTCCACCTTTATGGCGATATCTCGCAAAGGCGTCCACTTGTAGAACTAAGGCCCACTCCCTTTTAAAATACTCATTAACACCTTTCGTTTGATACCCATATTGTACAAACGCATTCTAGAGTCACCCCTGGTTCACCTTTATGGCGATATCTCGAAAAGGCGTCCACCTATAGAACTAAGGCCAACTCCATTTTAAAATGTTCTTTAACACCTTTCTTTTGATACCCATATCGTACAAACAAATTCAAGGGTCACCCCTGGTCCACCTTTATGGCGATATATCGAAAAGGCGTCAACCTATAGAACAAAGGCCCACTACGTTTTAAATAATCATTAACACCTTTCATTTGATACACATGTCATACAAGCACATTCCAGGGTTACCCTCGGTTCATTTTCCTACATGGTTATTTTCCCTTATGTTGCTACCATAGCTCTCAACTGAGTATGTAATGTTCGGTTACACCCGAACTTAACCTTCCTTACTTGTTTACTTTTCAAAACGTACTACTGATGCAGAAACCAAGTATCACAGTTTCGAATTAGAAACTGTGGCGATAATTTACGTTTTAAGGAGGTTTAGAATATATTTACAAGGGTTAAAATTTTGCATTGTTACTGATTGCAATTCATTAACTTTAACTTTAAACAAACGTGAAGTGAATCCTAGGATTGCGCGATGGGCACTGGAGCTAGAAAATTTTGACTACAAATTAGAGCACCGTAGTGGTACAAGGATGCAACATGTGGATACGTTGAGTATGATTTCTAATGTCTTAGTTTTAGAAGAAAATACTTTTGAGCAGAATTTATCAATTTGTCAGAATAGAGGCAAGATAATTTTACAAATTATGAAAGAGTTAGAGAAGAAGGAAAGTAAGATATTTGAAATGAGAAATGGCCTTATTTATCGCAAAGTAGGTAAGAAAATTTTATTTTATGTACCACAAGAAATGGAAGGAAACATTCTACGAATTTATCATGATGAAATGGGACATTTAAGATGTGATAAAGTTTTTCATGCAATATCTAAAACCTATTGGCTTCCTAAATTGAAGGAGAAAATTCAAACACATATTCGAAATTGTTTAAAGTGTATTACATTCTCTCAAAGAAATGGTTCTCGCGAAGACTCTTACACAATATCACGAAAGGGAACGTACCTTTTGAAATGATACATATAGATCACTTTGGTCCAATATTGTTAAAGAATTGTAAAAGAAAATACATATTTCTAGTGGTCGATGGTTTATCAAAATTTTCAAAGCTCTTTGGAGTACGAACTACTGGGGCTAGTGAAGTTATAAGTTCTCTAATGTCATATTTCTATGCATATAGTAGACCGAAATTTTTAATATCGGATAGAGAAAGTGCCTTTACTTCAAAAGAATTTCAATTATTTATGGACACAAATAATATAAAACATATTAAAATAGCTACGGGATCTCCACAAGCTAATGGACAAGTAGAGCGAGTAAATCGTATTATAGCTCCAATGATTTCCAAAATTAGTAATGCTGGAAATGCATATAGTTTGGATAAAGTTCTGCCGAACATTGAATTTATTTTGAATAACACTTTTCATCGAAGCATAGGAACAACACCTAGTATTCTATTAGTTGGTATACCACACAAAGGAGCAGTAATAGATTTTATAAAAGAAAAACTCGAATAGGAACGAGGAAGAGAGGGATTTAGAAGATATACGGTCTAGAGCAGTAAAAAATATAGAAAAGTTTCAGAAGTATAAGAAGTATAAGAAATCTCAAAAAGATCGGGGTAGGATTTTAAAAGCTTATCACGAAGGAGATTACGACATGGTGAAGATATACATAAATATTTCAGGGGCATGTAAAAAAATGGCTCCAAAATTTAAAGGACCTTATAGAGTAGCGAAAGTTCTGCCAAATGACCGATACCTGTTAAAGGATGTTGAAGGATTTCAAGTTAGCCAGGTTCCATATGAAGGGATATGGGAAGTAGCAAATATGAAGTCTTGGTTATTAAATAAAAATCAGGAAACAATCGGGGCGATTGCATGTCAGGATGGCCGAACTGTTGCAAGTTTATAGAAATACCTTATGAAACAAAGCAAGTTAATGTAAATTTTTAGAAACTTAGAGATCTATTGTAAAACATTCATTCAATAAAAAATATTAGATAAAGCAAGAGCAAACGAAAAATTTACTACAATATTTAGTTTTAACTTATTTTGGCACAACCACTTATATATAAGAACTAAGGCCCACTCCCTTTTAAATAATCATTAACACCTTTTATTTAATACCCATATCGTACAAACGCATTTTAGATTCACCCCTGGGCCAACTTTATGGCGATATCTCGAAAAGGCGTCCACCTGTAGAACTATGGCCCAATCCCTTTTAAAATACTCTTTAATACTTTTCATGTCATACAAACACATTCCAGGGTTACCCTAGGTTCATTTTCCTACATGGTGATTTTCCCTTATTTTGTCTCCAAACCTCTCAGCTGAGTATGTAATGTTCGGTAACACCCGAACTTAGCCTTCCTTACTTGTTATACTCAGCGTGCTTTGCACACAGAGTATATTAACTTTGATTGGATAACGGTTGGTTGTACAGGTATAAATGAATCGAGATAGACATAGATTTCCATATATCAAAATCATCAGTATCGAAAAAAATTTGATTGAGCATGTCCGTCCGTCCGTTAACACGATAACTTGAGTAAATATTGAGATATCTTCACAAAATAGATTGGCATTGAAAATGAGCGAAATAATAAATATAGAACCTTTTGGAAAACATAAAAAACCTGATGATTTAGTCAATAATACACCTGGAATGTTGAAATTTGACATGTGGAAAATTTTAAATGGGCGTGGCACCGCCCACTTGTGATAAAATCAATTTTGCAAATATTATTAATCACAAACCAAAAACCGTTAAACCTATCATAACAAAATTCGGCAGAGTGCTTACCTTTACTATAATGAATGCTTCGAAATTTAACGAAATCGGTTAAGGACCATGCCCACTTTTATATAAATGATTCTTAAAGGGGTCTTTTCCCAAGTATAATTATAACAAGAAATAGGAAAAAATTAAAATTTTTGAAAATGGGCGTGGCACCGCCCCTTTTATGACGAAGCAATTTTCAATAACTCGAAGAAAAGTTCCCGGATCGTAATAAGATTGGGTACATATATTTTCCTTATATCAGGAAATATTTACAGTAATAAATAACATATAGTTTAAAAAAACTAAATACTCCGTATCACAGAGGCTCGTGTCTCCGCTATTAAGCGCAAGCCGTTTTATAGCGAGTTATTTAACCACTGCCTTCTTCAATAATTGCCACTAGATGGGTCTCCTTGCGCGCCTAGCCGAAGATGACTTGATACGAAACTCTCTCATTTTTTGTGCTCTCACGAGGGATTTATCTCAAATTTGTGCTGGCAAAAATCACAGATAAATCCCTTGCGCCAGCTGAAGCGGGTGCCAGAACAAAAAATGTGCCAGCTAAAACGAAAAACGGGCCAAAAGTTTCGGTAAACTTTAGTTTGACCTACAACTGTAGAATAGCGTTCAAAAATTATGGGAAAAAGGATAAAAATACTTGTTTTAGTTTAAATATTATTAGCTCGGAGGCGGAGGGTCAATATTATATCCCATTCAAAAGTTATCACTAAAAACAGGTTTTGTAAATATGTAGTCGCGATGCAACCAGTCCATTTAGATCACAGAACCTGGAACGTCAGACATGTTGGATAATCCCTATCCATTTAATGATGTTAACTATTATATCATAGGTCACTGAAACTTCAAAAGAATATATGGTTTTCACTGTGAGTTAAATGCGTTACAATATTTGACTAATTAATTTAATCAAAATGTAAATTTTACTTAGATTTGTTTATATGTATGTATATGTATTATTGTAAAATAAGTTTAAAGAAATGAATATTTTAGGACTATCATTTAATTAAATGATTGAAACTATAATCGATGAAATGAATGTCAAAAATCCCCATATTCAGATTTATTCATTTTTGTTTGGCATGTGCATTTTGACAGCCCGCTCTCGAAACAAAGAGTTGCAAATCCATTCATCTATGGCCTAGCCTAGAGAGTTACAAACATACAATTAAAGCTAATATAAGCGTGTTAAAAATGGACGGGATCGGTTAAAGACCACGACAAGTTTAAAAGGGTCGTAGACTAAAATATTAGCTATAACTTAGCAAAAAATAGTTTTGTATCAATGATTTTTCACTTACAAATTTTTATTGTAAGAGGAAATCGGGATACTTTTTTTTAAATGGGAGTTTCCACGTGTTAGGTATGTAGAAAAGTAATTTATCTGAAGTGAACTGTACAATTGAAGCTCACGCTGAGTAAATAATGTTCGGTTACACCCGAACTTATACACCCTTACTTGTTTACTCTCTAAACTAAATACTTAAAAAAATACATTCCGTTCCGTACCTACTCTCATATGTACATATATGGGGAAATCCGCCAAACTTTGGTTTTTTTTGGAGAAAAAATTTTGTTTTTGAAACATGGTATCACGCAAATATCTTTTTGTTAGGAAGATTGAGGGGTAAATTGGAGCTATAGTGCCGTTACTCGTCTTACATAATGCCTCAAAAAGATATAGTCAAAAGATCGAGCTAAATATATATAAACCGAGGTCGCAATGTTAAATATACATTGATTTCAACACTTCTGTATCGATTATATCGAAATTTTAACAAAATATGGAGATATATGCACCTGTTAGCTCTGTAACATTTTTTTGATACACGAGACCCGGTTTTGTAGATATCGGTAAAAATATAAAACCGAATAAGTGCCAAATATTTTTTACTGCAAAGTTTGCAACACACTTTTTTTAACACCTTTCTACCGATTCTTTTTAAACTTTAAAAACATATAGATATGTGAACGAAGTGTGTTTAGGTAAAAAAGTTTTAATACCCGAGATCCGGTTTTGGAGATATTGATAAAAATATAAACCCGGAAAGCCTTAATTTTTGTTTACATATTTAAACACTTCTTAACCGATTGTCTTGAAATTTTATCAGGATGCACATATGTGTATATTTAGGTAAAATTTTGTTGATACCCGAAACGCGGTTTTAGAGATATCGGCAAAAATATGAAACCGGGTAACCGTCAAATATTTCATACACTTTTGTTAATTTTTAACACGATTTTATTAGCTTGGCCCATAGATGTTAAGTAATGATTAGATAATGCTAATGATTGCCAATTAACCTTCATTTGCGAAATTCTCTAATTCATTAAACAATTAGAAAGGTTCACCTAATTCCCACTAGATAATTGAAATTTTTATTCTAATGGTAAATGGTTTACCTTTACAATTAGAAATCTAACTGACTTCTGCTAATGCAATTAGATATTCAATTAGCTTGAATTAGAATCAATTATTTTGACAAAAATAAATTTTTTTCAAAGAATTATTGAAGTGAACGAATAATGATGTAAATAAATATAAATAATTGATTCTAATTCGAGCTAATTGAATATCTAATTGCATTAGCGGAAGTCAATTAGATTTCTAATTGTAAAGGAAAACCAATTTTTTTTGCTAATGGCAAATAATTGCAATTAGATTTACCATTAGAATAAAAATTTCAAGTATCTAATGAGAATTAGGTGAACCTTTCTAATTGTTTAATGAATTAGAGAATATAAACCAATTGCATCAATTGCTAATTCTAATTGAAATTTAACATGTTTGGCTTGGCCTATATGTAACGGAACCTTTGAGCTTAATTTTCACCGGTTTCTAGAAGTCTGATTAATTTGAAACTTTGCATACGTATCAGGGACCGATGACAATGCATTAATGTGGTGGCGTGGTGACATAAGGTCAACGGAAATAAGGTCAATTGGCCTTATTACCACTTTGAATGGCCACAAGTTTGATTGAAACTTTGCACACGTATCAGGGCTCAATGACAATGCATTAATGTGATGGTGCGGTGACATAAGGTCAACGGCCATAAGGTCAATTGGCCTTATTACCACTTTGAATGGCCATAAGTTTGATTGCAACGTTGCGCACGTATCAAGGCTCGATGACAATGCATTAATGTGATGATGTGGTGACATAACGTCAACGGCCATAAGGTCAATTGGCCTTTTACCACTTTGGAAGGCCATAAGTTTGACTGAAACTTTCCACACGTATCAAGGCTCGAGGAAAATGCAATAATGTGATGGTAGGGTGACATAAGGTTAACGTACATAAGGTCAATTGGCCTTATTACCACTTTCAATGGCCATAAGTTTGATTGAAACTTTGCACACGTATCAAAGCTCGATGACAATGCATTAATGTGATGGTGCGGTGACATTAGGTCAACGGCCATAAGGTCAATTGGCCTTATTACCACTTTGAATGGCCCTTTTTAACACGCTTTTATTAGCTTGGCCTGTATCTATCTATGTATCTATGTATCCATGTATGTATGTAACGGAATCTGAAGTGGAGCCGAGAGCCCCACTAATGCAGGGCTCCGAACTCCGTTGCACCTTTTTAAGCATTTTAAGATAGGTACTTTTAGCTAGTGCAGGCCACTAGACCAAGGCACCATAAAGAAGAATCGGGCGCACAATGGCTGTGTAAATCCAGTAGGTCACCTTAGGGGAGAATTCCCAGGAGGTGCCAATTACCCTTTTGCAGGTGAGCAGCTCTGCTGCTGCCTTCTTGGATCGTTCCACTATATGGCCACTCCATAATAGTTTCCTTTCCAGAATGACTCCCAAATAATTGACTTGATCGCTAAACGCTAAGAACGTACCCCCAATTCTTGGCGGTGTAAGATTTGGTGCTTTGTACCTCCTCGTGAAGAGGACAAGCTCGGTTTTTCCGGGTTAACTTTCAAACCTGTGGCGGGTTGTACTCCTGGAGCAGCTCCAGGATGTCAGCTGGGTGATTTGGCGTCACTGGAGCCCAGGCTCTAGCCCTTGTTCGTGAGGGGATATCACGCGCCTCCACTACCTTGAGGCGCGCGCCCGGATATACCACCCCTATCAGCGTGACGGCGGCCCTATAGAGGTTTACCGACCTGACGTCGTCACAGGCAATTAGCTTGACATTGCCCTGGAACCACCCTGCATCGGTGTAAGATGGCGGTGGACCAGGGTTGTCTTTCTTAACCTTAACGGCCACCGTAGTGAGCGCGGCCTCGATCCACTTCTACTGTTGTTTCGGGATCCTGCCATCTTCGCTGCTCTCGTCTATAATGCCAATGATCTGCCGACCCTTGGCAATTTCGGCGAAAGACCGCGTCCAGCCTCCCTGCGTCTTGGCTCTTTTCGGTGCCGTGGGGTTGGATTCATCCATGGACCGCTGGTGTTTCGAGGTTTCATCACCTTCGACTAAAATTTTTAAAATTACTTGAACTTAAAAATTAAAAATAAATAATAGTTTAAAAAAACTAAAAAAACACGCTTTTATAACAAACCGAACTAAAAAATAGAAAATAATTTTCAATTAAAAAGAGTTTATATAACAGTAGTAGAAGGTGAAACAATCGTTTATAGTTAATCACCTCAAAATAAAATTATAATAAAATTAAGGTTATTAACAGAATAATTTAATTCACAGTAAAAAGCGTGGGGTGCTTGATACTGAATGTTACAATCATTCTATTGGCAACTATCTGAGAGGAAAGATATGAAATTTAGTCAAATGCACGCCACGCTTTTTACTGTGAATTAAGTTATTCGGTTAATAACTTTAACTTTATTATACTTTTATTTTGAGGTGATTTACTATAAACGATTGTTTGACCTTCTACTACTGTTATATAAACTCTTTTTAATTGAAAATTATTTTCTATATTTTAGTTCGGTTTGCTATAAAAGCGTGTTTTTTTAGTTTTTTTAAACTATTATTTATTTCTCTACACCACAGTAGTATACCATCAATTGCCTCATCTTGGAATATTCACGCAAGGAAAGTTATTGATGTTTGTACATGGGGCAAATATACGAGATTTTCGCCAAAAATTGGCAATAGTCAAAAAGTGTAGAAAATTTTTTTTTTCTTTTTTAAATTTTTGTACCAAATTTGTGTTTATTTTCATTTACTTTTATATAAAATCTGGTTAAAAAGAAAAAAAAAAAAGTCCACACTTTTTGACGATTGCCAATTTTTGTCGGAAATTTCGTATATTTGCCCCATGTACAAACATGAATAACTTTCCTTGCGTGAATATTCCAAGATGAGGCAATTGATGGTATACTACTGTGGTGTAGAGAAAAAATTAACAAACGGGTATGAAGTGATAAAAGTAAAATTGTAGCTGTGCCCACAAAAAAATGCTCCTGAAAAAGATTTACGCAACCAAGTGCTTCCACTTTTCTGCCTCTACCTTCAAAACTGAAAGGGGCACATCGAATTTGAAGCCCCAGGTATTTTTAGTTCCTGATGGGCTATTATCGTGCACAATCCAAATTTCAATACTCAGTTGCCTCAAAAAGCTATAGGCAAAAAACTGTCAATATTGAAAATAACAAAAAAAATTAATCGCTAATTTGACTGACGATAGTTTTGAGTATTGGAGGGGCACATTAATTTTGCTCATTCTTTTAGAATCTCCGTCTCAAAAACAACATTCAGTTTAAATTCCATAGCGTTTCAGCGATGCCTCAAAATTTTATCGAAAAAATTCAAAAAAAAAAATCAAGGGTATCGCTTGAAAAAGTGTAAAAATCCACGTTTTTTACGTTTCGAAGTTCTGCAAAAACTTACTATCAACTTTCTTGATTTTTAAAATCATCAAATCGGATAGTCAAAAGGTCAAACTTAATGTCCTTGTACCTTTTTCTGGCCGTTTTTCGCCCGGGTGTAAAACACTAGTATCCAAAAAAGTAAAAGTTTTGGGGATTTGCCCATATAAGGCAGTTATTATTTATATATTTATCGGAACATACAATTACAACTACTTGTGATAAGAAATTAACATTTCACACTTCTTATCACCACCGGAGATAATAAAAATTAATAGCCATTACAAAGTTACATTTTATGATAAATACCACGTGTAGAAGTGGCTCAGTCATATCAATAAATAACATTTAAAATAACAAGTAAGGAAGGCTAAGTTCAGGTGTAACCGAATATTACATACTCAGCTGAGAGCTTTGGAAACAAAATAAGGGAAAATCACCACGTAGGAAAATGAACCTAGGGTAACCCTGGAATGTGCTTGTATGACATGGGTATCAAATGGAAGGTATTAAAGAGTATTTTAAAAGAGAGTCGGCCATAGTTCTAAAGGTGGGCCAGGGGTGACTCTAGAATGTGTTTGTACGATATGGGTATCAAATGAAAGGTGTTAATGAGTATTTTAAAAGGGAGTGGGCCTTAGTTTAAAGGTGGACGCCTTTTCGAGATATCGACCAAAATGTAGACCAGGGTGACCCATACCATCATCTGTCGGGTACCGCTAATTTATTTATATATGTAATACCGCGAACAGTATTCCTGCCAAGATTCCAAGGGCTTTTGATTACGCCCTGCAGCACTTTTTCATTTTTTTCTACTTAATATGGTAGGTGCCATTTTTTGTACCAAGATAAAGTGAGTTCAGATAAGTACGCGAACTGAGTTTAGTAAAGATATATCGGTTTTTGCTCAAGTTATCGTTTTAAAGGCCGAGCGGAAGGACAGACGGTCGACTGCGTATAAAAACTGGGTGTGGCTTCAACCGATTTGGCCCATTTTCACAGAAAACAGTTATCGTCATAGAGTATATGTCTCTACCAAATTTCAGAAGGATTGGTAAATTTTTGTTCGACTTATGGCATTAAAAGTATTCTGGACAAACTCAATGAAAAAGGGCGGAACCACACCCATTTTGAAATTTTCTTCTATTTTTGTATTTTTTTGCACAATATCATTACTGGAGTTGAATGTTGACATAATTTACTTATATACAGTAAAGATATTCAATTTTTTGTTAAAATTTGACTTTAAACATTTTTTTTTTTAAAAGTGGGCGTGTTCTTGATCCGATCTTTCTAATTCTTATTTAGCACATATATAGTAATAGTAGTAACGTTCTTGCCAAATTTCATCATGATATCCTTAATGACTGCCAAATTACAGCTTGCAAAACTTTTAAATTACCTTCTTTTAAAAGTGGGCGGTGCCACACCCATTGTCCAAAATTTTACTAGTTTTCTATTCTGCGTCATAAGGTCAATCCACCTGCCAAGTTTCATCGCTTTATCCGTCTTTGGCAATGAATTATCGCATTTTTAGGTTTTTCGAAATTTTCGATATCGAAAAAGTGGGCGTGGTTACAGTCCGATATCGTTCATTTTAAGCAGCGATCTGAGAAGAGTGCCCAGGAACCTACATACCAAATTTCATCAAGATACCTCAAAATTTACTCAAGTTATCGTGTTAACGGGCAGACGGACGGACGGACATGGCTCAATCAAATTCTTTTTCGATACTAATGATTTTGATATATGGAAGTCTATATCTATCTCGATTCCTTTATACCTGTACAACCAACCGTTATCCAATCAAAGTTAATATACTCTGTGAGTTCTGCTCAACTGAGTATAAAAAAATTTCAACCTTCTAAACTGACGGGTTTGAAGAGCCTTTGAACTTTCACACAAGATCGAAAGAGGCCAACGGCAGAATGCATTCCGTTCACATTTGAAAATTTCATTGAACGCATAGCGGTTAACTGACCGCTATGAAAACACAATTTGAATTTTGCTACACTACAGACAAGCACAAACAATTGCAAGCGAGTTAAACGGCCAGGCCATGACGAGGACAATCAACTCGGCCAGCAAGGAAGCTCAGTGAACTCTCTATGCTCAGCTGTGTTATGATGGTGCGTATCCCTGAAAAGGGTAGTGCACTTAGTTACGCGCACCCCCATAAAATCGAAAGAACGCTGAACTCACGCGCTGTGGCGAGCCAGATAGTGGCGATGCACGAACAAGTGGCAAGAGCAGTGTGTGAAAATGTAGCAGCAGCAGCACCTGACATGACGTCGCAGCCTGAAAGGCTACATAAAGTCAACAACAAGGTCAGCAACCAGCACAATGACGGCGGCGTCAAAGTAACGTAATGCCAAAAATAATATGAACTCAGACAAAACTCACATAATGAAAAATTATGCGCTTATACGCGCTCAGATTGATATGTACGCTAAGGAACAATGTACTCGCAAATTTTGTTTTTGTATTGTCATCTATATTACACACCGCCAAACACGTTTCGATCAACGCACTTCATTCGTGTGAATTGTATGAATTTTGTTTTTGTTTAGTCTTTGACCTTATTCGACTGTCTCCGTGGGTGCGAATATTGGCCTATGCGGGCAAAGGTTTCAAACAACAACAATATTAAATGATTATTGAATTGTGATATTAAATTGAAAACGCAATCAAATCCCATAATACTTACGTGCATTTATAAAGTAAACAAGAAAACAAGTAAGGGTGTTTAAGTTCGGGTGTAACTGAACATTATATACTCCGCGTGAGTTTAAATTGTACAGTTTATTTCACATAAACTACTTTTATAATCCTACGGAGGCATATTTTAAACACACACTATTTCCAAAAAAGTAAGGGAGTATAAGTTCGGGTGTAAATGACGCTGGATTTCCGCTGCTGTTTAGTTTACATAACAATTTACACATCTGCATTTTAAGGAAACATACCTAAAACTTGAAGCTTTCGATAAAAGATTCGAGACAAATAAAGTCTTCTATATATGTATGAAAATGCTCCGTCTGTCTGTGATCATCATAACTTGGGTAAATATTGATATATCTTATTGAAATTTGGTGTATGGGTTCCTTGGCACTCACCTCCCATCGCTAGTTAAAACGAGTGAGGTCGGATTATAACCACGCCCATTTTTTCGGCCATAACCGTTTAGACGGTTAAGCGCCAATTAAGTAAGTAACGTTTTGGATAACACAGAAACCTGGTTATTTTGAATGTAATACATCTAGAATTTTTAAACTTGATCTAGACCATTTTTACTAGAAATATTTCTTGTTATAAGCCTGAGGTTCTAGAAATGTTGTGGAATGCTTGATCGAAACAGCGGCGTGGCACAGCCCATTTAAAAAAAAAGTTTCCCAATTTCCTGCTACAATAAATATCATTGATACAAAACTATTTTTCGATAAAATATAGCATATCCCCTACATTTTTACTAGAAATATTTCCTGCTACATAGAAAGAATGTATTCCAAGTTTAATAATGATGTATACATTTTTCTTCGAGTTCTGGCTCCCGAACCTTAGAAAATTATAAAAAAAAAACAAGTAAGGAAGGTTAAGTTCGGGTGTAACAGAACATTACATACTCAGTTGAGAGCTATGGTGACGACATAAGGGAAAATAACCATGTAGGAAAATGAACCGAGGGAAACCCTGGAATGTGTTTGTATGACATGTCTATCAAATGAAAGGCACTAAAGATTATTTTATGAGGGAGTGGGCCATAGTTCTATAGGTGGACGCCATTTAGGGATATCGCCATAAAGGTGGATCTGGGTTGACTCTAGAATTTTTTTGCACGATATGGGTATCAAATTAAAGGTGTTAATGAGTATTTTAAAAGGGAGTAATCCTTAGTTCCATAGGTGGACGCCGTTTCGAGATATCGCCATAAAGGTGGACCAGGGATGACCCTAGAATTTGTTTGTACGATATGGGTACCAAAAGAAAGGTGTTACTGAGTATTTTAAAGGAAGTGATCCTTAGTTCCATATCTGGACGCCGTTTCGAGATATCGCCATAAAAGTGGACCAGGGGTGACCCTGGAATTTGTTTGTACGATATGGGTATTAATAAGGGTTTTAAAACGGAATGGTGGTAGTTGTATAAGTGGTCGCCTATTCGAGATATCGCCATAAAGATGGACCAAGGCTGATTCTAGAATGCGTTTGTACAATATGGGTATCAAACGAAAGGTGTTAATGAGTATTTTAAAAGGGAGTGGGCCTTTGTTCTATATGTGGAAGCCGTTGCGAAATATCGCCATAAAGGTGGACCAGGGGTGACTCTAGAATGTGTTTGTACGATATGGGTATTAAACGAAAGGTGTTAAGGAGTATTTTAAAAGGGAGAGGGCCTTAGTTCTATAGGTGGAAGCCGTTGCGAAATATCGCCATAAAGGTGGACCAGGGGTGACTCTAGAATGTGTTTGTAAGATATGGGTATCAAATGAAAGGTGGTAATGAGTATTTTAAAAGGGCGTGGGGCTTAGTTCTATAGGTGGACGCCTTTTCGAGAAATCGCATAAAGGTGGACCAGGGGTGACTCTAGAATGTGTTTGTACGATATTGGTATCAAATTAAAGGGATTAATGAGAGTTTTAAAAGGTAGTGGTGGTAGTTGTATAGGTGGTCGCCTTTTCGAGATATCGCCATAAAGGTGGACCAGGGGTGACTCTAGAATGCGTTTGTACAATATGGGTATCAAACGAAAGGTGTTAATGAGTATTTTAAAAGGGTGTGGGCCTTAGTTCTATACGTGGAAACCGTTGCGAAATATCGCCATAAAGGTGGACCAGGGGTGACTCTAGAATGTGTTTGTACGATATGGTATAAAATTAAAGGTATTAATGAGGGTTTTAAAAGGGAGTGGTGGTAGTTGTATAGGTGGTCGCCTTTTCGAGATATCGCCATACAGGTGGACCAGGGGTGTCTCTAGAATGCGTTTGTACAATATGGGTATCAAACGAAAGGTGTTAATGAGTATTTTAAAAGGGAGTGGGCCTTTGTTCTATAGGTGGAAGCCGTTGCGAAATATCGCCATAAAGGTGGACCAGGGGTGACCCTAGAATTTGTTTGTACATTATGGGTACCAAAAGAAAGGTGTTACTGAGTATTTTAAAGGGAGTGATCCTTAGTTCCATATCTGGACGCCGTTTCGAGATATCGCCATAAAGGTGGACCAGGGGTGACCCTGGAATTTGTTTGTACGATATGGATATCAAATTAAAGGTATTAATGAGGGTTTTAAAAGGGAGTGGTGGTAGTCGTATAGGTGTTCGCCTCTTCAGAGATATCGCCATAAAGGTGGACCAGGGGTGACTCTAGAATGCATTTGTACAATATGGCTATCAAAAGAAAAGTGTTACTGAGTATTTTAAAGGGAGTGGGCCTTAGTACTATAGGTGGAAGCCGTTGCGAAATATCGCCATAAAGGTGGACCAAGGGTGACTCTAGAATATGTTTGTACGATATGGGTATAAAATTAAAGGTATTAATAAGGGTTTTAAAATGGAGTAGTGGTAGTTGTATAGGTGGTCGCCTTTTCGAGATATCGCCATAAAGGTGGACCAGGGTTGACTCTAGAATGCGTTTGTACAATATGAGTATCAAACGAAAGGTGTTAATCAGTATTTTAAAAAGGGAGTGGGCCTTAGTTCTATAGGTGGAAGCCGTTGCGAAATATCGCCATAAAGGTGGACCAGGGGTGACTCTAGAATATGTTTGTACGATATGGGTATAAAATTAAAGGTATTAATGAGGGTTTTAAAAGGGAGTGGTGGTAGTTGTATAGGTGGTCGCCTTTTCGAGATATCGCCATAAAGGTGGACCAGGGGTGACTCTAGAATGCGTTTGTACAATATGGGTATCAAACGAAAGGTGTTACTGAGTATTTTAAAGGGAGTGGGCCTTAGTTCTATAGGTGGAAGCCGTTGCGAAATATCGCCATAAAGGTGGACCAAGGGTGACTCTAGAATATGTTTGTACGATATGGGTATAAAATTAAAGGTATTAATGAGGGTTTTAAAAGGGAGTGGTGGTAGTTGTATAGGTGGTCGCCTTTTCAGAGATATCGTCATAAAGGTGGACCAGGGGTGACTCTTGAATGCGTTTGTACAATATGGCTATCAAAAGAAAAGTGTTACTGAGTATTTTAAAGGGAGTGATCCTTAGTTCCATACCTGGACGCCGTTTCGAGATATCGCCATAAAGGTGGACCAGGGCTGACCCTGGAATTTGTTTGTACGATATGGATATCAAATTAAAGGTATTAATGAGGGTTTTAAAAGGGAGTGGTGGTAGTCGTATAGGTGGTCGCCTCTTCAGAGATATCGCCATAAAGGTGGACCAGGGGTGACTCTTGAATGCGTTTGTACAATATGGCTATCAAAAGAAAAGTATTACTGAGTATTTTAAAGGGAGTGGGCCTTAGTTCTATAGGTGGAAGCCGTTGCGAAATATCGCCATAAAGGTGGACCAAGGGTGACTCTAGAATATGTTTGTACGATATGGGTATAAAATTAAAGGTATTAATGAGGGTTTTAAAAGGGAGTGATGGTAGTTGTATAGGTGGTCGCCTTTTCGAGATATCGCCATACAGGTGGACCAGGGGTGTCTCTAGAATGCGTTTGTACAATATGGGTATCAAACGAAAGGTGTTAATGAGTATTTTAAAAGGGAGTGGGCCTTTGTTCTATAGGTGGAAGCCGTTGCGAAATATCGCCATAAAGGTGGACCAGGGGTGACCCTAGAATTTGTTTGTACAATATGGGTACCAAAAGAAAGGTGTTACTGAGTATTTTAAAGGGAGTGATCCTTAGTTCCATATCTGGACGCCGTTTCGAGATATCGCCATAAAGGTGGACCAGGGGTGACCCTGGAATGTGTTTGTACGATATGGTATAAAATTAAAGGTATTAATGAGGGTTTTAAAAGGGAGTGGTGGTAGTCGTATAGGTGGTCGCCTCTTCAGAGATATCGCCATAAAGGTGGACCAGGGGTGACTCTAGAATGCGTTTGTACAATATAGCTATCAAAAGAAAAGTGTTACTGAGTATTTTAAAGGGCGTGGGCCTTAGTTCTATAGGTGGAAGCCGTTGCGAAATATCGCCATAAAGGTGGACCAAGGGTGACTCTAGAATATGTTTGTACGATATGGGTATAAAATTAAAGGTATTAATGAGGGTTTTAAAAGGGAGTGGTGGTAGTTGTATAGGTGGTCGCCTTTTCGAGATATCGCCATAAAGGTGGACCAGGGGTGACTCTAGAATGCGTTTGTGCAATATGGGTATCAAACGAAAGGTGTTAATCAGTATTTTAAAAGGGAGTGGGCCTTAGTTCTATAGGTGGAAGCCGTTGCGAAATATCGCCATAAAGGTGGACCAAGGGTGACTCTAGAATATGTTTGTACGATATGGGTATAAAATTAAAGGTATTAATGAGGGTTTTAAAAGGGAGTGGTGGTAGTTGTATAGGTGGTCGCCTTTTCGAGATATCGCCATAAAGGTGGACCAGGGGTGACTCTAGAATGCGTTTGTACAATATGGGTATCAAACGAAAGGTGTTAATCAGTATTTTAAAAGGGAGTGGGCCTTAGTTCTATAGGTGGAAGCCGTTGCGAAATATCGCCATAAAGGTGGACCAGGGGTGACTCTAGAATATGTTTGTACGATATGGGTATAAAATTAAAGGTATTAATGAGGGTTTTAAAAGGGAGTGGTGGTAGTTGTATAGGTGGTCGCCTTTTCGAAATATCGCCATAAAGGTGGACCAGGGGTGACTCTAGAATGCGTTTGTACAATATGGGTATCAAACGAAAGGTGTTAAGGAGTATTTTAAAAGGGAGTGGTCCTTAGTTCTATAGGTGGAAGCCGTTGCGAAATATCGCCATAAAGGTGGACCAGGAGTGACTCTAGAATTTGTTTGTACGATATGGGTATAAAATTAAAGGTATTAATGAGGGTTTTAAAAGGGAGTGGTGGTAGTTGTATAGGTGGTCGCCTTTTCAGAGATATCGCCATAAAGGTGGACCAGGGGCGACTCTAGAATGCGCTTGTACAATATCGGTATCAAACGAAAGGTGTTAATGAGTTTTTTAAAAGGGAGTGGGCCTTAGTTCTATAGGTGGAAGCCGTTGCGAAATATCGCCATAAAGGTGGACCAGGGGTGACTCTAGAATATGTTTGTACGATATGGGTATAAAATTAAAGGTATTAATGAGGGTTTTAAAAGGGAGTGGTGGTAGTTGTATAGGTGGTCGCCTTTTCGAGATATCGCCATAAAGGTGGACCAGGGGTGACTCTAGAATGCGTTTGTACAATATGGGTATCAAACGAAAGGTGTTAAGGAGTATTTTAAAAGGGAGTGGTCCTTAGTTCTATAGGTGGAAGCCGTTGCGAAATATCGCCATAAAGGTGGACCCGGAGTGACTCTAGAATGTTTTTGTACGATATGGGTATAAAATTAAAGGTATTAATGAGGGTTTTAAAAGGGAGTGGTGGTAGTTGTATAGGTGAAGTCGTTTTCCAGATATCTACCAAAATGTGGACCAGGGTGATCCAGAACATCATCTGTCGGGTACCGCTAATTTATTTATATATGTAATACCACGTACAGTATTCCTTTCAAAATTCCAAGGGCTTTTGATTTCGCCCTGCAGAACTTTTTCATTTTCTTCTACTTAATATGGGAGGTGTCACACCCATTTTACAAAGTGTTTTTCTAAAGTTATATTTTGCTTCAATAAACCAATCCAATTACCATGTTTCATCCCTTTTTTCGTATTTGGTAGAGAATTGTGGCATTTTTTTCTTTTTTCGTAATTTTCGGTATTGAAAAAGTCGGCGTGGTCATAGTCGGATTTTTTATACCATACGGATTTTTTATACCAAGATAAAGTGAGTTCGGATAAGTACGTGAACTAAGTTCAGTAAAGATATGTCGATTTTTGCTCAAGTTATCGTGTTAACGGCCGAGCGGAAGGACAGACGGACGACTGTGTATAAAAACTGGGCGTGGCTTCAACGTCATAAGTTCAACCCGCCTACCAAGTTTCATCACTTTATCTGTCTTTGGTAATGAATTATCGCACTTTTTCGGTTTTTCGAAATTTTCGATATCGAAAAAGGGGGCGTGGTTATAGTCCGATATCGTTCATTTTATATAGCGATATGAGATGTGTACTCAGGAACCCACATACCAAATTTCATCAAGATACCTCAAAATTTACTCAAGTTATCGTGTTAACGGACGTGATAGGTTTAAAAGGTTTTGATTTAAGGTTAATAATATTTGTAAAATTGATTTTATGACAAGTGGGCGGTGCCATACCCATTTGCAAAATTTTTTTCAAATTTTTATCAAGAGTATCAATATCAGCCCACACATCATATTTCAAAATTCTAGGTGTTACTAAACAATCAAGTTTTTTTGTATTTTCCAAAATTTTATATATATAAAAATATATCATCCGATTTCGCTCATTTTAAAAAGCGATAGGAGATAAGTTCCAGGGAGCCCATTTACAAAATTTCAATAAGATATCTCAATATTTACTCATGGTATCGTGTGCACACGACAGGCGGACGGACGTGGCTAAATCAATTCCTCTTTTCATCCTGAGCATTTGTATATATAGATATCGAATCGTTTATGCTGTTACGATAAACCGTTATATTACCAATGTTAATATACTCTGTGTGCAAAGCACGCTGAGTATAAAACTTTCATTCATCGGCAACAATAAAATTCCAGACACGACGCCTTTTAGGGGCTCCGCATGCGAATTGACCATATATGCTATATTTACAGTATTTATGCAAAAAAGAAAGAAAGTAGAAAACATGCGTAATTAAAATTTTAAAATTAAGCAACTATTTACGGATAAAGGTGTGAAAAAACAACCAAAATCCATAAACATACATTTGAGTGTAAATAAATGGCAGTAAAATGTAGCACATTTTATTCCATGCAAACGAATACCTCCCCTTGCGATTTGAGGAAGACGCTGCGGCCAAAAAAGTATTTCAGCCGCCACGGCAGTTTGGAAGCAGAGGAAGGAAATCATATCCACTGAGTTAGGAGAGGCAGACGAAGGAAGGAAGGCTTGACCTCATTGTACCCACTGGCGTCAGTTATCGAGAAATAGGGATAACTGGCGTGACTTCTTAGGAAACGCCGAAAATCGTTTAGCCAGTTAAGCGCCAATTAATGATGATAATATCGGATACCCTTTCTTCCGCTATCTCTATTTAATACTATATAATACTTATCCTAATACTCTTCTTTGCCTCTCCATCTCGCCCGTTCCCGTTTGCTTTGTTCTTATCCTTCCTCGTTCCCTCTTTCTCACTATTCCTCTTTCTCCGTCTCTTCTTCGGCGCTGCCTTTCAGTGCTCCTGGCCATATCCCATCCCTTTCCATTTAACATCCTCTATTTTCTGGTACCAACCCGTCCCCTTCCTCTCTTTCCACCACTTTCCCTTGAACACTCTTATCTCCTACCTTTTGAAGCCATAGGACTTTTCTAATTCGGCGCTGCCTTTCAGAGTTCCTGTCCTTTTCTTCTCCCATACCCTTTTCTCCTTTTTCTTTTTCCCTTATTTCTCCTTCTCTGTGTACTCCTCTCGCCTCCTCTCCTCTCGCTTTCACTGCGGAACCAATAATAAGATTTTTTTCTGATTATTTTGCACCTTCTGCTATCTTTCGAATCGCCGAACTGTGGAGTAAAGAACTCTACCTAGTACTTAACAATACTCGCGTACTTCACAAAGAGCGTGTTAAAATCAAACTGATTGATTATCCCTCAGCCTGCGTTGCTTTTATACTCTCTGTACCTCGTTCACTCATTCCTCCTAAAGTCTAGACTTTTGGCGAACATCTGCTTATTTATTTCTCCTTTACGTATCTGATATTTACGTTTCTCTTCTAGTTCTATGCATGTGCATGTGTGAGTAACAACTTCTGCTCTTAGCTGCCGACCACATATACATATGTATGTGAAATATTCTCTTTACTGTCAGCTTCGCTTTTTCATGTATGTGTGGAAGCTTGCTTTGATGTTTACATGTACACATGTGTGGCTGCATACTTTGCTGTTGTTGTGCATTTATTTACTAGCAGCATGGTGATGTATAGAACTGCTAATATTCGCCACAATAGTATTATGGTGCGGTATACCTCCCAGTAGTTAAAGGCTGAGCTTCTTATTCAATCTGTGGCGGACCTTCGATTTTTATGCAATTGTATTTTTTTGTTCTGAGACGCGACACTGTATAAAAAAATATATTTTCCAAAGTTTTAACGTTCGAATAAAGGAGCTTTGGTTAGTAAGGCCTGGATACTACATACATACCTATTTCGGCACCCGCATCAATATTAACGTAGCCAAAATGTAAAAATCTAACTTCATGGAAATCCAAAATGAGAAGTACCCTAAATATTAACCTATCCGAAGGGCTAGGATAGGTTCTCACATAAACTGAATGTATCCACAGTGCTCCGAGAATTTGTTTGACGACAGAGCGGAAATCGCCGATAAGTTACTATCACTTAAGTATGTTACAAAGTTATTTCGCTTTCATGCCAAATACTACAAGTTTTAAGGATCTGATCGCTTTTAGTAGCTGGAGCCTACCCGTCGCGAGTGCAGGGCATGAACACTGAACATGCTCAACCGTTTCTTCAAAAATAAATAAATACTAAGTTTTGGAATAGTTCGTTCCCCTTTTCTGTTCCCTAAGAGGAAAGCATCGCAAATATCAACGTATCCAAAAAGCTACCTAAGTACCAAGCACCTCAAAGAAGAGGGCTGCGAACACAAAAGCAAATTTGCATAGATAAAACAAACACAGTTGGTCCAACGCCATGTACTAGGAAGCCGCTTGCATCCGCCTCGGATTCTTCAATCTTATATGGTACAATACAGAGGAGCGCTGTGAATAGCGTCGGCTTACCGCACGGTCTCGGCTGAAGCTGTCATCGTCATTGCAGAAACCATACCGAAACATCCCCTCGCTAAGCAAAGAAAAGCAATATACGACACCGGACCGGGGGCCAGTAGAGCTGCTGTTGCCATTGAAGCGCGAAAATAATACACCAGCATGGTAGGCTTTAGTGACCTAATTTCTTTACTCAACCCATGGGAAAGGCGACCACACGGAGAGGTCAGCTCTTACCTGGACAAGATTGGAAACCGGAATTGCCTGTACTATGGAAAATTAGACGATGTACGCCACACCTTCTTCGAATGCGATCACTTCGCAGAACAGCGAAGGAGGGTATAAGAGATACTTGGCGACCTATCCACGAACAGTGTCGTCAGTAACATGACCTGCCAAGGAGACAGATAGTATACGGCAGCACATTTACGAGGCATATACTTCTCAGCAAACGAGAAGATGGATGTCTAGCTCAAATGACAAACTAAGATATTGGAAGGATTGCTATTCTTTTCCTTAATTCTAACTCAACTAGAGATGGTGAAAGCGGCCCTAAGATTTGGAAGTTCTTATCAGTGTTCTAAAAAACTTCTCGAGTTTTCTATTCTATTATTGCAAATGATTTTTGTATCTATTTTTCACTCGCAGCTGTATATGTAAGTGAAGTTAAATTTTATATTTAGTTCTCTTTGCATAAAATTAAATTTGCTGATGAAATGTGACATCGAGTTAACATAAGATTGAATAACCGCACCCACCTACCAAAGCAGACGAGGGCTTAACAAAACAGAATTATATATTTGATCTTTTCAAAAAAAAGGGATGTAGTAGTTTATAATGTTTAAAATATCGCTACAAATTGTTTTTTTAGGCCACGGAGCAGCTGATTCATTCTGCAAGTAACTTTTTTGTTTCATGGCTGCGAGCAAGCTTTTTGCCACAATTCGCATCAAGGCGAAAGTGTTACGGTTGTGGGATGTAAATCCGATATAGCACCTTCTTGTGGGTTTTTGTCATCGCTAAGAATCATGGGCCGAGTCGAGAGCTTTCGAAACAAAAGCTCCCTGGAAAATGTATAGCCTTTAAGTCATGCAACAACGTTTATCGAAAAAGTTTTAATGAGCTGTATGAACCTTACGCAGATATTAAAAAAATTGTAAAGAATGCAATGCTCAAAGACTTCGCTGGCTAGGTCGTGCTATACGAATGGATGCAGACATCCATTAATAATGTATGCAGACATCCATAAAAGACCAGCTTCTCGATTATCTGAATAAAAATAAAATTATCATATGTGAAAAATCAGGGTTCAGAACCAAACACTCTTGTGAAACCGCTCTAAACCTGGTTATAACAGAATGGAAAGAAAGCCTTTCAAACAAGTTAGTAACAGTGTCGGTCTTCCTGGACCTAAAAAGGGCATTTGAAACCATCGATAGGGTCTTTCTATTGAGGAAACTGCATAACATTGGGGTACGTAATACAGCACTGCGGTGGTTTAAAAGCTACCTTACTGGCAGAAAACAGAAAACCATAATTAGAAGAGCATCGTCGCCGGAAGTTAATGTTGACATAGGTCTTCCACAAGGATCTGTTCTTGCTGCAATATTATCTTAATTTATAAAAAACACGTGTCACACAATTGAGGCCAATGGACTCCTAAACTACTGAACCGATTTTGAATTTGTTTTGCACCCCGTGTGTAGTTTGATCTAACTTGAAATATAGGATAGGTGACTGGGTGACTAGGGTCTCGAGATATAAGCCAAAACGTGGACCCGGGTACCCCTAGCGTGTGTTTATAGAATATGGATATTAAATGAAAGCTGTTGATGAGTGCTTTAGTAGAGGGTAGTTTTCATACCCCTGGGTGACTAGGGTCTCGAGATATAGACCAAAACGTAGACCCGGGTACCCCTAGAGTGTGTTTATAGAATATGGATATCAAGTGAAAGCTGTTTATGAGTGCTTTAGTAGAGAGTAATTTTCATACCCTGGGTGACTAGGGTCTCGAGATATAGGCCAAAAATTGGACCCGGGTACCCCTAGAATGGTTTATAGAATGTGGATATCAAATGAAGGCTTTGATTAGTGCTTTATTAGAGGGTAATTTTCATACCCCTGCGTGACTCGGGTCTCGAGATATAGACCAAAACGTGGACCCGGGTACCCCCAGAATGTGTTTATAGAATATGGATATCAGATGAAAGCTGTTGATGAGTGCTTTAGTAGAGGGTAGTTTTCATACCCCTGGGTGACTCGGGTCTCGAGATTTAGGCTAAAACGTGAACCTGGGTACCCCTAGAATGTGTGTATAAAATATGGATTTCAAATGAAAGCTGTTGATGAGTGCTTTAGTAGAGGGTAATTTTCATACCCCTGGGTGACTAGGGTCTCGAGCTATAGGCCAAAAAGTGGACCCGGGTACCCCTAGAATGTGTTTATAGAATATTGACATCAGATGAAAGCTGTTGATGAGTGCTTTAGTAGAGGATAATTTTCATACCCCTGGGTGACTAGGGTCTCGAGATATAGGCCAAAACGTGCACTCGGGTACCCCTAGAATGGTTTATAGAATGTGGATATCAAATTAAGGCTGTTGATGAGTGCTTTATTAGGTGGTAATTTTCGTACCCCTGGGTGACCAGGGTCTTGATATATAGGCCAAAACGTGGACCCGGGTACCCCTAGAATGTGTTTATAGAATATGGATATCAAATGAAAGCTGTTTATGAGTGCTTTAGTACAGAGTAATATATTATCCAGAGACGGACTGGGACTGGATTAGGACTAGGACTGGACTGAGACTCTGAGTGGGACTGGGACTGGGACTGGAATAAAATACATACCACCTTCTGGGACAAGCAATAAAGGATGCAGAAGAATGAGAAGAAATTGAGAGAAGAGAAAAGAGAAAAGAGAGAAGGAGAAGGAGATTGAGAAAGAGATAGAATGAGACGAAGATGGAGATAGATGAAGCGAAAAAGACGGAGGGAGAAGTGAATAAAAGGACTAGGAAAAAGTGAAGAGGGGGGAGGGCAGAGTCAGACAGAAAAAGCTTATTAAAATGTATGCAGATTGTCCAAATTTAGGGCAGGACAACGTCTGCCGGGTCTTCTAGTTCATTGTATATATAAACGTATAAAGAACTGTCTTAGCCACTGCAAGATGCGACTTTTCGCGGATGATGTATTATTGACAATAAGTTGTTCGTCGAAGATAGAAGCTATGTCTAAGATGCAAGCGGACTTGAATGCTGTGTATAACTAGTTTTGTCAAAATAAGCTTAAAATAAATATTGAAAAAAACGAAATGGATGATCATGAGAAGAAAGAATGCAGAATAAAATAATATCGCCTTGAAAATAGCAAATAGTACCATACAAAAAGTGAAAGAAATCAAATACCTAGGAATTATAATTGATGAGAAACTTAATCGATGATCATCTTAAATATACAGAGGAAAAATATCAAAAAAAAATTGGATTTATTTTCCGGACATGCAAGCACGTCAGCAAATATTATAAAATTATGGTTTATAGAACCTCATTTCATATACTGCCCTACGATGTTATTCATGTTAGCCGACTCGAACATTGCAAAGCTACAGGTGAAGCAAAATAAAGCAATGCGGTTTATTCTTAGAAAACGATATGATACCCCAATACATGAAATGCTAGAAAGTTTAAATTGGCTGAGTGTAAAGCAACTCATTGTATGCTACACTCTAAAATTCATACACAACATGAAACTGGGCAACCTGCCGAAATATTTAAATGACCGAGTAACATACAAAAACGAGGTTCATGATTACCACACAAGAAATAGAAATAACTTTCGTCTGCCAGCTGTTCGATCAGAATTCGACAAGAACAATATATACTACGAGGGATTGAGAGAATACAGCGATCTACCATGTGAAATAAAACAATGTCCAAATATCAATAAATTAAAAAAATCATTATATAACTATTGCAAAGCACTACCATTTAAATAATAATCTGATACATGCATGTACCTAATTTAGGTCTACAAGACCGTAAAAAAAAATAAATAAATAAATAGACAGTGCGGCCCAGAAAGTATTTCTGAGCAATATAGGAGTAGACGGGACTACACTGAGTTGGCAAAGACATGTAGAAGAAGACTTAGTCTCTCTTAGTGCATCGAACGACGTCAGTTATTGCGAAGCCAAAGAATGTTGAAGTTCAATCCATTGTGAATGATGACTAAGTCTGGAATCTTATCTGTCAACTGCCTGACAGGATGTTCAATGTGGCTACTTTTTAGCGTTTTGACAGGGTGTTCAATATGGCGGCGCCTATCTTCAGCGGGTGATAGAAAGAGATACAGAATGAGACAGCGATAGTAAATTACAAATCAGGTGATCCAATCACTTTGGAATTTTGACGTCTATGCAGAAGATATCACACTTAGTTATCATTCACAATGGTTCAATCATTCGTAAAAATTTGATGGGCCCGTTTTCGTCGTTTTTCGCACGCCGCTGCCGCATGTCAAAAGTTTCGGTGAGGCGGCGGTGGAGTTCGGCACATTACTATATTTTCTAATCATTAAAGTCTGTCTAGGCCATTTATTGTTCATGCCAAAAATTGGTACGATATGGTCGAAAGGGGTACCAACGGATGCGCATCACTGCCAGTTATTACAAACCAATTACGAAATTTAACTTTTTCTAACCGTTCAAAAGTTATTTAAATAAACAGGCGCTTTCAACAAAATTTTGTATCACTGAATTCACAATTGATCACACCAAGGAAGTTTAACTCCCTTTTATCCTCGTCCAGCGGGGGGGGGGGGGGGGGGGGGGGGCGCCATCTTCCTCTGCTTCCATAGGCGGGTTCCGATAAAAAAACTTTCTTAGCCCGAGCTTCATCTTTCATTCGCATAACATGTTCTAGCCATCGCAGCTACTGCGTTTTACTTCGCTGCAATATGTTCATGTCTGCGTATAGCTGGTACAGCTCCTCATTAAATTTTTTTCGGTGCTCACCTTCGCCAACGCGTAGAGGTCCATAAATCTTTCGAAGAAATTTTCTCTCTAACACTCCCAGAGTCGCTTCATCTGATGTTGTCATGGTCCATGTTTCTGTCCTTAAGTAAATGAAATGATTTGCACCTCATACTTAAGTTGGAGATATATGTATGTACTTGTATATGAGAAGGGTTTGAAAAATCTCTTGGCTTTATAATCAAACCTCTGTTCTTTATTTGCGAAACTAGAAAACAAAGTGTGAAATATTAATTTTTTATTCAACACCCCGAGTCTCCCGGTTTGACATTTCTTAAACTTTAAGGCGGCCCTATCAACAACTTGTCCCTTGGAGTGAATCACATTGATTGTAGCCTATCAACCAAGTTTAAATATGACCTTCACGTTACGGCTCCTATTACAAATGTGAATACGTAGGCACTTATATTTATTTACCAGGTGATCCTTTTTCCTTCCCAAGAAGACTCAAAGTGGTAAAGCAAAAACTTTCCCAAGACAATCAAACAAATGACCGGGTGTGCTACTACCCTAACGTAGTGGACAGTCGAATTAGTCGGAAAATTGAAGCTACGCCGTCATCCATAATGAGCTCTCAAAAAAGCCTTCGGCGCTACACCTAGAGCTTCTAGGTAAGTGGCGTCGATGAAGGTATGAGTTCGAAGTCGCAGTACTATAATTTCTGTGCTGACATATGGTGTGAGGACAGGAGCCGTGATAGCGACGGGTGGTCGGGATTACTACTGTTCGCACTACGGAAATTGTATATCTTAAAAATAGCCGAAAAAACTGGCGTGATCAACAACAGGCCAGCATTGATGCCAATCGTCAAAACTGTGCCATGAGAATCATGACTGTTAATATACCATTAATATCAGCCGTAGGTCGATTTTGTGCGTGACCAGCAAGGAGCCACAAATGATTTATAGAAATCGCGCCGACGACGTATATTAGGAGTTAGCCTAGAACATATCCTTCGGTGAAACTACGTTTTGCACGAGACATAAAGACATGTGACCATTTTAAGTATTTCTCTTTTTTTTTGCGGCAGAAACAGCAGCACTAGTCTCTAAGACCGGAGTTAGGTTCGAAGCCTCCCTGGAGTAAGTGAATGAAGCACATTCCCTCTGCAAGGAGCTATTCCTGAAATCTTTTGAACGATCCGAGAGATCGCGAGGATCTTTCCGAAATGGCCAAAACGTCGATTTGCTTAAATACATACACCAAACCTTTCCTGAATATGTATAATTTTTTTAATTAGAAAAATCCAGTTTTTAAAGTAAGTACACCGGCACGCTGCCGCCGCCGATAACAAGATCGGCGTACCCCCTGTCGCAATGATGCAGCAAGAGCATACTCGTACGTGATATTTGACATTTCTGCATATTTCATTTGTTTTATATGTACTTATTACGCAGACCTGTTGACCGATGTTTACATTTCAATTGACCGTTATGTATATAAAATGTAGCTACACAAGTACCAGCAAATATAAATGATTAAACTTACTATCGGATAAGCGCGAGGGCAGAGTTACAAGCTTCAATCTTCACTCCATTTACCTCTTTGTGAACGCGGAGAAAGTGGCAAAGTTTTCCAACTGAATTCTCACGCACTGCTCTTAATTGAGTCCATTTCCAATAAAATCTGGGATTCAACTTGAAGTTTTCCGTGGATATTAGACAAACGAAAATACTTAGAGTCAAAGAGGTGTATGAAGTGCTTTATACATTGTATCCCATCTTGGTTGATTGCAGGGTTTCTACGTTTTGCTGGTGAAATCAACAGCCGGTCAAGACCTCGGGAGTATGATTTTCTTAACTACAGTCAGATGTGAATGTCGTGCCGTCACTATATTGTCGACGATCGTAGTTGTAACTGCAAACAACTACAGACAAAATCTTAGCGTTCCGTGTATTTCTGATAGACGCTGGTCATCAACCAGTTGCCTAGGCGGTTGGACGGAGGACCAGTCAAACTTACGGCATATGCCGTTTCAGTCATCATAAGCGAAAGCTGCCTAACAAAAATCAGCTTTCTGATTTATCAGCCGCTTCGGGATACACATTTCTGGGTATCTGGAATCGGATTAACCTCCAACATGGAAAAAACCGATCCTGTATTATTTACTATGAAATATAAGGTCCCTAACTGGACTAAGCCTTAGTTTGGAGGGGCAACCCTACTAGAAAAATATGGCAAAATATCTATGAGTTATACTGGGCCGGGTGGAAAACGGTGACCAATTGTCACCAGTTAGCAGAGCGAAACGAGACTGGCGCGCCTTGTTCGACGGCCATAATCGTTTAAACGGTTAAGCGCCAGCTGCCTAACAAAAATCAGCTTTCTGATTTATCAGCCGCTTCGGGATATACATTTCTGGGTATCTGGAATCGGATTAACCTCCAACATGGAAAAAACCGATCCTGTATTATTTACTATGAAATATAAGGTCCCTAACTGGACTAAGCCTTAGTTTGGAGGGGCAACCCTACTAGAAAAATATGGCAAAATATCTATGAGTTATACTGGGCCGGGTGGAAAACGGTGACCAATTGTCACCAGTTAGCAGAGCGAAACGAGACTTGCGCGCCTTGTTCGACGGCCATAATCGTTTAAACGGTTAAGCGCCAGCATTCGCCAATAGGACGTAGTTATTTTAGAACACAAAGCTTTGTCGCTAGTTGGGTTTTTTTCCGTTTGGTCGTGAAACAAATTCTGCTAATAATATGGACATTTTCAGTTTATGTGAAGTCTTTATTGAGCGGCCACTTCAAGCTTACCTAAGCTAGGAAAGGAGTAAAAAAAACAAATATTTACTTGCTATCATGATGGTACTATTCAATGCAAATATACTTTCATTTTTTTGGCTAAACGTAATACACATTAGAGCGTATCAATAAAAAATAGTTGAAAAATATGTCCCCCGTTTTTGAATTGAAACCAGCGAAATTGTTATATTCTTTAATTCTAACCATGTTTATTACATTTTTCAAGGGTATTCACTCATGGCACAATTCGTCCCATGAAGTCATTATATCTGACTACGTTCAGAGTTTATCGACGTGTTCCTAAATATGACACCTTTTGTTTGAGCCATACTAGTACATCGAACAAAAAAAAAATTAACAACAAAGTAAGAATGGATTCAGATATAACTCGTTTGTCATTATCTTAGTAAATTAATTACTATCCGTTTTCGAATCACCATGTATGGAATGATTCGAATTGGGTAGTACTTTGGATGTCAAACACTTCCTTATGAGAAATACTTACTAATGAGTTGTAATGACTTCTTCGGCCGAATTGTGCGTGGCGGGTATACTTTTACAGCAATTTTTCATAGATCAGTTATAAAACTGGAATTATTTAGTTTCTCTGTTTTCAGAATCCTGAAAAAATCGCTTCAGTTTTTGAAATCTCAATGAAGGAAATAATCGAACCAAGGGGCATTCCTTCAACTTTTTTTTAATGCTACACTCTAATTAACATATTTGCATACATATATTACTCGCAATAATCAAATATTACTAGAAAAACTAATGAAATTCTTTACACGGTGTGAATTTGTTTTTACATTTCTGAAATCCTCAAAAGGTAATATTTAAACCCGCATTATGTACATTTTGTATGATACGCTCTATTGTACATACATACATATATTCAAGTTTATTTGCTTTACCATTTCATTATCTACATATGTAAGTAAATTTTGATAATGATGGATTGTAGTGTCTGGAGGTAATGAATTCATGGAGGCGTTAATCAATTTTGACGTAATAGGGGGGCGTCTACTGATTGCTTGAAACATGTATGTATATATCACGAAATGTTCATGAACATTAGAACACCCGTAGGGTGTATAGGATTGCAAAAAGTATACAATTTTCTCACTCCAGTGCTGTTAATGAAAGATTGGGTATGAAAATTAGATTTGTATTAAAATCTGAATTTTTGTATTGAAAAGTTCCTTGCCCATTTGACTTATAACCTGAAAATGCATCAACAATGGTCAATGTAATGTTAGGATCTTCGAAATAAGTAATTAGGGAACAAGTAACGGTAAAGAAACATTTACATATGTGGAAGAAGACCAGGAATAATTCTTTAATTTTATATTTTTCAGCGGTACTGAATAATATTTGGAAAATAATTAATTATTTAAGTTATTTATTACCTGAGGTATTAACCAAAGTTTCATTGGACCATAGAATTTTGAGTTAAAAAGGAAACTGAAAATAAAAACTATTTAAAATTGTTTTTATCTGTACGCCCTAACAACACGCAACCCCAAAGCCTGAGGTCAGTACGTGTTGTTATAATCCATAAGAAAATACCTTTTAAAATTAAAAAAATCGGCGTGTGCACCTCACATTCCCGAATTTCAGTATCCAGACCATTTTCACAAACTCCGACAAGACAAAATCCAGAAAAAACAAAATCCCGACGAGACATTATCCAGACAACTCCAAGTACTGACAACATACAATCCAAACAAATTTACTAAAATTTCGTTATTACATATTACGCCTATACAGAAATAATCTGGATCCCGTAATCGGTGTTGGATCGGCTAAGTGTTGTTGTGAAGAGATACTCAAAATAATAGAACAATACCAAAGATGAATTGGGTTTTTATGACATCATGCGTGATTTCCCAATTTATATGCTGTTGGGATTCGGCCCTTCCGGGATTTTGTGTGTCGGAATTATGTTATACACTGAAAATCGACAGAAATTGAACAGGTGCTATATATTCTAATTATTGATAAATATTTATTTCTGAAGTTCTTTAAAATTGTTTCCAAATCACATTTTTATGTGAAAAATATACAAAATACGATTCAACTTAAGAAAGCCAATTGTAAAAAAAATCAACTGTAGACCCTCACCACTTAAAATTTCCTTTTTCTTCTTTTCAGAAAATATTGTGCTGACTATTACCATTTCGGTTCATCACTATCCTACTACTAAATAAATGCACAACAATAAAGCAAGCGGCCACACATTTGTACATGTAAACATCAAATCTGGCAGCGAAGAGAATATTTCACATACGTATATGTAGCCGGTAGCTGAGGAATCAGAATCAATTTAATTTTAACACGCTTTAGTGAAGTAAGCGATAATTGTAATTGTGAAGTACTACTCCCAAAGTAGTTGGAATAAAGAACGTTTTGTTATACTGAATATACTGAACAAACAGATCCTACAAGCTGCCAGATCACTGTAGCGTTTTCCAAGCGGAAGTAGTAGCCGTAACTACAGCAGTAGAAACACTCTTAAACTGCAACCGTGTTAAATTTTATATTAGCCGTGTTTTTTTTACACGTAAACGTCTATACGCTTAAACTTTATATGGACTGCTAAGCGTCAAACTTTAAATACACCTCTGAAATTGATGCGCATAAAATGTGTACTACTAAATTTCAATACGCATTATACTCAGATGTAACTGAAATATGTGTTTTTGTTTCACTAATTCTATGTATTCTATGTGTGTCCACAATTCATCGCAACTGATTTAGCTATATGTTATACCCTATGGCCATCAGATGGTTGTGTCTCCGCTTTTCGGTACGCCCTGTGGCTGTAGCTAGTTATTTAACCACTGCTGCTAGATGGGTCTCCTAAGCATTATCTAAGCGAGGATAGGCGTTTTTTTTTTTTCACGCGCAAACGTAAACGTATACGTGTGTATAAAATAACACGGCTATTAACAGCCAAGCAGCAATTAATGTATTGCATTCTCGCTTAGCATAGCATCTAAAAGTGTGTTAGAGTGTAAGCAATCCCTGAAAAGAACCGGAACGGGGAAAAGCATACATCTATATTGTGAATAGATGGGAATGAGAAAGCAAATGAACTAGCTAAAAAGGGTGCACCCCTTGAAGATTGCTCCGTAGACGACCCAATTAAATTAGGCAAGATTAAGAGAAGGCGAGAGGTGCACATGATCACCCAACTAGGAAAGGCGTGCATCCAAGCACAGGGCTATAAAGTGTCGAAAATTATATGTAGGTCCTACAACCTTAGACTAACAAAGTTGCTTCTATCATTAAAAAGAGAGGACTGTATACTCATGCTGGGTATTCTGACTGGACACTGCCTTCTGGCGTCACATACCTGTAAATTAGGCTTGGTCAGTGATAGAAGATGTAGGAAGTGTGGGTTGGAGAAGGAAACGATCGAGCGCGTTTTGTGTGCGTGCCCTTGCCAGGCTAAGACTCCAACTATTTGGAGTGAAGCAGCTGTCATATCTAGAAGCAGCAAGGGGCTTAAGACCAAGAAAGCTTCTAGTATTTGTCAAGATAAGGGAGTTATTTTATAAAATAGGTCCCTCTGATAGTGTTTTCATTTTGGTCGTTAAATAAAATTCTGGTAACACTACGGATCCATTCAGTCTTTGTGAGGTCCTCATGGACCGGCCAGTTCAACCTAACCTAACCTCACACCTTTAAAAAAGATTTTAGGCCGAATGTCTCTTCCAATTCGCGTCGTGCTCTTTTTAGTTTTTCCTACAAATTGGCGGGACGAGTCCTACATACTTGTTTTATGCCGACTCCGAACGTCATCTGCAAGGCAGATGCGTTTTCACTGAGAAGCTTTTCATGGCAGAAATACACTGGGAGTGATTGCCAAACACTGCCGAACGGCGACCCCGCTAAGACAAAGTTTCTTCTAATTGAAAAGAATTGTTTCAAAAATGTAGATATTGCTTTGCCCGGGGCGTGAACTAAGGATCTTCCGTGTGTAAGGCGGCGTACCCTACCATCACAACACGGCGCACGGTGGGGTATTTGATCAATTTAGCCGGCCAAAAGCCGATTCTTCAAAATATTCCAATTTTTTTTAAATACTCTCCCTGGGGTTCCTAGATGTCCACTGAATAGTATACATACCCCAAAACCCATCTGCAATGTCAACGGAGCTAACCGCGTACATCTAAAGTTGTATAAAAATTGTATGCAGTTCGGTGTATTTTTGGATTAAAAAGTAATATACAGTTCTAAAATCAATACTTGTTCACTTGTTAAGCCTTAATCAAATCTAGTTACATTTTCTTTTAGGGCAGGTAAATGTGTTTTTAATTCATATATTAAATTTTTTATACCGCATGCTTTAACTGAGTTAATCTACTTGTATTGCTACTAATTTTCAATATTAAATTTTTTAAAACCCTTACAAACAAAAAGATATATCTCTTTTTCATGGCGTGTCAGTAATTTTTTGGCAATACATTAGCTTATATTTGTTTCAAAGTTTAGTAACAAAAACGACTGCGCATACCCGCGATTTTTTGAGTGGTTAGCAATTTTGTAAGAGACTGATACCCCTATTGGCAAGAAGGTGGCAACCTTGTGAAAACATCCTCAGTGGCAATACCTAGGTGAAAGTCTTAAAATGTAATACTATATCGATGTACCAAATTTTATTCAAATCGATCAAGCCGTTTCCGAGATGATAGTGGATAGACAAAGAAATATAAAAAAGGAGGTGAGGTGGCAACCCTAAGTTGCAACTCTGCTCAAAAGTGTAAAACATCTTACGTTTGGTACCCACACTGATGCCAAAAAATGACCCCGAGTCCCTCCGAAACCGTGGGCTCCATCCATAGTAATTCTGCGCGGAACACCGTGAGTTTACTGTCAAAAATTTCCTTATATAACAAAGAAGTGAGACAACTACTTTTTTAACAGAAATAGCTGCTGTTTTAGTTTTGGCCAACTAGATTGATGAAATACCCCACCGTGTGGAGGTCGCCTTACTTACTGGAGTCAAATACCATACCAGATGAAGAACAGCGTTTAGAAATCATTGACATGAAAGTTATAATACATTTTGCGCCAGTTATATATATTTTCTATTAATCGGGAAAACTGGTTTAACAAAAGTCGGACTTTATTTGATATTTTTTACATCATTAAAGACTTATCAAAATAATTTTTGGAATTATTACATTACTATTTCTCGATCGTTTCGGGCCGCTCATTGTCCCGACCATGGTTTAACCAATATTGATAAAAAGTTGTATCCACTTTGAGACAGCAGTGAATATGCAAAGATAATAATAATAAAATCATATGAAAGTGATTATTCCAGTATCACCCGCCCCGGAACTATGCTATAAATGTAGATAATATTCCTGAAATGCTCCCCAATATGAAAATAAAATAGTTCCACATCGATCCCAAAATCTATTTCAAAATAATACTGAACTTGTTCCATATGGATCCTAAATTGAACAAGAATTAGTCCCGTAATTTATTTCAGAACCGAAACAGAAATGATCTTTTACTCGTCTTGAAGGTACCTCGTATAATGCCGAAGTGATCTTGAAATAGTTCGGATTGCAATTCGTAAAATGTCGATGCATTCCTAAAATGTCGCGAAATAATTCTGAAACGGTTCTGGAATTTAAAAGTGCTTCTTTAATATGTTCTCAGGACAAAGGCGGGTATTTAAAAAAATTGTGCGTAAAGATGTTTCCGGAGCAATTCCGAAACTATGCCGTAATTTTTGCAAATATTCTAAGAATTTCCTACGATATAGTCCTAAAATAATTAAGAATTGATTTCAAAATGATACTGAACTTGTTCCAAACTGATCCTGAATTGAACAAGAATTATTCCCGTAATTATTTCAAAACCAAAACGGAAATGATCTTAAAATCGTCTCAAAGTGACCTCGATTAATGCCGAAGTGAAACAGTTGAATTAACTGTGAAACGGTTTTGGGTTTAAAAGTTATATTTCATATTTTTCAAAATGTTTTCAATTTTAGGACCGATATATAAAAAAACAAGTAAGGAAGGTTTAGTTCGGGTGTAACCGAACATTACATACTCAGTTGAGAGCTATGGTGACAACATAAGGGAAAAAAACCATGTAGGAAAATGAACCGGGGGAAACCCTGGAATGTGTTTGTATGACATGTGTATCAAATGAAAGGCATTAAAGAGTATTTTATGAGGGAGTGGGCCATAGTTCTATAGGTGGACGCCATTTAGGGATATAGCCATAAAGGTGGATCAGGGTTGACTCTAGAATGCGTTTGTACGATATGGGTATCAAATGAAAGGTATTAATGAGCATTTTAAAAGGGAGTAATCCTTAGTTCCATAGGTGGACGCCGTTTCGAGATATCGCCATAAAGGTGGACCAGGGGTGATCCTAGAATTTGTTTGCACAATATGGGCATCAAACGAAAGGTGTTAATGAGTATTTTAAAAGGGAGTGGGCCTTAGTTCTATAGGTGGACGCCGTTTCGAGATATCGCCATAAAGGTGGGCCAAGGGTGACTCTAGAATTCTTTTGTGCAATATGGGTATCAAACGAAAGGATTTAATGAGTATTTTAAGAGGGAGTGGGCCTTAGTTCTATAGGTGGACGCATTTTCGAGGTATCGCAATAAAGGTGGATCAGGGGTGACTCTAGACTTTGTACGATATGGGTATCAAATGAAAGGTGTTAATAAGTATTTTTAAAAGGGAGTGGGCCTTCGTTTTATAGGTGTTCGCCTTTTCGAGATATCGCCATAAAGGTGGACCAGGGGTGACTTTATAATTTGTTTGTATGATATGGGTATCAAATGAAAGATGTTAATGATTACTTTAAAAGGGCGTGGGGCTTAGTTCTATAGGTGGACCCCTTTTCGAGATATCGCCATAAAGGTGGACCAGGGGTGACTCTAGAATTCGTTTGTGCAATATGGGTATCAAACGAAAGGAGTTAATGAGTATTTTAAGAGGGAGTGGGCCTTAGTTCTATAGGTGGACGCCTTTTCGAGATATCGCCATAAAGATGGACCAGGTGTGACTCTAGAATGCGTTTGTACGATATGGGTATCAAATGAAAGGTGTTAATGAGTATTTTAAAAGGGAGTAATCCTTAGTTCCATAGGTGGACGCCGTTTCGAGATATCGCCATAAAGGTGGGCCAGGGGTGACTCTAGAATTCGTTTGTGCAATATGGGTATCAAACGAAAGGAGTTAATGAGTATTTTAAGAGGGAGTGGGCCTTAGTTCTATAGGTGGACGCCTTTTCGAGATATCGCCATAAAGATGGACCAGGTGTGACTCTAGAATGCGTTCGTACGACATGGGTATCAAATGAAAGGTGTTAATGAGTATTTTTAAAAGGGAGTGGGCCTTCGTTCTATAGGTGTTCGCCTTTTCGAAATATCGCCATAAAGGTGGACCAGGGGTGACTCTAGACGGAGTTTGTACGATATGGGTATCAAATTAAAGGTATTAATGAGAGTTTTAAAAGGGAGTGGTGGTAGTTGTATATGTGAAGGCGTTTTCCAGATATCGACCAAAATGTGGACCAGGGTGACCCAGAACATTATCTGTTGGATACCGCTAATTTATTTATATATGTAATACCTGCCAAGATTTTAAGGGTTTTTTATTTCGCCCTGCAGAACTTTTTCATTTTCTTCTCCTTAATATGGTAGGTGTCACAACCATTTTATAAAGTTTTTTCTAAAGTTATATTTCGCGTCAATAAAACAATCCAATTACCTTACCATATTTCATCCCTTTTTTCGTATTTGGTATAGAATTATGGCATTTTTTTCATTTTTCGTAATTTTCGATATCGAAAAAGTGGGATTGGTCATAGTCGGATTTCGTTCATTTTTCATACCAAGATAAAGTGAGTTCAGATAAGTACGTGAACTGAGTTTAGTAAAGATATATCGATTTTTGCTGAAGTTATCGTGTTAACGGCCGAGTGGAAGGACAGACGGTCGACTGTGTATAAAAACTGGGTGTGGCTTCAACCAATTTCGCCCATTTTCACAGAAAACAGTTAACGCCATAAAATCTATGCCCCTACCAAATTTCAAAAGGATTGAAATTGAAGGATTGAAGGGCGGAGCCACGCCCATTTTTAAATTTTCTTTTATTTTTGTATTTTGTTGCACCATATCATTACTGGAGTTGAATCTTGACATAATTTACTTATATACTGTAGAGATATTAAATTTTTTGTTAAAATTTTACTTTAAAAAAAATTTTTTTTAAAAGTGTAACGTTCCTGCCAAATTTCATCATGATATCTTGAAAGACTGCCAAATTACAGCTTGCAAAACTTTTAAAAGTGGGCGGTGCCACGCCCATTGTCCAAAATTTTACTAATTTTCTATTTTGCGTCATAATTTCAACTCATCTACCAAGTTTCGTCGCTTTATCGGTCTTTTGTAATGAATTATCGCACTTTTACGGTTTTTCGAAATTTTCGATATCGAAAAAGTGGGCGTGGTTATAGTCCGATATCGTTCATTTTAAATAGCGATCTGAGATGAGTGCCCAGGAACCTACGTACCAAATTTCATCAAGATACTTAAAGATTTACTCAAGTTATCGTGTTAACGGACGGACGGACATGGCTCAATCAAATTTTTTTTCGATCCTGATTATTTTGATATATGGAAGTCTATATCTATCTCGATTCCTTTATATATGTACAACCAACCGTTATCCAATCAAACTTAATATACTCTGTGAGCTCTGCTCAACTGAGTATAATAAAAATAGAGTGTTAAAATAATTCCAGGAAGTCCCAATCCCGTAATATTGTCGAATTTTTCTGAAATTTCCTTCGATACCATTGTAATTTCGAGTTGATCCTGAATTGAAACGCAAACAGTTCTGAGATTGTACTGAAACCAAACCTCAAAATAAATTTGAAATCATCTTGAAGTTATATAGAAATAGTGTTTAAGTTGTCTGGAAATAATTTCGAAAATAATAAGCAAACAATGGCGAAATGATGCCGAAAGCGAAACGAAAATATTTCGAATATAATTCGATATTGGTCTGGATTTTACTTGTTATTTTTGAAAATTTTCTAAAATGTAAACATGTAAACGTAGTTTCAAGTAAGTACTTCTGAGCTCATAAGCATTACTTTCCTGTATTGAAATTTCGAAAATAATCGTTAAACTATGTTTGTTTACTGCTTTTAAAACGTCATGGAATAGCACAAGCGGTTAAAAATTTGTTTCAATATTTATTTAAGTACATACTACATAATTAAAAATTGATAACTTTCCATAATTTTATTTATTTACGCAGCTCAAATATGAAACACAATGGCTTAAAAGTAAGTTAAGTAAGTTACGTAAACAAATTATATTTGAAATTTAGGGGCAAATTATGTATAACGCAACCAGTAATTTTTTCTTGTGTGAACCGATGAATGTATCATTCATTTCAATGATTCGCAGTAAACCTGGGCGCTTTTGTGAAAATTTTTGCATTTTATTGTGTTGACGGTGTCACGACGTCATACATAGGTAGGTAGGTTGAACTGGCCGGTCCATGAGGACCTCACATAGACTGATTGAGTCCGTAGTGTTACCAGAAGTTTGTTTTAACGACCAAACTGAAAAACCCTATCAAAAACCAGGACCTATGTTATAAAATAACTCCGTCCTCTTGACAAATACTAGAAGCTTCCTAGGACTTAAGCCACTTGCTGCTTCTAGATCTGACAGCTGTATCACTCATAATAGCTGGAGTCTTAGCCTGGCAAGTGCAGGGCACGAGCACAGAACGTGCTCGATCGTTTCCTCCTCCAACCCGCACTTCCTACACCTGCTATCACTGACCAACCCTAATTTAAAGGCATGTGACGCCAGAAGGCAGTGTCCAGTCAGAATACCCGTCATGAGTCTACAGTCCTCTGTTTTTAATGATAGAAGCAACTGTGTTAGTATAAGGTTGTAAGACCTACACATAATCTTCGACACTTTACAGCCCCGCGCTTGAACCCACGCCTTTCCTGCTTGGTCGATCATGTGCACCTCTCGCCTTCGCTTAATCTCGCCCAATCTAATAGGGACGTCTACGGAGCAAGCTTCAAGGGATGCGCCCTTTTTAGCTAATTCGTCCGCTTTTTCATTCCCATATATTCCCATATGCCCTGGGACCCAATATAGATGTATGCTTCTCCCTGTCCCGATTCTCTCCAGAGACTGCTTACACTCTAACACGCATTTAGATGCTGTGCTATGCGAGATTATTGCCTTAATTGCTGCTTGACTGTCAATATAAAAGTTAACACGGTTGCCGCTTAAGCTATTCTCTTCCAGGGTTTCTACTGCTTTGGTTACGGCTAATATTTCCGCTTGGAAAACGCTACAGTAATCCGGCAGCCTGTAGGATATGCTTATTTCCGGATCAGCGCAGTATACCGCAGACCCTACTCCTTCCACTATTTTGGAACCATCGGTGTACACATGTATCGCCTCGTCCGCCATTTGCGCACCCTTGCGCCAACCGTCCACCTCTATTGTGGGCTTAAGATCTCCCTCAAAGTGCAGGTAGGGAATCATGTAGTCATACATAATCTGACTAAACTCTAAATTATCTATTGCGATGATTGAGATCATGTTTCACCTACCTTAGATCAAACATTATATGGATAAAACAAGTGACCTCAACTTTTGATACCAATCATTTCAAAAGTTATTTAAAATCTAGAGCGATTACTATTAAAAACTATAAAATTCAATGTATCTTCGTTTGGGCACTTATAACCTTTGAACCACAACATTGGAATGCCATGTATAGTGATTCTAGGCGTTCCTGGAAGTAACATAGGCATGTTTTTGTGATGGAACTTAAAAAAAACTTAGTTTCAATTAATTTCTCGCAAAATTAGACGTATGGTGATTATTATTTATATTAAGTTCTCATTCCAAAGTGTTTGTAGCTGAACTCCTTCGAATGGCACGACCGATTCCTATGAAGTTTTTTAAGTATATCAAGTCGGTTTGCGAGTTGGATCTTATCTATATATTTCATACCGCAAAATGGTAAGGGTGGTCCACCCTTATTTTTTTTTAAGAATAAACCGTTTGTTTAAATCTTTTTTTTAAACAGCATGCAAAAATACTCAAAACTCTCTGGGAATGGGATTGGAAATAAGGCATGGAGAAGAATAAAAAAACTAGAGACAAAAAACGAGCAAGAAAAAAGGGACTGAGAAAGCGATAGGCGAAGGTAGAGAGATAGTAATAGATGCAGCGGGGAGGGAGAAGGAGCGGTAGCTAGAGAGAATATAATAGATGGAAAAGACGGATAGGGAGAGAGAGAGTCAGAGAGAGGAGTGAATAAAAGGATAGAAAAAAGGGAGGGAGAGTAAGAGTTAAAGGTTTCTTCAAGGATATGCGGATTGCCTTAAGATGGGGCAGAATAATGTCTGCCGGGTCTGCTAGCTAAAAATATTTTCTGCGGTTTTATGCATTAGTATCATTCTTTTATACATCGAACTTTTAGATCACCAATTACTTTATATATATTTTATTTACTATGGAATGAAGATAAGTTTCACAACGTGGAATTTTCAAACAAACAGGTCGTCTATGCAAAACGCACACAGATATTTATTTGTGCTTGCTTCCTAATTTCTCGTTGGAAAGTACTGCAAAGTATTCATTCAAAATATAGATTTATCATGTTTGTTGAAATTCCACTTTTTTCCCCAGGTCATAAAAACACCAGTTATACTTATTTTTTTTGAAGTTAAAATATGTATATTTTTCTACTACATTTTTTAAAGCATCTTAAGTTTCAGTTCGTAAATTTTCGAACATTTTTTTTTTTTTATTAATTTGACGGAATAAATTATGTGCTAGACATATATTTCGATTAGTTTTTTTTATCCAATTTAAGTTATCGATAACATTTTGATAATAAATCGTTAATTTTCGATAACACTCCTATAATAATTAGTAACAATCCGATAATAAATCGATAACATTTTGCTAATTTTTCGATGACAAATCCAAAACTTTTCTTAAAGAAACGGATAACTCATTGCTTGAGAATGGATTATATATAATTTGATTTAATTTAATTTTACTTAATTTTATTATACTCAGCTGAACAGAGCTCACAGAGTATATTAACTTTGTTCGCAAAACGGCAATCCGTAACGGCATAAACTAATGGAGATAGATATAGACTTCTATATATCAAAATGATCTGGGCGAAAAAGAAATTCATTTAGCCATGTCCGTCCGTCCGTGCGTCCGTCCGTCCGTAAACACGATAACTTGAGTAAATTCTGAGGTATCTTGATGAAATTCGCTATTAAAAATGAACGAAATCGGACTTCAACCACGCCCACTTTTTCGATATCGATAATTTCGAAAAACAGAAGAAGTGGGATAATTCATTACCAAAGATTGGCGGCCACCGTGGTGTGATGGTAGCGCGCTCCGCCATCACACCGTATGCCCTGGGTTCAACTCCCAGGCAAAGCAACATCAAAATTTTAGAAATAAGGTTTTTCATTTAGAAGAAAATTTTTCTAAGCGGGGTCGCCCCTCGGCAGTGACTGGCAAGCGCTCCGAGTGTATTTCTGCCATGAAAAGCTCTCAGTGAAAACTCATCTGCCTTGCAGATGCCGTTCGGAGTCGGCATAAAACATGTAGGTCCCGTCCGGCCAATTTGTAGGGAAAATCAAGAGGAGCACGACTCAAATTGGAAGAGAAGCTCGGCCTTAGATCGCCGCATCGCAGTCGTTGAAGATATCATGATGAAATTTGGCAGAAACGATACTCATATTACTATTTGTGTGCTAAATAGAAATTAGCAAAATCGGATGGCGAACACGCCCACTTAAAAAAAAATTTTTTTAATCAAATTTTAACAAAAAATTTGATATCTTTACAGTATATACGTAAATTATGCCAACATTCAACTCCAGTAATGATATGGTGCCACAAAATACAAAAATAATAGAATTTAATTCGTCTAGAATACTTTTAATGCCATAAGTCGAACAAAAATCTACCAATCCTTGAAAAATTTGATAGGGGCATAGATTCTATGACGATAACTCTTTTATGTGAAAATGGGCGAAATCGGTTGAAGCCACGCCCAGTTTTTATACACAGTCGACGCCTGTCCTTCCGCTTGGCCGTTAACATGATAACTTGAGCAAAAATCGATATATCTTTACTAAACTTAGTTCACGTACTTATGTGAACTCACTTTATCTTGGTATAAAAAATGGCCGAAATCGGACTATAACCACGCCCACTTTTTCGATATCGAAAATTACGAAAATTAAAAAAAAAATGCCATAATTCTATACCAAATATGAAAAAAGGGATGAAACATTGTATTTCGATTGGTTTATTGACGCAAAATATAACTTTAGAAAAAACTTTGTAAAATGGGTGTGACACCTACCATATTAAGAAGAAGATAATGAAAAAGTTATGCAGGGCGAAATCAAAAGCACTTGGAATTTTGGCAGGAATACTCTTCATGGTATTACATATATAAATAAATTAGTGGTACCCAACAGATGATGTTTTGGGTCCCCCTGGTCCACATTTTGGTCGATATCTCGAAAACGCCCTCACATATACAACTAAGGGCCACTCCCTTTTAGAATCCTCATTAATACCTTTAATTTGATACCCATAAAGTGCAAACACATTCTAGAGTCACCCCTGGTCCACCTTTATGGCGATATCTCGAAAATGCGTCCACCTATGGAACTAAGGTCCATTCCCTTTCAAAATAGTCATTAACACCTTTCATTTGATACCCATATAGTATAAACACATTCTAGAGCCGCCCCTGGTCACCTTTATGGTGATATCCCGAAATGGCGTCCACCTATTGAACTATGGCACACTCCCTTTTAAAATGCTCTTTAATACCTTCCATTTGATACCCATGTCATACAAACACATTCCAGGGTTACCCTAGGTTCATTTTCCTAAATGGTGATTTTCCCTTATTTTTTCTCCAAAGCTCTCAGCTGAGTATGTAATGTTCGGTTACACCCGAACTTAGCCTTCCTTACTTGTTTTTATTTTATTTTAATTATTCTTTTTTTTAGTTTTTTTTTTTAATCTTATTTAATTTCATATGTATTTAATTAGCGAGCTTTACTCATATTGCTTTATACAATAATTGATATTAAAGAAAAATTGTAAGTTTACAAACGGCGATGGTTACTAGGACATGTTTCGGAATTTCACTTCTTCATCAGCTAGCTTTTCGGGGGCTGAGCATTGAACTCGAATCTCCAACATTCATATCAGTGCAACGGGACATTCATATGGCTTAGCAGCTAAAGGCATTTACCTTTGCACTGATATGAATGTTGGAGATTCGAGTTCAACGCTCAGCTCCCGAAAAGCTAGCTGATGAAGAAGTGAAATTCAGAAACATGTCCTAGTAACCATCACCGTTTGTAAACTTACAATTTTTCTCTTATTTAACTTCATTTTATTTTATTTTAATTATTATTATTTTGTTACACTGGCACTGATGCCACCCTTACCTTGCACCGGGCGCTCCTCACAGGGGGGCGCCAAATGGTCGGCAAAACAAAATTTCCTGGATAATTTGTATTTTTATGATTTTTGGAAAATATTGATTTCTGGAAAAAATTTTATATACTAAAAAATACATACACACCTGTTTTTCTCACGTTCAACGTTATGATGGGAATTATTAAAAAACGCTTTAACAAAAACTGCAAAACGTGAATCTGAAATACGATGGAGCGCCAGAATACAAGCGGTTAGCGTTATCGTCGATGGGCTTGTGAATGTAATATAACACTTAGAACAATTAGCAGAGGACACTAACACCACCAGAAGCGAAGCTACAATTCTGTTACAAAATATACTAAATTCTAGTTTCATAACATTAGATCATTTCTGGTATGAAATCTCAAGGAGGATTGATCTTAAATCATGATCTTAAATCATTAGAGACCTAACGATCCGAAATTCGAGAAACTCTCTGTGAAGAAGCAATAGAAAGAGCGAAGTCTCTTTGTGAAAGGTGTTCTCGATCGTCTCCAACAAGAAATACGTACAAGATTTACACGACTAAATGACCTTAATGTTAAATTTGGATTTCTCTTAGACGTTGCAAATTTTGTTAAACAAGGATAATACCGACTTAGAAAGAAACTGTAAGAACTTGGGTGAGTTTTGTAATACAGATTTCGATGGAACAGAACTTTTTATCGATATATGTGTCTGCAAAATATAATTTCGCAGTAGAAGAGAAATTGAACCTAAAACTCCGTTGGAATTACTTACTTTTATAATCTCGTGTGGAGAAGATGTTTTTCCAAACTTGAGAGTGGCACTTCAAAAACTCTTGCCTATCTCAGTATCAATTGCTAGCTGCGAACGTTCATTAAGCAAATAAAAACTGATTTTGACATATTTACGATCGACGATGGGGCAAGATCGCCTAAGTCATCTTACATTATTAAGTGTGGAAAAAGAAAATTTTGAAATGATATATTTTGATCATAAAAATAAAAATAAATAAATGGAAGGCGCGATAAGAAGAGATTTTAGGCCGAGCTTCTCTTCAAATTGGCGTCGCATTCCTCTTGGCCGGACGGGACCTACATTTTTATGCCGACTCCGAACGGCATCTGCACGGCAGATGAGTTTTAACTGAGAGCTTTTCATGGCAGAAATACACTCGGAGCGCTTGCCAAATACTGCCGAGGGGCGACCTCGCTTAGAAAAATTTTCTTCTAATTGAAAAAGCTTATTTCTAAAATTTTGATGTTGCTTTGCCCGGGGTGTGAACCGAGGGCATTCGGTGTGGTAGGCGGAGCATTCTACCATCACACCACGGTGGCCGCAAAAAAATGTTGATAATATCATTAATATATATTGGGTTCCTCTAAGGCAAGCCAAAAAAAATATTTAGCCCCGGGCGCACTACGCCACTGATTGTAAGCCCCCTAACCCGATGGGGGTATTAATGATCAGTATTTTGTATGTATATACATAATCCGTGTTAGTCATTCATGTTAGGGACCCAGTTATCTTCTCCTCCAAAAGGGTCCCCTTCGTCTGTACATTAAGTTATTTTGAATGAACCCTGAAAAAATCGTTGGATCATGTGGTCCACTAGAGTACTTACCATTCTACTCCACTGTAATACAGCGATGGACCAACTCATGTTTCTACACGAACATGTTGTAAGCCGATCATTGCTCGTTTTTAACGATTGTAATCACTACACGATGTTTATTGGACTGTGGGTACTCCATGGATTAATCTGATGTAATGCGGAGCTGGAGTACATGGTCCGCTCCTAGGACATCGCAATGTTAATTGGACCATATTTTTTGTATGAATTGTGGTTAATTTTGGAGCACTCGCTTGGTCCATAGCGAGTACTCCATACATGCATGCATGCATGGAGTACTCGCGATTTTTGCAGGGAAATACAAGTTTTCAACGCTGTGGCTACGATAAACAAGTGTATTAGACATGCCAACATCCCACTGACAAAGTGTTATCAAACCTAAAAATTGACAACAGAAATGACTCAGCTGATTTACAATCATGTGTATACATGTAAACTTAATAAACTTTAAATGTTATGACGTGAATGTGAAACACCGTGAATCGTAAAAACCTGTGTTTATATACATAATATACTTACTTACATACGTACTAGTGATTAGAAAATTTTTATATTAATATATTTTCACAAATACAAAACAGGTACCGTCTGCCCGCTGACTCATTCCTTCAAACAGATTGAGTCACAGAGGTAAAGCAGGCACATCTGTCTAGGCACACACAAACATATTTACAAATTATAAATTATACAGAGAACCGCTATAAACCTGCTTTCTCATCTGTCAATAACTGAAAGCGAAATCTATAAACCAGGAATCAAATATTTATATTTTTAGAGCAAAGATTAAATATTTAAATAAAAAAATCAGTCCAAGTTGTTTTTGTATCAACTTTGACATAATTGAACGCTTCGTTTGTGGTCCAAGTGATTGGATTGTCATTACACTCAGCGTGCTTTGCACACAGAGTACATTAAATTTGATTGGATAACGGTTGGTTGTACAGGTATAAAGGAATCGAGACAGATATAGACTTTCCATATATCAAAATCAATATCGAAAAAAATTTGATCGATCCATATCCGTCAGTCAGTCCGTCCGTCCGTCCGTCCGTCTGCCCGTTAACACGATAACTTGAGTAAGTATTGAGATATCTTCACCAAATTTGGTACACGAGCATATCTGAACCCAGAATAGATTGATATTGAAAATGAGCGAAAGGGAATAATAACCACGCCCACTTTTTATATATATAACATTTTGGAAAACACAAAAACCCTGATTATTTAGTAAATATAACACTTAGAATGTTGAAAGTTGACGTGTGGATTGATATTAAGACTCTTGATAAAAATTTGAAAAAAAAGTTTTTAAATGGGCGTGGCACCGCCCACTTGTGATAAAATCAATTTTACAAATATTATTACTCATAAATCAAAAATCGTTAAACCTGTCGTAACAAAATTCGGCAGAGGTTGCCCTTTCTATAAGGAATGCTTTGAGAAAAATTAACGACATCTGTTAAGGACCACGTCCACTTTTATATAAAATATTTTTAAAAGGGTCGTGGACGAATAAAATAAGCTATATCTTTGCAGAAAAGAGCTTTATATCAATGGTATTTCATTTTCCAAGTGGATTTATAACAATAAATAGGAAAAACTTCAAATTTAAAAAAATGGGCGTGGCCATGATATGACTGAGCAATTTTCGAAGAAAAATTAACGTATCGTAATAAAATTGGGTTCACAAATTGTCCCTATAGCAGGAAATATTTCTAGAAAAAATGGACGAGATCGGTTAAACACCACGGCAACTTAGATATAAAACAAGTTTAAAGGGTCGTAGACTAGAATAATAAGCTATAAATTAGCAAAAAATAGTTTTGAATCAATGATATTTCACTTATCAAGTTTTATTGTACGAGGAAATGGGGAGACATTTTTTTTAAACGGCTGGTGCCACGTGTTATGTAGAAAAGTAGTTCATCTGAAATGAAATGTACAATTAAAGTTCACGCTGAGTATATAATGTTCGGTAACACCCGAACTTAGACACCTTTACTTGTTTTATTTATTTTTAACACAAATTAATATACATATGTAATTGTTTTACTGATAAGTCAGCTCTAGCTTACATGTTTATGTTTACATATGAGCTTTCGCGGCATGCGCTTGGTTGGATGGTTGACATTCCACAGCCACGCTTGAATCATTTGTCGAACGAGTGATTTCCATTTGTCTGCGAATTGACATCATTCCAAAGTTCACGGCCCATTTTATTTATTGATTTTTTCTTGTTGGCGTGTGATTAATTTTTACTATTTATAAGAAGTTTTAGATTTTTTGTTATGAAAAATACCGGTCAGTTTAGATTTTTGTATAGGAAAGGATTTAACTCTACAAGCAGACACAGGTTTTGTGACAGAAATCCGCCATGTTACCAGAGGAGCTCCGCAGGATGGAATCATCTTCATAACTCTGTAAATGGGATTCTGATCAAGACAAATTTAATATTGGCATAGCTGCAAAGAAACAAATAAGAATGAAATTAAGAATAGAAGTCCAAATAGAAAAATGAATAGAAATAGGAGTATGGATAGTAATGGAAATAAGAATAGGATAAGTTGAACTGGCCGGTCAACGAAAAACACTTTCTAGAACCCATCTTAATTGCTGCCTTGAGATCTGGCAATTCTTACGCTAGCTAGAGCTTTGAACAGTCGTGCACAGGGAACAAACACAGAACGTGTCCAACCGTTTCTTCCTGCAGCTCGCACTTCCTATATATTTTATTGCTGACGGGGCCTAACTTCTACGCATATTCCGCCAGAAGGCAGCGTCCAGTTAATATGCCTCCCATGAGCCTTTAGTATCTTCTCTTTAGAGATATTTTGTGAGTTTAACTTCGTAGGATTTGCACATGATGTTTGAAATTTTGAAGCCGCAACTTTCATATCACACCTTGTCTCATCTTGATTTCGCCCAAACGTATTGGGATGTCTACTGGCCTGAGCGAAGTCTAATAGGAATAGGAATATAAATAGGTATTGAAATATGAATAAGAATAGGATTAGGAACGAAAATGGAAATAGAAATAGGAATAGGTTTTGAACTAGGGATAGGAATGGTTATGGGAATAGCAGTAAGAATGGTATTAGAAATAGGTATCAAGAAAGAAATTGGAATAGAAATTGAAATAGAAATAAGAAATGGTATATAAATATTAACAGGAATAGGAATGAGAATATCAAAGAGAGTCGGAACCAATGGGAATAGGAATAGGAACATAAATAGGTGAAGAAATAGAAATAAGAATATGATTAGAAATAAGAAAAGAGTTTCGAATATGAGCAGGAGAAGAAAACGGTATAAGAATAGGACTAGAAATAGCAAGACGTATAGGAATAGGCAAAGGAGGCGAAATAAGAATAAATACAGGGAGGACAAGCTGAAAGGATAGATGGATGGGCAAAAGTAGGGATAGAGGAGAAGGAAAGGACGGACGAAGATAAAAAAGAAGGTTGATGCAGAGAGAACAGCAAAGCAAAAGGGAAAAAATATTAGGGCATTAAACATAGGAGGAAGAGGAAGGAGAAAAGGAAGTTGGGTGAGAGTGGAAGGAAGTAGAACTGAGAGTTTTCCAAATAAAACTGCGCAAATTTCCGGCAGGTAAACGTCTGTGAGGCCTGATATTAAGTTAAATAGTTAGTACCTGGGCGACCGAGCTTTGCTCGGCAACGTTTCGTTGTGCTGGCAGCATTTATTTTTTTTTAATTTCGAATAGGTGGCAACCTTAAATGGCAACCCTACTCAAAAATGTCCGATTGTAATGCGGAGTGAAATAGCTTTCGTTTGATACCCATATCGGCATATCTCATGCAATTTTTTTTTATTTCGAATAGGTGGCAACCCTAAATGGCAACCCTAGCCCAGAATGTGTTTATACAATATGGATATCAAATGAAAACTGTTGATGAGTGATTTAGTAGAGGATAATTTTCATACCCCTGGGTGACTAGGGTCTGGAGATATAGCCAAACGTGGGCCTGGGAACGCCTAGACAATGTTTTTACATTGTGGGTATCAAATTGAAGTTGTTGATGAGTGCTTTAGTACAGGGTAGTTTTCATACCTATTGGTGACTAGGGTCTCTAGATATAGGCCAAAACGTGGATCAGGGTAACACTAGGATGTGTTTTTTACATTGTGGGTATCAAATTGAAGCTGTTGATGAGTGCTTTAGTACAGGGTAGTTTTCATACCTATTGGTGACTAGGGTCTCTAGATATAGGCCAAAACGTGGATCAGGGTAACACTAGGAAGTGTTTTTTACATTGTGGGTATCAAATTGAAGCTGTTGATGAGTGCTTTAGTACAGGGTAGTTTTCATACCTATTGGTGACTAGGGTCTCGAGATATAGGCCAAAACGTGGATCAGGGTAACACTAGGATGTGTTTTTACATTATGGTTATCAAATTGAAGCTGTTGATGTGTGTTTTAGTACAGAGTAAGTTTTACACCGCTGGGTGACTACGGTCTCGAGATATATGCCAAAACATGGACCTGGATACCCCTAGAATGTGTGTGTATTATGGATATCAAATGAAAGTTGTTGCTGAGAGCTCTAAAGTTCATTGTGATATTCGATTTAGTCGCATCAACCTGGCAAAACTGATAAATATGCATGCGAAGCCGAAATAAAGACAAGAATTAATAATAATACCCACATACCTATTTACATACGTCCTATTCGATTTGCCTGAAATTTCGTATATAAATTTGCCTATATTAGTATGTACGATGCTTTTTTCCGGGAAGTATACCAGAGACGGCCACCGTGGTGTGATGGTAGCGTGCTCCGCCTATCACACCGTATGCCCTGGGTTCAACTCCCGGGCAAAGCAACATCAAAATTTTAGAAATAAGGTTTTTCAATTAGAAGAAAATTTTTCTAAGCGGGGTCGCCCCTCGGCAGTGTTTGGCAAGCGCTCCGGGTGTATTTCTGCCATGAAAAGCTCTCAGTGAAAACGCATCTGCCTTGCAGATGCCGTTCGGAGTCGGCATAAAACATGTAGGTCCCGTCCGGCCAATTTGTAGGGAAAATCAAGAGGAGCACGACGCAAATTGGAATAGAAGCTCGGCCTTAGATCTCTTCGGAGGTTATCGCGCCTTAAATTTATTTATTTATTTATACCAGAGACGGACTGGGACTGGGATTAGGACTAGGACTGGGATTGAGACTGAGACTCGGAGTGTAACTGGGACTGAGACTCGGAATGGGACTGGAACAAAATACATATCACCCTCTGGGACTGGCAATAAGAGATGAAGAAGAAGGAGAAAAACTTGAGAGAAGAGAAAAGAGAGAATCAGACTGAGAAAGAGATAGAATGAGGCGAAGATGAAGAGAAAAAGACGGAGGGAGGAGTGAATAAAAAGACTAGGAAAAAGTGTAGAGGGGTAGGACAGAGTTAGACGGAAAAAGCCTATTAAAATGTATGCAGATAGGCCAAATTTAGGGCAGAACAACGTCTGCCGCGTCTGTTAGTAACGCTATAAATAAATAAACAGAAATAAAGCAAATAATATCTCTATAAAACGGAAAATATTATGTTTGCATGCTATTTTAAGTACATCCTTATGTATGTCTATAATTAACTGATAAAATAATAATTAGCACAGTATGCTCAAGGTGGCAAACAGAAAAAAATAAAAATAAAAAACAAATAAACAAATTTTATTTAAAAATGAATGAGCCAGCTGTTTCTTTTAAAAACAACAAAAGTAAGGCAGGTGCTCAAGAAATACTACGATGAACACATAAATATTTCCCGGTACCAAATTTAATATATTTATCTCAATAGCTGCTTAGAGACCTTTGACACACGCTTCGCGCTGATCAGCTTCATGATCTGTTGTGTTGACTACTTAGGTTTCGTTGCGTACGTGATGGTCACATAGAACATTCGTTACATCGAAAAACGTGACTTCATGAGCGTAGGCAAACTTTACAAAATATTCTGATTTTTATTTTTGTCAAGTTCGTACTTATTTGTCTCGTTAATACATACATACTAGTTTTTTCCCTTTGTCAGGTTCTTAGATTAGAGACGTTTCATATAATTTATATCAAGATGCACAAACCATTGTAAAAGGAACCAAAATGATTATTTGTACTATAATTTTGTAAAAGTAAACGTATGTAGTAGATCTGTTTCTTGTGCATCATTGAGAAATTGCTAAGCGAAATGATTTCTAGATCGTGTTGCTCCCTTTATTCCTAAATATGTTCCGCCGCGAGATATAATAAGGCAAGTACACAAAAAATTGTGTGTGAATACCACGTGCAATAGAAGTTAAACTTCTTTTCGAATACACTGATGGTATTATAGAATAGGAATCACCGTATGTGAAGCAGCGATCGTATGCTCGTACGTGTTTTTTATCATAGCAGCCCTGATCTACGTCGGACGCATCATCCGTTACTACCTATTCTCAGATAAACTTATGTTGAGGAGTTTCGCCTCTATGCGAAACGCTTATTCTACCGCTTTGCTCTTCTTTGTCTTTGTGGAAGAAGCCGCACGAACCGATTGCTTTCCTGTCTTGCCTGGTTCATCGCATTTCTTTTAAGGCGATTATATTGTTGTTGTTTTTTTTTTTTTTTGAATTTCAGAAGTCCTTTTCTAGCTTCTGGAACTTAGTAGACTGCCTTTGGAGCCATTTTGATACCCTTTGAACCTACGAGTCTATTGATTTTAGTCATCACCCACAGCCGGCATGCCTACCAGTGGGGTATCAGAACCTGGTTTTTATAGAGTTCGGATATTCTACACACATTACTTCAATTAATGGTATCTAAAATATTTATCATTTTCGAGACAGGTTTACCTTTCGCGTCGCAATCCCAGCGCACAAGCCGTACACGAGATTGATAAATAATACCACATTTAGCAACATATGGAGCCTAAGTGCGCCTACTCATTTATAATCAGCAATATCCTCAAACAGTACCCCGATGAAACTTGCAGTTTTAATAGGGTTAGACCAGAGTGATAAGGGTGTTGGAGGTGTTAGTTCCACATTGTAATTGAAAAGATGGTTGGTGTTATGTGGAGACACACTACAAGCGGGGCATCCGTTGGCTATGTCGGGGTTGATTCTGGATAAATAAAAGTTAAATTTATTACAGTATCCAGACGGAATTTGAGCTGGGGTGACGCGCGTCTCCCTGTAAAATTGCTTTCCACGGTTTCGAATCCATTTTAAGTTTCGTTATTAAGTTACAGTTCCGACTCCGGTTCGACCCAGGTTTCAATTTCATTTTATACCTCAGTTCTCAGTTATAGTTTCTGATTGCGGTCAAGTTTCAAGTTCTGGTCTATGCTTCAGTTCGAGTTCAGGCTCGACTCGAGTTTCACGTTCTGGTCTCTCCGCCAATTTGATTTCAGATCCGATTTTTGCTCCGCTTTCGATCTTTACTTCGGCTCATCTGAGATCCATACATCAGTTTATATTTATTTTCCGAATTCAGATTCGGTTTCGGTTTAAAGTAGTTTATAATTCGATAATAGCTCTAGTATCGATTCCGTTGTGTTTCCGGCACCAGTTTGGATTACACTTTTAGTTCTGGTTTAAGTACTGATTGAAATTGTGATTTAAGCTCCTATTGTGGATTTTATTGCACTTCGGTTTCAGTTTCCTTTTAAGTTCTGTTTCTGTATTAGCGCTTTTTATACCTTTCATGAAAATGAAATGGTATATTAATTTCGTCACGAAACCGAAAATTGTAAGTCCTTAAAGGAAAATAGATAGACCCACCATTAAGTATACCGAAATAATCAGGTTGAAGAGCTGAGTTGATTTAGCCATGTCCGTCTGTCCGTCTGTCTGTTTGTATGCAAACTAGTCCCTCAATTTTTGAGATATCTTGATAAAATTTGGTGAGCGGGTGTATTTGGGTGTCCGATTAGACATTTGTCGGAACCGACCGGATCGGACCACTATAGCATATATCCTCCATACAACCGATTTTTCAGAAAAAGAGGATTTTTGTAATATCTTACCCAATTTAACAGATTGAAGCTTCAAACTTCACCATATACTTTCGTATATTGCACATATTGTTGCCTGAAAAAATTGATGAGATCGGTCGTATATATAGTATATATCCCCCACAAGCGATTGTTCAGATAAGGAACTTTTCGTAATTACTGCCCCATTTTAAGAGCTAGAGGCTTCAAATTTCAACGAATGCTTAGGTATATAGCATATATTGTTGTCTGAAAAAATCATAAAGATCGGTGGTATATATAGTATATATATGGTGGTATATATAGTATATATATATAGTATATATATATATTTTTGGCAAATTTTAGCCCCATTTTAACAGCTAGAAGCTTCAAATTTCACCGAATACTTACGTATATAGCATATATTGTTGTCTGAAAAAATCATAGAGATCGGTTGTATATATAGTATATATCTCATACAACCGATTGTTCAGATAAGAAACTTTTCGCAATTTCTACCCCATTTTAACAGCTATAAGCTTCCAATTTCACCGATTGCTTACGTATATAGCATATATTGTTGTCTGAAAAAATTATAGAGATCGGTTGTATATATAGTATATATCTCATACAACCGATTGTTCAGATAAGAAACTTTTCGCAATTTCTACCCCATTTTAACAGCTATAAGCTTCAAATTTCACCGATTGATTACGTATATAGCATATATTGTTGTCTGAAAAAATCATAGAGATCGGTTGTATATATAGTATATATCTCATACAACCGATTGTTCAGATAAGAAACTTTTCGCAATTTCTACCCCATTTTAACAGCTATAAGCTTCCAATTTCACCGATTGCTTACGTATATAGCATATATTGTTGTCTGAAAAAATCATAGAGATCGGTTGTATATATAGTATATATCTCATACAACCGATTGTTCAGAAAAGAAACTTTTCGCAATTTCTACCCCATTTTAACAGCTATAAGCTTCAAATTTCACCGATTGATTACGTATATAGCATATATTGTTGTCTGAAAAAATCATAGAGATCGGTTGTATATATAGTATATATCTCATACAACCGATTGTTCAGATAAGAAACTTTTCGCAATTTCTACCCCATTTTAACAGCTAGAAGCTTCAAATTTCACCAAATGCTTACGTATATAGCATATATTGTTGTCTGAAAAAATCATAGAGATCGGTGGTATATATATGCTTACGTATATAGCATATATTGTTGTCTGAAAAAATCATAGAGATCGGTGGTATATATAGTATATATCTCATACAACCGATTGTTCAGATAAGAAACTTTGCGCAATTTCTGCCCCGTTTTAACAGCTATGAGCTTCAAATTTCACCGATTGCTTACGGATATAGCATATATTGTTGTCTGAAAAAATTATAGAGATCGGTGGTATATATAGTATATATCCCATACAACCGATTGTTTAGATAAGAAAATTTGCGCAATTTCTTCCCCATTTTAACAGCTAGAAGCTTCAAATTTCACCAAATGCTTACGTGTATAGCGTGTATTGTTGTCTGAAAAAATCATTGAGATCGATGGTATATATAGTATATATCTCATACAACCGATTGTTCAGTTAAGAAACTTTGCGCAATTTCTGCCCCTTTTTAACAGCTAGATGCTTCAAATTTCACCATATGCTTACGTATATAGCATATATTGTTGTCTGAAAAAATCATAGAGATCGGTGGTATATATAGTATATATCTCATACAACCGATTGTTCAGTTAAGAAACTTTGCGCAATTTCTTCCCCATTTTAACAGCTAGAAGCTTCAAATTTCACCAAATGCTTACGTGTATAGCGTGTATTGTTGTCTGAAAAAATCATTGAGATCGATGGTATATATAGTATATATCTCATACAACCGATTGTTCAGTTAAGAAAATTTGCGCAATTTCTTCCCCATTTTAACAGCTAGAAGCTTCAAATTTCACCAAATGCTTACGTGTATAGCGTGTATTGTTGTCTGAAAAAATCATTGAGATCGATGGTATATATAGTATATATCTCATACAACCGATTGTTCAGTTAAGAAACTTTGCGCAATTTCTGCCCCTTTTTAACAGCTAGATGCTTCAAATTTCACCATATGCTTACGTATATAGCATATATTGTTGTCTGAAAAAATCATAGAGATCGGTGGTATATATATTATATACCCCATATAAACTCTAATTTTTGCCCCCTTTTTACGGCTAGAAGCTTCAAAATTCATCAAATTTCATCAAATAGTTACGTTTACGTCATATATTGTTGAAATACGTGATTCGTAGTCATAGTTTTTACACGCAGACCACAAAAAGCCAGAAACTTTGCTTCGTCACACAAAGTACCTACCTGTTTTTTATTTTATATTTATCTTAAAAATCGTTAAGGTATGCAGATCTGTTCACTACATATTTCTTATCTTATACATCCGATTATTCGGAGATTACGAACGGGATAAGATTATTGTTCAGCCTCATTCATGAAAGGTATGAAGTCTTCGGCACAGCCGAAGACAGTCCCGTTCTTACTTGTTTGTATTTATTTTATGGTAAAAGTCTAGTTGAGGGGTCGACTGCTAATACGCTACCAAATTATCGAGAGAGGTGTCGACAACAATAATCCGAAGGCGGAAAATTGTATCTCTGTCCGGAGATATTTACAGTTGAAGTTGGCGATTTTCTTGTGGTTGTTGTAATGTTGTTGTACCCACAAAAAAAATTGTGAACATAAGTGTTTTGCGCGGATTTAGTTTGGTCCCCAAACCGGTGTTGGACCCAACGCAGGAAGGTGTTCTGCGCAAAAATACTATACTTTTTGAACGAGTTAAAATTTTTATTTTCTGCCTTCGGATTATTAATACTGATGTCAAGATGCGTCGTTTGACACCTCTCTCGATATTTTTCGTATTAGCAGTCCACCTCTCAACTAGACTTTTACCTATTTTATGTTCAGTTCTGGATTAATTTTGGGTGTGTTTTCCATTTTTCATTTTGGTTTTGGTTCCAGTTTTGGATCAATTTTAGGTTTGGATTCCAGTTTTTGTTTTGGTCTTGAACATGCATTCCGATTTCGTTAGAGGAAGCAAACAGTTTTTTAATAGCACTACCTCAGACGGTTTTCAAGTCATTGCACCCAAGGCCGATCTGAATGATTTTATTTTCATTTAGGCTCCACGAAAGGGTTAAAATATTCACTTCAAAAATAGACGCATCTGCTTGCATAGTTCAATTATTCATGTCTGGCAAAATCAGACACATTTGCCAAAGATTTTTGCATTGTTCTGTGTATATAAATAGAACACTCAGTGAAAAAAAAGCATGATATCTCAAAAACGTGGAGAGATATATGATTAACTTTGAATATGCCCTGGCATAAGACAGCTAAAAACATCGAGGCCTTTGGCACAGCGGAAGGATTGTTGCTGCTGGTGTCAAGGGTCCTGCGTTTGAATCCCGACTGCGGTGATGGATTAGCTGAATAAAAAATTAGTATTAAATGAAATAAATGTTTTTTTTTTTCATATTAAAAAAAATTTGGTACATATTCAAACCGCCTCTAGATATATGATAGATGTGTATCCACATTTTTATTATCATATATTATTATTTACTACGCAACGCACTGCCTTATCGTGTATTTAGATAATACAATAGAGGCCAACAAACGCATCAGCCGATCACCCAGTTTCCTCGTATACAATACGCGTAAAACGTACTGCCGCCAACGCAAGCGCAAAACCATTGCTGTAGGGTAAATTTTTAATCACATATATATGCATACAGACATTTACATATGTGGGAGTGTGTCAGTGGGTATGATAAATTTGTTTACGTTCTCTAAATGAGTGGATCCACTCAAATGACGCACAATGGGTCCAAATCAAAATAAGCTGCCTTAATTTAAAGAAAACAAGTAAGGAAGGCTTAGGGTGTAACCGAACTTAGGGTGTAACCGAACATTACATACTCAGCTGAGAGCTTTGGAGACAAAAAGAAGGGGAAATCACCATGTAGGAAAATGAACCTAGGGTAACCCTGGAATGTGTTTGTATGGCATGAGTATCAAATGAAAGGTATTAAAGAGTATTTTAAAAGGGAGTCGGCCATAGTTCTAAAGGTGGACCAGGGGTGACTCTATAATATGCTTGTACGATATGGGTATCATATTAAAGATATTAATGAGGGGTTTAAAAGGGAGTGGTGGTAGTTGTATATGCGAAGGCGTTTTCAAGATATCTACCAAAATGTGGAACAGGGCGACCCAGAACATCATCTGTCGGGTACCGCTAATTTATTTATATATGTAATACCACAAACAGTATTCCTGCCATGATTCCAAGGGCTTTTGATTTTGCCCTGCAGGACTTTTTCATTTTCTTCTACTTAATATGGTAGGTGTCACACCCGTTTTACAAAGTTCTTTCCAAAGTTATATTTTGCGCAAAAAGCCAATCCAATCACCATGTTTCATGTCTTTTTTCTTATTTCGTATAGAATTATGGAATTTTTTATTTTTCGAAATTTTCGATATCGAAAAAGTGGGCGTGGTCATAGTAGGATTTCGCCCATTTTTAATACCAATATAAAGTGAGTTCAGATAAGTACGTGAGCTAAGTTTAGTAAAGATATATCGATTTTTGCGCAAGTTATAAAAACTGGGCGTGGCTTTAACCGATTTCGCCAATTTTCACCGAAAGCAGTTATCGAATCAGTTATCAAATTTTACAAGGATTGGTAAATTTTTGTTCGACTTATGGCATTAAAAGTATTCTAAACAAATTAAATGAAAAAGGGTGTAGCCACGCCCATTTTGAAATTTTCTTTTATTTTCGTGTTTTGTTGCAACATATTATTACTGGAGTTGAATGTTGACATAATTTACTTATATACTGTAAAGATATTCACTTTTTTGTAAAAAATTGACTTTAAAAAAACATCCGATTTTGCTAGTTTTTATTTAGCACACATATAGTAATAGGAGTAACGTTCCTGGTAAATTGCATCATTATAGCTTCAATGACTGCCAAATTACAGCTTGCAAAACTTTTAAATTACCTTCTTTTAAAAGTGGGCGGTGCCACGCCCCTTGCCCAAAATTTTACTAATTTTCTATTCTGCGTCGTAGGGTCAACCCACCTACCAAGTTTCTTTGCTTTATCCGTCTTTGGTAATGAATTATAGCACTTTTTGTGTTTTTCGAAATTTTCGATATCGTTATAGCCCGATTTCGTTCATTTTAAATAACGATCTGAGGTGAGTGCCCAGGAACTTACATACCAAATTTCATTAAGATACCTCAAAGTTTACTCAAGTTATCGTGTTTAAGGACAGACGAACGGACGGACCGACGGACGGACGGACGGACATGGCTAAATGAATTACTTTTTTCGCCCAGATCATTTTGAAATATATAAGTCTATATCTATCTCGATTAGTTTATGCCGTTACGGATTACCGTTATGCGAACAAAATTAATATACTCTGTGAGCTCTGCTCAGCTGAGTATAAAAAGATATAATGAGGTTCTGGCTCCTATCTACGCCAACTGCTTGCTGCTGGTAGAACAATTACATCGGAACGATGGTGGATTTGCCCAGGAAAGAAGAGAATGGTCACACACGAGCTACGTCAAGAGCAGGGATTGCCAAAAGGTGGCCTGTGCATCCCTAAGATACGGTAGTAAGAAGATATTAAGACCAACCTTCATGAAAGCTTGATAAATAGGGCTAAGCTAGACAAACCCCGATGGCCTTATACTGCGCTGGTTCCCACAACTGTATGGTCGACGAAAGCCTGAACTAACTTGTGTTCAAAATGAGCTTCTTTTGGAAAAAGATTGCACCGCGATTGAGCAAAGCTACATCTCTGGCTAGTGTCACGTAGATATTTTAGCCTGAGCCGGTATCAGCCAACTGAGGACAGGGAATTTGGAACGTTGCTGGCTTTTAGAAGCCTGTTCTGGAAAAGTATTTATTGAGTCACTATGCGCTATGCCGACACCAATTCTCGTCAGGTGTATGGCTCTTTCCGTCCGACTATTAATGCCAAGCTCTCAGTTCAATTATTAGGGTTCAATTATCTCTCAATGCTAATAGGATTGTTTTTAAGGCGCTACCTTATGGGAATCCATGCGATGTGGTTCAATATTCCAGACAACCCTAGTTGTTTTAGTTGCATGGACGATTCGGAGGTGGATTCCTGTAATCACGCCACAACTGTTTCGCTTTTGAAAGGACAATACGTAAGTACGTGGGTATACATACCGTACATATATGTGTTGAGAGTCGATGTTCGCTTTATCCGGTTGTATACCGGCGGTTCACCTAAAGATTAGAAACCACTGCATCAGAACGAAAGAAGTGTTCAATCTGTTTCCACCTAGTTGAGCCAGCGGCCAGCCAACCTTATCTAACCAAAGTTATGTTGGTCGCTGAAACCATACTATCCTGAATGGCTTACGCATGAGGATACTGCATGAGTCAGGAAGTATCTCCCATTTTTTAAGGTGGCAATGTAGATTGTGATTTTCCTATCACTTAAGAAGTTGCAAACCAGTCCTTAGTTGTGCCACTAATAGATTGTAGAAACTCCAATGGGCATATGTCCACCGAAAAGCGGAGTTTCGCCGAAGGAGAGCTGCTTAGTGCAACCATTAAAATTATCCGTAATAAACCAAGTCTTCGAAACAGCGGGATAATACAACTAGGCTTAGTTGATAACCTCAACATTAATGCAGCGTTCGAATGGCTCAAAAGAAAGACGGCGTACACAGATCTTGGAAGAATGTAGTGGGGGTCGGGGGCAGTATCCGTTTGCGTCGTAGAATGAAAAAACCCACAATACGCTAAATCCGGGAGGTAGAAAGGGACCTTGAGAACCTGAAGTGATAACGAGAGCCTACGTACAGTAGCGGAAGCGTTGGAAAGGGAAAAGCAGTTCAAGGGTGCTGTGAGTCTCGTAAATAACTACACTCTAAATGCAGTGGTAAAAAAAAATGGACCTCAAGAACCTCAAAGGTGCGTCATACAGCGAAGCACTTCTGACGAGATTTAGTCCGTGTCAGACGTTAGTCCGCATCCGACATTAGGTCAGCTTTATCATACCCCTTGCCTTGTCATATAATATCGTCGCTTACTAATTTCATATACATATTTTGACCACATATTTTGAATTTAGCCCCATTGTGCGCAACAGTCCATTGTTCAATATACTTATGCCCAGATCGATAAAACTTTGACCTTTAACATATCAAATTCATGGCCATTTACCCGTTCTTGGATTCTAGGCCAGTTGGTCTTATCAAAAGCGATGGCGATGGCTGGCGTCTTGTTTTTGCGAGCTTCGATAAACAATCTAGAATTGCAGCAACAGAATAAGCGAATGCGGATTACATTCATCCATGTGGCACTAGAAGTGTGACTTGAGGGGGGAATAACACCTCTGAGGTTGTTGTTTCCTTCACATTAACTTTAGAACATTCATGTATTACTTCGCTGGGGGAAGCGCAAATCTCAACCAGTTTACATATGTCAAAATTGGTGAGCAAAGCAGCAGGCAGTGCCAGTAAATTTCGCGGTTACTCATCATGCTAAAGTTTATTTTTTGCTATTTGTTTATTATAAATGGTCACTCCTCCGTTTTGTTCCTCGTATCTGTTTTGCATGTTTATCTGCTTTTTGTAGGCGGTGAATGGCCACGCACAAGGTGATCGCTTCCCCACTTAAATGCTTCACTCAGTTCAATCACAGCAGATACTCAAATGACCTTGATATTTCCAGTACGTATTGTTAAATTTAACTCGGCAATAATTGGGTCGCTTTTTAGCTTATTTATTACTCTTTATTTTGGTATTTCATTTAATATTTTTGTATTCTGAATGCACAGTTTCATACACGAATTGATTAATTTCAAGATCATTTTCATATTCAGTTCACGACCTCTCCATAGTAATCATGGGCATATAACACAATAAGGAGACTCGAATCAAATGTAAGAGGCAAAGAGTGGTACAAACTTTTGTTGTTATGTGGTTGTATACAGATTTGTGAGGCGTTTCCGTTCCTTTCGAATGTGTTAGAGCTGTGACATAAAATATTGCATGTCCCATTAAGATTGACTGTCAACAACGTAATGCTCAACCAATTGTCAATTAACTTATAAAAATGTATAGTACCTGACCGATTTGAAAAATATATCTTATACAATATAAAAAACTTCACAAAGTGCCCAACCGCGGGGCTGTAAAGTGTCGAAGATCATGAGCAGGTCTTACAACCTTTTAGACTTACAAAGTTAATCTCATCATCAAAAAGAGAGGACTGTAGACTTATGACTGGACACTGCCTTCTGGTGTCAAATGCCTTTAAATTGGGCTTGGCCAGTGATAACAGATGTAGGAAGTGCGCTGACAGGCTAAGACTCCAACAATTAGGAGTGATTCAGCCGTCCGATCTAGAAGCAGCAAGTGGCGTAATTTCTAGAAAGCTTCTAGTATTTGCCAAAAGGACGGAGTGGTTTTCTAGCATAGGTCCTGGTTTCCTATATGGTTTTTCAGTTTGGTCGTTAAACAAACTTCTGGTAATACTACGGACTCATTCAGTCTATGTGAGGGCCTCATGGGCCGGCCAGTTCAACCTAACCTAACCTAGCTTACGTTTATGGCAAACACAGTCATCTGAAAAAATCCTAAGGTTGACGACAGAGTGGAAAATGTCAGAGGGCCAGAAACATTCACTAGCATAGCTATAGTGATCACTCCGCCGTTTGCCTAAAGATCAACAGCATATATATATATATTCCGTACAACCGATTGTGCAGATAAAATCGTCATAGCTATCTCATATAAAGCACAAGAACCGTGAAAAAATTTTTGAGGACTATTAATCAATAAGTTGTTTGATATATATTTATCGAAAATTTCGGTTGCAACTGTTCTCTTCATGTTACATATCTTTTGCAGCCGATTATTCGAATATTACAAATAGGATAGGATTATTACTCCGCTCCATTCAAGAAAAGTATAAGGCCTTCGTCACAGCCGAAAACAGTCCCGTCCTTACTTGTTTTAATTTCAAGTATTTAGCAACCTTCAGCGGCGACACTGGGGCAAAAGGTCTAGGTGCGCGTGGTTTTCATCCGATTTCGCTCATTTCAAACAGCGATGTAAAATAGGTGGCAGGAAGCCCATATACAAAATTTCAATAAGATATCTCAAAAGTTTTTCCAACAATGTGTAATAATACCAACTAGTATCGCCTGTGGTCGAAATTCGACCAACTCTTATTTTTTTCAACTCAGTCTATGCATCCAGTGTTGGGGGTAGTGAAATAATGCGTTAATAGTTAAGCAGTGAGCGGAAATATAGCAAACTGGTCTAACTTACTTAAATTTTTCATTAAGACATTGTAATTTTTATTGTATTTTCTTAAATTTTCTACAAAATTTTCAAATGTAATTATAACGTTTTGGTATGGAGCTCCTTAAACAAAAATATAAATAATATGTAAAATCAAAAGAAATTGACATAGAATTAAGGTGAAATTACTTGACATTAAATTGAAAAATAGGTTTTTCCACACCACCCAGGAGCTCCCCGTTGGGGCGCTACCGAAGTTAGTTTTGTGTGCTCGGTTCCCCAGTAGGCCTATATCTCCCATATACATATATCGCCCATTTACTTCAATAGTGTCATAATTCAAAAACACGAACTTTTAGTTAAAAACGAAGAAATGTGCTTAAGGAATTTAGCCACCCGTTAGGTATGCAATTGGCGCTTTACCGAGTTTAATTTTGTATAAATACATATGTAGTATGTACATAAGTGTGACACAAAACGTATATGTCGAATAGAATAGAGGATACCTTCATAAAAAATAAAAATATAAAAAAATTATGTAATGAGAAAGAAGGCAGAGTTTACTAAAAAAATTAAAATGAAAGAAAAAAAAATAAAGTACTTAAAGTGCGAAAAAATTAAGTGATGTGAATAAGCAATTCCATATAAAAACGCAATAAGTGCACTTGGACCTTTTTCCGGGTTTTAATGTTATCATTGTGGAAATATGAAGATTCTAATATTCGGATATTTAATGTTGGGGTTCCCATTGAGATCTATGTACGTAATTAATTTGTATTAAATTTGTAAACATTCATATTCATGAAATGGAGGTGAATATATATGACCATATCTACCATAAAATATCGTCTGTGAACGATATAATACTAAGATATAGCAAAGCAGAATAAATTATAAAAAAAAGAAAAGGAAACAAAAACATTGAAATTATTCACACAAACATATTTACTAAAATAAAATTGATTTCTTAATTTTAAGCGACATAAACAAATTAGGATTATGGGATCTAAGCATCCGATTAATGGGCATATAATCAAACAAAGTTAGCCTAATATGAAATATAGTGGGTAATATACTGCCTATGCAATATTTCGACCTAAAATCGAAAACGTTTTGGGTCGTTTTTTTTCGTTTAATATACAATGTGAAATTTTCCGATTCAATCAAGTTGCATTTAAATAATAATAAACTAAGTTGAAATAAAAGATAAAATAATAAAATAAAATAAGAAATATCAAAATAAATTAGCATAAAAAACAATATACCAATTTTAGTGTAATATCTTTGTAGCAAATTTATTTATTTTTTGTTCACTATAAGACGTGCTATATCTAAAATGAGCATAAAATCTGGAAATGCAAAAAACATTTTGGTCAAATTTGCAATTAATTGTTATAAATAAATAAATTTAGTGAGTTTGAACAAAAGTTGACTCATTATTTCTGATTTATTTTTTTTTAAAGCGCCTAAAATGAAAAACAAAGAATTTGTTAAATAAAGACCTATGCTTTTACGTGTAAGTAACATTTGTGCAAAAAAATAGGCCGGTTAAGTTACTACTTCTCTTTAAAGTTTTTTTGTGCGCTAACAATTATTTTAGCACAATTTTTTAAGGATTTTGGTACAAACGAATATAGGTAATTGGAAACAATGGGAAACAATATTTTATTTCAACAGAAAATGAACGAAGCAGTAGTTCTCTCACCGTTTGGCGTGTACAAATATATACATATGTAGAGATGAAACATTTGAGCAACGCAATAATTGAGAATTTGGAGCTATGTACTCAGGGGGGTTTGTGAACATAATGCGCCCCACAGATGGCAATTTCGATAGTTGTACAGATTTTCGAATTTACAAAAAACTTTTTCTATTAATTATAAATAAATAGAGTAATATTTGTTAACAAAAATAGGCCTATGCACTGCGGCTGATCAATACGAATCGATTCATATAGGTAGGTAGGTTGAACTGGCCTGTCCATGAGGACCTCACATAGACTGATTGAGTCCGTAGTGTTACCAGAAGTTTGTTTTAACGACCAAACTGAAAAACCCTATCAAAAACCAGGACCTATGTTATAAAATAACTCCGTCCTCTTGGCAAATACTAGAAGCTTCCTAGGACTTAAGCCACTTGCTGCTTCTAGATCTGACAGCTGTATCACTCCTAATAGCTGGAGTCTTAGCCTGGCAAGTGCAGGGCACGAGCACAGAACGTGCTCGATCGTTTCCTCCTCCAACCCGCACTTCCTACACCTGCTATCACTGACCAAGCCTAATTTAAAGGCATGTGACGCCAGAAGGCAGTGTCCAGTCAGAATACCCGTCATGAGTCTACAGTCCTCTCTCTTTAATGATAGAAGCAACTGTGTTAGTCTAAGGTTGTAAGACCTACACATAATCTTCGACACTTTACAGCCCCGCGCTTGAACCCACGCCTTTTCTGCTTGGTCGATCATGTGCACCTCTCGCCTTCGCTTAATCTCGCCCAATCTAATTGGGACGTCTACGGAGCAAGCTTCAAGGGATGCGCCCTTTTTAGCTAATTCGTCCGCTTTTTCATTCCCATCTATTCCCATATGCCCTGGGACCCAATATAGATGTATGCTTCTCCCTGTCCCGATTCTCTCCAGAGACTGCTTACACTCTAACACGCATTTAGATGCTGTGCTATGCGGGATTATTGCCTTAATTGCTGCTTGACTGTCAATATAAAAGTTAACACGGTTGCAGCTTAAGCTATTCTCTTCCAGGGTTTCTACTGCTTTGGTTACGGCTAATATTTCCGCTTGGAAAACGCTACAGTAATCCGGCAGCCTGTAGGATCTGCTTAATTCCGGATCAGCGCAGTATACCGCAGACCCTACTCCTTCCACTATTTTGGAACCATCGGTGTACACATGTATCGCCTCGTCCGCCATTTGCGCACCCTTGCGCCAACCGTCCACCTCTATTGTGGCCTTAAGATCTCCCTCAAAGTGCAGGTAGGGAATCATGTAGTCTGTTCGTCTTGTGACTGAGGACGCTATACTACTATGGCCATATGGTCGGCGCTCAAGCTGCCCCGAAGCACCGAGCCTGGTTGCGGTCGTTAATGCTTTGTTCTTTGCTACCAGGTCTACAGGTGGAATGTGCAGAATGGCATACAGTGCAGCCGTCGGGGTTGTTTTCAGGGCTCCCGTAATGCAAAGCATCGATAGTCTGCATCCCCCCTCTAATTTTTTGAGGTATGTTGTTTTTTGTGTGGCTTTCCACCAAACAAGAACTCCATAGTATAGAATAGGGCTTACAATCGCTGTAAAAACCCAATGAGAAAGAGAGGGCGATAGGCCCCACGTACACCCCAGCATTCTTTTACATGCATAGAGTGCCGTTGAGGCCTTCTTGACCCTCTCCTCCACGTTGAGCTTCCATGACAGCTTACTGTCTAGGATGATTCCTAGATATTTTGTGCAAGGTTTCTCCTGTAAGGTCACCGCTCCTAACTTAGGCCTGGTCCAATTTGGGACCTTGTACCTCTTTGTAAACAAGACCATATCCGTCTTCTCCGCATTGACTTTCAGCCCGACATTAGATGCCCAGGTATGAATATCCCGAAGCGCCCGATCCATCAAAGAACTAATCGTTGGAAGGCATTTTCCACTTATGACAATTGCAACGTCATCTGCGTAAGCCGTAAGTTTTACGGGTCCCTCATCGAATTGCCTGAGCAGTTGGTTGATGACCAGTGTCCACAGCAGAGGTGATAGCACCCCTCCCTGCGGCGTGCCCCTGTCCACTGATTTCGTGGCCTCGTACAATCCCCATTGTGATGTAATCTTTCTGCAATTTAACATGCAGCCGATCCATCTGATTAAGGCAGGATGTACTTTAATGTAATTAAGACCATCCATAATCGCCCATTTTGCAACATTATTGAAAGCCCCGGCAATGTCCAAGAATACTCCTAGAGCATACTCCTTATATTCCAGGGATTTCTCTATGCTTATTACCACCCTATGCAATGCGGTGTCTACCGACTTGCCTTTGGTGTACGCATGCTGTGTTGTGGAGAGCAGCTTTCCATCCACGTTGGACTTTATGTACACATCTATCGATTCATATAACTTTTATATGATTTTACGTATGCTAAGTATGCGAAACAGCCTGTCAATTGATTGTATGGAAATTTTGTTAGCGTATTAATATATAGATTCTCATTGATTCTCCCTTGAAAGCGGATGAATGTCTCTCTTTCTTATATTCCTTTCTTTTTCGCATTCTTGCCTCCTTCCTTTCCCACACCTTTATCGATCATTTTACCTTTAACATAAAGGCAATGTATTAATAATTTTCATCATTAATTGGCATTTAACAGCTTAGGCTATTTTAGGTGTTGCGTTAAAAGTCACCCCTATATTCTTTCTTCGTTACAACTAATTCAAATTGGTAGAATCAATGAAGATTAAGTCTTCCTCCATCTGCCATTCCCAACTCAGTGGATTCCTCTTTATTCCATTGCTTCCGAATGCGGGTGTCTAGCGAAATACTTCTGGGCTCTAGTGTCTTCGTCCATTCGCATAACATGACCAAGACAGCGCAGCCTTTGGGATTTTATTAGCTACATCATTCTCATATATAGTTAACGCTTATCACTATACCTCCTGCGATACTCGCTGGCGGGATATTCAACAAGACCACACTTTTCTGGAACAATTTTTTCTGAAATATCCCACGGCCATCTCATCTTTTCTTAAAGGTTTTCGTTGTTAATTCTGGTTTCCAGATGCCGAAGTCCTTCACAGTATCGAATTCATATTCGCCAACAGTGACGTGGCTGCCAAGCCGCGAGTACGCCGATTTTTTCTGATGACAGCAAGTACTTCGTCGTTTCTTTTTCCAATACAGTGAAGGCAGAACTTACAACGCTTTTGTTAAGGCCAATGATATCAATATCATCAGCGAACGCCAGAAATTGTAGGCTTTTATAACATATTCTACCATAGCGGTCCAGATCTGCCACTAGAACTATCTTCCTTAGATTAAGTTTAAAGAAAAAGTACGTAAAAGAATCGTCTTGTCTGAAGTCACTCGGAGAGGTCCTACCCAAGCCTTACGAAGTAGTTTATCTTGCTCAACGTCATGTGTGAAAGGCTTATTAGCTTGCAGCTTACTTAAGTAGAGACAGAGCAGCACAAAAGCATAAAAAAGACTAATACTTTTGCTTTTAAAATAATTTATCTGCACACCCCAGGTGTTTAGCAATGAACCAATCAAAACTAATCACAACTCTGTTAGAAATGTACGTACAAATATGAGTATACGTTTATGTACCTACAGACCTATATAAAAAGTAAATAATCCAACTTTTGAAAAAAAAAAGAAACAAGTATTCCAGTTACTACACCAAAATATAAATTTCCATTGACCTCTACAGTTCAATAAACCATTTCGTACAACAAAAATTCTCTCCATCTTCGCCGTAGTTGAATGCACTGCAAAGGTCAATATGCCTTATGTTTTTGAACACCTTTATTCATGCCTGCGTAATATATATGGGATATTCCATCCCATTTCGACCAATTTTGAGCCCGACCGCTTTAGAATTGGCTGAAAGTTTTTCTTCTTTTTCTAGCTTACGAAAGACGTTTTTCAGAAGTTTTTCAATTTTTTCATCCAACTCAAAAAAAGTTATGAATTTTTAAAAAAAACACCGTTTTTGTTTTCAAAATGCTATAACTTTTTCAAAAATTGACCGTTTGGAAATTTTTTTTTTGTTAAATTTGTTTTTAAATGTACTTTTCGGAAAAAATACAAAAAAATTTTAAAGTTTTTTTTTTTAATTAAATAAAAAAAAATAAAATAATCGGCCCACTCCGGGATTAGTGGGGATGATTGCAGAATTGATTGAAGTTTTTTATGAGAAAAAAAGGGCGAAATTCGAAAATTCTCGAAAAAATGAAAAATTACAAAAAAAAACTTTAAAAATTTTTTTGTTTTTTTTCCGAAAAGTACATTTAAAAACAAATTTAACAAAAAAAAAATTTCCAAACGGTCATTTTTTGAAAAAGTTATAGCATTTTGAAAACAAAAACGGTGTTTTTTTTTTTAAATTCATAACATATATTAAAATTCATAACTTTTTTTGAGTTGGATGAAAAAATTGAAAAACTTCTGAAAAACGGCTTTCGTAAGCTAGAAAAAGAAGAAAAACTTTCAGCCAATTCTAAAGCGGTCGGGTTCAAAATTGGTCGAAATGGGATGGAATACCCCATATATATACAGTATATATAAAAATACGTTCTGACATAAGTTGGAATTGCTTTAACTTAATAAATAATACCTGTTGCACCAACAAACAGACTTAGTGACATTGAGTATTTAAAAATTTGATAATAATGAAAAGGTATAATCTTATGAAACATGCAAACTGGCTAAGTTTAGTGTTTTCATTTTAAATCAACAGCTATGTATATAAAGATCAATCCCAACCAAACTTAGATCTTTTTAGACCATATTGAACTTTTTAGTCCATCCCTTCCGCCATCACTCAGTTCCATAGAACTCGCCCGAGCCTCTGCTGCTAAAGAAACAGGATTCGCCACGGGTATGTGAGGTTAACAATTAGGTTGGAGAAGCTATAAATTGCGCTGGCAACCCCTTGCAAGGGTAGCGCTTCACAACTCATTGAATCATTTGAGCAAGGCTCACAGGGTTTATAAATTTTTTCAGCATAACAAAATCCATATCGTAAATAAATTAATTAAGACATTTCAGCCCGTCTTTGGCGAACACGTTAACTTGAGTCAATTTTGAGATATATTATTGAAATGGGGTATGTCAATTTCTTGGCACTCATCCCCCCTGCTCAACTACAGGAAAGATATCATGGTTGAATTTATAAAACAAATTGTTTCATGAAAAGAGGTTTTAAAAGTGTCTCGATGGCCGAGAGGGAACAAAAGAGACTAAACCGTTAAGCAGTTTGACCATCAAAATCATTACAAGCATTTCTCTTCGATTAGCTAGGGTGGGAAGATTATTTTGGTGCTTCAGAGTTGAGGGGAACCAGGGACCCAAACTGTTATTACTTCAGAAAAAATAATTTCCGGACGTTTAGTATTTCAGTCAGAAAGAAATTATTAAATCCGGATTTTTTTATAATTCCGAAAATAAACATAAATTCGGACTTTTATTTTATTTTTTAGGGACAGAATAAAAGAAGGCCCTGTTTTATCCAAATGAAACAATTTTCTTTCCTCCAAAATCTTTCTTGTTTCAATAGAAAGCAAGATATCCAAGGGAATTCTCAGTTGGTATGCACTTTGTGGGGAAATAGCAGGCGCAAGTTTCCTATGGTAAATTATAACTAAGTTATTATAAGAGTAGGTTGTAGTTTTTCTATGAAAATTTTCTAGTGTTAGTATCAAAAACTTTCAAATGGCGATAAAGGTTTCAAATCTTGATCTTTAGAAGAATCTATTGGTAAATATTTCGTTTCATTGGAATGATCCGTTACATAGTTATAGGGCGAACTTTTATTTGTCCTCAAAAAATAAATGTCCGGATTTAACTTTTATTTTCGGACTTATAAAATAAAAGTGCGGATTTAACTTTTATTTATGGACTTTTTTGAAAAAAGTCCGAAAAACTTAAAAGAATGCATGATTTGTCATAAAAATGTTGTTGGTATCCTAGGGGTCCCAACAATTTTCGCCAAGGACAGTTTTTTGACACGGAATTTCTGGACTAAAAAAAATAACTATTCTTTTAGTGGACGTTTACTGTATAAGAAACCTTCGAAAGGCTTTGGGTTAAAAAAAAATGTTTTTCTCAACTTAGAGATACAATCTTTGGAATACTTTTTATTTAAACCGAAGTAATTCTGACGTGGAAAGTAGTATTGTAAGTAATGTTTATTTAACACCAACTTTTGGTATAATTTGAGTGACTCCGTTTTTCAATTTCTTCGGACTTTGGGCTCTTAGTAAACCAAGCCTGAGTCGGCTCAACAAAGGAAAACTTACGTTTAGGTACATTTATTTTCGAAAAGGCCGTAAAGAGCAAAATTAAAATGTGATACGTTTAGATCATAAGTCTCCAAAAATTGAAAGTGATTGCCTTTTCAAATATGCAAAGAGAGCACAATTCTGCTAAGGAGTGCAGACCTCTGATTTAGATCCCCATCATTGCTATAGACAGGTCAAATAAATTTTGATACCTCTTTATTAAACTTTTTATACTCAGCGTGCTTTGCACACATAGTATATTAACTTTGATTGGAAAACGGTTGGTTGTACAGGTATAAAGGAATCGAGATAGATATAGACTTCCATATATCAAAATCATCAGTATCGAAAAAAAATTTAATTGAGCCATGTCCGTCTCTCCGTCCGTCTGTCATTCCGTCCGTCTGTCCGTTAACACGATAACTGGAGTAAATATTGAGATATCCTCACCAAATTTGGTACACGAGCTTATTTGGACCCAGAAGAGATTGGTATTGAAAATTAGTGAAATAGTATGATAACCACGCCCACTTTTTAATTATATAACATTTTGGAAAACTCAAAAAACCTGATTATTTAGTAAATAATACACCTAGAATGTTGAAATTTGACTTGTGAACTGATATTGAGACTCTTGATAAAAATTTAGAAAAAAAATTTTTTAATGGGCGTGGCACCGCCCACTTGTGATGAAATCAATTTTACAAATATTATTAATCATAACTCAAAAATCGTTAAACCTATTGTAACAAAATTCGGCAAAGAGGTTACCTTTACTATAAGGAATGCTTCGAAGAAAAATTAACGAAATCAGTTAAGGACCACGCCCACTTTTATATAAAAGATTTTTAAAAGGGTCGTGGGCGAATAAAATAAGCTATATCTTTGCAAAACAGAGCTTTATATCAATGGTATTTCATTTCCCAAGTACACTTATAACAGTAAATAGGCAAAACTTCAAATTTAAAAGAATGGGTGTGGCACCGCCCCTTTTATGACTAAGCAATTTTCTATGTTTCGGGAGCCATAACTCGAAGAAAAATTTATATATCGTAATGAAATTGTGTACACATATTTTCCTTATAGCAGAAAATAAATCTAGTAAAAATGGACAGGATCGGTTAAAGACCACGGCAACTTAGATATAAAACAAGTATAAAAGGGTCGTAGACTAGAGTAATATATATATAAAAATATAACTTAAAAAAAAAATAGTTTTGAATCAATGATATTTCACTTATCAAGTTTTATTTTAAGAGGAAAAGGTGAGACAATTTTTTTTAAATGGCCGGTGCCACGTGTTATGTAGAAAAGTAATTTATCTGAAATGAAATGTACAATTGAAGCTCACGGTGAGTATATATTGTTCGGTTACACCCGAACTTAGACACCTTTACTTGTTAAAGTTGAGTTTAGAAAAAAGCATAAAAGTTTAATATAACTGCAGGGTATGAAACCACAACCTCGAGCATTATCTATGATTTCGTAAACAATTTCAAGAGCATGGTCTCAGTGGTGTAGTGAGGGAGGGCAAGGGGGCATCTTTCCCCGGGCGCTACTCACAAGGGGCGCCGAATGGTCAGCAAAGCAGAACTTCCTAGACAATTTGTATTTTTATTATAACTGATTTCTTGAAAAAACTTTCTATGCATGCATTTATTCCGAATACTTGCGGCAGGTCGTGGAATAATTGATAGCATATATCTTTTTTTCTCACGTAAAACGTTACGATGGGAATTATTAAAAAATGCTGTAACAAAAACTGTTAATCGTGAATCTGAAATACGATGAAGCGCCAGAATACAACCGGTTAGCGTTATCGTCGATGCGCTAGAGATTGTAGTAGAACCCTTGGAACATTTAGCAGAGGACACTAATACCACAAGTGACACCAGAAGTGAAGCTACAATTCTAGCGGGGAAGTTAAAGCCGATCGCAATATTCCAAACTTCGTACAAATTTTCTTATTATCAAAATCCGCGAACTTCAAGTTCCACCCCAATGAGAAATAACTAAAAAATCGATAGCAAGTTTGCAGATGCTCTTTAGGAATTTTCTAAATATCTAATCGATTTTTATCTCCATTATTGCAATTTAATAGAACTCCAAGTATGTTCAAAATTTTAAGTCTCTAGAGCATAGGTACGTTGCTTAAAACTCTACCCCAAAACTTCCAAGTACGAAAGAGATTTTTCGAAATTATTGTTCAAAATTCAAAGCTCTAGCTCTACTGAAATTGGTGGACAAATATAAAACGGATCTTATATAAAGAGAATAAAATAGTTCGCCTTTATATGCAAAAATCAAACAAAAAATGCAATATAAATGCAAGTATCTTTTAACATTATTTTAAAGTTTAGTTGCGGTTCTTGCAACGTTTTTATATCCTACGGTGACCGAGCGAGTCTATTATCTACCTAAGCCCCATAAAAATCATTAGTTTTAAAGATAAGTGCACACGAATAAGCATACACATACAAGTTTTTGGACTTGCTGCATTTTTACACTTTTTTACTCCCTCCATGACCTTCTGCAATTTTCTCGAAGAAATCTTCAAACTGCGACTACGAATTTTCTAGATTTTGTTATAGTACAAAAGATATAAATCGATATGCGTTTTAGTTTCGCGATCTCGTAGACAAAATCTCATTGTAATGTACTGGGTCCAAAGGTCGGTCTTCATTGTTCTCAAAATAGTTTCATTTATGTTGTATGTATGTTATTTCATGTTGTATGTATGTATATGCAATAAATATAACCAGCTGAGAGATCACGACACAATTTGTGGCATAATTTATCGCTTGCATTCATACAAACTAAAGTTGCGCATACGCCCAGGTGGCTTTTAAAGACAAACATTTGACTACATCAAAGATACAGTGGCTATAATCTTATGCAATACCTTGTGTTATATATAGTTTGTATGTATTTGAAAATTGTATGAATGTGTTATGTATACCATCATCATCCACGTCTCCACAGGGCGCAAAATGCACTTTGCACTTCATAATTTTTTGCCGCTAAATTTAGACACATAAACGGATGCTTTGAGCGATATGAAGCAAACAACATGACAAGTGAAACGGCCACTTAAAGCAATAATTTAGAGGCAAAATGCATGTGACCATTAGCTATATAAAATATAGCGTGAATTAGTATGTAATGAGCAATATAGTAAATTTTGTGAATAGAACAGAGGGAATAGTTTTGTGAAAGCTTTGGAAAATTAAGGTTAGGTTTTTTATTGAATTTTGTAGGGTAAGGCATGAACTCTATGGGGTATTCCATCCCATTTCGACCAACTTTGACCCCGACCCCTTTAGAATTGGCTGAGAGTTTTTCTTCTTTTTCTAGCTTACGAAAGACGTTTTTCAGAATTTTTTCAAATTTTTTCATCCAACTCAAAAAAAGTTATGAATTTTTAAAAAAAACACCGTTTTTGTTTTCAAAATGCTATAACTTTTTCAAAAATTGACCGTTTGGGATCTTGTTTTTTTTTTTTTAATTTGTTTTTTAATTGTACTTTTCGGAAAAAATACAAACAAATTTTTAAACTTTTTTTTTGTAATTTTTCAGTTTTTCGAGATTTTTCGAATTTCGCCATTTCTTTTTCTCATAAAAAACGTCAATCAATTCTGCAATCATCCCCACTAATCCCGGAGTGGGCCGATATTTTTTTTTTTTGTTTATTTAATTGGAAAAAAAACTTAAAAATTTTTTTTGTATGTTTTCCGAAAAGTACATTTAAAAACAAATTTTTAAAAAAAAAAAGATCCCAAACGGTCAATTTTTGAAAAAGTTATATCATTTTGAAAAAAAACACCGTTTTTTTTTTAATTCATAACTTTTTTTGAGTTGGATGAAAAAATTCTGAAAAACGTCTTTCGTAAGCTAGAAAAAGAAGAAAAACTTTCAGCCAATTCTAGAGGGGTCGGGTTCAAAATTGGTCGAAATGGGATGGAATACCCCCTATACTTTTTGATATGATAGGCCACTTTCAAATTCAACAATTTAAACATTTCCCATAAAATAAAATAATAATAACAGAAATAACCCAACAGACAAGCCAGCTAATTGTAGTATGAGTCCCAAGCCAACTATGTAGTCATCGATCTGTCTTTGGGCATGCCAATATTAGTTGACTTTTGGAATATTGCTCTGTTACAAGTTTTGTTTTATACGATTAGTTTGATACTAGGCAGAAAACTCTAGCAGTAAACTAATACTTTTTTGTACATAATTGAAGTTACACTGCAATGCAGCAACTTGTTAATACAAAAAAAATTAAGGCGCGATAACCTCCGAAGAATTTTCAGGCCGATCTTCTTTTCAAATTTGCGTCGTGTCGTTTTTAATTTTTTCCGACAAATTGGCGTAACGGGACCTACATGTTCCGACTACGAACCGCATCTGCAAAGCAAATGAGTTTTCACTACGAAGCTTTTCATGGCAGAAATACACTCGTAGTGCTTGCCAAATCACTGCGAAAGGTTGACCCCGCTTAGAAAAATTTTCTTCCAATTTAAAAAAACTTGTTTCTAAATTTTGATGTTGCTTTGAACGGGGCGTGAAGCCAGTGTCTTCGGTGTTGTAGGTGGAGTACGTTACCACCAGATTACGGTGGCCGCCATTTTTGATAACTTCTACGTACGCATCGCGATTGATATAGACTTCCATATATTCGTATGGTGATAATAAAGCATAAATCGACTAAGCCATCTCTGCCTGTTCATTCCTCTGTACATACTTGAACTTGAGAAACAATTTAGATATCTTCACTAAATCCTTATAGATATATATTGCGTGAGTGTATATGTCACCGAAATCCTCCTAAGCAACTGGACCCATTTTGACGAATTTTTTTGTTAAGGTTCAGAGTATATACTTATAGGTTCACAACTTGGTCCGTTATCGTTAGTTTCTTTCGGGAAAGTAGACCAAGGACCGACCTGCTACAAAAAATGTAATTTATGGCATGATTTGCTTGAAATCTGATCAGGGGTTAGATGAGGACCTCATATTAAGTGAATGAGTCCCCTTAATATTTTAGAAACTTTTCTTACCGGGAAGGGTACCAGACCTATTTAAACAAAAACTTATTTATTGTGCGATTTGCTTGAAATTAGTACAGGGGTACCTTCTTGACTAGGTGAATATTTGAGAAACGTTTTTTTTTTTGGGAAGTGGACCAGCGAACGATCTATTCAAAACAATCTTCATATTAAGAAAATTTTCATTCCGGAAAGCGAATCAGGACCTATTCCACAAAATCTTTTTTTTGGTGCGACTTTAGTATAGGAGGTTTAGAAATAAGGTTTTTCAATTAGAAGAAAATTTTTCTAAATGGGTTCGCCCCTCGGCAGTGTTTGGCAACCGCTCCGGGTGTATTTCTGCCATGAAAAGCTCTCGGCGAAAACTCATCTGCCTCGCAGATGCCGTTCGGAGTCGACATAAAACAAGAAGGTCGCGTCCCGCCAATTTGTAGGAAAAATTAAAAAGGAGCACGACGCAAATTGGAAGAGAAGCTCGGCCTAAAATCTCTTCGGAGGTTATCGCGCCTTACATTGTTCAGGGGCCCGCGATTTAGAGGTACTAAAACATTTTTTTTTTTAATTCAGGAGAGTCTTTAGTTGTTCCATGTAAAAATTTTAAGCCGAGTTTCAAAAGCAACGAATATTGATAATGATTTTTTGCCTGGGCCTGAGGACACAATAAAAACATCAAACAAAAATGTATGTTTACATGAATCCGAAATCGTAAAGTTTTCGTGGTTACACTGATGAAGCTTCATCTTCAAAAAGTCTTCCAACAATACCACAAAATCTGTATCAAAGTCCAGATTATTTAAATGACTTCGATATCGGTACCGTGAATAATGAGTTTTTGCCATCTGAAGAAGTCAACGAAATAATTCGTCGAGGTCATCAAAAGTGCCCTGTTATTTTTCCACGTGATTGTCATGACGAGGCATTTCCTACCTCGTTGTTAAACAGAATCTTGCAAAATGGAGAGAAAGTGAAGCGTGACTGGTTAGTGTGGAGTGCCAGTAGCAATGCTTTTTAACGCCTACCATGTCGTCTATTAAGCACCAATACTTTAAATCGACCTAAAATTTGTTCTGCGGATATTCGAAATTCCAGGTATAGAAGAAGCTATACGATAAACTGCCAACACACGGAAATACTCAAGATCACTTTAAATGTTATATTCAATGGCGATCTTTACAAAATCTAATTCAAAAGGAGGCTACAATTGATACACTTATGAATGAACAGCTAATCACTGAAACTCAAAAGTGAAAAGGAATTTTATATAGATAGGAATTTTATATAGAGATAGAATTTTGGACACTATTTTATTTTTGGTGAAAGAGATCTAGCTTTCAAGGCGAAGGTATATATCTTGGTGAACGAAACGATGGACATTTTTTGGGCATCTAAGATATCATAAGCCCTTATGATCCGACACTTAGAGATCATTTGGAGAAAGTTTGGATTTCACAACAGCAGCACAAACGTTTACAATTCACTATCTTTCCCCAGACATTCAGAACGAGTTTATAGAAATTTGTGCAAAGCACGTGAGGGAAACTATATAGATCATATAAGGTGTTTCAATTTTAATTTTTTATTATGTAGATCAAGGCAAGAAATCCAAGTATTTTGCTATTATCGTTGATGCTATGTCTGATGCTAGTCACGTTGACTACGTTCATTTTGCGCTAACTCCATTTCAATTTGAAAGCAACAAATTTTACAATTCAACAAGTAAGGAAAGTTAAGTTCGGGTGTAACCGAACATTACATACTCAGCTTAGAGCTTTGGAGACAAAATAAGGGAAAATCACCATATAGGAAAATGAACCTGGGGTAACCCTGGAATGTGTTTGTATGACATTGGTATCAAATGGAAGGTATTAAATAGTGTTTTAAAAGGCAGTGGCCATAGATCTATAGGTGGACGCCATTTAGGGATATCGCCACAGGGTTGACTCTAGAATTTTTGGTACGATACGGGTATCAAATGAAAGGTGTTAATGATTATTTTAAAAGGCAGTGGGCCTTAGTTCTATAGGTGGACGCCTTTTCGAGATATCGCCATAAAGGTGGACCAGGGGTGACTCTAGAATGTGTTTGTATGAAATGGGTATCAAACTAAAGGTATTAATGAAGGTTTTGAAAGGGAGTGGCCCTTAGTTGTATATGTGAATGCGTCAATAAAGCAATCCAATCAACAAGTTTCATCCCTTTTTTCGTATTTGGTATAGAATTATGACATTTTTTTTAATTTTTGGCAATTTTCGATATCGAAAAAGTGGGCGTGGTCATAGTCGGATTTCGCCCATTTTTAACACCAAGATAAATTGAGTTCAGATAAGTACGTGAACTAAGGTTAGTAAAAATATATCGATTTTTGCTCAAGTTATCGTGTTAACGGCCGAGCGGAAGGTCAGACGGTCGACTGTGTATAAAAACTGGGCGTGGCTTCAACCGATTTCGCCCATTTTCACAGAAAACAGTTATAGTCACAAGGATTGGTAAATTTTTGTTCGACTTATGGTATTAAAAGTATTCTAGACAAATTAAATGAAAAAGGGCGGAGCCACGCCCATTTTGAAATTTTCTTTTATTTTTGTATTTTGTTGCACTATATCATTACTGGAGTTGAATGTTGACATAATTTACTTATATACTGTAAAGATATTGCATTTTTTCATAAAATTTGACTTTTAAAAAAAAATTTTTTTTTAAAGTGGGCGTGTTCTTCATCCGATTGTGCTAATTTTTATTTGGCACATATATAGTAATAGGAGTAATGTTCCTGCCAAATTTCATGATGATATCTTCAACGACTCCTAAATTACAGCTTGCAAAACTTTGAAATTACCTTCTTTTAAAAGTGGGCGGTGCCACACCCATTGTCCAAAATTTTACTAATTTTCTATTTTGCATCACATATTCAACCCACCTACCAGGTTTCATCGCTTTATCCGACTTTGGTAAAGAATTATCGCGTTTTTTCGATTTTTCGAAATTTTCGATATAGTCCGATATCGTTCATTTTAAATAGCGATCTGAGATGAGTGCCCAGAAACCTACATACCAAATTTCATCAAGATATCTCAAAACTTACTCAAGTTATCGTGTTAACGGACAGACGGACGGACGGAGCTCTCTTCATATTCTTTCAGCCAAAAGCCAAATTTGACTGCGCAAGCATACGGCTATGTTACCGGCATTCTCAAGTACATCAACAAGTCCGAATGCATCTTGCTGTCCTCAATTTGGTTCAAAATACTGAATACCATTAATAAAAGAAACGTGGTCCTCCAAACTAGAGATGCCACCATAGATGTTGAGGTCCGACATCTAGATGCCTTATTAGCTGGTTTGAAGTTGATCAGGAACCAATGGGAAACAATTTTAAACGAATGCGAAACAGTTGCTATTCAATTGAACATCTCGCCACAGTTTCCGGATATTCGAAAGAGAAAACCCAAAAGACGTTTTGAAGATAATGGAAATGAGATGATTACGGATGATTCAGGGACTCATTTTAAAAACAATACATTCCTGGTGATCGTTTATTCGGTAATCACTGGCATTACTGAACGATTTGCAGCTATGAGAAATTTGAACGAAAAGTTTTCCTTTTTGTGGCAATTTAAGACATGAATGACAAATTAAGACAATACGGTTCGGGCGAGCGCAGCAAAATTTGTCGAAAAATACAAGTCGGACATTTCTCAAAGCTTATAATGTGAAATAATTAACTTGAAACACATTTACGAAGCAAACTTTGATAAAGGTCTGGCACCATTGGAATTGCAAAATCTGTATACGATTTTCCCCAACATTTGTGTTGCTTTACGTATCTTTTGCTCTATACCTGCCACTGTAGCTTGTGCAGAACGTTCCTTCAGCGTCCTTTCAAGAATCAGAAACTTTCATAGATCGTGTTCATCTCAAGAGCGAGTTTCCCGACTTGCCACGCTTTGTGTTGAATCCGCTTTGGCAAGACAGTTAAATTTTGATATTATTATAAAAATTTTGCAGCGAAAAAAGCAAGTAAATCCACTCTTTGATATCCGAACTTTCTATATTGAATAATTAAAATTTATAATCATCATTAAATTTATCAGAAATGTATTAGAATGTTACCAAAAAACTAGAAAAGATTATTTGAAACAAGTAAGGAAGGTTAAGTTCGGGTGTGACCGAACATTACATACTCAGTTGAGAGCTATGGTGACAACATAAGGGAAAATAACCATGTAGGAAAATGAACCGAGGGAAACCCTGGAATGTGTTTGTATGACATGTGTATCAAATGAAAGGCATTAAAGAGTATTTTATGAGGGAGTGGGCCATAGTTCTATAGGTGGACGCCATTTAGGGATATAGCCATAAAGGTGGATCAGGGTTGACTCTAGGATGCGTTTGTACGATATGGGTATCAAATGAAAGGTATTAATGAGTATTTTAAAAGGTCGTGGGCCTAAGTACAATAGATGGACGCCTTTTCGAGATATCGCCGTAAAGATGGACCAGGGGTGACTCTAGAATGCGTTTGTACGATATGGGTATCAAATGAAAGGTGTTAATGAGCATTTTAAAAGGGAGTAATCCTTAGTTCCATAGGTGGACGCCGTTTCGAGATATCGCCATAAAGGTGGACCAGAGGTGACCCTAGAATTTGTTTGCACAATATGGGCATCAAACGAAAGGTGTTAATGAGTATTTTAAAAGGGAGTGGGCCTTAGTTCTATAGGTGGACGCCGTTTCGAGATATCGCCATAAAGGTGGGCCAGGGGTGACTCTAGAATTCGTTTGTGCAATATGGGTATCAAACGAAAGGAGCTAATGAGTATTTTAAGAGGGAGTGGGCCTTAGTTCTATAGGTGGAGGCATTTTCGAGGTATCGCAATAAACGTGGACCAGGGGTGACTCTAGACTTTGTTTGTACAATATGGGTATCAAATGAAAGGTGTTAATGAGTATTTTTAAAAGGGAGTGGGCCTTCGTTTTATAGGTGTTCGCCTTTTCGAGATATCTCCATAAAGGTGGACCAGGGGTGATTTTAGAATTTGTTTGTATGATATGGGTATCAAATGAAAGGTGTTAATGATTATTTTAAAAGGCCGTGGGGCTTAGTTCTATAGGTGGACCCCTTTTCCAGATATCGCCGTAAAGGTGGACCAGGGGTGACTCTAGAATTCGTTTGTGCAATATGGGTATCAAACGAAAGGAGTTAATGAGTATTTTAAGAGGGAGTGGGCCTTTCTGGACCAGGGGTGACTCTAGACTTTGTTTGTACGATATGGGTATCAATTAAAAGGTGTTAATGAGTATTTACCTGCCAAGATTTTAAGGGTTTTTTATTTCGCCCTGCAGAAATTTTTCATTTTCTTCTACTTAATATGGTAGGTGTCACAACCATTTTATAAAGTTTTTTCTAAAGTTATATTTCGCGTCAATAAAACAATCCAATTACCTTACCATATTTCATCCCTTTTTTCGTATTTGGTATAGAATTATGGCATTTTTTTAATTTTTCGTAATTTTCGATATCGAAAAAGTGGGCGTGGTCATAGTCGGATTTCGTTAATTTTTCATACCAAGATAAAGTGAGTTCAGATAAGTACGTGAACTGAGTTTAGCAAAGATATATCGATTTTTGCTCAAGTTATCGTGTTAACGGCCATGCGGAAGGACAGACGGACGACTGCGTATAAAAAACTGGGCGTGACATAAAACCGATTTCGCCCATTTTCACAGAAAACAGTTATCGTCCTAGAATCTAAGCCCCTACCAAATTTCACAAGGATTGGTTAATTTTTGTTCGACTTATGGCGTTAAAAGTATCCTAGACAAATTAAATGAAAAAGGGCGGAGCCACGCCCATTTTTAAATTTTCTTTTATTTTTGTATTTTGTTGCACCATATCATTACTGGAGTTGAATCTTGGCATAATTTACTTATATACTGTAAAGATATTACATTTTTTGTTAAAATTTTACTATTAAAACATTTTTTTTAAAAGTGGGCGTGGTCCTTCTCCGATTTTGCTAATTTTTATTAAGCGTGCATATAGTAATAAGAGTAACGTTCCTGCCAAATTTCATCATGTTATCTTCAACGACTGCCAAATTACAGCTTGCAAAATTTTAAATTACCTTCTTTTAAAAGTGGGCGGTGCCACGCCCATTGTCCAAAATTTTACTAATTTTCTATTGTGCGTCATAAGTTCAACTCATCTACCAAGTTTCGTCGCTTTATCGGTCTTTTGTAATGAATTATCGCACTTTTTCGGTTTTTCGAAATTTTCGATATCGAAAAAGTGGGCGTAGTTATAGTCCGATATCGTTCATTTTAAACAGCGATCTGAGATGAGTGCTCAGGAACCTACATACCAAATTTCATCAATATACCTCAAAATTTACTCAAGTTATCGTGTTAACGGACAGACGGACGGACGGACGGACGGACATGGCTCAATCAAATTTTTTTTCGATCCTGATTATTTTGATATATGGAAGTCTATATCTATCTCGATTCCTTTATATATGTACAACCAACCGTTATCCAATCAAACTTAATATACTCTGTGAGCTCTGCTCAACTGAGTATAAAAACATGTGGCTGTTAAAAGAGAATTTTATTTTTACAATAAAATATTATAAATAGTAAATATTCTGTGTTAATTTTATTCTCAGCTCTTAGTCCAAAAATCATTTAGTTGATGTGGTAAAAGTTTTTTTTGATTTATCCATCAATAATGATTCATGAATGAGATGTCATTAATTCAAGTTAATCAAATGTATTAGTGGATTTTGTATAGGAGGCCCGTAAATTGTTTAGTCCCGGGCCCGTATTTTCTCTCTACGGCCCTGCTCCCATCGACCCATTACAAAAATACTCATTCATGATGAGAGAGAGAAAAGAAGAAGAAGAAAAAGGGGCGAGAAACAGAGGTAGAGGGCAAGAAAGAAGAAGTGGGGTATAAAGGTTATAAAAGGTAGTGGAGGGTAGTTGGAAGAAATTACACTATTAGAGTAAATATAACAAAATAATTAGCTTATCTGCGACAGGAACGCGCCGTATAGAGCCAGCTTTTATATACATATGCATAAATACTAGCTTTTTGTGCTCCAACAATAGCATAGGCAAATACAACTTTGGAGGAACTTCTGTGGTTATTTTCTGGCCGAAAGTGTAGCATGGAAGAGCTGCTGATTTCGTCCGCACATTTTCGATCAGCCCGAATACTGCACATTACTCGATAAATTTCGAGTTTGAGCTTATGCATTTCGAGTAGGACTGGGACTATCCGCATATTCAAATATCCGGATATCCATACGGATATCCATTGACACGGATACGATCCGAACGGTATGGAAATCCGGTTAATATTCGTTTGTGAAACCATCCGGATATCCGGATTTATGAAGATCCGGTTAATAACCGCATTTTTGGATATCCAGTGAAAGCAAAGGATTGGTGTACCATATATGTTCCTTTAACATTAATAACAATAAATTCGTGGGGCATTTAAATCAATTAACAGCGTTGTTTCACAATATAAACAAATGGCACTGTTCTTATTTTTACTTGTTTGTAAAATTGTAGCTTTTTAATTTTTGACGTTAATTTAATAATCTACAAACATATTTTGTGAATAATTTTACGATGTCTGCTTCATTCAATTCTGATATGCAGATATTCAACTTTTATATTCCAGTATCCGGACATACGGATATCCGGATTTGCCGTTTACGTATCCGGATAGCTGAACAGCGGATATCCGGATTTCTCATTTATGAATCCGGATAGCCGGATTTTTTGCTTAGCTTTCCGGTTATTCGGATATCCGGTTTATCCGGATAGTTGAAAAATCCGGATGCAGTTCACAGCCCGAGTATTTTCGAGTACTACGAGGAATGTTAATTTTAGTTTCTTTTTAAACATGTAAATACACAGTGCTTTTATCGATGGAAACCGGAACTTCAAAATTAGTATGAAAAATTGAGCAAGTTTTAAATGAGATTTTTATAAAATAAAACCTTAAGCAATTATTTGAATTTATTATGTAATTATATTTTTGTTATTCCTCTTCTTATTATATTGGGCGTGGCAGCTATATTTATCGCTAATTGTTTAGTTCTATTTTAGTAGCATTCATAAAACAAAAATGCTGATTGGCAATATACCATAAGCAGTGTTAGCCGGCTGATACTAGTTGAATTCAAAAACTCTTTCCCACATTCTATGTTATACTTAAGTGCATATGTTAATGTGTTGGTGTGTAAATTATGGTGGTCAGAAAATCCAGTCGTGTCTTTTTGAATGAGCTAAAGAAAACTTGTTGATAGGTGCTTCCAGAATATACATACTTACTACATATGATACGAATATAGACATATCCAGGCGTTGGTGGCAGCGGTGATATGTAATAGTGTCAATGGAGCGATCGTCAATTGACATTTTGAAAGAGAACTAATGTCAATGACATTAATTCCCAGTTCAAAAGAGGATTAATTTCATAAACACAATGGAATCCACGTTATTAACATTAATTTTCTTTACATCAGCGAATTAATGTCAGAAAACCTTTTTCCCGCATTTATTCTCTTTGCAAAGGCGAATTGATATCTGAACTTCACCATCACCGAACTTTGGAATAAAAGTCGCACAAATTTTGATGCCGTATGTAAGTTATCTATTTTTATTTTTATTTATTTTATTTTTACGGTCTAAATACCTTTATAATATCAGATGTTTAAAAATAAATAGCAAACAAATTTTAATAGCATTATTTATTAAGATGAAATAAGCGCCGCAAACGAAAAATGAAATAAACAAGTAAGGAAGGCTAAGTGCGGGAACCGAACATTACATACTCAGTTGAGAGCTATGGTGGCAACATAAGGGAAAATCACCTCGTAGTAAAATGAACCTAGGGTAACCCTGGAATGTGTTTGTATGACATGTGTATCAAATGTAAGGCATTAAAGAGTATTTTAAGAGGGAGTGGCCATAGTTCTATAGGTGGACGCCATTTAGGTATACCGCCATAAAGGTGGACCAGGGGAGACTCTAGAATTTGTTTGTACGATATGGGTATCAAATGAAAGGTGTTAATGAGTATTTTAAAAGGGCATGGGCTTAGTTCTATAGGTGGACGCCTCTTCGAGATATCGCTCTAAAGGTGGACCAGGGGTGACTCTAAATTTTGTTTGTTTGATGGTTATCAAATGAAAGGTTTTAATGAGTATTTTAAAAGGGAGTGGGCCTCAGTTCTATAGGTGGACGCCTTTTCGGGATATCGTTATAAAGGTGGACCAGGGTTGACTCTAGAATGCGTTTGTACAATATGGGTATCAAACGAAAGGTGATAATGAGTATTTTAAAAGGGAGTGGGCCTTGGTTCTATAGGTGGACGCCTTTTCGAGATATCGCCATAAAGGTGGACCAGGGGTGACTCTATAATGTGTTTGTACAATATGGGTGTCAAATTAAAGGTTAATGAGGATTTTAAAAGGCAGTGGTGGTGGACCAAAGTAACCCAGAAAATCATCTGTCGGGTACCGCTAATTTATTTATATATGTAATACCACGAACAGTGTTCCTGCCAAGATTCCAAGGGCTTTTAATTTCGCCCTGCAGAACTTTTTCATTTTCTTCTACTTAATATGGGAGGTGTCACAACCATTTTACAAAGTTTTTTCTAAAGTTATATTTTGCGTCAATAAACCAATCCAATTACCATGTTTTATCCCTTTTTTTGTATTTGGTAGAGAATTATGGCATTTTTTCATTTTTTGTAATTTCCGATTTCGAAAAAGGGCGCGTGGTCATAGTCGGATTTCGGCCATTTTTTATACCAATACAAAGTGAGTTCAGATAAGTACGTGAACTGAGTTTAGTAAAGATATATCAATTTTTGCTCAAGTTATCGTGTTAACGACCGAGCGGAGGGACAGACGGTCGACTGTGTAAAAAAACTGGACGTGGCTTCAACCGATTTCGCCCTTTTTAACAGAAAACAGTTACCGTCCTAGAGTCTAAGCCCCTACCAAATTTCACAAGGATTGGTGAATTTTTGTTCGACTTATGGCATTAAAAGTATCCTAGACAAATTAAATGAAAAAAGGCGGAGCCACGCCCATTTTGAAATTTTCTTTTATTTTTGTATTTTATTGCACCATATAATTACTGGAGTTGGATGTTGACATAATTTACTTATATACTGTAAAGATATGAACTTTTTTTTTTAAATTTGCCTTTAAAAAAATTTTCTTTTAAAGTGGGCGTTGTCGTTCTCCGATTTCGCTAATTTTTATTAGGCATACATATAGTAATAGGAGTAACGTTCCTGCCAAATTTCATCATGATATCTTCAACGACTGCCAAATTACAGCTTGCAAAACTTCTAAATTACTTTCTTTTAAAAGTGGACGGTGCCACGCCCATTGTCCAAAATTTTACTAATTTTCTATTCTGCGTCATAAGGTCAACTCACCTACCAAGTTTCATCGCTTTATCCGTCTTTGCTAATGAATTTAATGAATTATCGCACTTTTTCGATTTTTCCAAATTTTCGATATCGAAAAAGTGGGCGTGGTTATAGCCCGATATCGTTCATTTAGCGATCTGAGATGAGTGCCCAGCAACCTACATACCAAATTTCATCAAGATACGTCAAAATTTACTCAATATATCGTGTTAACGGACAGACGGACGGACGGACATGGCTTAATCAAATTTTTTTTCTATACTGATGATTTTGATATATGGAAGTCTATATCTATCTCGATTTCTTTATACCTGTATAACCAACCATTGTCCAATCAAAGTTAATATACTCTGTGAGCTCTGCTCAACTAAGTATAAAAATCGTGCGTTTTTCATTCCGAATTATTCATTATTTTTATATCCATAAAATTTGGAATCAAACTTGGGATTTGTGTTCAACTCGAAGCTGAACCGCTATGTATTCTAAGCATATTGAGAATGCTGCGCCGCTTACATCATTATAAATAGGGCGAAAATTAGTAAAAAGCTTACCATATGCCACATAAAATACGCTGAACTTGTCTACAGCAAGCTTGATACATTTTTTCTACATTTTTTACTAAAAAATGCGCCCCAATTTTACAATAATAATAGAACATTTAATGATCTAAAAAAGGGTTTGGCAAAATTTTTTTCATTTATCTATCCGTAAAAAAATATCCAAGGTCAAAATTGGAAAAAGTTGAGAACTTTATTTAAAACAATTTAAGAAAACCAACTTTGATCTTTATTTGACTCACCCTAATGCATACTTTTTTGTTGCTTTTATTCGCAGTTTAACGTCAGCAACAGTTGCTAAATAAATATAGTATGTATAAAATACTATGCACAATATGCCGGCCGCTTCTTTGTTTCATTTTGCCTTCGTCAATTTTACCACCCAAATCGTAGGTATGACGTCAAATAGTTGTCACAAGAGGCAAATATCATGAACTCAATAAGTGATCGGGTCGGCTCACTAGCAACGAAAGACCTAACCATCCGCAATTCATTCGTTAAGTTAGTGACTGTATTATGGCCCACTCATATTTATTTAGGTGTTTGTACATCTATATATATAAAAATCAAATTATGGGTGTGTGTGTGCGTTCGCTATGGAAACGTATTTCCTACACTTCAATCATCACAAAATTTTGGCTATAGCTTTCTTCGATCGCCACGAAGGTTTTATGCTAAAAAGAATTTCGATATATAAAAAGGGCGTGGCACCTCCCATACAAATGGAATTTTTGGTACTGCATAACTCTGAAGGTACACATTCCAGAACATTGAAATTCAGTAAGGAGTTATATGAGGTCAATCCCTAACACCACCAGGAAAATGTGGAATTGGGAAAAGGGGACCTGTCACCTTCCATAAAAATGGAATATATCATACTGCATATCTCTGGATGTAGTTATGGTATGATAGTGAAAATTGGTAAGGAGCTATATGACGTTAAGTCCTAACACCTCCAATAAAATGTGGAATTGGGAAAAAAGGGGAGTGGCACCTTCCCTACAAATGGGATTTTAACACCTAAATAAAGTTCGACTGCATTGTTGAGTTTGGCTGTTATTCCTTTTGAACGTTTAGTAATGTGCCGCCGTTAAAAAAAATTTGTTAGCTTCAATCTATCTATATCTTTTATAAAAATTAAATTCTGTGTGTGTTCCATACGGAAAGTGTTTTCAACAATTCAATCATCACCAAATTTGGCTATAGGTTCCTTAGATCAAGCCGAAGTTTTTCTCATTTCAGAATTAAGATTTTTAAATAAATTTTTTTTTGGCTATGCGAACGAGCAATCTTTGCTACCAAATGTGATAATGTTAACAAAATCAATGATCGCATTCAAAAACAAATTCAAGTTGAAGTGACGAAATATAAATAGATCGACACAGTTGCAGATGAATATCAAATTGTGAATTATCCAATTGAATTTCTAAACTCTTTGGAACCACCTGCAATGCCTGCGCATATATCAACTTTGCAAATTGGCTCACCAATCATGTTTCTTCGAAATTTAAACCCACCAAAATTGTGCAATGGAGCCAGACTTTGCATTTAGAAATTAACGCCGAATGTAATCGAAGCAACAATCATCAGCGGTAAAAGCGAAAGCGAAGATGTGCTCATACCACGGATACCAATGATTCCTACAGATTTGCCATTAAATTTTAAGGGCTTAAAGTTTCCTGTACCCCTTGATTTTGCAATTACAATCAACAAAGCACAAGGACAATCGCTTACTGTTGCAGGCTTAAATTTAGAGAGTCCGTGCTTTTCCAATGGCCAGCTATGTTTTAAACGAAAGTTTCAAAAAAAAAATATGCGTAAAAAATGTAATTCAATTTACAGAACAATAAACTTAATTATCAACAAACAAAACAGAAACAAGTAAGGAAGGCTAAGTTCGGGTGTAACCGAACATTATATACTCAGCTGAGAGCTTTGGAGACAAAATAAGGGAAAATCACTATTTAGCAAACTGAACTTAGGGTAACCCTGGAATGTGTTTGTATGACATGTGTATCAAATGAAAGGTATTAATGATTATTTAAAACGTAATGGGCCTTAGTTCTATAGGTGGACGCCTTTTCGAGATATCGCAATAAGGGTGGACCAGGGGTGACCCTAGAATGTGTTTGTACGATATGGGTATCAAATTAAAAGTATTAATGAGGGTTTTAAAAGGGAGTAGCCCTTAGTTGTATATGTGAAGGCGTTTTCGAGATATCGACCAAAATGTGGACCAGGGTGACCCAGAACATCTTCTGTCGGGTACCGCTAATTTATTTATATATGTCATACCACGAACAGTATTCCTGCCAAGTTTCCAAGGGATTTTGATTTCGCCCTGCAGAACTTTTTAATTTTCTTCTACTTAATATGGTAGGTGTCACACCCATTTTACAAAGTTTTTTCTAAAGTTATATTTTGCGTCAAAAAACCAATCCAATTACCATGTTTCATCCGTTTTTTCGTATTTGGTGTAGAATTATGGCATTTTTTTCATTTTTCGTAATTTTCGATATCGGAAAAGTGGGCGTGGTCATAGCCGGATTTCGGTCGTATTTTATACCAAGATAAAGTGACTTCAGATAAGAACGTGAACTAAGTTTAGTAAAGATATATCGGTTTTTGCTCAAGTTATCTTGTTAACTGCCGAGTGTTTAAAAACTGGGCGTGGCTTCAACCGATTTCGCCCATTTTCACAGAAAACAGTTATCGTCATAGAATCTATGCACCTACCAAATTTCACAAGGATTGTTAAATTTTTGCTCGACTTATGGCCTTAAAAGTATTCTAGACGAATTAAATGAAAAAGGGCGGAGCCACTCCCATTTTGAAATTTTGTTTTATTTTTGTATTTTGTTGCACCATATCATTACTGGAGTTGAATGTTCACATAATTTACTTATATACTGTAAAGATTTTATATTTTTTGTTAAAATTTGGCATTAAAAAAATTTTTTTTTAAAGTGAGCGTGTTCGTCATCCGACTTTGTTAATTTTTATTTAGCATACACATAGTAATAGGAGTAACGCTCTTGCCAAATTTCATCATGATATCTTCAACGATTGCAAAATTAGGGTTTGCAAAACTTTCAAATTACCTTCTTTTAAAAGTGGGCGGTGCCACGCCCATTGTCCAAAAGTTTACTAATTTTCTATTCTGCGTCATAAATTCAACGCACCTACCAAATTTCATCGCTTTATCCGTCGTTGGTAATGAATTATCGCACTTGTTTTTCGAAATTTTCGATGTCGAAAAAGAGGGCGTGGTTGTAGTGCGATTGCGTTCATTTTAAATAGCGATCTGAGATGAGCGCCCAGGAACCTACATACCAAATTTCATCAAGATACCTCAAAATTTACTCAAGTTATCGTGTTTAGAGACGGTCGGACACGGCTAAATGAATTTCTTTTTTCACCCAGATCATTTTGATATATAGAAGTCTATATCTATCTCGATTAGTTTATGCCGTTACGGATTACCGTTATGCGAACAAAGCTAATATACTCTGTGAGCTCTGCTCAGCTGAGTATACAAATAACGCAACATTCATTCGATCTCGGGCGTTACAACGTACGCCGGGTAAAGCTAGTTTTTTTATAGAATTTGTAGGCGCTATTCATATGAGTCGGCACGTCGCATCATGATGACTTACACTCACTTGTTATGTATATGAGCCTCTTAACATTCAGTCCGAGGCAGTCCGAGGGCAAAATTGGAAATTGTATCTCTACTTAAGGTGTAAACGTGACGGGATCGTACAGGATCCCATTTTGTCCAGGTTTCCAGGTTAAAAAATTTGCCCATATGTGGATTAGTAGAATTAATGAAAATAAAAAGACTCTGAACTAAGAAATGAAGTTTAAAAAAAACTGTATTGAGTATAGTTTAAGTTTTGTTATTAATCTTTACCTTCGCAAATATTTGTTTTTTTTTAAAGCCTTGCTATAAATACTCAAACATATGTTTTTATGTATTGTACTCACAAGCGTATTTAAAATAAATGCAAAGCGTAAAAGAACAGAACTTAGGCCGAGTTTCTCTTCCAATTTGCGCCGTGCTCCTTTTTTAATTTTTCCTACAAATTGGCGGGACGGGACGTATTTAACGCTGACCCTGAATGACATATGCAAGGCGAATGAGTTTTTACTGAGAAGCTTTTCATGGCAGAAATGCACTCTGAGTGCTTGCAAAACACTGCTGAGAGGCGAACCCATTTAGAAAAATTTTTTTCTAATTGAAACAAGTAAGGAAGGTTAAGTTCGGGTGTAACCGAACATTACATACTCAGTTGAGAGCTATGGTGGCAACATAATGGAAAATAACCATGTAGGAAAATGAACCGAGGGTAACCCTGGAATGTGTTTGTACAATATGGCTATCAAACGAAAGGTGTTAATGAGTATTTTAAAAGGGCGTGCGGCTTAGTTCTATAGGTGGACGCCATTTCGAGATATCGCCATAAAGGTGGACCAGGGGTGACTCTAGAATGTGTTTGTACAATATGGCTATCAAACGAAAGGTGTTAATGAGTATTTTAAAAGGGCGTGGGGCTTAGTTCTATTGGTGGACGCCGTTTCGAGATATCGCCATAAGAGTGGACCAGGGGTGACTCTAGAATGTGTTTGTACGATATGGGTATCAAACGAAAGGTATTAATGAGGGTTTTAAAAGGGAGTGGTGGTAGTTGTATAGGTGGTCGCCTTTTCGAGATATCGCCATAAAGGTGGGCCAAGGGTGACTCTAGAATGCGTTTGTACAATATGGGTATCAAACGAAAGGTGTTAATGAGTATTTTAAAAGGGCGTGGGGCTTAGTTCAATAGGTGGACGGCTTTTCGAGATATCGACATAAAGGTGGACCAGGGGTGACTCTAGAATGCGTTTGTACGATATGGGTATCAAATTAAAGGTATTAATAAGGGTTTTAAAAGGGAGTGGGGCTTAGTTCTATAGGTGGACGTCTTTTCGAGATATCGCCATAAAGGTAGACCAGGGGTGACTCTAGAATGTATTTGTACGATATGGGTATCAAATTAAAGGTATTAATAAGGGTTTTAAAAGGGATTGGTGGTAGTTGTATAGGTGGTCGCCTTTTCGAGATATCGGCATAAAGGTGGACCAGGGGTGACTCTAGAATGCGTTTGTACAATATGGCTATCAAACGAAAGGTGTTAATGAGTATTTTAAAAGGGCGTGGGGCTTGGTTCTATAGGTGGATGCCTTTTCGAGATATCGCCATAAACGTTGACCAGGGGTGACTCTAGAATGTGTTTGTACAATATGGCTATCAAACGAAAGGTGTTAATGAGTATTTTAAAAGGGCGTGGGGCTTAGTTCTATAGGTGGACGCCTTTTCGAGATATCGCCATAAAGGTGGACCAGGAGTGACTCAAGAATGTGTTTGTACGATATGGGTATCAAATTAAAGGTATTAATGAGGGTTTTAAAAGGGAGTGGTGGTAGTTGTATAGGTGGTAGCCTTTTCGAGATATCGGCATAAAGGTGGACCAGGGGTGACTCTAGAATGCGTTTGTACATTATGGGTATCAAACGAAAGGTGTTAATGAGTATTTTAAAAGGGCGTGGGGCTTAGTTCTAAAGGTGGACGCCTTTTCGAGATATCGCCATAAAGGGTGACCAGGGTGACTCCAGAATGTGTTTGTACAATATGGCTATCAAACGAAAGGTGTTAATGAGTATTTTAAAAGGGCGTGGGGCTTAGTTCTATAGGTGGACGCCTTTTCGAGATATCGCCATAAAGGTGGACCAGGGGTGACTCTAGAATTTGTTTGTACGATATAGGTATCAAGTGAAAGGTGGTAATGAGTATTTTTAAAGGGAGTGATCCCTAGTTCCATAGGTGGACGCCGTTTTGAGATATCGCCATAAAGGTGGACCAGGGGTGACCCTAGAATTTGTTTGTACGATATGGGTATCAAATTAAAGGTATTAATGAGGGTTTTAAAAGGGAGTGGTGGTAGTTGTATAGGTGGTCGCCTTTTCGAGATATCGGCATAAAGGTGGACCAGGGTGACTCTAGAATGCGTTTGTACAATATGGGTATCAAACGAAAGGTGTTAATGAGTATTTTAAAAAGGAGTGGGCCTTAGCTTTATAGGTGGACGCCTTCTCGAGATATAGCTATAAAGGTAGGCCAGGGGTGACTCTAGAATGTGTTTGTACGATATGGGTATCAAATTAAAAGTATTATTGAGGCTTTTAAAATGGAGTGGTGGTAGTTGTATATGTGAAGGCGTTTTCCAGATATCAAACAAAATGTGGACCAGGGTGACCCAGAGCATCATCTGTTGGATACCGCTAATTTATTTATATATATAATACCACGAACAGTATTCCTGTCGATATTTCAAGGGTTTTTATTTCGCCCTGCAGAACTTTTTCATTTCATTCTACTTAACATGGTAGGTGTCACACCCATTTTACAAAGTTTTTTTCTAAAGTTATATTTTGCGTCAATAAAGTAATCCAAATACCATGTTTCATCCCTTTTTTCGTACTTGGTATAGAATTATGGCATTTTTTTCGTTCTTCGTAATTTTCGATATCGAAAAAGTGGGCGTGGTCATAGTCCGATTTCGGCCATTTTTTATACCAATACAAAGTGAGTTCAGATAAGTACGTGAACTGAGCTTAGTAAAGATATATCGATTTTTGCTCAAGTTATCGTGTTAACGGCCGAGCGGAAGGACAAACGGCCGACTGTGTATAAAAACTGGGCGTGGCTTCAACCGATTTCGCCCTTTTTCACAGAAAACAGTTATCGTCCTAGAGGCTAAGCCTCTACCAAATTTCACAAGGTTTGGTAAATTTTTGTTCGACTTATGGCATTAAAAGTATCCTAGACAAATTAAATGAAAAAGGGCGTAGCCACGTTCATTTTGAAATTTTCTTTTATTTTTGTATTTTGTTGCACCATATCATTACTGGAGTTGAATGTTGACATAATTTACTTATATACTGTTAAGATATTAAATTTTTTGTTAAAATTTGTCTTTAAAAAAACAATTTTTGCCGTGGTCGTTCTCCGATTTTGCTAATTTTTATTAAACATGCATATAGTAATAGGAGTAACTTTCCTGCCAAAATTCATCATGATATCTTGAACGACTGCCAAATTACAGCTTGCAAAATTTTAAATTACCTTCTTTTAAAAGTGAGCGGTGCCACGCCCATTGTCCAAAATTTTACTAATTTTCTATTCTGCGTCGTAATTTCAACTCACCTACCAAGTTTCATCGCTTTATTCGTCTTTGGTAATGAATTATCCACTTTTTTGGTTTTTCGAAATTTTCGATATCGAAAAAATGGGCGTGGTTATAGTCCGATATTGTTCATTTTAAATGGCGATCTGAGATGGGTGCTCAGGAACCTACATACCAAATTTCATCAAGATACCTCAAAATTTACTCAAGTTATCGTGTTAACGGACGGACGGACGGACATGGCTCAATCAAATTTTTTTTCGATCCTGATGATTTTGATATATGGAAGTCTATATCTATCTCGATTCCTTTATACCTGTACAACCAACCGTTATCCAATCAAAGTTAATATACTCTGTGAGCTCTGCTCAACTGAGTATAAAAACATGAACCCAGGATCTTCGGTTTGGTAGGCCGAGCACACTACCACCACACCACGACGGCCGACGTATTTACATTTAAATATAATTGGCGTCAGTCTAATAATATTGTGCTAAGTTAGCAATAAAAAATTTCAATATCTGAATAGGAAGAACAAAGCAATAGTTATTTGTCTTACATGCGTGCAATTATGGCTAAAATGTGATTATGCATTTACGTCAATTGATATAGGATTACCGCTAGCAAAGCAATATTAAACTTGTTTGAATGAAATAAGTAAATAATATGCTTTTAGGATTAGGATCCTCGTTATTTTTTAAATAAAAAAATAAATGTAATTCGCGATAACCTCCGAAGAGATCTAAGGCCGAGCTTCTCTTCCAATTTGCGTCGTGCTCCTCTTGATTTTCCCTACAAATTGGCCGGATGGGACCTACATGTTTTATGCCGACTCCGAACGGCATCTGCAAGCAGATGAGTTTTCACTGAGAGCTTTTCATGGCAGAAATACACCCGGAGCGCTTGCCAAACACTGCCGAGGGGCGACTCCGCTTAGAAAAATTTTCTTCTAATTGAAAAATCTTATTTCTTAAATTTTGATGTTGCTTTGCTCGGGGTGTGAACCCAGGGCATACGGTGTAGTAGGCGGAGCACGCTACCATCACACCACGGTGGTCGCCAAATTATTTTTTAGTCGCTTTAAAAATATCATATACTAAGATAGAATGTATATTGGAACTATTTTTCGTCATCCCTTGTCACCACTGTGTTAATCGAAAAAGAGGAATATATAGCCACAACCGAAGAACTCATAGAGGAAATGAAATGTCGTAGAATAAGAGAGGATTCCACAGATGAATACCAAAAACAAATCAAAGTTGCTATAAAAAATGCAACCAATATAGTAGATTCTAACATGGCACATATATTGGTCCAAATTAACCCTTAGACTCCTCCACTGATTTCGCTACCAAAAATCCACAAGCTGGACACGCCAATGAGGCCCATCATTAATTTTAAATCGGCACCATGTTACAAACTGTCCAAATATACGATATTGAAGGATACTCTGGAGCTAAGGAACGAATAAGCAATAGCTAACACAACAGAACTAATAGAGAAACTTGAAACCGTAGAGCTAACAAAGAACAGCAAATTGGTATCTTTTGACATAAAAATTTATACATATTGTTACGAATATTAGCAACACTAAGGGGTACTGTCATCTCTAAGCGATGCTAAGCAGTGACTTGACGTACACGCAGCGGAGAAGAGACGCACAAACACATGCAGATATCTTATCTAAGGTGCTCCCAAATTATAATTGCTATACACGTGCATCTGTAGTTATAATTTTATAGCAGTAACTAAGTAAATTCTGGAAGTGCCTAGACGATGCAACGAGGAAATCACAGAGTATAAAAGGCAGCAACAGTAGCGGCGCGACAATCAGTTTCATTTAAACAAGCTATTGGTTGTGAAGTATCAGTGTTATTGTGAAGTACTTTAATAAGGGCCATTTTGCATTATTAAATATTGGAGTTATTTATTCAACAGTTTAGCGATACGAACGTTAGTAAAAGGTTGCGAATAAGCAGAATTCAGTAAATTCGTTACAATATCAATACCACTATCGAAGGCTTTGGACATAGTTAGCTCAGCAATAGGTCATAATACAAAAAACAAAGTGAAAAGTATGCAAATCACAAATACACTCAACAAGCAGCACGGAAATATAAAATTTACAATGGAAGCCCAAAAAGACGGAGAAATCAACTATCTAGACCTTGCGATAAATATTGATAAAGAAGCCAAAAGATTTAACTATAACATATATAGAAAACCAACGGCCACCAAAACAATAATACATAATACGTCAAATCACCCTCAACAGCATAGAAATGCAGCATTAAGGCATTTGGTACATAGACTTGAAAGAACACCTCTTACACAAGAGGCATATAAGAGAGACCTTGAAGCCATATATAACATCGCTGCAAACAGCAGAAATACTGAAAAGGAAAATAATAGCTGAACGACTATGACATATACTGAAAAAGCAACATATAAATTGGCAAACTTCTTTAAAAAATACAACATCAACACAGCATTCAAAACATCGAACAATCTAGTGCGAAAACTAAGAACTAGCACTAACTCAGAGGATCCGTTTAGCAGCCACGGCGTATACAAGCTTACCTGCGGATGCCAACATAGTTACATAGTACAAACAGGTCGGCAAATAAGAACGAGGTTCAGAGAACATGTTAGAGATTACAACAAAAAAATACGGAATCCAAACATTATACCAGAGTCTAACTTCGCGAATCACATGGCCGAAAATAGATGTTCCCCAGCAAACATCAATAAAACATTTAGGGTTCTTCACATACAAGTAAAAGGCCGACGTCTCAACGTACTCGAAAACATGGAAATCTACAAACAGAAAAGATTCGACGGTAGAATAATAAACGAACAGATAAACACAATTTCTGGCACAAAATTCGAGCCTTTAAAACTTGTTTACAAGAAATAAAGTAATCACACAGATAAAACAGACAAACACACAAAAACAAATAAACACAAAACAATTAACGCACCAAAACAACAAACCTACAAATAAGGCCAAACGAATAAAATTACGGATTTTTACCTGACTCAATAAGCCAAACAAATCGATCAGTAAAACCGCCCTCGGTTCCAAATGAACACAGAGCACATACACATAACTAAATATACACAAGCATCAATTTTGACAATACCTGCTCATGTTCCTATGAACTATAAATACAGGACAAACGGCAACAACAGAACGAACTCAATCAGTTTTCAATCAGAACGAAAATCGACACTGAAGATGGCACAACGCCGAAACCGGTTTGTCTCAAAACCAAATTTGACAAGGTATTACAGAAAATCGTTCCAATATACACTATTTATCCACCCTGTCGGAAAATCAACAAAACAAAATAAGTAACATAGAATACTAAAAATAGTAACATGAATTTGAATTACAATTATATGGGATTTAGATTTTTCCAAGCCACAGGACTTCGGGTAGTAGGTAAAAGACAATTGTCGAATCCGAAAGTCCCGAAGACTAGGTCAATTTCTGATCGAAAGCAATACAGCAATGATACTGAAAAGGTCATGCACTGAACTCTGTTTGGATGGATTACGGCTATACGTAACGGCATAGAAAAAATTGCGATAGATAGTGTGGCCAATATTACCAGCTTCCATACGTCACTATGCCGCTGAAAGAGAAAAAAGCCACACATAAATGTACACTGCAATAAACAGCGCATATTACTTAAGGGCCCATTACTCATACTTAGCATAGACTTGACTTGACTTGAGAACTGTCACTTATAGTTCTGTTGAAAAAACATTGCATGTTACTGATTACTCAAAACTTAGCAACGGGTGTAACCGAACGTTACATACTCAGTTGAGAGCTATGGAGACAAAATAAGGGAAATCACCATGTAGGAAAATGAACCTAGGGTAACCCTGCAATGTGTTTGTACGACATGTGTATCAAATGGAAAGTATTAAAGAGTATTTAAAGAGGGAGTGGGCCATAGTTCTATAGGTGGACGCCATTTAGGGATATCGCCATAAAGGTGGACCAGGGCTGACTCTAGAATTTTGTTGTACGATGTGAGTATCAAATGAGAGGCGTTAATGAGTATTTTAAAAGGGAGTGGGCCTTAGTTCTATAGGTGGACGCCTTTTCAAGATATCGCCATAAAGGTGGACCAGGGCTGACTCTAGAATTTTGTTGTACGATATGAGTATCAAATGAAAGGTGTTAATGAGTATTTTAAAAAGGAGTGGGCCTTAGTTCTATAGGTGGACGCATTTTCGAGATATCGCCATAAAGGTGGACCAGGGGTGACTCTAGAAAGCGTTTGTACAATATGGGTATCAAACAAAAGGTGTTAATGAGTATTTTAAAAGGGTGTGGGCCTTAGTTCTATAGGTGGGCCAAGGGTGACTCTAGAATGCGTTTGTACGATATGGGTATCAAATTAAAGGAATAAAGGGTTTTAAAAGGGAGTGGTAGTAGTTATATATGTGAAGGCGTTTTCGAGATATCGACCAAAATGTGGACCAGGGTGACCAAGAACATCATCTGTCGGGTACCGCTAATTTGTTTATATATATAATACCACGAATAGTATTCCTGCCAAGATTCCAAGGGCTTTTGATTTCGCCCTGCAGAAATTTTTCATATTTTCTACTTAATATGGTAGGTGTCACAACCATTTTACAAAGTTTTTTTCTAAAGTTATATTTTACGTCAATAAACCAATCCAATTACCATGTTTCATCCCTTTTTTCGTATTTCGTATAGAATTATGGCTTTTTTTTCATTTTTCGTAATTTTAGATATCGAAAAAGTGGGCGTGGTCACAGTCGAATTTCGGCCATTTTTTATACCAATATAAAGTGAGTTGAGATAAGTACAGGAACTGAGTTTAGTAAAGATATAACGATTTTTGCCCAAGTTATCGTGTGAACGGCCGAGCGGAAGGACAGACGGTCGACTGTGTATAAAAACTGTGCGTGGCTTCAAGCGATTTCGCCCTTTTTCACAGAAAACAGTTATCGTCCTAGAATCTAAGCCCCTACCAAATTTCACAAGGATTGGTAAATTTTTGTTCGACTTATGGCATTTAAAGTATCCTAGACAAATGAAATGAAAAAGGGCGGAGCCACGCCTACTTTAAAATTTTCTTTTATTTTTGTATTTTGTTGGACCATATCATTACTGGAGTTGAATGTTGACATAATTTAATTATATACTGTAAAGATATTAAATTTTTTGTTAAAATTTTACTTTAAAAACAATTTTTTTTTTTAAATGGGCGTGGTCGTTCTCCGATTTTGCTAATTTTCCTTAAGCATACATATAGTAATAGTAGTAACGTTCCTGCCAAATTTCATTATGATATCTTCAACGTCTGCCAAATTACAGCTTGCAAAATTTTTAAATTACCTTCCTTTAAAAGTGGGCGGTGCCACGCCCCTTGTCCAAAATTTTACTAATTTTCTATTCTGCGTCATAAGTTCAACTCACCTACCAAGTTTCATCGCTTTATCCGTCTTTGGTACTGAATTATCGCACTTTTTCTGTTCTTCGAAATTTTCGATATCGAAAAAGTGGGCGTGGTTATAGTCCGATATTGTTCATTTTAAATAGCGACCTGAGATGAGTGCCCAGGAAACTACATACCAAATTTCATCAAGATACCTCAAAATTTACTCAAGTTATCGTATTAACGGACGGACGGACGGACATGAATCAATCAAATTTTTTTTCGATACTGATGATTTTGATATATGGAAGTCTATATCAAATCAAAATTAATATACTCTGTGAGCTCTGCTCAACTGAGTATAAAAAATATTTTTTTAGAACCAGATGCTCCAGTAATATATTGAAGGGGTACCCGTCATTACAGGAGTCGCAGGTGTTTTCACCGCCTCCACCACCAACGCTTCGGTTTACGGAAGATGTAGGCGAAGGACATACGGGAATTGATTCGGTTGACCTAGTGGCGTCCACGCCAAAAACATCGAAGAGAAAGGGGCAACAGGAGAGCTGTGAAGAACACTTCCGTGAAGTGTGCCAGCTCCTCAAATAAGCGCAAAGGGAGCGCTTGGGAGAAAACCGAAGGCTGCGGTCGTTTGGTGATATGATTGTTGCTGCCATAAGCGGGATGGGTGAGCGAAAAGAAGCAAAGGCCATTAAAGTAATAACAACGGCAGTGATGGACCTGCAGCTGGAGCCTGATGAATAAAGGCTTTGCAGGTCGATATACATAATACCAGTGAACACTTTTTTCAATTGTAATAACTTCATACTTTATTGCTTTTAAATACAAAGTGGTTACAAAATTGGGCGCCGCATTCTGGTCAGGCCGAACAGCTTATCATCATCGTCTGGGTCCATTTTCTTGCAAATGTATGTAGACCTTCAAGAACGAAATAATTATTAAATCAATATTATTGCAAGTATATTGTCGTGCACCATAAATTAAAATATAAAGTAAATGTCGAAAGAGTAGTGAACCCCAGGAACAGTATCCATCTTTTTTGTAGGTTTGGAAACATGATGCACATTAATACACATAAATTCATATTATTTCTTTATACTAATCTTTACACTTTTGGATGATTAATAATATTTGTGTAGTTTTGGTCAAACAAAATCGGCAATGATGGCTTCTACCAAAAATATTCCACTACGGAACTACAATATCACTTATTACCATTAATGAACGGTTCTACAGTTTTACTGATTGTTTTAAATAATTTTTACACTCATAAATTAATTGTAGTATGTACTCAATATTAACTTTGTTTAAAAACCAGCACTTTTTGTAGCAAATATTTCACAATAAAATGACAGCTGGAAAACAGCTGATTATGATGCCAGATTGTATGCGCTAAGTGGAGTATAATCGTGGCTAAGTTGCCAAGTCAAGTCTATGCTAAGTATGAGTAATGGACCGGGCCCTTTAGCCATATACACACATATGCATAGAAGGCAACAGTACAGAGAGAGCGTATAAGAGCTGAGACGTTATTACACATACATGTAAACAGCAGCAAAAGCGCAGAAGTTATTAGTAACTTATATACACTCATATGCCTAGAATATAGAGGTGGATATGAGATACAGAAATGAGAAATATATAAGCAACTATTCGAGAAGGATGTTAACGAAAAGTCTGGACCATAGGAGAAATATGCAAATGAGGCACCTGAAGGTATAAAAGCAAGGCGAGCTAAGAAGCTGTCAATCAGTTTATTTTAAAACGTTTTAAGTGAAGTAGGCGAGTAATTTAATTGTGAAGTTCCATTACTATAGTAGTGTGGTAAATATAGAATAATTTGGTTTCCTTCAAATTCGAGTTATTTATTTGACACTTCAGCGACTCGAACAATAACCGGAGGTGCAGAAGAATCAAGAGTTTTCTAAAATTCTCTACAATATAGACTTTCTTCAAAACAATATAGACTTCCTTCAAAACTATCAGCATCGAACAACAATTTGATTAAACCACATCCTTGCTTAGTTGTTGATGGCCCGGATATACATAATTCCAGTACATACCGGTAACTAGTACCATTGAGGTACTAGCCCGAACATCCCGAAAACGATCTGACATGACCATGTTCAACCTTCGAGGCTCTCAAAATATGCGTTTGTTCCAGTGATGATTTCTTCAATTCATCGGAGTCTCTTATCGCTCAGTCGTTTCTTTAAGTTTTAAAAAGCAAATAGCCGGAAGTTGATTAGTGTAGAGAACATGCGGGATAAAATAGCAGTTTTATGCCCGCTTGTGAATTTTTTACATGATGAATATGCGCGTGTGCGGACATTTTTAACTCTATCTTGTAAATAAAAATTTGGTTATCAGCTTTTCGACTTGTACTGTCAATATTTAGACGCACTCATAACATATTTAGATTTTCCGAATATCACACTCTTCTGTTTGTGTTTCTTAATCTGAGTAGCCGGCTGTGACCTTATGGCTTTGCATAAACTGATGACGTACGTAGTGAGCTCATTATCCTCTCCGCTCCCATCTAGTTTTTGCGTGGGCGTAGGATAATACTGGATACAAAAAGAATGTAATATTTCAATTGCTAAGAAAAGCAAAATGGGCGCTTTCAGCGGGAACAATTTTTGTTGATACGTTGCAAACATGTTTCCGTCGGCTGAGAGATAGAAAATTTGACTTATGAACGGCGAGTTGAGCCAACTGCCAAATGAAATAGTTATTCTTAAAGTTTAAGGTAAAGGAATACTTAAGTTATTTTTAACATTTCACTATAATATTTAGAGGAGGGAATGTATCATAACCACACTTTAAAAGGTCAAGGAACTGCCACGCAGCCGAATAAACACGTTGAGCGAATGTAACGATAGTTTGACGTGAAATCCCAACCGTTGAGTGGACCAAAAATGTTCAACGGCGCGTTCAGAAAGTTATCACTCAGCGACTGATCAACAGAAGTTGTCTTTGCTGAAAGCACACAATCATATCACCTGTGTATCTAGAACGTAAACGTCAAGTAATCGTGTCGTAACCAATGCCCACAATGAGTTCAATTTTAAGGATTTGCTGTAAGCCGGCAGCAGCATTCTATATTTCTATATATAAAACATTTATTCATAAATATGTATGTACTTTAACTGGTTTACCTTGACATCTATTTCATCATGTTGATTTCCTTGAGGCCATCTGTAAGGTATCTCTGCGATAAAGTTTCTACGAAAATACTTAAATACATAAGGTAAATGCAATGTAAATATACATTTAAGTGCATATGGATGGAAGCTACTTCAAGGCCATGTGCGCCCCATCGTCAGCGGCAGCAGCTCAAAAATTATTTTATCCTGCTTTATTTTTATTTAACAAATTTTCCACTCACCGACTTAATAACAACTACCAATTTCAGCACGAAATGAAAAAATAAAATAAAAATTAGTAGACCGTATCAAGAAAATCTTTCTTTTTCAAAGCGTGCTGTGAAGCAAATCGTCTTCTTGGAAGCCAGCATTAACCGCGAAAAGAATGTCAGCTTAGAAATCAAATGGAGAATAATTCTTGCCAAGAGGTGCTGCTTTGGACTGAGTAGGCAATCGAAAAGTAAAGTCCTCTCTACGAACAAAAGTCACGCTTTTCAACTCCCTCATCATATCTATATTGATGTGTGGCTCGGATTCATGGGCAGTGTCGAGAAAATATAAGATGGCTCTTGGAGTATTAGAGAAAAAATTTTAGCGATTTATGGTACTATCCCTGATACCAAGGGCGAGTATCGAAGGAGGTATGAGTTTTACCCAGATATAAAGATAGTGCAACGCATAAAAGCTAAAATCTTCGCTGGTTAGGTTATTTTATGCACATGGACAACAAAAAAAAAATTGTTAGAAAAAAACAATGGGTGTTATTAAATACAAGGAAAAAAATCACCTACAAATTAAAATTTTTTATAAAATCTTATTAATTCAATTGGAGGCTGAAATAAAGTCCGTCCGACACAATACTCTTTTACTTATTAATATTTGATTCGAAATGCTTGAAATTTTTATTTTTAATCCATTACGCTTGGCGGTTTTTATGTCGTTTAATATAGAGAACGACCTTACTGCGGCTGCATAACTTTGAGGTAATATTGCTAAGGAGCACATTTATTCACTCAAATTTTCAAACAAGTTTTCTTCTATAAGACCCTTTTTAAATCCTAATTTTATCCATCCTTTAAGAATATCGTCGGAAAATATCTTTTCGTTGTCATTGGACTAGATTGAATATTTTTTGCATCAAAATATTCCAAAAGGTGTAATTTTTCGTCTTGGAAATTGAATCGTTTCTTATACTGTTTTCACACAGAAACTTAATGATCTCATTTCACCTTCTAATGAAATCGTAAATTTTTTGCTTTCACACAGAAGTAACTGCTCGATTAGTATGAAGTATGAAATGTCAAGCGAATAAAATGACAATGCTATATGACAGACAATCATGGCGGAACGATACAAGGTGGCAGCATGGTGACATACCTACAAACATAAAAAAATTTCATGTACTTATAAATTCGATGGACAAATGTCAAAATCGTACTGCGCCGGTAGTTGATGTATCAAATCAAATAAAAAAGGTTATAATCAGCTGTTCGATGCGGCCACCTTGTATCGTTCCGCCATGTAGACAATGACATTTACTTTGACAAATGACATTTTTAAGCACTGAACACACCAAAAATTAAGAAGCGGAACGCTGCCAACAGAGTTGCATTGTGCTTTTGACTTCATTAGGCATTCGATTAGCTACTAATGAAATAATTATAGATTCGAATTTTGTAGGGAAGATTGAGCTCAATAAGCGTCTTAATGTAGAAAACTGTCTTTATTATTCAATAAGCCGTCTGTGTGAAAACAGTATTAGTTTCCTTACAAAGACAAATGTTGGTAGATTTTTGGGCTTTGGTGGTAGAAGTGGTAGAAAATGAAAATGCGCTAAAAAGTTGGTAGATCTACCAATAAAGTGGTAAAGTCCGTGCACTGATCGTCACCCGGCTGTTAGGTTAAAAATATTATCAACCCAATTCTAAACGAAAATTCCGTGCGAGTTTTTTCCCTTCTCCCATTCCTCGTATTCTAAATAAAAATTAATTGTGAGTTTTTTCACTTCTCCCTTTCCTCGTATTCTGAACAATGTTGGAAAAAGCGGAAACCGGTTATGGGAGAATTTTCACTAGTTAAATTAAAGGGAATGCATCAAAATAGTTAAAGGAAATTGGTTATTTTAAGAAAGAAGACTTATTTGTACAAATTTGTGCTAAAATATGTATTTACATTCTACCACAATATTCTCACTGTTAATACAACAACAACAACAACCACAATATTCTTCATTTTAAGTCGAAAAGTATATCATAAGCAAAGGAAGAGATCTTCGCATATTTGATGCAGCCATCCAGAAATTGGGCAAAGATTTTTTAAGAAGGCTTAAATAGATTTTGGCATATGGCGAAAGCGGAACTCAACTCGACTTGGTCGCCAGAAAATTGCTTGACACAATGAATGCAGGCAACTCCGGCGGATTTGTGTTATCCCGCCGGTCTTCTTCTTATGCTCCTCTGTTGATGTTGCTGTGGCACCAATTCATTACTCATTTCAGTGAATACCACATGAAATGCAATAATGTGCATTGTTTATACCTTATTTCTTAATTTCAAACAAATTGGCAACAATAATTAAACTTTACAATTTTTTAAACAAAATAAGAAATGCGCAACGAAATTTCAATTGACAAAACAGCTGACTTCGAAAATTCGAAATTCCTATTCCCCAATTATTCTTCTCCCTGGGAGAAAAGAATTGGAGGAATTTTTCCGCGGGAATAAAAAATCCGCGAGAATATTTAGAATTGGTCTGTATATGTATGTGTATATGCAATGCGTAGGCAATTTATGTAAAGGCAGGTAAACATGTGCTCAGCCAGTGGGCATAACTTTATTTATAGTGCGCCAATATCGGGCGTAAGTGAATTGCCGCCATTACCAATGACGTCATGTTGCTGATGCTCTTTTGCTGTGGATTTTATGAACTGTTAGCATTTATACGTAAAATTACACATGTACATGTAAAAGTTTATGTTTACTAAGGATGCAAATTTTTTTGCATTTAGCATTTCCTCAATTTTCGGGATGTCTGTATTGTGAGAATATAATAATTCCGTTCCACTTTGAGTTTTTTAATAAAATTGTGGAGTGAAAGGCCAAAAAAAGTTGGTTTTATTAACTTGAACCTATGAGTCTTTGGTATTAAGAGATACGAAACTGGAATAGAAGGTTAATGTAGAGACCAGAGATGTTGGCATAATAATCTGGCAACTTTTTGCGGATGCCTCTGAGGGCCTTTTTGTGCTCCTTTTCTTCATATGACTGACTTCTTGAGTATCGCATTTCTTCGTAGTGCTTAGGAAGATGACTTTTTAAGATCCCCGGATGTGAGGCCTTTTTAACCAGATGACTTTTGGGATGCTGGGTATTCAGCAGAAACTGTCTGTTTAACATTTCACTTATCGTCAAAATGCTAGACCTGATCGAACATCATATGCATTATTTCTAAGTTAAGGTTATTAGTTACACTCAGAGAAAAACGCCGTTCTAAAACCCAGCACCACCGGACTCAATTCAAGGTTTTCATGTTCTTACTTGTTTGTTCTTGAAAAACGAACAACCTGTTCTCAAAACAACAACCTTGTTCTTGAACTGACAATCATTTTCTTGAAAAGAGAACGGCTGGTCTTAAAATATGACGAATGTTCTATTAATGAGAACAATATTCTTAAATTAAGAACAATGTTCTTAAATTAAGTTCAAGAAAAAAAAACGGTATAATTCGTGTGTACTACAATGTGAAATACAACATTTGGTGCTAGCTATTAAGCAGTTATAGTGGCCCAACTCCTGTAGGAATGAAAACGGCGACCTTGTAACTGATGTCCAGAGAGTGCTTAGATTATGGAGGGAACACTTCTCTGCTCTCCTAAATGGAGGCAGCAATTCACCGCGCAGAGATGAAGAACCCGATCCCGCAATCGATGATGATGGAATATATGTCCCCCGCCCGATTATGACGAAGTTAGAATAGCAATAACCAGATTGAAAAACAACAAGGCCGTGGGCGCTGATGGATTGCCTGCGGAGCTATTCAAGTTCGGCGGCGAGGAGTTGGTAAGGCGCATGCAGCAGCTTCTTAGCAAAATATGGGCGGACGAAAGCATGCCCGACGGTTGGAATCTAAGTGTTCTTTGCCCAGTCCACAAGAAGGGGGATACTGCAAAATGCACCAACTATCGTGGAATCAGCCTTCTTAATATCGCATATAAGGTCCTTTCAAGTGTATTGTGCGAAAGATTGAAGCCCACCGTGAACCGGCTGATTGGACCTTATCAGTGCGGCTTCAGACCTGGTAAATCTACCATCGACCAGATTTTCACAATGCGCCAAATCTTGGAAAAAAACCGTGAAAAGAGAATCGACACACATCACCTCTTCGTCGACTTTAAAGCCGCCTTCGACAGCACGAAAAGGAGCTGCCTATATGCCGCTATGTCTGAATTTGGTTTCCCCGCAAAACTTATACGGCTGTGCAAAATGACGTTGAGCAACACCATCAGCTCAGTCAGAATTGGGAAGGACCTCTCCGAGCCGTTCGAAACTAAACGAGGTTTCAGACAGGGTGACCCCCTATCGTGCGATTTCTTTAATTTGATGCTGGAGAAAATTATACTAGCTGCAGAACTTAACCGCACTGGAACAATATACTATAAAAGCGTGCAATTACTGGCATATGCTGATGACATTGATATCATCGGTCTAAACACCCGCGCTGTTAGTTCTGCTTACTCCAAGCTGGAAAAAGAAGCGGTAAAGATAGGTTTGATGGTGAATGAGGACAAAACGAAGTACCTGCTGTCATCGAGCAAAGAGTCAGCGCATATACGCCTTGGCAATCACGCTACTGTTGGCAGCCATAATTTCGAAATAGTAAAAGACTTCGTTTATTTGGGAACCAGCATCAACACTAGCAACAACATCAGCACTGAAATCCAGCGAAGAATCAATCTTGCCAATAAATGCTACTTTGGACTAGGTAGGCAATTGAAAAGTAAAGTCCTCTCTCGGCGAACGAAAATCATACTCTACAAGTCACTTATCGTACCCGTCCTGCTATATGGGGCAGAAGCATGGACCATGACAACAGCAGATGAAGCGGCTTTGGGAGTGTTCGAGAGAAAAGTTCTTCGAAAGATTTATGGACCTCTACGCGTTGGCGATGGCGAGTACCGAAGAAGATTTAATGATGAGCTGTACGAGCTATATGCAGACATCAACATAGTCCAGCGAATTAAAACGCAGCGGCTGCGCTGGCTAGGCCATGTTATGCGAATGAAAGATGATGCTCCGGCCAAGAAAGTGTTTCTATCGGAACCCGCCTATGGAAGTAGAGGTAGAGGGCGGCCCCCACTCCGTTGGAAGGACCAGGTGGAAAACGATTTAAACTCCCTTGGTGTGACCAATTGGCGCCGGTTGGCGGAGCGAAGAAGCGACTGGCGCGCCTTGTTGGACGGCCATAACCGTTTAGACGGTTAAGCGCCAATTAAGTAAGTAAGTAAGTGGCCCAGCGGCTATGATGTTGCGGTTGCGATCGTGAGGCGCGAGTTCGATCACCGTCAAACTCTGAAGTTTTTTATAACAATTTTTTTATATTCTATTTGTTTCACTCTTATTTTTCGTTCAGTTCCATTCACATATGCACAGGTAATCCTCAATCTTGTTATGCAATGTTTTAAATATATATTCAGATTGCATCATCAAATAAGAAGAATTTCTCAATAAGAGAAATATATTAAAAAATGCATATTATGCGTTTTCTCTAATCTTTTGGAATTTTAATAATAATTATGTTTGCTATTAATATTTTTTATTAATGACAAAAAAATTATTTATTAATAAAAAAATAAAATAAATGGGTACTACTTGAAAGAATTACCTTCCCCACTCCCCCCAAAGATCAAGCACAAACCGCTCTTGAATTGAGAGCGAAAAATGTTAAATCGACCACAAATCGTCCTCGAAGCGCGAGAACGAAAAATCTTAAATCAATCCCAAGTAGTGCTTGAAATGAGCACAGAAGGTTCACACATCAATACCAAAGTGGTCACAAAATACGAACGGTATGCTTGGAAAAACTGTTCTTAAAACAAGCCCAACAGTCACGAGTTAAGAACTTAACACTTAACAGACTTTTTTCAACGAATGTTCTTAATTTTGAACTTGTTTCATTCGTTTTAGAACGCTTTTTCTCTGAGGGTAGGGTAATGCCATCGACGATGTCCAATATAGTCCACATTTATGTTGTCCACGTTGTAGATAAGGTCGCCGTGGATTTGGTCGGTAAAGGGTAAACAATCTCAACAGGTGTTAGTTCATTCTGACCCCGTCGCCAAAAAATCAAAGCGAGATTATTTCTCTAATCTGTATCGAAGGGTTAAAGAAGGTTACACCCTTTTTAATTGGTTTCCTGTGATACGACTTTATGGACGACTTTGCTCAGATACGGCCTAATTAAAAGTATGTCTGATATTAGTCTTTCTTAACAAAACTTTTAACCTTTTTATGACTTTTTATTAGGATAGGTCGATATGTTATATGTATTTTTTTTTTTAATTCTTAAAAAGGTTGTATCAATTTCATTCTGGACTCACCAAAAAACAAAAAATGGGGAAACTTAATCTTCTGCTCTGCAAAAAATTGACGGAATAGTGTAAAAATTAACCTTAATGTACCTCTATGTTTTTTAGGTGATGTATAAAGGGACTTGCGAATGTTTTAAACTATTTCTGATTCAAAAATTTAGTTTTCCAAATATTTTGATGTAACTGTTTTTAATAAATACACCATCTACAAGTTGCAATTTTATCTTTAATTTCCTGCTGGGATGCATATGCTCTCGTTCCTCACTAACACTCTTAGATTAGCTGTGTTTTTTTTACATCTATCTACGTTTACGCTTAAAACTTTATATGGACTGCTAAGCGTTCTTCTGAAATTGCTGCGCATAAAATTAGTAACTGAAATATGTGTCTATGTTTCACCTATACACTAATTCTATGTATCACCTCTCAAATGGTGTGTATTCATCGCAACTGATTCAGCTATATGTTATACACTATGGACACCAGAGGTTTGTGTCTGCGCTTTTCGGTACAACATGTTCTGTAGCTAGTTGCCGCTAGATGGATCTCCTAAGCATTATCTAAGCGAGGATAAGCATTTTTTTACCCGCAAACGTAGATGTATACGCGTAAAAAAAACACGGCTATTTTAACTTTTGCCGAACATTGTGTTATAGTGAGACAAATTATCCAGCAAATTTCGGCATTGTAAGTTTGTGATTTTATACTTTACGCTACGTAGACAATTTCGGGATCCCGATATTGGTATTCATAATGTATGCATAGCTGAGACTGCACTTATTTATATAATGCTATCAAAAACACGGATTCACATAACGAAGTGTTTAAATTTGGAAATTATTTTTATTTATTCATGCATATTTGGTCGAAAACTATATAGGTACTAAATATTAAAATAAAAAAAATATTTTTATAATGTTTTGCATAATGCTGTTCGGTGAATGGCGTAAAGTTTATAAGATTTAAGATCAGTCGTTTATCACATTCATTACACACAGCTGTAAAATATATTGAGAAAAGATCTGTATGTATTGGGGGAGTCTAATCTGACCTTGGATAATTTGTACTTATGATGGTTATACGTACTTGCAAAGCTAATAAATGTTTTCATACAACAAATTTTATGTTATCCGTGGTAACGTTTTAGTTAATGTTTCGAAAGTATATATAAATCTAGTTTTTTTTTTATTTAAAAAATTTGCGCAATTTGAAGATATTCCAAAAACTAAAATCGAATCTTAAACTTTGTCGCTTAGACTTACTTCTCCTATAAAACGGACTTATAGTTTCCCAGGCATCACTTCGCGTCACAGTCGAGTGTTCTACGCATTGAACTGCGACGCAAAATGAAATTTCTTCAAAAATACTACAGTACCTGAAGCGTTTCTCTCTTTTTTATTAATTTCCAGCAGGCAGCTTAAACCTTGTGGTTTTATTTTAAAACTATCTTAAAGTTTTATGGTTTTTGTTCGGTAAGATTTGTAGTTTTGACCGAATGAAGTTTAAAGGGCTATAAGTAAATTGAAGTTTGAAATTAAATAAAAGTAATATGTAAAAGCTCACTAATACGAATAAATTGCTTCCAATGTATTTGTAATTGAAGCAAACCTAAACCGTTTATTTCTATTTTACATTGTTCTGCGTTTCGGGTTAAAACATTTTTTTGGACTTTCCACATTGGAGTCTTTCATTATATTCTGTACAATTCACAGTACACTCAAATCGGAATCGAACGAATTGCCATTCGGGATGTAATGAAAATCGTGGAATTTTTAGCACATGGCTGTAAATGTGTAATTTCCCACAAGATAAAATTGGTTTTGACAGAAACGTTAATACAAATGCAAATAATAATTTCAGCAACAGATTAGAATTTATGTGAAATACTAGGAATAAAACGTCTCAAAAACAATAAAAAAAACATGACGTCATAAGTAATTACCTCGTTATCTTTTTATGTATATTATGGTACTCCTTTTCCAGATCAATTTTATTTTTTAAACGGTTTTATTTAGCTTGACATGACAGGCCTGCCGCCCGGCCGACACGTATTTTGTAATTGAAATTTAAGAAACTTCCCGATAAGCTATAAGCTTGAAACCTGGAATACAGTTCAGTATATAGACCCGATGACAATGCAATAATAAGAAAAAAAACTCCGATAGATGACCCAACGCTTTTATTTAATTGGCTGATCAACGCCCCAGATTGATGAGGAAGTAGATAACTAGTACCTAGGACCTACCTAATTATTTTCTAGCTTTTAGTATTATTATTACTTCATGTAAGTATTGTTTTCAATAAAACCGTTTAACTTAAACATTTCTTTTTAATTATTTTGTTTTTCAACAGAAACCTAACGTATATTGGAACGACTTTCTTTGAAAGAAAAAATGAGAAATTTCACCGAAGAAAATTTAACGAAAACGGATTTCGATGGAAAATCGTTCAAATATATGTAAATGTATATAGTTTTAAACTTAATAATAGCCTAACTTATTCAAAAACTTTGTTCTCTGTGCAAATTTTATCAGGAAAATTAAAATTTTGGGTATTGGTATGTAAGTATCATATATTGCTAATAGAAAATGCTCGCAATGAGTTTTGAATTCGAAATCAAAAGAAGACAGCCTACAAAATTTGTGTGATTGTAGCAGCATACGATTACTCACAAAAATAAGTACACACTTGGTTTATGCTGAAAAAAACTCAAATGCAGTGGCTCAAAGCTTAATTGATAATTTTCATCTAAAATATCGCAAATTCCCTAACAGAAACCACATTCAAAAAAAATGTCAAGGGTTATTCAAAGGTAAGGAGAATTAATCAAAATTTCAAAAATGACCATCAAAATTTTAAAATTTTGTTTCAGAATTTCCAGAAAATTTTTAAGTATGCACTTTTGTAGCACAATAAATTTTGGTACAATAATGTGCAAGTTAGAAATAGCTCAAAATTTTTCCTGAATTTTCAGAATTTTTTTCGGCGAGGGTGTTGAGCAATTTCCCACATACAAAATGCATTTTTGTTCATGCGATGTATGGAAGAAATTGCTCAATACCCTCGCCGAAAACAATTCTGAAAATTCATTCTGCATTTGAGTTTTTTTCAGCATAAACCAAGTGTGTACTTATTTTTGTAAGTGTGACAAGAAAAAATTTTAATTTAGGTACATTCGATTATTGAATACAAAAACAGAAACGTGTAAACAGCAATATATCGGCACTCTGATGTTTGAGAATGTACATAGCCTTTTGTAGCAATATAGGAGTATTACATGTATGGTAATTATCATTTTTTTAAGAAATTAGTACATACCTAACTGTTAGAAAAAATATTGGCCGCGATTTAGCTCCGAGGAGATTTCGGCCGAAATTCTTTTCAATTTGCGGTGTCCAACCAACATAACAAATATATACGCTAAGTGAGTGGGCCTTAGTTCTATAGGTGGACGCCGTTTCGAAATATCGCCATAAAGGTGGACCAGGGGTGACTCTAGAATGTGTTTGTACGATATGGGTATCAAATTAAAGGTATTAATGAGAGTTTTAAAAGGGAGTGGGCCTTGGTTCTATAGGTGGTCGCCTTTTCGAGGTATCGCAATAAAGGTGGACCAGGGTTGACTCTAGACTTTGTTTGTACGATATGGGTATCAAATGAAAGGTGTTAATGAGTATTTTAAAAGCGCGTGGGCTTAGTTCTATAGGTGGACGCCTTTTCGAGATATCGCCATAAAGGTGGACCAGGGGTGACTCTAGAGTGTGTTTGTACGATATTGGTATCAAATTAAAGGTATTAATGAGAGTTTTAAAAGGGAGTGGTGGTAGTTGTATATGGGAAGGCGTTTTCCAGATATCGACCAAAATGTGGACCAGGGTGACCCAGACCATCATCTGTTCGATACCGCTAATTTATTTATATATATAATACCTGCCAAGATTTCAAGGGTTTTTTATTTCGCCCTGCAGAACTTTTTCATTTTCTTCTACTTAATACGGTAGATGTCACAACCATTTTACAAAGTTTTTTCTAAAGTTATATTTCGCGTCAATAAACCAATCCAATTACCTTGTTTCATCCCTTTTTTCGTATTTGGTATAGAATTATGACATTTTTTTCATAGTCGGATTTCGTTCATTTTTTATACCAAGGTAAAGTGAGTTCAGATAAGTACGTGAACTAAGTTCAGTAAAGATATGTCGATTTTTGCTCAAGTTATCGTGTTAACGGCTATGCGGAAGGACAGACGGACGACTGTGTATAAAAACTGGGCGTGGCTTCAACCGATTTTTTTTAAAAGTGGGCGTGGTCCTTCTCCGATTTTGCTAATTTTTATTAAGCGTACATATAGTAATAGGAGTAACGTTCCTGCCAAATTTCATCATGATATCTTCAACGACTGTGGCGGCCACCGTGGTGTGCTGGTAGCGTGCTCCGCCTACCACACCGGATGTCCTGGGTTCAAACCCCTGGCAAAATCGACATCAAAAATTTTAGAAATAAGGTTTTTCAATTAGAAGAAAATTTTTCTAAGCGGGGTCGCCCCTCGGTAGTGTTTGGCAAGCGCTCCGGGTGTATTTCTGCCATGAAAAGCACTCAGTGAAAACTCATCTGCCTTGCAGATGCCGTTCGGAGTCGGCATAAAACCATGAAGGTCCCGTCCGGCCAATTTGTAGGGAAAATCAAGAGGAGCATGACGCAAATTGGAAGAGAAGCTCGGCCTTAGATCTCTTCGGAGGTTATCGCGCCTTACATTTATTTATTTATATTCAACGACTGCCAAATTACAGCTTGCAAAACTTTTAAATTACCTTCTTTTACCTTCGCTATTTAAAATGAACGATATCGGACCATAACCACGCCCACTTTTTCGATATCGAAAATTTCGAAAAATAGAAAAAGTGCGATAATTCATTACCAAAGATGGTTAAAGCGATGAAACTTGGTAGGTGAGTTAAACTTATGACGCAGAATAGAAAATGACTAAAATTTTGGACAATGGGCATGGCACCGCCCACTTTGAAAAGAAGGTAATTTAAAAGTTTTGCAAGCTGTAATTTTGCAGTCGTTGAAGATATCATGATGAAATTTGGCAGGAACGTTACTCCTATTACTATATGTATGCTTAATAGAAATTAGCAAAATCGGAGAGCGACCACGCCCCCTTTTAAAAAAAAAATTTTTTAAGTCAAATTTTAACAAAAAAATGTAATATCTTTACAGTATATAAGTAAATTATGTCAACATTCAACTCCAGTAATGATATGGTGTAACAAAACACAAAAATAAAAGAAAATTTCCATTTTACCATATTAAGTAGAAGAAAATGAAAAAGTTCCGCAGGGCGAAATAAAAAACCCTTGAAATCTTGGCAGGAATACTGTTCGTGGTATTACATATATAAATAAATTATCGGTACCCGACAGATGATGTTCTGGGTCACCCTGGTCCACATTTTGGTCGATATCTCGAAAACGCTTTCATATATTCAACTAAGGGCCACTCCCTTTTAGAACCCTCATTAATACCTTTAATTTGATACCCACATCGTACAAATATATTCTAGAGTCACCCCTGGTCCACCTTTATGTCTATATCTCGAAAAGGCGACCACCTATATAACTAAGGCTCACTCCCTTTTAAAAAGACTCACTAACACCTTTCATTTGATACCCATATCGTACAAACAAAGTCTAGAGTCACCCCTGGTCCACCTTTATAACGATATCTCGAAAAGGCGTGCACCTATAGAACTAAGGCCCACTCCTTTTTAAAATACTCATTAACACCTTTCGTTTGATACCCATATTGTACAAACGCATTCTAGAGTCATCCCTGGTCCACCTTTATGGCGATATCTCGAAAAGGTGACCTCCTATACAACTACTACCACTCCCTTTTAGAACCCTCATTAATACCTTTAATTTGATACCGATATCGTACAAACACATTCTAGAGTCACCCCTGGTCCACCTTTATGGCGATATCTCGAAAAGGCTTCCACCTATAAAACTAAGCCCACGCCTTTTAAAATTCTCATTAACATCTTTCATTTGGTACCCATATCGTACAAACAAATTCTAGAGTCAGCCCTGGTCCACCTTTATGGCGATATCCCTAAATGGGGTCCACCTATAGAACTATGGCCCACTCCCTCATAAAATAATCTTTAATACCTTTCATTTGATACACATGTCATACAAACACATTCCAATGTTACCTTCGGTTCATTTTCCTACATGGTTATTTTCCCTTATGTTTTCACCATAGCTCTCAACTGAGTATGTAATGTTCAGTTACACCCGAACTTAACCTTCCTTACTTGTTTTCTATTAAATTTTCAGTTGGGACTTAGTTAAAAAGAAATACATCTGAAAGGTAGTCACCCTAATATTAGGCATATTAAATTAAATGTTTGTACATATTCATATAAAGGTACACGTGTGCCTATAAATAAAGCCATATACTATATTATTTCTACGTTCATATAAAAATATTTGAACTTGTTCACATACACAGAATATACAAACATATTGGCGTATTCTTCATATACCTAAATATGCAAACTTAAAATCATAAAAAGAAGCAAATATTTTATAAGGTAAACACGTTTACACACCCCTTATTCTGAATTTACTATATAACAAGTCTACTATATAGCAACAACCAAACAGACAGCCAGCTAGCTCATCCCGAGTCAAGTCGAACTACTTTAGTAGGCGGCGTTGCCACATTTTTCGCTGTATAACTATTTTCTTTTACACTTACAATTTATGAAAGCGTTTTTCCAAAGTTAAAACGTTCTTTCCACTAAAAAATAAACATAGACCTGTGAAATCTAGCTAAATAAATATCTCCAATGGAAATGTTCTTTCAAAAGCAAGGATCCAATACTCCTTAATTTCTGGAAGCGAAATTCAAAGATTTTTTTTTAATTTGTAGATAATTTCAAGAAAATTTTTCATATAAAGTTTAAAGAATGGGTGTATTCTCTCTGTCTAGAATTTATAGAAAACGTAGAAACTTTTCCATTTTACAATCAAAAGTACTACACATGCAACAACAAACCACATTTTTGAAAAATTGTCTACGGTTTCTTTATTTTCTACCTAAACTCATAGAAAATTATCTTAGTGAAGGAAACGTAGAAAGTACTTCATGTTTTCTAGACCAAATATACAACACTCAGAGCACGTCCCACTTATACTAGTAACATCCTTTCGATCTGACTATGCATCTAGCGACAAAAGTTAAATGTGAAATATATATATTTTATGAATTAAAAAAGTTGACAAAGACACATTTATAAATCTTGCATTCAAATATACATGGGTTAGAGTATAGGAAATGTATAAACCGTAGAAATATTTAACAAAAGTAGTTTTTTTTATGCATGCTGAAAACTTTTGTCAGTATAATGGAAAACTTTCAATGTTTTCTATGGTTTTTAGACAGAGAGAATATTCCTGATGTATATTTGAAAAGAAAGTTCATAAATAAGACCAAAATGTTGAAACTGAATTATTTGTTTAAAAAACAGCTAATTTCTATACGCCGTAGTTTTGCTAACTTTCTGACAAATATATGTTTCGTTATTAATTTTTGCCACAAATTCCAAGGTCAGATCGAAGTGTTGCATAATTCGTTTGGAGATAGTGGAATATTTATGATATTTTGTTGTTGCGTGTATAGTAAAATGGAAAACTTTCTACGCTTTTATGGTTTCTAAGGAGAGAGTACCTTTATTATTTAATACAGAAATTTGAAAAAACAAAGTTGATAGTAAACGTTTTTCCAGCTGTTTCTGAAGCCATCATAGTCCGTTATCCGTGGTCCACAATGAAAATTTTCTGAAACTATTCTTTGAACCGATCTTACATATATGTATGAATGAATATTTTCTTCATTACTATAAAAAGAACCGTACACTGAATTGAGGAAAAAATTTGTGGGCGAATGTTTCTATTTATAGCTAATCTTCTATTTTTCGTTAGTTATTATTTTACCAATGCCACTTAAAGATTAGGTGCTATGATATATAGTTTTTTTTAGACTTCTTGCTTTATTTCGATTGGTAGGTGCCTTTTTTCGTAGACAAAAAAATTCATATAAATTTGTGACTATCCATCAAAAAATATAGCATGAGTTAAGATAAAGGCAATATTTTGGCTTTATAACAGAAATTAGTTAGGGGTACTCCAATAGATATATAGATGATAATAGATTTTTAGGTACATATCAACTAATCACCATTATCTTAACAAACCCTGAATTGAAGAGGATAAGTAAGGCTCTGCCGCAAGTGAGTAAACTACATACCAAAAAACTGTCGAAAAAATAACTTATAAAACAAACGAGCCAGTTTGTATTTCGTTATTTATTATTTATTGTGAAAAAAATTGGTAAAAAAAGTTTTCAAAAAGCAGTAGCAGAAGAAAGAAACAATCATTTTGTGGGCAATATTAATCTTACTTCCTCTTTTTGAGAAATTTATTTTGGATCTTATAAAATAAAATGTGTATAAAAAATGAGCCTTGCTCTAGCCACATGTGGTATAGATATTTGGATTTTTTTATAAAAAGTTATCTGTGCGATGGGATTTTCCGAAAACCGTTAAGAAAAAATTTTTGCATAGTTTTTCAACTTGGCTTCTGATGCCGTTTTCATTTTCTACCCTGTATATACATATACAAACTTTGTTTATATAAAAGTGAACGACCTTTAACTTTTAAAAAACTCACCCTTTAAATTGTTCTAAAGGGTATGCATACAGGTAATTTTATAAACAACCAAACACAGTGAAATTGCGCATCTGGTAACACTGAACTTACCACGCTCAACTCAATTTATGCATGGTTGGCCTCCTGCTTCTCCGTAGATACGTTTGTACATTAGGGTTAATTTGTTTGCGATATCGTTTCTATCAGATTCGGCAGTGTATATAATACTATTAAAAATTCCATTGAAGCAAATTCCTTAAGCCAATTTTAGACCCAGCTCAATTTTTAACGAAACGTGGGCAAGGTGTTCACGCTTAGTCCACTTAACCGATCTTCCTCAATTGTTGCCACTTCTTTATAAGGACTCAGAAAGGACACTGGTTACCAGTACTTGTGTGGCGTAGTGATCTTATCTTGTGCCCAGGGCAACGTCCCCTGATGAATGCGCTAATCTCATAATATATATCAATATAGCATTCTTAAAAGAAACTTCGCTTTTTATACTCAGTTGAGCAGAGCTCACAGAATATATTAAGTTTGATTGGATAACGGTTGGTTGTACATATATAAAGGAATCGAGATAGATATAGACTTCCATATATCAAAATAATCAGGATCGAAAAAAAATTTGATTGAGCCATGTCCGTCCGTCCGTCCGTTAACACGATAACTTGAGTAAATTTTGAGGTATGTTGATGAAATTTGGTATGTAGGTTCCTGAGCACTCATCTCAGATCGCTATTTAAAATGAACGATATCGGACTATAACCACGCCCACTTTTTCGATATCGAAAATTTCGAAAAACCGAAAAAGAGCGATAATTCATTACCAAAGACAGATAAAGCAACGAAACTCGGTAGGTGAGTTGAATTTATGACGCAAAATAGAAAATTAGTAAAATTTTGGACAATGGGCGTGGCACCGCCCACTTTTAAAAGAAGGTAATTTAAAATTTTGCAAGCTGTAATTTGTCAGTCGTTGAAGATATCATGATGAAATTTGGCAGGGACGTTACCCCTATTACTATATGTACGCCTAATAAAAATTAGCAAAATCGGAGAAGGACCACGCCCACTTTAAAAAAAAAAAATTTTTTTAAAGTAAAATTTTAACAAAAAATTTAATATCTTTACAGTATATAAGTAAATTATGTCAACATTCAACTCCAGTAATGATATGGTGCAACAAAATACAAAAATAAAATAAAATTTCAAAATGGGCGTGGCTCCGCCCTTTTTCATTTAATTTGTCTAGGATACATTTAACGCCATAAGTCGAACAAAAATTAACCAATCCTTTTGAAATTTGGTAGGGGCATAGATTTTATGATGTTAACTGTTTTCTGTGAAAACGGGCGAAATCGGTTGATGACACGCCCAGTTTTTATACACAGTCGTTCGTCTGTCCTTCCGCATGGCCGTTAACACGATAACTTGAGCAAAAATCGACATATCTTTAATGAACTTAGTTCACGTACTTACCTGAACTCACTTTATCTTGGTATGAAAAAGGAACGAAATCCGACAATGACCACGCCCACTTTTTCAATATCGAAAATTACGAAAAATGAAAAAAATGCCATAATTCTATAACAAATACGAAAAAAGGGATGAAACATGGTGAGGTAATTGGATTGGTTTATTGACGCGGAATATAACTTTAGAAAAAACTTTATAAAATGGTTGTGACACCTACCATATTAAGTAGAAGAAAATGAAAAAGTTCTGCAGGGCGAAATAAAAAGCCCTTAAAATCTTGGCAGGTATTATATATATAAATAAATTAGCGGTATCCAACAGATGATGTTCTGGGTCACCCTGGTCCACATTTTGGTCGATATCTGGAAAACGCCTTCACATATACAACTACCACTACTCCTTTTTAAAACTCTCATTAATACCTTTAATTTGATACCCATATCGTACAAACACATTCTAGAGTCACCCCTGGTCCACCTTTATGGCGATATTTCGAAACGGCGTCCACCTATAGAACTAAGGCCCACTCCCTTTTAAAATACTCATTAACACCATTCGTTTGATGCCCATATTGTACAAACAAATTCTAGGGTCATCCCTGGTCCACCTTTGTGGCGATATCTCGAAACGGCGTCCACCTATGGAACTAAGGATTACTCCCTTTTAAAATACTCATTAACACCTTTCTTTTGATACCCATATTGTACAAACAAATTCTAGGGTCACCCCTGGTCCACATTTATGGCGATATCTCGAAACTGCGTCCACCTATGGAACTAAGGATTACTCCCTTTTAAAATACTCATTAACACCTTTAATTTGATACCCATATCGTACAAACGCATTCTAGAGTCACCCCTGGTCCACCTTTATGGCGATATCTCGAAAAGGCGACCACCTAAACAACTACCACCACTCCCTTTTAAAACCCTCATTAATACCTTTAATTTGATACCCATATCGTACAAACAAATTTTAGCGTCACAACTGGTCCTCCTTATGGCGATATCTCGAAACGGCGTCCACCTGTGGAATTAAGCATCACTCCCTTTTAAAATACTCATTAACACCTTTCTTTTGATACCCATATTGTACAAACAAATTCTAGGGTCACCCCTGGTCCACCTTTATGGCGATATCTCGAAACGGCGTCCACCTATGGAACTAAGGATTACTCCCTTTTAAAATACTCATTAACACCTTTAATTTGATACCCATATCGTACAAACGCATTCTAGAGTCACCCCTGGTCCACCTTTATGGCGATATCTCGAAAAGGCGACCACCTATACAACTACCACCACTCCCTTTTGAAACCCTCATTAATACCTTTAATTTGATACCCATATCGTACAAACAAATTCTAGGGTCACACCTGGTCCACCTTTATGGCGATATCTCGAAACGGGGTCCACCTGTGGAACTAAGCATCACTCCCTTTTAAAATACTCATTAACACCTTTCTTTTGATACCCATATTGTACAAAAAAAATCCTAGGGTCACCCCTGGTCCACCTTTATGGCGATATCTCGAAACGGCGTCCACCTATGGAACTAAGGATTACTCCCTTTTCAAATATTCATTAACATCTTTCGTTTGATACCCATATTGTACAAACGCATTTTAGGGTCACACCTGGTCCACCTTTATGGCGATATTTCGAAACGGCGTCCACCTGTGGAACTAAGCATCACTCCCTTTTAAAATACTCATTAGCACCTTTCTTTTGATACCCATATTGTACAAACGCATTCTAGAGTCAACCCTGATCCACCTTTATGGCGATATCCCTAAATGGCGTCCACCTATAGAACTATGGCACACTCCTTCCTAAAATAATCTTTAATGCCTTTTATTTGATACACATGTCATACAAACACATTCCAGGGTTTCCCTCGGTTCATTTTCCTACATGGTTATTTTCCCTTATGTTGTCACCATAGCTCTCAACTGAGTATGTAATGTTCGGTTACACCCGAACTTAACCTTCCTTACTTGTTCTATCTCGTAATGATTCAAGATCCTGTAATCTGAGCCACGCACGAACAATTCTCCTAAAATTTCACGCAGAAAATGAAATTCCGTTCTTATTCAATTGTCATGGTAGTGATCTCTGCTTACTTTTCTAATAGTTATACTAGATATATTTCCTAACCTGTTTGTATTCCGGCGCACTCAATGGTGCGCAAATTTGAAAGTTTTTGGTAAATCATTTCTAAAGTTTTCCGAAAAGCGCACTAATTCAGAATTTTTATCAAAAACGCACTTTTCGAGCATGAATTCCATATATTTTGAGGTAGGATACGCCATTTATGAAAAAAATTCTGATATAGGGAGTTCCTTTACCGAACTATGAGAGGAGTTCTTAAAACGAATCTCGACAAAGGGCGTTTTTGAACTGGCATTCCACTCAGCAGTCGATTCATGAAATTAGACTGGTACTAAATTTGAAATATTAACATATATTTTCAAGAAATCAAAAACATACGAATTTAAAATTTTTCAGCCGTTTTTTATGTTGCTGACCTTTTGGCCGGCCCATCCCTGCCACTAATTTTCAAGATGTAATGCTGGCTGGCAACGGCACAAAAATGCTACTGGTAACTATAGCAACCGGTGGTTACCATACCAATCGGCACGAGCGGCGGTAGTCTTGCTCACACGTACTTGTTGTCGGCTTCGCGTTGATGAAAATAGAAATTTTTAGATTTTTTCGCTTGACAGCTAGTCTATTTGATTGTGACCAATGTGATTGACAAGCATTAGTGTGTTAGTTTTGTGAGAACGTGAAATGAGCAAGTTAGCGGAAGAAACTTCCAAAAATGAGGTAATTTTCTTAGTGGCTGAAGATTAGCATCTTATTATATTAAAATTGAATAAGCTACCAAACTGCATACTCGAAAAAATTCTTAGAAATAAGTTCAAAAATTTTTATGAAAATTCGCAAAATTTACAAGTAATAAAAAATCGTCATCCTATGACATGTTTACGTCCGCACGCTACGAATTTTCATTACAAATGGCGCGTGATGCTTTCTGCTTGTGTGGCGACCGGGAAAGCGACAATCACCCGATACGCATACAACCACCCGTTGCTATGGTTACCAGCAGCATTTTTTGTGCTGTTGGCAGCGGTGTTGCCAGGTTAGCCTTTTCGAGGCTAGATTTAGCCTTTTTTTTTGCCTTTAGCCTCGAAATTCCTCGTTAAAACGCTTATCTAAATGTTGTAATGACTTTGAAATTACCGATGATATCATATCTATGGTAAATAGCCAAACTTTATACCCAGACATAAACTCTTCTGATTCTTCAGACGGGGAATATTTTATATAAATAATTAGTTTGTAATATATTTTTTATGTATTCACACATATGCAATCATTTAAAGTAATTCCATGTGCTAGTCAAGGAAAATGTGCCTGATATGTTTTGAAACAGGAAGTAATGCTTAAGTTGTGTTTATAAGTTTTTATTTACAAATGTGTAAACTAAAATATAAAAAAAATTTTATGAATTAACCAAAAAATTTCTGGCCTTTTTTAGCTTCTTTTTTTCTAAATTTAGCCTTTTCTAACTTTTTTTTTTGCCAATCTAGCTTCTTTTTTTTTGCATCACCTGGCAACACTGGTTGGCAGCCAGCATGACTTATTCTATATCACAGTCCTGTTTATGGAGCACGAATTCATTCTCATTTTTGGATTACCTGACTTCCCAGTGGCATTTCCTGTTAACCCATTCTTTGCCAATTGGAACTTCCCAAAATATCCTAACGAATGAATTACTTTCACGAGAAGAATATACTATCTTCCATAACACTTTTATCTTATCGAGAAAAGTTCTTCCTCAGAAATGTCGTATCGACTAAGTGACTCGCGCGTTAGAGAATGCTAGCAGGAATTGTTCAGAAAAGATTATACAGCATCAAAAGTTATAGTGTCTCAAAAAACTTAGGGATTGCAGGAATATAAAGAACTGCGAAATGGCAAAAATTGATTTCATCGCTATGTGCTAGTGAAAAAATTTTCTTAGAATTTTACAAACGATGTCGAAAATATCACGCCATACAAATTGACCCACCCTACTTCATATCGATATATGTATGGATCTGTAAATGTAGGTCCCTGCGCCCCTCCAGCATTAATGAAGCTACTAAAAAAACACATCAAACAACTGCTTATATACACTTCGTCATCATGAATGTTGTGCTGTGCACGTGAACACTAGTCGATTATCACGGGGTCAATGCGTGCACAGTAAGCAGTCAGCTATTGCAGTCACAACAACAAATATGTAGGCAACATAAAAACATTGGCCGCGTCAGCGATAGAAACGACTCGTGGAATTTTTGCATGACATGAGGCGTGTTCGTTGGCTCGTTTTAATTGGAGTGTGCACGCTATTATGAATGTTGTTATTGTTTTTATACTCAGCGTGATTTGCACACAGAGTATATTAATTTTGATTTGATAACGGTTGGTTGTACAGGTAAAAAGGAATCGAGATAGATATAGACTTCCATATATGAAAATCATCAGTATCGAAAACAAAAATTCATTGTGCCATGTCCGTCCGTCCGTCCGTCCGTCCGTTAACACGATAACTTGAGTAAATATTGAGATATATTCACAAAATTCGGTACACGAGCTTATCTGTACCCAGAATAATTTGGTATTGAAAATGAGCGAAATCGGATGATAACCACGTCCACTTTTCTATATATATAACATTTTGGAAAACACAAAACACCTGATTATTTAATAAATAATACACCTGGAATGTTGAAATTTGACGTGTGGACTGATATTGAGACTCTTAATAAAAATTAAAAAAAAAATTTTTTTTAAATGGGCGTGGCACCGCCAATTTTACAAATATTATTAATCACAAATCATTAAACCTATCGTAACAAAATTCGGCAGAGAGTTTGCCTTTACTATAAGGCATACTTTGAACAAAAATTTAATAAAAGAGCTTTATATCAGTGGTATTTCATTTCTCAAGAGGATTTAAAACGTTAAATAGGAAAAACTTCAAATTTAAAAAATGGGCGTGGCACCGCCCCTTTTATGACTAAGCAATTGTCTATGTTTCGGTAGCCATAACTCGAAGAAAAATTAACGGATTGTAATAAAATTGGGAACAAAATTTTCCCTATACCAGGAAATATTTCTAGAAAAAATGGACGAGATCGGTTAAATACCATGGCAACTTAGATATAAAACAAGTTTAAAAGGGTCGTAGACTAAAATAATAAGCTGTAACTTAGCAATAAATAGTTTGAATCAATGATATTTCACTTATCGGGTTTGTAGGAGATATGGGGAGATTTTTTTTTTTTTTTAAACGGGCGGTGCCACGTGTTATGTAGAAAAGTAATTTATCTGAAATGAAATATGCAATTGAAGCTCACGCTGTGTATATAATGTTCGGTTACACCCGAACTTAAACACCTTTACTTGTTTCTGTTACTATTGACTTGTAGTCAGTGCACGGACTTTTAAAAAGAGAATGTTGGTAGGCGAAAAATTAAAATAGTGGTAGAAGTTGGTAGATTTTTTCCAAGAAAACAATAGCTAGTTTATCATATTTCCCGGAAATAACACTTTTAAAAAAACATGTAAACAAAACAAAAAATACATATAAACTTGTATATACATTCATAGCTTATGCCTATATGATACTTGATTTTTTCGTGTATTTCGAGCTTGAAATACTGACGAAAATTTACCGAAACGTCTAATTACAACAACAATTTTCCAATATACCAAAAATACTGCCACAAAATAGCCGACTTCGGCATGTTATCGTTTACTTAAAACTTTTTTTATTTTCGTTCATAATTATTTACAAAAAACTGATTAAAATAGCGCAGGAAAATATTTGCGTGCTCATCTATTACATTTATTTCATAAACAAATTTATTTATTGTTTGAATTTGTGCACAAATTTTACAAAATTAGTTAGTTTGGCTAGTGTCACCTCTTAATGTTAATTGGGTGTGCTCGGCAATTAAATACGTTTACCTAATGATCACAGTATTTAGCAGGGATGCACCTTAACGTTAAGCTAATCGTTTATCAAAAAATTTCCACAGTTTCCGTTGAAACACTTCGAAATATTATCGATAAAGAAATTATCAAGATAAATTGTATCTCGTTTTTAACCGAAACGAAAAGCTTTCGTTAACGTTAAAAACGTTAACAAAAACGTGATACTTTAAGTTTGAATTGTGCTGGGAATGCTATAGCCATGGTGAAGCCGTAAAGTGGTAACAGCGAGCGGACATACACACACAAACTCCATGTAATTTGTTTGTGTAATTCGTTGGTGGTAATGTCTAAAATAATCTGAGAAATGTTCGTACTGTCAAAACTCATGAGAAAAGTTGCAATCAGCTTGGCTAATGCTTTCACCTTTAATGACTCCGCCATCAATCAGCTTTGCCAGCATAGTTTGAAATTAATAATCAACATAAACGATTCGATTTCGTTTTGATATGGCAGAAAACGAAACAAAATCATTTCGTTAATTTGACGTTCTTAACGTTAATAAACGAAACGAAATGACTTTGTTGCGTTTATTAACGTTAATTATCGTAACTAAATGATATCGTTTCGTTGGTTAAGCATGCCTGGTATTTAGTTTCAATGCGAATATATTGAAATGGTGGTAGATTTTCGAGCTTTGGTGGTAGAAGTGGCAGAAAATGAAAATGGGCTAGAAAGTTGGTAGATCTACCAATAAAGTGGTAAAGTCCGTGCACTGCTTGTGGTGTTATTTGTTATACATATATATTTTTTGTTTAAACACTGCTCTCTAGGCTGGATGTATACTCTCACATTCTCTTTTCTACTTGTAAATAATTGTAAATGTAAGTGCGGAGGTATGTGGCGACTTAAAAGCAGCTGGGAAATTTCTCGTATAAAACGTACGTATTCACCTGCACTTTGATTGGCTCAGAGCGGAAGCGAGCCCCTTTTTGTGCACATTGCACAGTTTTTGGCGCTCAAACACGCTTTTGTGTACGTTTGCATATACACGCGGATGTGTGCATATGGATGTATATACATATGTACATACATATGTTAATAGAGTGAATTTATTTTTGTGACTGGGGAAGCTTTATCAAATTTTGAAATTTAAAAAAATGAGCATTGACACTTAAAAATTTCTCACAATAATTTTAAAGTATTTGATTAGACTTACAAACTAGGGTGACCACGCGTCCCGAAAATCCGGTACATGTCATTTGATGAAATGTCCCGCCGTCCCGGATATTTCCGAAATGTGCCGGATTTTACTAAATTCGAAGTAAGACGAGAAAAACACATGCGAAGTCGCATGTGGCTTGTTTTTCTGAGATTTTGAAAATTGTTCAGTTGTTTTTTCCATTCCAGCTCGTAATACAAGCTGTGAGCGAGTGTTTTCATTACTAAATTCGCAATGGACGGACGAAAGGAATCGTTTCGATGTGGTAAACATTATGATCGTGCAATTTAATTTTGTAATGAGTTACTATACCTTTATAAAGATCTTTATTTTGTTAAATCTTAATACGAAGTCAGATTTTTTGCATTGAGAATATGTTTCAAACCTAATATAATTTGAGGGACAATATATGAAGCTTCAATAGAGATCTGAAGAAAAATAAAACCGAGATCCTATGGAAAAAGTAATGGTAGTAACACTTTTGGGACCAAGACCGGACTATATGCGGGACCATTTTTGGATTTTATAAAGTTCGTTTTCGAAATCCATCCGTGCGCAGTATGAGGCCAGTCGAGGCTTCTTTCGGGATCACTTCCGAACAATTTTTTAATCAATTAAGGACCATTTCAAGACCATTTCAAGACAATTTTCGACTGTAATCAAGAGCCCCAAAATCGTCCGAAGTGACCACGAAACAGTTCCAAAATTGTGTAGAATAGATTCCATTAACATTTCCCCTAAAGTTGCAAATGCTAATCGTTTTCATCATTAAAATGTAGAATAATTAAATATTAATTAAAGAATGATGTTGGATATCAACTTTACCTATTTTTTAAGCGTTGCTACTAGAGATTTATTCAGAAAGTTGATTTTTTGTTACTAAACCTGGTGTGCCAAGATGGATATACAATGACAAATATTTACAACAAAAATACTATAACGAGTTTCGGGAAATTCCTGATTATTTTATAGCTTCTGTTAACGTTCTAATCTCTGAACTGTCGAATAATAACTCAAATATTAAGTACAGCAAAATGTTCTCTATTTACTCTGCCTTGGTATTAATACTTCACAATCACAAATTCAATTATAGCGTTTAAAATGAATGAATGATTGTTCCTCAGCTTGCGCTGCTTTTAATACTCTCTGTTGCCTCGTTCGCGTATTTCTCCAAATGTCTAGACGTTTCTTCTTCTGGAATCTGCTACTTGGTTACCAGCTATATGCATGCATGTGTATTTGTAGTTTATAGCCTCTCGCACAGCCATATGCATATATATATGTGAGTACTACTTCGGCTGATGATTACACGAGTTTTTGAGTATCTCTCCGTTGCCTTGTATGGATGTGTGTAAATGACGATTGATTTGTTTACGTACATACGAGTGGCTGCTTAGTATCGGCTTAGTGATGGTAGTATCGCTTAGTGGTACTAATATTCGTCAAAATATATTCCTTTGTGCATTTGTCACAACAGTTCAGCGATTTGAACGGTAGGTTAGGTTAGGTTAGAGTGGCTGCCTCCGCTGTTCGAGCGGAGACTCACGTAGGCCGTTGTGGCCCGTTGTGCTACCACGCGGGGGGCCCCTATTTCCTATTACCCTACTTTCGAAGAAGAAGGGAGTTTAGACCCCAGTGAGGCTAAACCAGCGCGTTTGCCTAATGAAACGCAAGATATCGTTTGGGTTTATAGATTCAAGCTCCGCAAGGCACCCAAAAGAGTGTCTGTGGAGGCATTGGTACCTGGTTTTTGACAGTGCGGGACAGTGGCACAGATAGTGCTCAACGCTTTCTATCTCCTCCTCGTCCCTACAGCTGCGGCAGAAGTCATTTGTCTGCAGGCCCATATAGGCACCGTGAGTGCCCATGAGACAGTGACCTGTAAGAAGGCCCACTAGTGGGCTTATAGAGATACGGTTTAATAATATCACCGATCGTGATCTCTTTTCATCCAGCTTAGGCCAGATTTGCTTGGATATACTACATGTAGGTTTCCTCGCCCATCTGGCGTTTGCCTGATCCGTGAAAAGAGATCGCAGGTGGTATTTGCAAGTGTTTAGAGGAGGGCTGGCCCAATCAGCGGAGGTTGTTGTTTGCAAGTTGGTACCTTCCCTAGCTAGCTCATCCGCAGCGCAGTTTCCTGAGATGTCACAGTGGCCAGGAACCCATATTATGCTTAGGTTGCAATTTTCAGCTAGTTTGTTGAGGGTTTCTCTGCACTTCAATGCCACTAGTGACGAGGTGTTACTGCATTGCAGGGATTTTATTGCAGCTTGGCTGTCAGAGAAAATTGAAATAGAATTGGTTACCTGCAGGTTAGCCAGATAGCGGGCTGCTTCCCAGATAGCTATGAGTTCAGCCTGAAAAACACTGCAGTGATCAGGTAGGCGAAAGCTCTCGCTTAGATTGAGCTTCTCCGAGAATATCCCGCTGCCGACTCTGTTGTTTAGTTTAGAGCCATCAGTAAAAACGGAGATTTCGTGTGATCCCGGCTCTACGCCGTTTGCCCACTCGTTCCTCTCTGGGATTCTTGTGGAAAATTTGTTGTCCCAGCAAGGGGGCGATGTTGTATGATCCAATTTCAAGAAGATTTCAGGGACTTGCTTCAGGATCCGGGTGTGACCAAACCTGCAATCCCTCCAGGGTTCGATAGCGTTGAGCCTCGCCGCGTTGCAGGAGGCACAGTATCTGCCATATAGATCAGTTGGGAGAAGGAATAATATGGTTTCAAGAGCTTTGGTGGGAGTGGAGGGAAGGGCACCGCTGGTGAGCATTGCCGCCATCCTCTGCACTCTCGTTACTTTACTCCTGTTAGATTCGATATCGAGTGCCGTCCACCATACGGTGACGGCGTAGAAGAGTACGGGTCTCACCACTGCCGTATAAATCCAATTGACTATGCGTGGCTGGAGACCCCACCTTTTTCCGATTGCCGACTTACAAGCGTAGAGAGCCATTGTGGCTTTCCTGGATCGTTCCTCCACATTTCGCTTCCAGTCAAGCTTCCTGTCTAGAATAACTCCGAGATATTTAACCTCGGTAGAGAGTTTGATTTCCTTCCCGTTTAGGGATGGGAGGGTAAATTCCGGTATACTGCGTTTGCGGGTAAAAAGCACCATCTCAGTTTTTTCACTGCTGATGCTGAGTCCGCATTTCATAGACCATGTGTTTGTTAGATTAAGAGCATTTTGCAGGAGTTCGCCAGGCACCGGAAGGTGTTTGCCGGTAACTGTCAAGGCTATGTCGTCGGTATATGCAATGACTTGGCATCCGGTGGGCCGTAGTATAGATAACAGAGCGTTCACCGTCAGGTTCCATAGTAGAGGAGAAAGAACGCCCCCCTGGGGGGTTCCTCTGTTGGTATACCTTATTAACGATGAGCTGCCCAGCTCAGAGATAATGATTCTCTTGTTTAGAAGGAGCTCGACGAACTTCATAAGAGGCTCTTCCACCCCTAAAGAACGTAGAGATTTTGTGACCGCTGCTGGGAGAACGTTGTTGAAGGCTCCTTCTATGTCGATAAAGATACCCAGCGTAAATTCTTTAAAGGCAAGACCCTTCTCTATCTTAGTAGTGATAGCATGTAGAGCTGTCTCTACGGATTTGCCCTTAGAGTAGGCGTGTTGGTTGTTGGAGATGAGTGCCTTATTTGCCGATCGTCTAATGTAGGCGTCCAGCAATCGTTCTAGAACTTTTAGGAGGAAGGAGGTCAGACTTATTGGTCTGAAATCCTTTGGACTGTTGCCCGATATCCTGCCTCCTTTGGGTATGAAGACTACCTTTGCCTTGGTCCATTCCGTGGGGATATAGACCAGGTTGAGGCAAGCCTTGTAGATTTTAGCTAGCAGCGGGCTTATAACATCGCTTGCAGCTTGCAATTCAGCGGGAAATATTCCATCCGTTCCCGGAGATTTGAAGGGTTTAAAGGACTTGATTGCCCAGATAACTCCTTTTTCACTTACAATGTGGTCCAGGGGTTGAAATGGCCCTAGGTTAGATTGCGTGTTTAAGATGTATGGTTGAGATCTGCAGCCCGGAAAGTGAGTGCTGATCAGGGTTTCGAGAATTTCCGTACTAGAAGTGGCCCATTCTCCGCTCGTTGTGCGAATGCAGCTTGGAGGTATGGGGTTTTTGGAGAGGACCTTTCGTAGGCGATTGGCCTCTGAGACTTCTTCGATGTCATTAGTGAAGTTCTTCCAGGAGTCCCTTTTGGCCTTCTGGATTAACTTCTTAAAAGATTTTAAGGCGTCCCTATAATGGGACCAGATTCCCGTGCGCTTAGCCTCGTTAAAGAGTTTTCTGCTGTTTTTCCTCTGCTCGGAGATTTCTTGGTTCCACCAATAGGGTTTCTTCTTTCCCCTCACCTTAATCTCCGGGCAGGCTACTGTGAAGGCAGCGTTACAAGATTTGGTGATAAGATCTACTGCTTCTTCTATTTTTGACGATGAGTCTAGCTCACCGAGAGAAGCAAATGTTGTGTCTAAAGGAGGCGCTTCATCAGTTGTTAGCGGTAGGCTCGGCCTACCGTGAGAAGCGTTCTTTAGGAGAGTAGAGGATAGGACTTTTTTATAAAGGTTCCAGTCCGTACGTCTCCTATTCCTGTAAGCCACCCTAGGCGGTGTACGCAAGAGCAGAGTGAAAATGATATACATATGATCAGAGTAGGAGTTTTCGTTGGAAACTCTCCAATTTTTGACAAGGTCAGAGAATGCCCCAGAAACTAGAGTAACATCTAGAACCTCCTTCCTATTTGAGGTGATGAAAGTTGGTTTGTCTCCAGAGTTGCATATACTTAGATTGTTACTTATAATAGAATCAAAAAGAGACTCACCCCTACTGTTAATGTCGGTAGAGCCCCAAGCAGTGTGATGTGCATTGGCATCGGCCCCAATTATTATCGGGAACCCTTTATTGTGGGCCTCCCGTACCGCTTTGCAGAGCCGGTCCTGCACAGAAGTTGGGCGATCGTGCGATAGATATGCGGACATCAGCCAGATTGTTTGCCCCTGTAGCTCGAGGCTAATACAGGTAAAGTCCTCGTCGCTAAAAAGAGATAGTAAAATAAATACTAGATTTTTCTTTACTAGAATACAAGATCTGATTCTACCTGTCACGGGCGGTGTCACCAGCCGATAGAAAAGAGTCCACAGACCTTGCTGCCAACGACCCAAGGCTCCTGGACTAGAACGACGTCCTCATACGTAGTGCTGAGGCGTAATATTAGGGCAGCCGAGGCTGCCTTAGAATGGTGCAGGTTTATCTGTAGTACCTGCGCGCCCGTTACGTTTCGTTTGTGGCATCGACGTCCATCCTCTGCTGATCCGCATCGTCGGATGCCTCCTCTACGATAGTATCGTCGAATTCGGCATCCGACGGGTCGGATTCCATCAAAAGCTGCTCGTCCATGCCCGTAAAGAACTGGCCCGCAAACTCAGATACCGAGAGTGTATCGCTCTCGGCATCCGGAGTGCTGCGTGCCAGTTCGATATCGGCCCCATGTCCACTCAAGGTGTTGCATGGGTCCGTGAGATTCAATGTGGCGATTGCGGGTTCGCTCGAGGCGGTATCCCCGATCACCAGATCCTCCGGAGCGGTGGCGGTCCCTTCCGCAGTGCCATGGGCACCAGATCCACTCGGGGTGTTTCTGTCTGACCCCTCGCCTTGCGGTACAGGCTCACCCTCGTCCGGTGTTTCCTCCTTCGCACCATCCCGTCGAATTTTCAACGTGATGGAGTAGAAGCCGTAGCTTAATACTCCACCACATTCGTCAAGCCAAGGGAGAGAAGCCTCGTTTATGATGAAACCAACATAACGCTGCTTCGCCCTTGTCTCGCCGACCCGGACTATCCTCCAATCGCTCGAAGGTAGCCCCGGATTCGACTCCGCGATGGTATCAAGGATCTCGCCAGGATCCGCTATGCCGTCTGGGACCCAGGCCCAGGCTCTCGGTCTGTTCGGAATTTCTTCCACACCGACCGCATCCAACCTGGCCCCAGGCCACAGCTGTCCCAGCGAAGCTATGGCGAGTTTGTAGAGCTTGCACGAGCGCTCATCGGCGCAGGAAACAAGCTTGACCCTACCGTGGTACCAGCCGGCATCACGGATAGTGGAAGCCGGCCCCGGATGCTTGGTCATGATGTCCTTAAAGATCTTGAGAAGGCCGTTAAGGACATCCTTCCAGTTATCCGGGGTCATGTTCCCGTCCGGGTGACCGCGGTTCAAAACCGCCAGCGTAAAGTTGGCCTTAGCCGCCTCGCTGAAGGTTTTGGTCAGGGCAGGGGGAGTAGAGGCCGTAGGCCGGTGCCTTTTGGGATCGCTCGAGGCATTTCCCATAGACCTTTGCCTCTTAAGGGCCGGCATCTTCGGGTCAGAAGTTTGTTTGGTGGCAGAAGAGGAAGGGGTGGGGTTGTTGTTGCTGCTCTTCTTGGCAGCAATAATCTTCCTGGCCCAGGCCAGAGAACTTTTTTGCTCTGCCGTCAACTTGTCGCTGGGAGAGTTGCCAAGTTTCTCAACGATTTTGACGGCATTGCGAATGTTCCGCTGGTTGCGGACCGAAGTCGGGATTCGCTTATTTGCCTTGGAACCCTCAAGGGGTTCAGCCGGCTTGCGAGGTAACTTTGCAGCGGTGGAGGCAGTACTTTTGTCCGTGGAGGATTTAGTGCTGTTACCAGCCACCTGCTGACAAGAGGTGCCCGGTACGGGCGTGGGACGGGCCTCCTGTGCTTGCTCAGTCGGACGTTGTTTCCCTCTTTGGGGATAGCTTTTCCGGCTGCTGCGGAATTGGACTTGCCCTCAAGGGGTTTAGTTCTTCCGCTAGCTTGCACAGTTGGCCGAAGATTTTTTTGTTGCCGTGAAGGCCTGGTCGGCGCCGTCGGTGCGGTTCCCGACGAATTGTGGACTTTTTTAATGCCTAGTCCAAGGGCGGCATCTTTACCCGTGCAGGGATCCGAGGCCAGGTTTTTGTTATTCATTAATATATCTTGTTCTTTAGCTGCCTACTAAGGTGAGACCGTTCGGCAGCCTGAAGTTAAAGGGATAGGGGAAACAATGCGGTCGACTGCGGTAGAGCCCCATACCGCAGCAGGTCGCCGTTACTCCCGGAGGTGGACCGGTATCCGGGAGGCTCCGTAAGAATACAGTCGGATGCCCCTGACTGCAAACCATCCAATGGGCACGGAATCGCATAACAGCCTGGATTAGGGGTGGACCAACTTTTCAACTGGGCGTGGTCCAGTTCCCACCTTGAGGCCACGTTTAAAAACCATTTCCATATGCCTAAGCTATTAAGGAGCTGGGGCACAAATGGAGATGATTCCTAAACTTAGCTAGCACTCCCCTGGAAGGGGAAACTGTTGTGCATATTACCAGCCGGCACCCTCTGGGAGGGTTCAGCCCAAGGATTTGCGCCAGCCGATTTGAACGGTATCATTAAACAAAATTCCTATTACTCAATTGATGGAAACATGTTTACAACATATCAATAAAATGTAGTTCGCTGATGGTACCCATAAATAATAATAATAAGAAAATAAGAAATTTTTGAATGATTCCAGGTTCGATTCGAGCTCAAGGCCAGAACAATATATTTTTTTTTCTAATGATAATTATTGTTTTTATTTTTTATTTTTCTATAATTGAAAAATTTAATTTTGTTTGTTTTGTTTTTTTTTTTAAATATTGTCCTAAGGTCTGCATATCTTTCCCCAGTTGCATATTAGAGGTTTACGCCGATCACTTTATCGGCGGCCGGGGCGTAGGCTCTATTATATACCGGGGGCGGTGGCGTGGGCTTGATTTTTCTATTTAAAAAAATAATATTTAGGAAAGGTTTTGTTTGTATGTATTTAAGGAAATCAACGTTTAGGCCATTTCTGAAAGATCCGTGGTTTTTGCCTCAAAATCTCGCAGATCGTTCAAATATTTACAGGAGTAGCTCCTTGCGGAGGGATTGTCCCTCATTCACTTACTCCAGAGAGACTTCGAAACTAACCCCGTTCTTTGGAATTGGTTCTGCTGCGTCTGCAGAAAAGAAATAGAGATACATAAAATTGCCACACTTTTATCTATATATCTCGTGCAAAGCGTAGTTTCACCTGGGGTTAACTCCTAATAATTGTCGCGAACACAATCCGCGAACCGTTTGTGACTCCTTGGCGGTCACGTACAAAGGCGACTTACGGTTGCTATTAATTGTCTATTAATACTCATGACTCTCGTGGCATAGGGCGCCTCCAGTTTTTTGCGAACAGTCGCTACCACGCCTCCTGACCCTCACACCATATGCCAGCACAGAAGCTATAGGACTGCGACTTCGAACTGATATCTTCGTCGACGTCACTTTCCTAGAAGCTCTAGGTGTAGCTCCGAAGACTTTCTAACGGATGTTTTGTGGCGCTATGCTGCCGAACTACACCAGAGAAACGCCTTTAAACGTTAGGAAGTGAATATTCGGCCAAGGATGTGGCCCTCGAAATCATAAGCAGTCTAAATGGATATCATTGCGTTACTCACGGGTGAAAATCGTACAGTCCTCGGCGCATCTACATAATTGAAATTTTACAAGAACCCGGGATAAAAGCTTTAAAATGTAGACCAAAGTTTGCAGACGTTTGTGTTCACACTGATTTCAATAGTCTTCGTTAAATCAAAACGATATTTTAGAGTGGTAGTCGCCCGATTTTAAGTTGAACAAGTAAGGAAGGTTAAGTTCGGGTGTAACCGAACATTACATACTCAGTTGAGAGCTATGGTGATAACATAAGGGAAAATAACCATGTAGGAAAATGAACCGAGGGAAACCGTGGAATGTGTGAAAGGTATTAAAGAGTATTTTATGAAGGAGTGGGCCAGAGTTCTATAGGTGGACGCCGTTTAGGGATATCGCCATAAAGGTGGATCAGGGTTGACTCTAGAATTTGTTTGTACAATATGGGTATCAAACGAATGGTGTTAATGAGTGTTTTAAAAGGGAGTGGGCCTTAGTTCTATAGGTGGACGCCGTTTCGAAATATCGCCATAAAGGTGGACCAGGGGTGACTCTAGAATGTGTTTGTACATTATGGGTATCAAATTAAAGGTATTAATGAGGGTTTTAAAAGGGAGTGGTGGTTGTTGTATAGGTGGTCGCCTTTTCGAGATATCGCCATAAAGGTGGACCAGGGGTGACCCTAGAATTTGTTTGTACAATATGGGTATCAAAAGAAAGGTGTTAATGAGTATTTTAAAAGGGAGTAATCCTTAGTTCCATAGGTGGACGCCGTTTCGAGATATCTACATAAAGGTGGACCAGGGGTGACCCTAGAATTTGTTTGTACAATATGGGTATCAAAAGAAAGGTGTTAATGTGTATTTTAAAAGGGAGTAATCCTTAGTTCCATAGGTGGACGACGTTTCGAGATATCGCCATAAAGGTGGAGCAGGGGTGACCATAGAATTTGTTTGTACAATATGGGTATCAAAAGAAACGTATTAATGAGTATTTTAAAAGGGAGTAATCCTTAGTTCCATAGGTGGACGCCGTTTCGAGATACCGCCATAAAGGTGGACCAGGGGTGACTCTAGAATTCGTTTGTGCAATATGGGTATCAAACGAAAGGTGTTAATGAGTATTTTAAAAGGGAGGGGGCCTTAGTTCTATAGGTGTTCGCCTTTTCGAGATATCGCCATAAAGGTGGACCAGGGGTGACTCTAGACTTTGTTTGTACGATATGGGTATCAAATGAAAGGTGTTAATGAGTATTTTAAAAGGGAGTGGGCCTTCGTTCTATAGGTGTTCGCCTTTTCGAGATATCGCCATAAAGGTGGACCACGGGTGACTCTAGACTTTGTTTGTACGATATGGGTATCAAATGAAAGGTGTTAATGAGTATTTTTAAAAGGGAGTGGGCCTTCGTTCTATAGGTGTTCGCCTTTTCGAGATATCGCCATAAAGGTGGACCAGGGGTGGCTCTAGAATGTGTTTGTACGATATGGGTATCAAATTAAAGGTATTAATGAGAGTTTTAAAAGGGAGTGATGGTAGTTGTATATGTGAAGGCATTTTCCAGATATCGACCAAAATGTGGACCAGGGTGACCCAGAATATCATCTGTTGGATACCGCTAATTTATTTATATATGTAATACCTTCCACGATTTTAAGGGTTTTTTATTTCGCCCTGCAGAACTTTTTCATTTTCTTCTACTTAATATGGTAGGTGTCACAACCATTTTATAAAGTTTTTTCTAAAGTTATATTTCGCGTCAATAAACCAATCCAATTACCTCACCATGTTTCATCCCTTTTTTCGTATTTGGTATAGAATTATGGCATTTTTTTAATTTTTCGTAATTTTCGATATCGAAAAAGTGGGCGTGGTCATTGTCGGATTTCGTTCATTTTTCAAACCAAGATAAAGTGAGTCCAAGTAAGTACGTGAACTAAGTTCATTAAAGATATGTCTATTTTTGCTCAAGTTATCGTGTTAACGGCCATGCGGAAGGACAGACGAACGACTGTGTATAAAAACTGGGCGTGGCATCAACCGATTTCGCCCGTTTTCACAGAAAACAGTTAACATCATAAAATCTATGCCCCTACCAAATTTCAAAAGGATTGGTTAATTTTTGTTCGACTTATGGCGTTAAAAGTATCCTAGACAAATTAAATGAAAAAGGGCGGAGCCACGCCCATTTTGAAATTTTCTTTTATTTTTGTATTTTTTTGCACCATATCGTTACTGGAGTTGAATGTTGACATAATTTACTTATATACTGTGAAGATATTAAATTTTTTGTTAAAATTTTACTTTAAAAAATTTTTTTTTTAAAAAGTGGGCGTGGTCCTTCTCCGATTTTGCTAATTTTTATTAGGCGTATATATAGTAATAGGAGTAACGTCCCTGCCAAATTTCATCATGATATCTTCAACGACTGACAAATTACAGCTTGCAAAACTTATAAATTACCTTCTTTTAAAAGTGGGCGGTGCCACGCCCATTGTCCAAAATTTTACTAGTTTTCTATTCTGCGTAATAAATTCAACTTATCTACCAAGTTTCGTCGCTTTATCTGTCTTTTGTAATGAATTATCGCACTTTTTCGGTTTTTCGAAATTTTCGATATCGAAAAAGTGGGCGTGGTTATTGTCCTATATCGTTCATTTTAAATAGCGATCTGAGATGAGTGCTCAGGAACCTACATACCAAATTTCATCAAGATATCTCAAAATTTACTCAAGTTATCGTGTTAACGGACGGACGGACATGGCTCAATCAAATTTTTTTTCGATCCTAATTATTTTGATATATGGAAGTCTATATCTATCTCGATTCCTTTATATATGTACAACCAACCGTTATCCAATCAAACTTAATATACTCTGTGAGCTCTGCTCAACTGAGTATAAAAATGTTAACCGGACTTATGATATAGAGTTCATTATGAATGACCGCGTAGCTTCAATTTTCAGACTACTTTGACTGTCCACTACATTGCGATAGTAGCGCACACGTTCATTAAGCGCCAAATACACGACACGAATATTTCCGCGAACATTCCCGTTATGTCATGTTTCTGCGACCTTTTCTGTCGTGTATGGTGGTGTTTGCCAGTTCGCGCAAATGTTCGCCAAAAATCAAAATATTTGCGCGAACTGTTCGTGCGTGTATGGCGAAATAGCTCATAAACGTAGTAATTTCTGAACGGAACAGACGTGCGCGGAAAAGTAAAATGTACAATAAAAAATGTCTGAGTGAATTTATTGAAATGTATGAATCTTTGCCATCATTTTGGCAAGTAAAAAGCAAAGATTATTGTAATAGAATTAAAAAGAAAAATGATTATGCGACTTTAATCGAAAAATTAAAAGATGTAGATCCTCACTTTGTCCAAGAACTGCTCATTTTTTAACCATTTTTGCACCAAATTCTTTTTTTGCGATCTTCTCTCTTTTTTTTACGCTTAATTGCCACAGCGAGCAATATTGCTGCAACACAATTGTTGTCCGTATTCATCGCTGTCTGAAACACTGATGACATAATATGAAACTTTTATTCTCTCTCAATTCGTTTCCAGGAATGGGTCTTGAAGTTTATTTGATTGTAAACAAAAGTTCATTCGTTTCCAAGAATGGGTCTTGAAGTTCATTCCATTGTAAACAAAAGTTCATTCGTTTCCAAGAACATCAGATGGCTATAGAGTTGTCTAAACTACCAAAAAAAAAAAACTCCAAGAAATCCGTTCGGTTTCATTATTTTCAAAAAAATCAGCAAGTAAGGTGATAAAAACTTACTAAAATTTATAACAAAGGCAAAGTTTTGTAGAAATATTTTGTGGTAGATAGGTGAAAAAATATGAAATAATATATTTCGATTGCGTTGCTTTGCTTTGTTGCGCTGGCACCGCCATAAGATAACAATGAACGGCTAGCCCCTTTTTCACTTTGATGCGACCAAAATGGTTATGTACATACATACATATGTATATCCACATACAATAAAAAACGCAAAAAATTTATAAGAAATTACGAAATTAGATCACTTGGTGAAGTATCTGCGTTGTCGTCAGCAAAAGGGTGTTAATTATACATGTTGCGTTAACCTATACGTATACCTACAATTTATCGCAGCTGTCAACAGTGGAATGTTGCAACGCCCCACAAAAACCTGGCCTTTATGCATCCATTTGCATCAATGCGAAGACTAAGAAGCTGACCTTTTCTCCAATCGAAATCTGCTATCAAAACCCGTTTCGTGTGCAGCCCTTCGATGAAAGGTGTTGTCACTGATAAATTTTCCACGGGTGAAAAATAGTTATTTTTTCTTCGGATTTGTAATCCTGACAAAAATTCGAGTTTTTTGATATCCCATTTGACAATCTTGAGTAAGTTTTCGGTGAAAATTATAAATTAAACCTTTACCATGTAAAATACCCCAAAGTTATTCTGAAATGCCCAAATTTGATTTTGAGCATGATGGTATCTATGGCCAATGTTATAAAAAATGCACATTTTCACGCGCTCTCAGAGAGCGAGAAGTTTCATATCATGTCATCAGTGGTCTGAAAGAGAACTAATGTTCGGCCAAAAGTTCGTATGGTGTATGGCCAAAGCTGCGAACAAGATTGCGGAATGTTCGCGGAAATGTTCGTGTCGTGTATTTGGCACTTAAGTTCGTCTGTATTGGCAAAGCTTTTGCTTCGCCACTTTGAGTGTTCTTTCGAAGGACAAAGCCTCACCTGGTAAATATATGATCCTACGTACTCACATTTGTAAAAGGAGCCGTATCGTGTAGGTGATATTTAAACTTGGTTGATAGGCTATAATTAATGGAATTCACTCCAAGGGACTAGTTTTTGATAGGGCCGCCAAATTTAGGAACTGTCAAACCGGGAGACTTGGCTATTGAAAGATGAAGTGTGAAAATCAAAATTTACATTTCAGCCGCGCTATTTATAGTTTCGCAAATAAACAACAGATGTTTGAATGTAAGCCCAAACGATTTTTCAAAACATTCTCATACGTACATATATCCTCAGCGTATGAGGTAAGAATCATTTCAAGGTAGTTTTTATGTCCCTAGGACCTACTAAAGGATTTTGCATCACTGATTTCGTCCATTCTGTCAGTCAATTGCAATATATTTATACCTTTCATGAAAATGAAATGGTATATTAATTTCGTCACGAAACCGAAAATTGTAAGTCCTTAAAGGAAAAGAGATAGACCCACCATTAAGTATACCGAAATAATCAGGTTGAAGAGCTGAGTTGATTTAGCCATGTCCGTCTGTCCGTCTGTCTGTTTGTATGCAAACTAGTCCCTCAATTTTTGAGATATCTTGATAAAATTTGGGTGTCCGATTAGACATTTGTCGGAACCGGCCGGATCGGACCACTATAGCATATATCCTCCATACAACCGATTTTTCAGGAAAAGAGGATTTTTGTAATATCTTACCCAATTTAACAGATTGAAGCTTCAAACTTCACCATATACTTTCGTATATTGCACATATTGTTGCCTGACAAAATTGATGAGATCGGTCGTATATGTATATAGTATATATCCCACACAACCGATTGTTCAGATAAGGAACTTTTCGTAATTACTGCCCTATTTTAAGAGGTAGAGGCTTTGTTGTCTGAAAAAATCATAAAGATCGGTGGTATATATAGTATATATATGGTGGTATATATAGTATATATATATAGTATATATATATATTTTCGCAAATTTTAGACCCATCTTAACAGCTAGAAGCTTCAAATTTCACCGAATATAGCATATATTGTTGTCTGAAAAAATCATAGAGATCGGTGATATATATAATATATATATGATGGTATATATAGTATATATATTTTTTTTTTGCGATTTCGGCCCCATTTTAACAGCTAGAGGCTTCAAATTTCACAAAATGCTTACGTATATAGCATATATTGTTGTCTGAAAAAATCATAGAGATCGGTGGTATATATATTATATACTTCATATAAACTGTCATTTTTGCCCCTTTTTACGGCTAAAGCTTCAAAATTCATCAAATTTCATCAAATAGTTACGTTTAGGTCATATATTTTTGAAATACGTGATTTGTAGTCATAGTTTTTACATGCAGACCACAAAAAACGTGAAGCTTTGCATCCTCACACAAAGAACCTACCTATTTTTTATTTTATATTTATCTTAAAAATCGTTTAGGTATGTAGATCTGTTCACTATATATTTCTTATCTTATGCATCCGATTATTCGGAGATTACGAACGGGATAAGATTATTGTTCAGCCCCATTCATGAAAGGTATGAAGTCTTCGGCATAGCCGAAGACAGTCCCGTCCTTACTTGTTTTTTTTTTAAATCTGCAACTTTTTTGGGTAATTTGGTTTTTTTTAACAACTTGAGGACAATTTGTCATTTTATTTGAATGCATTGTTCATTATTAATTTTTTTAAAAAAATATGCAAAGTGAGCATACAAATTTATTATATAACTTTTCTTTTAGTGTTTTGTTTTAATAACTTGGTGAATTGGGTGATGCAAAGTCCGTGTTAAGCTGACATCGAGAGCGTCTATTTTTTTAAATCACTTTTGAACAGTTAGAAAGAGTTATATTTCGCAATTATTTTCTGTATATACTAGAGATATAAGGCGCCGATATACGCCCCCGCGGTGGCCGATTTTTGTCGTTTTTCGCACGCCGCCGCCGAATGTCAAAAATATCGGCGCAGCGGCAGCGGCGGCGTCCGGCGCCTTACTATATTTTCTACTCGTTTAGACTGTTTGAGCCATTTAGTTCATGTCGAAAACTGGTCAGATAGAAAGTGGTATCAACGGATGCGCATCAGTGCCAGTCATAAGAAAATAATTGCGAAATATAACTCCTGCTAACTGTTCAAAAGTTATTTAAAACAAGTAAGGAAGGTTCAGTTCGGGTGTAACCGAACATTACATACTCAGTTGAGAGCTATGGTGACAACATAAGGGAAAATAACCATGTAGGAAAATGAACCGAGGGTAACCCTGGAATGTGTTTGTATGATATGTGTATCAAATGAAAGGTATTAAAGAGTGTTTTATGAGGGAGTGGGCCATAGTCCTATAGGTGGACGCCATTTAGGGATAACGCCATAAAGGTGGATCAGGGTTGACTCTAGAATTTGTTTGTACCATATGGGTATCAAATGAAAGGTATTAATGAGGGTTTTAAAGGTATTGGTGGTAGTTGTATAGGTGGTCGCCATTTCGAAATATCGCCATAAAGGTGGACCACGGGTGACTCTAGAATGTGTTTGTACGATATGGGTATCTAGAATGTGTTTGTACGATATGGGTATCAAATTAAAGGTATTAATGAGGGTTTTAAAGGTATTGGTGGTAGTTGTATAGGTGGTCGCCTTTTCGAAATATCGCCATAAAGGTGGACCACGGGTGACTCTAGAATGTGTTTGTACGATATGGGTATCTAGAATGTGTTTGTACGATATGGGTATCAAATTAAAGGCATTAATGAGGGTTTTAAAAGGGATTGGTGGTAGTTGTATAGGTGGTCGCCTTTTCGAGATATCGGCATAAAGGTGGACCAGGGGTGACTCTAGAATGCGTTTGTACAATATGGATATCAAACGAAAGGTGTTAATGAGTATTTTAAAAGGGCGTGGGGCTTAGTTCTATAGGTGCACACCTTTTCGAGATATCGCCATAAAGGTGGACCACGGGTGACTCTAGAATGTGTTTGTACGATATGGGTATCTAGAATGTGTTTGTACGATATGGGTATCAAATTAAAGGTATTAATGAGGGTTTTAAAAGGGATTGGTTGTAGTTGTATAGGTGGTCGCCTTTTCGAGATATCGGCATAAAGGTGGACCAGGGGTGACTCTAGAATGTGTTTGTACGATACGGGTATCAAATTAAAGGTATTAATGAGGGTTTTAAAAGGGATTGGTGGTAGTTGTATAGGTGGTCGCCTTTTCGAAATATCGCCATAAAGGTGGACCACGGGTGACTCTAGAATGTGTTTTTACGATATGGGTATCAAATTAAAGGTACTAATGAGGGTTTTAAAAGGGATTGGTGGTAGTTGTATAGGTGGTCACATTTTCGAGATATCGCCATAAAGGTGGACCACGGGTGACTCTAGAATGTGTTTGTACGATATGGGTATCAAATTAAAGGTATTAATGAGGGTTTTAAAAGGGAGTGGTGGTAGTTGTATATGTGGTCGCCTTTTCGATAAATCGGCATAAAGGTGGACCAGGGTGACTCTAGAATGCGTTTGTACAATATGGGTATCAAACGAAAGGTGTTAATAAGTATTTTAAAAGGGAGTGGGCCTTAGTTCTATAGATGGACGCCTTTTCGAGATATCGCCATAAAGGAGCACCAGAGGTGACTCTAGAATGTGTTTGTACAATATGGGTATCAAACGAAAGGTGTTAATGCATATTTTAAAAGGGCGTTGGGCTTAATTCTATAGGTGGATGCCTTTTCGAGATATCGCCATAAAGGTGGGCCAGGCGTGACTCTAGAATGTGTTTGTACGATATGGGTATCAAATTAAAGGTATTAATGAGGGTTTTAAAAGGGAGTGGTGGTAGTTGTATAGGTGGTCGCCTCTTCGAGATATCGGCATAAAGGTGGACCAGAGGTGACTTTAGAATACGTTTGTACAATATGAATATCAAACGAAAGGTGTTAATGAGTTTTTTAAAAGGATGTAGGGCTTAGTTCTAAAGGTGGACGCCTTTTCGAGATATCGCCATAAAGGTGGACCAAGGGTGACTCTAGAATATGTTTGTACGATATGGGTATCAAATTAAAGGTATTAATGAGGGATTTAAAAGGGAGTGGTGGTTGTTGTATAGGTGGTCGCCTTTTCGAGATATCGGCATAAAGGTGGACCAGGGGTGACTCTAGAATGCGTTTGTACAATATGGATATCAAACGAAAGGTGTTAATGAGTATTTTAAAAGGGCGTGGGGCTTAGTTCTATAGGTGGACACCTTTTCGAGATATCGCCATAAAGGTGGACCAGGGGTGACTCTAGAATGTGCTTGTACGATATGGGTATCAAATTAAAGGTATTAATGAGGGTTTTAAAAGGGAGTGGCGGTAGTTGTATAGGTGGTCGCCTTTTCGAGATATCGCTATAAAGGTGGGCCAGGGGTGACTCTAGAATATATTTGTACGATATGGGTATCAAATTAAAGGTATTAATGAGGGTTTTAAAAGGGAGTGGTGGTAGTTTTATAGGTGGTCGCCTTTTCGAGATATCGGCATAAAGGTGGACCAGGGGTGAGTCTAGAATGCGTTTGTACAATATGGGTATCAAACGAAAGGTGTTAATGCGTATTTTAAAAGGTTGTGGGGCTTAATTCTATAGGTGGATGCCTTTTCGAGATATCGCCATAAAGGTGGACCACGGGTGACTCTAGAATGTGTTTGTACGATTTGGGTATCAAATTAAAGGTACTAATGAGGGTTTTAAAAGGGATTGGTGGTAGTTGTATAGGTGGTCGCCTTTTCGAGATATCGGCATAAAGGTGGACCACGGGTGACTCTAGAATTTGTTTGTACGATATCTTATGTATCTCTATTTCAGCAGACGCAGCAGGGGTTAAGTTCGAAGCCTCTCTGGTGTAAGTGAACGAAGGACAATCCCAACTCCTGAAAATTTTGAACGATCTGCAAGATTTTGAGGCAAAAACCCTGGATCTTTCCGAAATGCCCAAAACGTTGATTTCCTTAAATACATAAAAAAAATATTAAATATAATTTTTTTAAATAGAAAAGTCAACCTTCACGCCGGCGCCGCCGATAAAGCGATCGGCGTAAACCTGTAATATATACATATGGTAAAATTTAGCAACTTTTCGATCTTAGCTTCTGAGTCACCGTATGATCAAGTGCAGTTAATATTGTACGCAAGTGCTTAAAAAAAAAAATCTTACATCTTATTTATACGTACGCTCTAATCTTTGGTATATATTTATTTCCATTTGATCACCTACTACCAAAGGTTTCAGGTTCAAGTCCCCACACAGGAAATATCAGGGCACTTAAACAATTTTTTTATAATAACAGTCGACCCTCGGGCTCCTTAGGTGCATTTCACCCATAAAAGTTTAAAATAAATCATCTTAATTAGCTAAGAAGCTCGGCCTTAATCTTATTTTAATTATTATCTGCCCCCAAAAGTCCTTGCACGTAAGTAAGTATTTAATAAACTTTAAAGGCACATAATTTTGATTATCATATTGTGACGATCATGAGTGACACTAAGTGATACTCACATCCCTAGTCTGATGCTAAGTAAATGAAGTCACAACAACAATAAAGCAGACAGTCACTTGTATCTACATAAACGAAATCAATCATTATGTCTACACCATAGTGGAACGATACAGGTGGCAGCATGGAACAGCTGATTATAAACTTTTTTTATTTGATTTGATACGTTATCTTCCGGCGCAGTACGATTTTGACATTTGTCCATCGAATTTACAAAAACTAAGTTCATAGAATTTGTATATATGTTTATAGGTATGTTACCATGCTACCACCTTGTATCGTTCCGCCATGGTCTACACATATGTACGTATACGCAGCTGAGAAGCAACGCACAAGCACATGCAGATAAATTATCTGAAATGCTCCTAAAGGTATGCAATTGTGATTGGGGAAGTGTCGCTCACACATACAAGTGCATGGGGTATGAGAGAAGCTATAAAAAGGAGCTGTAGCTGAGAAATTTATAACTAACTAAGTAAAATTCTGGAAGCGTCTAGAAGATGCCACGAGGAAATCACAGAGTATAAAAGCATCAGCGGTAGAGGCGCTATAGACAGTTTCGATTAAGACGCTTTCTAGCAATGATGACATGATACGAAACATTCATTCTCTCTCAATTCGTTTCCAGGAATGGGTCTTAAAGTTCATTCAATTGTAAACATTGGTTCATTCGATTGTAAACAAACTTCATTCGTTTCCAAGAATGGGTCTTGAAGATCAGAGTTGCGTAAACCGCGCAAAAAAAATTCCAAGAAAATCGGTGCGTTTTCATTATTTTTCATTTCAAGTGTATTCAACTACATAAGCGGATCAAAAATTTGTAAAAAAGGTACAAGAAATAACAAAATTAAATGAGCTGTTATATTAACGCACGAAAAGAGATAAGTACATTTTATCTTAGCTATCAAAAAATTAAATTTCACGTGTTGTCACGGAAAAATTTTTAACGGGTAAAATAAGCTTTTTTTGTATTTGTGATCCTGAAAAAATTCGAGTTTTTTGATATCCCATTTGACAATCTTGAGTAAGTTTTCGGTGAAAATCATAAATTAAACCTTTACCATGTAAAATACCCCAAAGTTATTCCGAAATGCCCAAATTTGATTTTGAGGATGATGGCATCTATGGTCAATGTTATAAAAAATGCACATTTTCACGCGCTCTCAGAGAGCGAGAAGTTTCATATCATGTCATCATTGCTTTCTAGCGAGCAATAGAAGTATAGTCAGTTGGGTTATTAAGCAAGCTATTCGTTGCAAAGTATAAGTGTATTGTGAAGTACTTTAATAAAGGCCATTTTTCCATTATTCAATATTGGAGTTATTTATTCAACAATTTAGCGATTCGAACGTTGGCAGAAGATTGCAAATAAGGGGAATTGCAGCAAAATCGTTACAATATGAATGTTTTCGTCAATACATTTGCACTTATTTCTGATAATAATATAAATGCATATTTGTTTAATATTATTAATTAGTTAAGCTGTTTTAGTTAAAGAGTTTTGACGAAATTTTCCATAGTATTTCATCATTAATAATCTAGTTCGAAACTTAAATACTTTTTTAAGCTTGTTTTATTTGCTTAAATAAACAATTGACATGCAATTCCGAGAATCAAAAGTATGATTAAATCCAAGAAATTTTCAGTTTTTTAGTAACAATGAAAAGTTTAACCCGTTGCTCATGATAAGGTTTGGATTACTTTTGAGTATTTATTTTACAAATCTATCAGACCGCATGGAAAACCTCATTTACTACAAACATATGTGCGTCGATATTCCCCAATACATATTTCCTGCAATTTTAAAAGCTTACAAATTCCTTACTTGACACAAAAGTTTTCCATCAAGTGCGCATTAAGATTCCCACATCTCACGCTTATCGGGCTCAAGTATTCTTGAAAGAACTAACAGATAACATTCACCCTTATCGCGAAGTTTACGCGGAAAAGTGTTCGCCTTCACTTCTTTTGTTCGGGTGAACTTTTTCCGCCTATCGGCAATTTCGGACGAACAAAAGTTCACTTCGAAACAACTGATGCTCTATTATGAATTAGCAGTGAACAAATAATTTACTTACAATTGTGTAAATTTTGTAACCAAGTATATATTTCCTTAAAATACAACAAAAATACAAATAAAAAATATATAAAATAATGTTTAGTATTGCACTTAGGTTGGTATTGATTGAGCACGAGAATATAAGCGTGAAAGCGATTAGGAAGCAATTAAGGGCAGTTCTAACCCTTTGGAGCTAAATGATTCACTATAAGCTAAAAATTACTATTTCAGCACTTTTGAATAACAAGTTAATTTTTTTTTCATTAGCTTTCGCCAATATTACAGGCTAAACAAGCCGGCGTTCTAATATTTGCTAGATATTCTCACCAACTCCTTGCCACCATTGAAGCAAAAATTTGGAGTTCCACCAATTGTAAAGTTGAGTACATGTTTTCGTTTTTTGCATAGGGAAAAGGCGTTACAAAGGACCACGAAGCCAATCTTGTTTCAGTGAGGTGCTCAACATTTTGGAACCGTTGCTTTGTCCACAATGGATAACTTGGCCGACTGATACGTTGTCATAAAAAATAGAATTTACACAGGCTAAGTAACTTAGCAATACAGGAATTTCACCTTTTTCCACTCAGCTTCCGATTGTGCATTATTTATTGATTTATTTAAGAGTATCAAATTTAAAAAAAAAAAAAAAGAAATAACTTACATTTTGTTTTCCTCTCGTTCGCCTCTAAAATATAAGTGAACGAATTTGCGTTTCCCCGCTGTTCATTTCGCCCGAACAAAGAGTTGCCGATAAGGTGAAATCTTTTTCGAACACGAAAAATTGTTTCGCCACCCTCTGCGATAGGGTGAACAAAAACTGTGAATATTTTCGGGTGAAAATAAAACTCGCGATAAGGGTGATTAATGCAGTTTTGGCTTTTCTACCTCACCCCTCCTCCTTCTTAGATCCGACTCTAGCTCTCAATCTCAGCGCCGCTTCTTTCAAAAAGGTGAAAATTACTAATCTTATAGGCACAAACAAATGAAGGAGGATTTCAGCATTGTAAAGGTCTACAAGTAGGATATGTAGCAGCACGCACATACACAACCACGCTCACCTGATAAAATGCTTGTTCTTGTTTGTTTTTTTGTGGATGGTATTTGGCACTGTTGAACTTCTTAGGTCCAAGAAAAGTGTAGTAGCTGCTAACGAAAACTGCGTAAAATTTTTATTGTAAAATTACAAAGAAATATCCTTATTTACTTTCAAACGAGCACTTAATTACATCTCTCTTTAAAATCTATATGTCTTGGACAATTTTAATTAACAAATTGTGATACTTTATTACCGGGAACGATTGCTAAAACACGACCAAAAACATGCGTTTTTGCGTCGCTTCCAATAATTCGAATACTTTTTCTCTTTGGACTGTTGACAACAGGACAAAACGCGTCTTATCATTTCTCTTTCCACATTTTTGGATGGATTATTGCAGTCGACCTCGGTTTCAAACTGTTTTTCGCGGAGAACTTTTGTGAACGAGTAGAAAAACTTAGCACCCGTGTTTGTATTCTTAATACTGGAATAATTACGCATCCTCAGATACCCAATTCAAGACTTGTATAATTTTCTGTAGGACCCATATAGGTTAACTACATTTTCATACTAAATTCGTTCAAAAAAATGTACCATCACAGCAACCCATATCTGATATTCCGCTCCTTTTATTGTTTCCCTGCTTCGCTTTCCACGACAGCAACCCCGGTAATTTTGACACTTCGTTCAGTGTCAAACGCATGTTCCACGCAGGTTCCACTGAGTTCCACAATAGTTTGACACTGACCGAAGTGTCAAACTACAGTTTGTTAGAAAGAGAATGGAATTGTTTCCTTCTCATACATATCATACTTGTAAACCTGTACTATGGATTTCAGTGCAGTATTGTTTGACAGCAAGCCCTGATCTTTAAGGACTGTTTCTACCCGCAAAACTTTTCTAGATCTGTGTGAAGTTTTCAGCAATATGAGGGCAACTCTTAGTATGTGTTTCATGGAAATGGAAATGTGTATGTCCCTTGTATAGAAATCTCGATAAAACTTTGAGTTTGATATTCCTTATCGAAGAAATTGTATTGTTCGAATTTTCGACCCCGGGCGATACCAGTATGTTCAAAAAAGGCGTATCTTAGTATAAATTCAATACATTTGAACTAAGATAGGGCGTGTATGAAAAAATTCTGGAAAAGACTGTTCTTCAACGCAACTCTGAGATAGGGTTTTCTTCAATCGTATTCCGGTATATAGTATTTTCGAAATAGCAACCAACATATGAGGAGGCGGCAACCCAGCCAGTTACACTTAACAATTTGTTAGCATTTGTGCCAGCGAGCTCTCATTTAATTTTCGGAGTAATGAACAATTGCTGTATGTAGGGAGTTTCTAATCTATTACTTCTGATTATATCATAAAGATAACAGTTTTATAGGTATGTAATTAGTATTTACGTAAATAAAGATAACGCAAATAAATAAATAAAGATAAAGCTAAGTAGTTTTCTTATGACTAACTACTGTTAGCTTAGGTTTCAGTATCTTCTTAATAAGAATAATACATTTTTTTTACCTATTTACATATATTACAATAATTTTGTTTCTTATTAAATTTTCTCCACATGTGAAAATTATTTTCATTATGACTTTTTAGGTCATGATATACTATTTTTAACTCTCTAAGATATTTACAACTTTGTGTGACGTGTACGATCTTTGCTTGTCCATATACCTTTGTAAGTACGTAAGTATGTATTTAAAAAAAACCAATACAACTCCGTAACACACCTCCGTCTTTCGAATGCGAGTTCAACCCAATCCCGCGCAACCGCATAGCCATCATTGGTTACCCCACGCTCATGGCACCCACGTAAAATCGGTGTAAGGAATTGGCTTTGGTTTCAATAAAATTCGCAAATGAAAAGTTACCAAGCTGTAAGTAGTAGTAGTACAACAAAAGAAGTGAGTATTACATTGAAAACATACCCTGTAGCAATTTAGATGGCATCGTTACAAGTCAAGAAAGCAGTAAATCTCGTTTGCTGTTATTGAAGTATAATATATCTAGTCCACTCAGAGCTAGCATTCTCCATGATAAAAACACCTAGAAGGTATAACTGTTTTTGACGTTATTGACGTTTTTCCGCAATGACAAAAAAATATCAAATTTTCAATTGCACACATATATATAATTTTTTTTTCTCTAACAAAAACAAATTTACGCATTTCTGTTGTTCTATTCTTTGATTTACTTTTCCTTGGAGGTTGATTTTAAAATATCAAAATAAAAGTCATAGTCGGCCAGAAGAGAGAACGGTTATACCTTGTAAGTGTTTTTATCATACATTAATCTACTATTTTACTTTATTTCCCTATACTCAGAAAAAAATACACCTAAAATAGGAAAACATTTCCTTGAAAATTTTGTTTTATTTGAGCAAGATTTCGATTGAATGGGCAGGAATTTATTATCTTTATATATAAAAATTGGCGGCCACCGTAGTGTGATGGTAGCGTGCTCCGCCTATCACACCGTATGCCCTGGGTTCGCACCCCGGGCAAAGCAACATCAAAATTAAATTTTAGAAGTAAGGTTTTTCAATTAGAAAAAAATTTTTCTAAGCGGAGTCGCCCCTCGGCAGTGTTTGGCAAGCGCTCCGGGCGTATTTCTGCCATGAAAAGTTCTCAGTGAAAACTCATCTGCCTTGCAGATGCCGTTCGGAGTCGGCATAAAACATGTAGGTCCCGTCCGGCCAATTTGTAGGGAAAATCAAGAGGAGCACGACGCAAATTGGAAGAGAAGCTCGGCCTTAGATCTCTTCGGAGGTTATCGTGCCTTACATTTATTTTTCTTTTTACATATGTCCTATTCGATTTGCCTGAAATTTGGTATATAAATTTGCCCATATGAGTATTTATGATCCTTTTTTTTCAGGAAGTAGACCAGAGACTGGCTGGGACTAGGATTAGGAGTAGGACTGAGACTAGGACTGGAACAAAAAAGATAGTCTGAGAGATAGATAGAATGAGACGAAGATGGAGATAGATGAAGCGAAAAAGACGGAGGGAGGAGTGAATAAAAGGATTATGAAAAAGTGGCGAGGGCGAGGGCAGAGTTAGACCGAAAAAGCTTTTTAAAATATATGCACATAGGCCAAATTTAGGGCAGAACAACGTCTGCCGGGTCTGCTAGTTTTTGTATAAAACTTTTCATTCGTTTGAGGAACATGCTTCTTAAATATCTTCAATCAATTTTATTCACTCCCAATAGGATTTGCAAGTTTTTCTTTAGTAGTCCCAGAGGAGTTCCTTACGAGAAAGGGACTACTTCGTTTCACTCCAACTACGTCTGAGGACAGGCATGCTATTTTGTGCCCTTACTCTTGAAATTAAAAATGTTTTTTTAGACCGGAGAGTAATAACAAATTCCACTTACTTCCCCAGAACATTGAGGGATTTTTATACACAACTGTACTTGCACAAAAGGTATTATAACTTTGATTGGATAGCGGTTGGTTGTACAGGTATAAATGAATCGAGACAGATATAGACTTTCATATATCAAAATCATCAGTATCGAAAAAAATTTGATTGAGCCATGTCCGTCCGTCCGTCCGTACGTCCTTCCGTCCATCCGTTAACACGAAATTTGGTACACGAACTTATCTAGACCCAGAATACATTGGTATTGAAAATGACCGAAATAAGATGATAACCACGCCCACTTTTTATATATATATCATTTTGGAAAACACAAAAAACCTGATTATTTAGTAAATAATACACCTAGAATGTTGAAATTTGACGGGTGGACTGATATTGAGACTCTTGATAAAAATCTGAAAAAAAAATTTTAAATGGGCATGGCACCGCCCAATTGTGATAAAACCAATTTTACAAATATTATTAATCATAAATCAAAAATCGTTTAACCTATGGTAACAAATTTCGGCAGATTGGTTGCCTTTGCTATAGGGAATGCTTTGAAGAAAAATTAACGAAATCAGTTAAGGACCACGCCCACTTTTATATAAAACATTTTTAAAAGGGTCGTGGGCGAATAAAACAAGCTTTATATTTGCAAAAAAAGAGCTTCATAACAATGGTATTTCATTTCCCAAGTGGATTTATAACAATAAATAGGAAAAATTTCAAATATAAAAAAAATGGGCGTCGCACTGTCCCTTTATTACAATGCATTTCCCAACGTTTCTGGAACCATAACTCGACGAAAAATTTGGTGCACATGTATCCCTGTTAACAGGAAATATTTTCAGTAAAAATGGACTAAATCGGTTAAATCGCCTTCTTTTATATAAAAGATTTTGTAAAAGTGCGTAGATGCAGGTAATAAGCTATTTCTAGTAAAATTTGGAAAATTTCGATAGTAACTCTGCACTTTTTTTTTGCAATAAAGCTTTTCACTGGTACTTGTGTGTTTATGTTTATTGTTCTGTTATATCTTTATTTTAAAATAAACAGTAGGGAAATCCCCGTATCTGAAGGAAAACTGCATTAATACCCGCTCAAGGTCATTGGTGTTAGCCTCTATATCCTTTTTGCCTCTTTTACACGAAAATTACCTTGCAGTCAAACCAACTAGATGTATACTAGATGAATACTACTTTGCCAAAAATCCCAACTAGTATGAGTTCTGTAATTTTTTCATATTAGCAACTGGTATTTTTAACATGGCGATGTCCTACGAAATATCAACTTCAGGTCTCTGCATCAGCATCATACCAATTGACGAACTAGTCATTATATACACCAACATCGTAACAGATGCCATACTAGTCACCATACTCATCAGGGTTATAACAATTAACATACTAGTCAGACTTTGCGCTAGCATTATACGAGATGGCATACTAGTTATTATATACATCAATATCATACCAACCGACATACTTGTTAGTGTACTCAACATCAACATACCAGTTGGCATACTACTCAGTCTGTGCATCATTGTAATACCAGTGGACATACTACTCGATATTTGCATCAGCATTCTACTAGTTGGGTTGAAAATTTACTTGAAAATTGATAAATCAGCTCAAATTCATTTAATTCATTATATTTGATATATATAAAAAATATGTATATTAGACTGGGTCGATTTATCAACCGATATCGCGCCATTGATTTTTCTATAGGATTTGGGCTCAGGAAAAAATAGTTCCACTACGCATACCCAAAAAAATAGTTTTCGATCCTGCGAAAAAAAAAATTGCGAAAGCATAAATTTTTCGACCAAAACACTCCCCAAAACCCAAAAAGTACTTTTTTTTTCAAAAAACTTATACCTCCAACGTTTTTACAACAGTTTTTTGAAAAAAAAAAGAATATTTTTTGGGTTTTGGGGAGTGTTTTGGTCGAAAAATTTACCCTTTCGCCATTATTTTTTCGCAGCCTCGAAAATTATTTTTTTAGGTATGCGTAGTGGAACTTTTTTTTCTTGAGCCCAAATCCTATCGAAAAATCGATGGCGCGATATTGATTAACTTTCGTCCATACAAATCGACCGAAGTTAATATACATACATATATCACTTTAAAATTTATCACTTCAATACATTATACTTTGGAATAAATTTTGATAAAAAATACGTAGATATATATAAAACCAAAAAAGTAACGGAATAACACATGCCGATTTTGTGATCGATCAGCGGGGCCGGCGGACCATATCCTGTGACGCAATCTCAAGACACAGGGCTAAGTTTATGGGCTCACCATGGCCAGAACATTCCCACATTAAATCCCTCAAGTCAAGAGAACGGCTAGGGTTCATCAAGGAAGTCGGCTTGGATGATGTGCTGTGAAGGAGGTGAGGGCACAATAGACCAATGGTCGCAGTGCAATCTACAATAAATAATCTATCTATCTAACGGAGAAGGACGAATCAGTCGTGGTTGACTACGGTAAAACAGGCCAAGCTGCACTAGCGCCGTCCTATGATTAGTGTTAATGGAGTTCAGAATGGTGGCAGTGATATGCACTTTACGGAAGTCATGCTGATGGCTGGATAACCGAAGAATATCGTTAGGTACTGGCGGGGTTCCGTCTTTGGTCTTTGGTAGTGCTTTTATCTTTGCCATTCTCCATTATTCTGGAATGGCAGAGGCTTTTAACGCCAAGTAGAAAAAATGTGCTAGGCTGCGGATGCCCTCATGGCCAAGGTGTTTTGGCATCGGTATAGGTTATCCGTCTGGGACTATTGATATGGAAGGCTTGGCGTTTTCGATATCTTCTTTAACCTCTATTGTGGTAACGGTGAGGGTCGACTCGTCGTGCTTGTGTTTATGTGCCCGTTGATTTGGACGATATCTAGCATTGTCAATTGAAGTATGGATTGCAAACTGGCTAAAGAAAGTCCTCGCGCATTTCCCCTAGTCGAATAAATTATTCATATATACTAACTATCTACCATGAATAACACCACAAAATCATAGTCAATGAACCATTCTAAAACTGACTAGTATGATGAACGCCACAAAATTCTAGTCAAATAACTACTCATACACTAACTAGTATGAATAACGCCACAAACTTCTAGTCAATGAACTAGAATGTTTGCTGACTACATTGGCTTTTGACTGCAGGGTAGTTCAGAATATGTATATGAATTATTGCGCAGCCTTGTAACACTATTAAGCACACAAAACAAACAACAACAGCATTTCAAGTGTACAGCTGGGTATGTAATGTTCGATTTCACCCGAACTTTGACTTCGTTACTTGTTAAACTTGATTTTTTTGGGTTTCCGAAGCATTTACTCTTTTGGCTTGCAAGTTATCTCACCAACAAGACCCAACAAGTTTGTTCAACAATTATCTTTCTAAGAAGTTTAATGTAACGGCCGGAGTTCCTCAGGGTAGTTATTTGGGTCCATTAATGTTCATAAACGATTAAACAAAAAGTATCTTACATTCCCGAACTCTTATGTATGCCGATGATGTTAAACTTAGCTATGCATACCTGGCCTCTAAGTTATCCTCTTTCCATCTCTCGCAGGCCGACTTGGACTCTTTTCAATGCTGGTATAGGGCCAATTTACTAGATTTAAACTATTCTAAATGCAAGCTCATGACATTTCGTCGCCTGAAGCTAATTTTGACATCTTGCAAGTTAAATAGCACGCTCTTGGGCCGTATATCTGTTGTAAGTGATCTGGGAGTTTTCTTTGATCCGAAACTGTGTTTCAATATGCATATTTAATCAATTGTGAATAAAGCAACGGGGGTACTTGGATTTGTGAAATCATTGGTCAAAGATTTTGATGTTTCGTATCTCACTAAGCTCCGTTTCACATCTTTAATACGTCCAATACTTGAGTACTGCTCATGTGGCTCCTGCCCGCGGTATCAACATTATATACAGCGAATTGAGTCGGTTCAGAAACAATTTTTAATTTTCGCACTCCGTGACCTTAACTGGGATCATAACCTTTATCTATCACCATACAAAAATAGGCTGCTTCTTATTAGTTTACTAACTTTGGAAAACCTAAGAATATTACTTGGGGTAATGTTCCTTCACAAGCTCATCATCGGTGAGATAAGACTCCTCTTACCTTGCTAAAAATAATCCCTTGCGTAATTGGTGCTCGCACTATAATGATGTGCATAACTGTATCAGCATGGGATATTCTTTTACTGCTTTGCATAATTCAATACTTTCATATCTGACCTAAGGAAGAGTGATCATGTCCTACAATACTGTGTATGCTGGGATGGTAGTAGCATGCTCCGCCAAACACATTGAAGGTCTTGGGTTAAAGTCCCTTGAAAAGCCACCTCAACAACCAAAGTTGTTTCAATTGGAAAACAAGTTCTTCTAAGCCAGATTGCCCCTAAGCAGTAGTTTTGCAAACACCACGAGTGTTATACATGTAGGTTCCGTCCCTCCAATTCGTTGGAGAAACTAAAAAGAAGCAGAACGCAAATTGGAAGCGAAGTTTAGGCTTAAATTTGCTTGAGGTAAAACCCGCCAAGTATTATTTTTAAATAGTGGCATAGCTTTCCGAGGGTTTTCTAAAAAGCTCGATATCAGTGCGATATCCAGCGATACCCATTGCCAAAGTAAAATCCTATTTTGCTAAAATATCGCCTCTTTAAAGGCCCTGGAAAACTTGTCATATTAATCACGCCCAATTCGCTTAATCATAGATAAATGTATATTGGCGTCGCTGCTTATTGGTGTCTTAACCTAAAAAATGTCATAACTTCATAAAATAGAAAATACGAAAAATACAATCCACAAAATGTAAAAAAATTCACCAACGCAAAAATGTATAGATTATGGATATGGCGGAAAACCAAAAACTAATTGGTTGGCTATGGTGTCGTAATGACTAAAGCGTTATTCAATGGCTTCAATAACCTATTAGATTAACTTCCATAGAATTCGTTGGATCAGCTGTTTTACACGGAGTTTGACAGCCCCTTAAAGTAGTCATTCCGCAATTTTGTTTTCATCTCATGATCTTTTCATACACGACGGAACTTTAAAGCTGTGATCAAAGTCTGGTCTCACAACTTTCATTTACAATGCGTCACACTTTTATTGTTTACAATAAAACATACTTATTTACTCACGATAATAACTATTTATTAATACATGATACAAGGAAAAATATCATCATTTCGACTGAGCGGAATATCACCATATTTCAACCGCGGTTTCGAAAACGCCCAATCTCAAAATGTTTCGAAATTCGGCGCTCAGTCGTGTTAGGGTGATATTCCAATCAACAGTCAATTTATAATAAAACCCTTCAGTTACATTTTAGATGTTATAAAATCTCTAACACTTGGACTTGTTACATCTATATATATGCGGAGAATTAGGAATGATACGTTGTGCCACCGCACAAAGTCGTCCATTAATAACGCCTGCTGCTCCAGTGTCTCCAACCAACAAATCATTTCCAAAATCTCCAGCAGACAAGGTTGTTCCTGTTAAATCATTCGTTATTACTGGATTTCCAAGCTTCCTACATGATCTTATTTTCACGTTAGTTTTGAGAACTTTACAAGGAGATGTCCTTCCTACATGTGCCGAACCCCATCCACTAATTTGCATAAATTTTCCCGGTACTAATTGCTCATCGCAAAGTGGTATTATTTTTACTTTCAGATTCTCTTGAAATGGTTCAATCACTTTAACTACAGCAACATCCATAAAATCTGTTTCTCGATTATAATCAGGATGTATATTTATTTCCTCCACAGAGCGTTCGTGCTCTACATCTCTGTATATATTTGTTACACCAGCTACGACGGAGAGATCAACCTCAAGTTTACTTTTTACGCAATGTGCCACTGTAACCACCGATTTAATACTGACTATGGAACCAACACATCTATAGACGTTATTATGAAATATTGCAACTGAATGTGGACTTTTCGTTATATCTATATTCATTCCGTTTATAATGCGATATTCCTCAATCGTCTAGCTTAAAATGCAGCCAAGTAGGACAAACAGCAACGCGAAATTATTTCGTAGATTCATTTTATTTTAAAACCTTTTTTACCACTTTTTAAGTATAAAGTACACCGAAATTAATTTTGTGGGTGCTATTTATACCTAATTGAGTCGTGTAAATAAAAAAGTAGATTCGAGGAATTTGAAATAATAAAAATACATCTAAATTTAAGTTAAAGCTACTCAAGGCCAATCTTGTTATACTCAGTGTGCTTTTCACACAGAGTGTATTAACTTTGGTAACATAACGGGCATAAACGATTCGAGATAAATATAGATTTCCAGATATCAAAATGCCTAGGATGAAAAAAGGAATTGATTTCACAAATCACCAAAGAAAATTTCGCAATGCGCATGTAAACATTAGATCAGCTGTTTTTGATGACGTATGGGTTGACCCTTTTCATTTACCCGCGCGTTTATATATTATATTTGTTGTTATTTGTGAGAATTTTAATTAAATAATTATATTAATAATGCGTTGTGCTGTGTTTGGGTGTAACAACAACAACAAGAAACCCAGTGAAAACAAATGGAGATTTTTTCATTTTCCGAAGGATGCAAGTAGTGGCTAAGAAATGGCTTAATTTTTGCCGCCGAGAGGATGTACTGAATCTCAAAACAGCATACATATGTGAAGTGCATTTCACTCCCGAAGATTTCGAAAGAAATATGCAATATGAATTAATATTTTAACGCTTTTACTGAAATTCCCCTTATTTGCAATCTTCTGCCAACGTTCGTATCGCTAGACTGTTGAATAAATAACTCCAATATTGAATAATGGAAAAATGGCCTTTATTAAAGTACTTCACAATAACACTTATACTTTGCAACGAATAGCTCGCTTAATAACCAAACTGATTGATAGCCCAAATGAAACTCCCCCTTCGCCTCTACTGTCGCGCCTTTTATACTTTTTGATTTCTCATTGCATACTTCCAGGCTTTTCCATTCCAGAACTTACTAGTTAGTTTCAGCTACAAAATCGACAGCCACAACTACGTTTATAACTTCTCATTTGAGTAATACTTGCACAATTATTGCCATCTCTTGTGAGCAATTCAGATAACATATATGCATGTGTTTGTGCATTGCTTCTCCGCTGCTCGTATACGTACATGGTACATATGTGTAGACGCAATTATTGTTTCGTTTATGAGGTACATAATGATTGATATATGGGTGTGCATGATATCACTGTTTAGCATCGGCTTGGAGATGGCAGCACCCCTTAGTTTTGCTAATATTCGTAACACTACCCTCCACCTAAGTCTGATCGTCCCGATCAGAAAAATCTCTCGATCTAAACGCTGCTAGCCTCTCCAAATGAACCACTTTCATTTTGGTTAGTGGTTTGCCAATGGTTTGTATGCGGTACACTACATCGTTGATCCGTTTTACAACTTTGTATGGGCCTTCCCAGTTACACTGCAATTTCGGGGACAAACCTTTTTTTCGTTGTGGGTTGTATAGCAGCACCAAATCTCCTCCCTGAAACCCTTCCGAATTAATTGCTTTATGTACCTCGATTTCATCTTGTCACTCATAATCTTTGCTCGTTGCCTTACCAGATCGTGTATTTCAGCTCTTCTTCCAAGACACCAGTGGATTTCTTGACATTCCTCTCCGCATCGGCATCTATCCCATACTTCAAATCAGGTGGCAGTCGAAGGTCATTGCCAAAACTTACCTTTGCGGGAGTTTGGGCCGTTGTCTCATGTACTGCCGATCGGTAGGCCATCAAGAATAATGATATGTGTGTATCCCATTCCTTATGGTACTTGTCTACTACTTTCCTTAAATGCTCCTCCAATGTTCTATTGAAACGTTCCACCATACCATCGGACTGAAGATGCAATGCAGTTGTCTGTGTTTTTCGAATGCCCAAATTCTTGCACATTTCTTGGAACACAGCTGATTCAAAATTCCTGCCTTGGTCAGAATGTATCTCCATTGGTACACCATACCTTGCAACCCATTCGTTTGTAACCACTTCTGCTACTGTCTCTGCTTCTTGGTTTGGGATTGGGCATACCTCTGGCCATTTACTGAAATAATCCATAACCACCAGTACGTATTTGGTTCCGTAGTTGCTAGTAGGAAATGGACCTGCGACATCCATGGCGATCCTTTCAAATGGTGCACTATCAGTTTCTTCTTGCATTTACCATCCTCACTCTCCCATACTCGATGAAGGCAACCGGATATCAATTCTAAACTGTTCCACTGTGCCCAATATGACTTCGCAATGGGACTCTCTGCTGACATCTCTTCTCTGTTTGGTCTTTCGTTTCGTTCGAGCCATTGCATAACACGTGACAGATCTGTATCTTCTAGCTGACACTTTCTTAGCTGTTCCTTGTCCCATTCATCTGTACATGTTATAGTCATTAGCCGGACATCTATAATGTCTTCTTTAGCCTCGGCCTTTGAACAGTGCTTGCATTCCAAACTACATGGTCTTCGTGACATTGCATCAGCATTTCCATGGGTACTACCTTTTCGATGCTCAATGGAAAAGTCATAGCGTTGTAGTCGCTCGATCCACCGTGCTAATTGTCCTTCCGGATTACGGAACTGCAGAAGCCATTTCAACGCTGCGTGATCTGTCCTGACGCGGAATCGCTGGCCGTAGAGGTATTTGTGGAAATGTTTAATGCACTCTACCAATGCCAACAGCTCTCTCCGTGTAACGCAATAGTTCCTCTATGGTTTTCCAATTGAACGGCTGTAATATGCAACTACCTTCTCCTGTCCATCGACCAGTTGTGATAAAACGCCTCCTATGGCATATCCGCTCGCATCTGTAGCTAGAATAAACTTTGCTCCTGGAATCGGATATGCCAACATTGGGGTAGTGCACAAACGCTCTTTCAATGTTTGGAAAGCTACTTCTTGCTCCTTGTTCCATTCAAAAGCTTTTTTTTTCTTGTTAGCTCGTGGAGACTATGGGCTACGCTGGCAAAATTTGGTACAAATCGGCGGTAATATGTGCACAGCCCAAGGAAACTTCTCAATTCATGCAGATTCTGTGGTCTTGGCCAACCCTTTACTGCCTCTATCTTTTCATTCGCTGTACGGATACCTTCTGTCGTTACCTTGTGACCCAAATAATTTACTTCCTATTTAAACAGCGCACACTTTTTGGGACTTAACTTCAGACCAGCGCCAGCTACTCTCTGTAAAACTTCGTCTAAGTTTTTAATATGTTCTTCAAAGTTCTTGCCCAATACGATGATGTCGTCCAGGTACACCAAGCATGTTTTCCAATGTAGTCCTTTCAATACCTGATCCATGAGTCTCTCGAAAGTAGCTGGTGCATTACATAGTCCAAAGGGCATTACTATAAATTGCCAAAGACCATCTCCGACGCTGAAGGCTGTTTTCTCTTTGTCTCCCTACTTCACCTCCACTTGCCAGTAGCCGCTTTTCAAGTCCAGTGTGGAAAACCATTTCATACCAGAGAGCGAGTCCAGTGTCGTCAATTCTTGGCAATGGGTAGCTATCCTTTTTCGTAACGTCATTCAACTTCCGGTAGTCCACGCAAAACCTCATTTTTCCATCCTTCTTCTTTACAAGTACTACCGGTGAGCTCCAGGGACTAGCTGATGGTTCGATGACGCCGTTGTCGCTCATTTCTTGTATAATTTGACTCACAACTTCCCGCTTCGCCAGTGGAACACTAAGTGGAGCTTGACGTATCGGCCTCGCGTCTCCAGTGTCAATTTGATGTTTCACAACATTGGTGCGGCCTGGTTTGGAACCATCCTGGTCAAATATGTTTGCGTACTTTAGGAGCAGTTGCTTTGCCCTACTCTGATAATCTTCCTCTAGCCCCTTCGTCCTTGCCGTGATGTCATTTGGAAGATCAATATTACTAGATGAAACGTGTTCCTGGAGCTGTTCACAGTTAATAATTACTTCAGCCTCTTGGCATCTTCCCAAAGTAGCTCCTTTGGTCAGTTTGAGTGGTGACTTGAACTCGTTGAGTACTCTTACCGGAATACGTCCATCTTGTTTTGTCATAGCCAGGGTATTTCCTACAAGTATGTTCGGTGCTGATTTGTTTGCTGCTTCGACAACCCACAATTTGTTTGTCCCACAATCTCCATTAACCTTTGCCCAGATGACTGCTTCGGATTTTGGTGGTATTTGCTGACTCTCTTCCACCAGCACTCGTTTACTGCTGTAGCCTCTCTCGTAGCCGAAATTAAGTGGTACATCCATGTTCTCATATCGCATCGTCTTGCTTTGCATGTCGATCTTGATGCCCTGGTCGATTAAGAAGTCCACTCCAATTATGATTTCATCAACAATCTCTGCCGCTATAAAATTGTGTACTACCGTGACGTTCCCAATTGCGACTTCACATGATACTTTTCTTAGAACCATGCTGTTTTCTCCAGTGGCTGTACGCAATCTTGCTCCATGCAATGGTCTTATCTTCTTGTTGACTAAATCCGCTCGAATAATGGAATGGGATGCACCCGTATCTGCAGTCAGTAAACGTTCCTTTCCATCAACATGTCATCCAACAGTAAGATTGCTTGACCTTCTTCCAATTTGTGAGATAGAGATTATGGGGCATTCAATTGAGGGAGCCAGCTGTCGCCCCTTTGCGGCTGACTCGCTTTAGTTTAACGATTGAGTGGACTTGGAGATTTGCTCATCTCTTTCAGCTCTGCGTTTACAGCCACCAACATTGTTGGAGCTATTGGGACCGGTGCTGCAATGTCGTGCAATATGACCTGGGTTGCCGCACTTGAAACATTTAATAACTCCGGCATTCTTCTGTTGTGATCACTTCAGTGCTTCCAAAATTGTGTCTACCCGATCTGGTCTTTCCACTTCCACCCGATGAGCTTTGTATGCTGGTTTACTCAATAGTGAGGCAGTTCCCTGAGTCAATGCATGTGATACCGTTTCTGCAAATGTTGGCTTTGGGTTTGCGTATGTGGCTCGCTTCGTTTCGACGTCCCGTATGACATTTATAAAGCTCTGAATTTTTACCCTTTCGGTGTATTCCACGGGTGCGTGCCGATTCGCCAAATGTGCAAGCCTTTCGACATCTGACGCAAACTCCTGCAAAGTCTCATTAGCCTTTTTAGTAGTGGTTTTGCAACTCTATTTGGTGTATCTGCTTCCTGTGTTCGCTTCCGTATCGCCTCTCTAGAGCGCTCATCAATGTTTCGTAGTTGTTCCGCTCTCCCTCGGGAATAGTCTGTAGGATTTCAGCAGCAGATCCTTTCAATGCAACGAATAGTGCAGTAACTTTATCTTCAGCACTCCAGTTGTTTACTGCTGCGGTCTTCTCAAACTGAATCTTAAACACCTGGAAAGGAACAGAACCGTCAAAGAATGGTGTTTTTACCTTTGGATTGCCTGCTGAAACAGCTGGCCGATTTAGTTGTAACTGCTCCATACGACCTTTTAAATCATCTACTTCTGCCTGAAATTGAGCCATTTTTGCATCCTGCGCTTCCAGTTTTGATGATACCTGTTCCAAAATTTCTGCCGACATTTCAGATATACGTGCCTCTTGCGCTTCCAATTGAGATGCCATATATGTCTTTTGGTCTTCCAGTTGAGATGACACTTGCGACGTCATTTCTGAAATACGTGCCTCCTGTGCTTCCAGTTGGGATGTCATATATGTCTTCTGCTCTTCCAGTTGGGATGCCATATATGTCTTCTGTTCTTCGAGCTGTGTTTCCATCTTGGATGTTATCTGTGTCGACATTTCTGACATACGCGTTTCTTGTGCTTCAATCTTCGATGTTATTCGTATCACTTGGGATTCCATCTGTGATGACATTGTCGATGTTTGAGCAGATATTGCAGCCAAAATCATGTTCAAGTCTGTGCCCGTAACTGTCTGCGATGTTTCGTTTTTCTCTTCAATTTTTGTTGTTGTCTCGTCCCCATCAGGATAAAAGACATACTCGTCCATATCAATTCCTTCTGCTTACATTGCCTCTCGTAGTCGTGGCTGAAGTTCGCTGGATCTTCAGTTGCTGGATCATCAATTCACTGAACTTTGCCATGTCCTTGTTGTCCTCTGGAATTTATTCAACAATTCCTCTTCTGACACCAATTGTAACGATTTTACTGAAATACCCCTTATTTGCAATCATCTGCCAACGTTCGTATCGCTAGAATGTTGAATAAATAACAATATTGAATAATGGACAAATGGCCTTTATTAAAGTACTTCACAATAACACTTATACTTTGCAACGAATAGCTGGCTTAATAACCAAACTGATTGATAGCTCAAATGAAACTCTCCCTTCTCCTCTACTGTCGCGCCTTTTATACTTTTTGATTTCTCATTGCATACTTCCAGGCTTTTCCATTCCAGAACTTACTAGTTAGTTTCAGCTACAAAATTGCCAGCCACAACTACGTTTATAACTTCTCATTTGAGTAATACTTGCACAAATTATTGCCCTCTCTTGTGAGCAATTCAGATAAGATATATACATGTGTTTGTGCATTGCTTCTCCGCTGCTCGTATACGTACATGGTACATATGTGTAGACGCAATTATTGTTTCGTTTAAGCTGGAGACATTGGTGCTTTATCGGTAACCTTTTAACAGCTGATTCGACCAACCTTATGAGAATCAATGCAATCGATTATTGGTGCCGTTAAGGTCGTAACCGTATCGTAGCCAACCAATTGGGTTTTGGTTTACCGTCGTAACGATAAACAGCTGTTTACGTTAGGGATACGGATACAGCGATACGACATACGGCACCAATGACTCCGGCTTTATGTAGATACATAATGATTGATATATGGGTGTGCATGATATCACTGTTTAGCATCGGCTTAGATATGGCAGTACCCCTTAGTTTTGCTAATATTCGTAACAATATTTTATAATTATATAATATAATTATTAATAGCAGCCTAATATAAATTTGATAGATGATATGATTATTAACAACTTCCCTGTCCAATGAGTCATATGTGACTCATACGAGAGAATTGAATTAAATTCATGAGTCACATGTGACTCCTTTGTTTATACAACTTAAAGACGCGTTCTTGGTATGAACGTGTCGTTATATATTTGTGAATTCTATGTGAGCGTATATCAAAAGACCTAAACTTTAGGAAAATGAAAGAAAATTTCGAAATTTTTTCTGATACCTTTTTCTCATTTTCTTCAATTTTTGTATATACTCTAACTTCAATTAAACAAAAAAGCACACTAATATACGCTTTTGGCATTTATATATCAATTTACCGTTATTGTGATTCGAAAACTTAAATTATTTCTTATGGTCCTATATGTTCACATGTGACTCATTGAACGTGGTAAACAAAATTGTTTTTGCTATGTTCAGGTGGCACATTTGACTCACAAATTAAAATAGCTAAAATAAGGTAAATATATGCCAAATTATTTATAAAAATAATATTTTATAATATACATATATTCATATTATTCAATTAAGCAATACAAAAAAATAATGGGCGTGGGGAATTCTCAAAGCGCATTGTATGGGGACAGGGAAGTTGTTAATATATCTACATCTTTTTATAAACTATCCGGTATAGAGTCTTTATTTCTGTTTGTTGTGTAGATGCTGGTTGTCCGGCGGATGTACCCACTGCTGAACCTCATTGGTGGTCCAATTGATAAATTTTCTTCGAAAATTTTACGTGAAACACGAAATTTGATTGGTTCTCTTCTAGTGGATATTCCCATACCAAGCTTCTTCAGCTACCTCGAACCGGGAAGGATGTTATAATGCAGATGGCGGTATTAATATATCATCAAAGAATCCAAGGGTATGTATGTATGGGAAGCTCCATCCCCCTGTAGGATTATTAAGTCTCTAAGCGATACAAGCAAGTTTAGTAATTTCACATACACATACACATAGATCGAACTTACTTTATTCGCCAATTTTCGGTTGATATTGTCCCTTATTGCCTCCACCACCTGTCCCAAATGAAATTGATCCGGTGCTATTCGGATAGTGTCCTTCAATTCTGCGTCCTGTAAAAATTAAAGTGGTTATTAAAAGTGTATAGGGCATTAATAGGCCTCTCGAAAGATAACCTAAGAATCTTAACAGCTATTCTTACAGGACACTATAGACTGAACAGTCACATGCAAAAGCTGGGTATAATATCGAACAACACATACAGATTTTGTGATCGAACAGCGGAGACGGCGGACCATATCCTCCTGGAGTGTAACGAAATCTCAAGACGCAGAGCTAAGTTTATGGGCTCACTATGGCCAGAGCATTCTCACATCAAATCCCTTAAGCCAGCTCAAGCCAACTGCTAGGGTTCATCAGAAATGTCGGCTTGGATGAGGTGCTGTGAAGTAGCTGAGGGCACAATAGACCAATGGTCGCAGTGCAATCCTCAATTAATTATATATTTAGCTATCTATTGAGAGTATAGATTTGTAGGAGAGAGAATAATGAGGTTAATCCTACACAGGAACCAACGATCGTTTGCATCAGGTGAGTACGAAAGCAATCAAACTAATGTATTTTTACTGTTAAGGCAACAGAAGTACGAAAAAAACTTAATTCCATGTAATATTACCTAATATACAATCATTGAAACGTATACTGGTGCCAACTTCATTTCTCAATTCCTGTCCTATTTCTGAGCTATAGGCGGTGCAACCCACATGACAGCTACACGTCTAGGTTGTGTAAAACAGATTTGTAAAACCAGCCACAACTATTAAAATCTGAAAAGATGAGATATTAAGTTTTTAATTTTTCAATTTGTACGGTATTTTACCTGATGCTGTTGTTGTTGTTGTATTTACCTAATGCTCTTTTACTGCAGCTATTAGATCCTCTTTAAATGGATAAACGATATAGAATATAATTTAGCACCATTGCGTGCTATAATCTGTATCAATCCATTTATTATAGACTTGCAACAAACTCAAATGATCACCATGCATATGATTGAAGTTGTTACGAGCTGTATAGGCATGTATGATTTTATATTTTGGACGATAGAATATTGCGTTATTCACAGAAAGCATCGCAGCAATTGATACCAATTTTTCGGAACATTTGTACCTAAAATTACGGAATTCAAATTTAATAATCTTGTTTACAATGTATGGAATTCCGAGTATGAAATCAAATTAAACTCACTGGTTAGTTAAATTTCAAACTCGGAATGCAATTTTTCCAAACTACTTCTCACTAACCAACAGCATCATTGGATCAACTGGAAATTCGGCCATACGTCTACACAATTTCGTTAGTTCATCATGATGATTGAGGGCACCCAAAGCGTATAATTGTGCTAGAGCTAAGTTTTGGCGATATTTGTAGCCAGCACAACTTTCCTAGCATTGGGTGGTATAGGTTCGAAAATCTTTGCTTGCATATCACTTGGTAGATTTGCATACACTGGTATGATGACAAGTTCACGTATCTTTGGAGCGCAAACGCTTAACACGATCTTTAAAAACTTCTTGGCATATTTCAATTGCATCTATTATACGAAATATAGGCGCATCATCAAAGAATTTTGAAAATTTATCAGCATCCAAAGTTGCGCTGGAAATTAAAAGCTTTAATTTTGGTCGTAAGCGTGCTATAACTTTGGATATAAGAAAATTATGAAATGTTTGGAAAACTTAAATTTGAGAAAATTACCTACCCTTTTTCAAATCTTACGGCATGTAATAACGCGTTATCCTTACCAATTTACGACCTTTTTAATGTTTTTCGCAATTTGTAGCGATTCTCAATTCATGCAGATTCTGTGGTCTTGGCCAACCCTTTACTGCCTCTATCTTTTCATTCGCTGTACGGATACCTTCTGTCGTTACCTTGTGACCCAAATAATTTACTTCCTATTTAAACAGCGCACACTTTTTGGGACTTAACTTCAGACCAGCGCCAGCTACTCTCTGTAAAACTTCGTCTAAGTTTTTAATATGTTCTTCAAAGTTCTTGCCCAATACGATGATGTCGTCCAGGTACACCAAGCATGTTTTCCAATGTAGTCCTTTCAATACCTGATCCATGAGTCTCTCGAAAGTAGCTGGTGCATTACATAGTCCAAAGGGCATTACTATAAATTGCCAAAGACCATCTCCGACGCTGAAGGCTGTTTTCTCTTTGTCTCCCTACTTCACCTCCACTTGCCAGTAGCCGCTTTTCAAGTCCAGTGTGGAAAACCATTTCATACCAGAGAGCGAGTCCAGTGTCGTCAATTCTTGGCAATGGGTAGCTATCCTTTTTCGTAACGTCATTCAACTTCCGGTAGTCCACGCAAAACCTCATTTTTCCATCCTTCTTCTTTACAAGTACTACCGGTGAGCTCCAGGGACTAGCTGATGGTTCGATGACGCCGTTGTCGCTCATTTCTTGTATAATTTGACTCACAACTTCCCGCTTCGCCAGTGGAACACTAAGTGGAGCTTGACGTATCGGCCTCGCGTCTCCAGTGTCAATTTGATGTTTCACAATATTGGTGCGGCCTGGTTTGGAACCATCCTGGTCAAATATGTTTGCGTACTTTAGGAGCAGTTGCTTTGCCCTACTCTGATAATCTTCCTCTAGCCCCTTCGTCCTTGCCGTGATGTCATTTGGAAGATCAGTATTACTAGATGAAACGTGTTCCTGGAGCTGTTCACAGTTAATAATTACTTCAGCCTCTTGGCATCTTCCCAAAGTAGCTCCTTTGGTCAGTTTGAGTGGTGACTTGAACTCGTTGAGTACTCTTACCGGAATACGTCCATCTTGTTTTGTAATAGCCAGGGTATTTCCTACAAGTATGTTCGGTGCTGATTTGTTTGCTGCTTCGACAACCCACAATTTGTTTGTCCCACAATCTCCATTAACCTTTGCCCAGATGACTGCTTCGGATTTTGGTGGTATTTGCTGACTCTCTTCCACCAGCACTCGTTTACTGCTGTAGCCTCTCTCGTAGCCGAAATTAAGTGGTACATCCATGTTCTCATATCGCATCGTCTTGCTTTGCATGTCGATCTTGATGCCCTGGTCGATTAAGAAGTCCACTCCAATTATGATTTCATCAACAATCTCTGCCGCTATAAAATTGTGTACTACCGTGACGTTCCCAATTGCGACTTCACATGATACTTTTCTTAGAACCATGCTGTCTTCTCCAGTGGCTGTACGCAATCTTGCTCCATGCAATGGTCTTATCTTCTTGTTGACTAAATCCGCTCGAATAATGGAATGGGATGCACCCGTATCTGCAGTCAGTAAACGTTCCTTTCCATCAACATGTCATCCAACAGTAAGATTGCTTGACCTTCTTCCAATTTGTGAGATAGAGATTATGGGGCATTCAATTGAGGGAGCCAGCTGTCGCCCCTTTGCGGCTGACTCGCTTTAGTTTAACGATTGAGTGGACTTGGAGATTTGCTCATCTCTTTCAGCTCTGCGTTTACAGCCACCAACATTGTTGGAGCTATTGGGACCGGTGCTGCAATGTCGTGCAATATGACCTGGGTTGCCGCACTTGAAACATTTAATAACTCCGGCATTCTTCTGTTGTGATCACTTCAGTGCTTCCAAAATTGTGTCTACCCGATCTGGTCTTTCCACTTCCACCCGATGAGCTTTGTATGCTGGTTTACTCAATAGTGAGGCAGTTCCCTGAGTCAATGCATGTGATACCGTTTCTGCAAATGTTGGCTTTGGGTTTGCGTATGTGGCTCGCTTCGTTTCGACGTCCCGTATGACATTTATAAAGCTCTGAATTTTTACCCTTTCGGTGTATTCCACGGGTGCGTGCCGATTCGCCAAATGTGCAAGCCTTTCGACATCTGACGCAAACTCCTGCAAAGTCTCATTAGCCTTTTTAGTAGTGGTTTTGCAACTCTATTTGGTGTATCTGCTTCCTGTGTTCGCTTCCGTATCGCCTCTCTAGAGCGCTCATCAATGTTTCGTAGTTGTTCCGCTCTCCCTCGGGAATAGTCTGTAGGATTTCAGCAGCAGATCCTTTCAATGCAACGAATAGTGCAGTAACTTTATCTTCAGCACTCCAGTTGTTTACTGCTGCGGTCTTCTCAAACTGAATCTTAAACACCTGGAAAGGAACAGAACCGTCAAAGAATGGTGTTTTTACCTTTGGATTGCCTGCTGAAACAGCTGGCCGATTTAGTTGTAACTGCTCCATACGACCTTTTAAATCATCTACTTCTGCCTGAAATTGAGCCATTTTTGCATCCTGCGCTTCCAGTTTTGATGATACCTGTTCCAAAATTTCTGCCGACATTTCAGATATACGTGCCTCTTGCGCTTCCAATTGAGATGCCATATATGTCTTTTGGTCTTCCAGTTGAGATGACACTTGCGACGTCATTTCTGAAATACGTGCCTCCTGTGCTTCCAGTTGGGATGTCATATATGTCTTCTGCTCTTCCAGTTGGGATGCCATATATGTCTTCTGTTCTTCGAGCTGTGTTTCCATCTTGGATGTTATCTGTGTCGACATTTCTGACATACGCGTTTCTTGTGCTTCAATCTTCGATGTTATTCGTATCACTTGGGATTCCATCTGTGATGACATTGTCGATGTTTGAGCAGATATTGCAGCCAAAATCATGTTCAAGTCTGTGCCCGTAACTGTCTGCGATGTTTCGTTTTTCTCTTCAATTTTTGTTGTTGTCTCGTCCCCATCAGGATAAAAGACATACTCGTCCATATCAATTCCTTCTGCTTACATTGCCTCTCGTAGTCGTGGCTGAAGTTCGCTGGATCTTCAGTTGCTGGATCATCAATTCACTGAACTTTGCCATGTCCTTGTTGTCCTCTGGAATTTATTCAACAATTCCTCTTCTGACACCAATTGTAACGATTTTACTGAAATACCCCTTATTTGCAATCATCTGCCAACGTTCGTATCGCTAGAATGTTGAATAAATAACAATATTGAATAATGGACAAATGGCCTTTATTAAAGTACTTCACAATAACACTTATACTTTGCAACGAATAGCTGGCTTAATAACCAAACTGATTGATAGCTCAAATGAAACTCTCCCTTCTCCTCTACTGTCGCGCCTTTTATACTTTTTGATTTCTCATTGCATACTTCCAGGCTTTTCCATTCCAGAACTTACTAGTTAGTTTCAGCTACAAAATTGCCAGCCACAACTACGTTTATAACTTCTCATTTGAGTAATACTTGCACAAATTATTGCCCTCTCTTGTGAGCAATTCAGATAAGATATATACATGTGTTTGTGCATTGCTTCTCCGCTGCTCGTATACGTACATGGTACATATGTATGTGTAGACGCAATTATTGTTTCGTTTAAGCTGGAGACATTGGTGCTTTATCGGTAACCTTTTAACAGCTGATTCGACCAACCTTATGAGAATCAATGCAATCGATTATTGGTGCCGTTAAGGTCGTAACCGTATCGTAGCCAACCAATTGGGTTTTGGTTTACCGTCGTAACGATAAACAGCTGTTTACGTTAGGGATACGGATACAGCGATACGACATACGGCACCAATGACTCCGGCTTTATGTAGATACATAATGATTGATATATGGGTGTGCATGATATCACTGTTTAGCATCGGCTTAGATATGGCAGTACCCCTTAGTTTTGCTAATATTCGTAACAATATTTTATAATTATATAATATAATTATTAATAGCAGCCTAATATAAATTTGATAGATGATATGATTATTAACAACTTCCCTGTCCAATGAGTCATATGTGACTCATACGAGAGAATTGAATTAAATTCATGAGTCACATGTGACTCCTTTGTTTATACAACTTAAAGACGCGTTCTTGGTATGAACGTGTCGTTATATATTTGTGAATTCTATGTGAGCGTATATCAAAAGACCTAAACTTTAGGAAAATGAAAGAAAATTTCGAAATTTTTTCTGATACCTTTTTCTCATTTTCTTCAATTTTTGTATATACTCTAACTTCAATTAAACAAAAAAGCACACTAATATACGCTTTTGGCATTTATATATCAATTTACCGTTATTGTGATTCGAAAACTTAAATTATTTCTTATGGTCCTATATGTTCACATGTGACTCATTGAACGTGGTAAACAAAATTGTTTTTGCTATGTTCAGGTGGCACATTTGACTCACAAATTAAAATAGCTAAAATAAGGTAAATATATGCCAAATTATTTATAAAAATAATATTTTATAATATACATATATTCATATTATTCAATTAAGCAATACAAAAAAATAATGGGCGTGGGGAATTCTCAAAGCGCATTGTATGGGGACAGGGAAGTTGTTAATATATCTACATCTTTTTATAAACACCACTATCCGGTATAGAGTCTTTATTTCTGTTTGTTGTGTAGATGCTGGTTGTCCGGCGGATGTACCCACTGCTGAACCTCATTGGTGGTCCAATTGATAAATTTTCTTCGAAAATTTTACGTGAAACACGAAATTTGATTGGTTCTCTTCTAGTGGATATTCCCATACCAAGCTTCTTCAGCTACCTCGAACCGGGAAGGATGTTATAATGCAGATGGCGGTATTAATATATCATCAAAGAATCCAAGGGTATGTATGTATGGGAAGCTCCATCCCCCTGTAGGATTATTAAGTCTCTAAGCGATACAAGCAAGTTTAGTAATTTCACATACACATACACATAGATCGAACTTACTTTATTCGCCAATTTTCGGTTGATATTGTCCCTTATTGCCTCCACCACCTGTCCCAAATGAAATTGATCCGGTGCTATTCGGATAGTGTCCTTCAATTCTGCGTCCTGTAAAAATTAAAGTGGTTATTAAAAGTGTATAGGGCATTAATAGGCCTCTCGAAAGATAACCTAAGAATCTTAACAGCTATTCTTACAGGACACTATAGACTGAACAGTCACATGCAAAAGCTGGGTATAATATCGAACAACACATACAGATTTTGTGATCGAACAGCGGAGACGGCGGACCATATCCTCCTGGAGTGTAACGAAATCTCAAGACGCAGAGCTAAGTTTATGGGCTCACTATGGCCAGAGCATTCTCACATCAAATCCCTTAAGCCAGCTCAAGCCAACTGCTAGGGTTCATCAGAAATGTCGGCTTGGATGAGGTGCTGTGAAGTAGCTGAGGGCACAATAGACCAATGGTCGCAGTGCAATCCTCAATTAATTATATATTTAGCTATCTATTGAGAGTATAGATTTGTAGGAGAGAGAATAATGAGGTTAATCCTACACAGGAACCAACGATCGTTTGCATCAGGTGAGTACGAAAGCAATCAAACTAATATATTTTTACTGTTAAGGCAACAGAAGTACGAAAAAAACTTAATTCCATGTAATATTACCTAATATACAATCATTGAAACGTATACTGGTGCCAACTTCATTTCTCAATTCCTGTCCTATTTCTGAGCTATAGGCGGTGCAACCCACATGACAGCTACACGTCTAGGTTGTGTAAAACAGATTTGTAAAACCAGCCACAACTATTAAAATCTGAAAAGATGAGATATTAAGTTTTTAATTTTTCAATTTGTACGGTATTTTACCTGATGCTGTTGTTGTTGTTGTATTTACCTAATGCTCTTTTACTGCAGCTATTAGATCCTCTTTAAATGGATAAACGATATAGAATATAATTTAGCACCATTGCGTGCTATAATCTGTATCAATCCATTTATTATAGACTTGCAACAAACTCAAATGATCACCATGCATATGATTGAAGTTGTTACGAGCTGTATAGGCATGTGTGATTTTATATTTTGGACGATAGAATATTGCGTTATTCACAGAAAGCATCGCAGCAATTGATACCAATTTTTCGGAACATTTGTACCTAAAATTACGGAATTCAAATTTAATAATCTTGTTTACAATGTATGGAATTCCGAGTATGAAATCAAATTAAACTCACTGGTTAGTTAAATTTCAAACTCGGAATGCAATTTTTCCAAACTACTTCTCACTAACCAACAGCATCATTGGATCAACTGGAAATTCGGCCATACGTCTACACAATTTCGTTAGTTCATCATGATGATTGAGGGCACCCAAAGCGTATAATTGTGCTAGAGCTAAGTTTTGGCGATATTTGTAGCCAGCACAACTTTCCTAGCATTGGGTGGTATAGGTTCGAAAATCTTTGCTTGCATATCACTTGGTAGATTTGCATACACTGGTATGATGACAAGTTCACGTATCTTTGGAGCGCAAACGCTTAACACGATCTTTAAAAACTTCTTGGCATATTTCAATTGCATCTATTATACGAAATATAGGCGCATCATCAAAGAATTTTGAAAATTTATCAGCATCCAAAGTTGCGCTGGAAATTAAAAGCTTTAATTTTGGTCGTAAGCGTGCTATAACTTTGGATATAAGAAAATTATGAAATGTTTGGAAAACTTAAATTTGAGAAAATTACCTACCCTTTTTCAAATCTTACGGCATGTAATAACGCGTTATCCTTACCAATTTACGACCTTTTTAATGTTTTTCGCAATTTGTAGCGACTGCTTTTTGTGTTCCCAAAAATACACAAAACGTTTGGAAAATAGTGTTTACATATGTTAAAATTAGTGTTGACCGATAAGAACGATACATTTACGGTTGAAAACATTTTAATTAAACAATTATTCATTAAAATAAAAGGAAATTTACACAAAAACATCTTGTATTTTGTATGAAAAACTATAGAACAGCAAATCAGCTGTTCGCTCAAGGGTCCTCTGTGACGTACATATATGCGCAGAACTAAGCAATTTTGAACTCATGAATGCGCAATCTGGGTAGGTGATATGTGAATTGATTTGGCCATGTCCGTCCATCTGTCGGTGCACACGATAATTTGAGTGAATACTGAGAATAAAATATTGAAATTTGGTATATGGGTTCCTTGGCGCTAATCTCCCATCGGTATTAAAAATGAGGGAAATCACAAGGTAACCACGCCCACTTTTTACAAATATAACATTTTAGAAATCTGATTATCGGAATGATATTAAGACTTGATTTTGTTTGAAAATGGGCGTAGCACCGCGCACTTGAGATTAAATTAATTTTAAAATATTAGTCATAAATCAAAAAAATCAAATTAACCAATCAATACAAAATTCGGAAGAGTGGTTGCCTTTACTGTAGAGAATGTTTGGAAGAAAAATTAACAAAATCGGTGAAGGACCACCCCGATTTTCATATAAAAGATTTTTAAAAGGGTCGTGGACGAATAAAATAAGCTTTATCTTTGCAAAAGAGAGTTTTATATCAATGGTGTTTCATTTTCCAAGTGAAATTATAACAAGAAAAGGGAAAAAAATTAATTTGTGAAAATGTGCGTGGCACCGCCTTTTTATGACCAAACAATTTTCCATGTTTCGGCAGTCATAACTCGAAGAAAAATTAAAGCATCGTAATAAGACTGGGTACACATATTTTCCTTATAGCGGGAGATATTTCTAGGAAAAATGGGCGGGATCGGTTAAAACACAGGCCCACTTTTATAATATAAAAGATATTTAAAAGATTCTATATACTAGAATAATAAGCTATATCTTAGCGAAAAACATATTTGTATCAATGTTATTTCACTTATGAAGCTTCAATTTAAGAGGAAATTAGGTGACTTTTTTTAATGGGCTGTGCCACGCCTCTATTCCGATCAAGCATTACAAAACATTTCTAAAGCCACGCTGAGTATACAATATTCGGCTACACCCAAACTTAGACACCCATACTTGTTGTTTATTTGTTTTAATTAGCTGAACAAACATATTTTGGTCTATCAAAATAACAAATCAAACGTATTTATTGATATTCTACTGAAATGAAATTACGCATTTTGCTATAGTTTTTCAAAACAACATTTCTTAGCAATTGTTTGTTTATTTATATGTGGGCGAATCCAAAATAAGGTCCATCACGGACCGAAAATCGAAAGTGGTCAGACTTTATTTCTATCATTTGGGATTAAAGCTCAAATACTTGTATGACGTGAAAATCAAGTAGTTTATTCTTTCCCCTCATCCTGGACAGAGAAATATAATTTCAAAGAAAAGCTTTATCGGTTTTGCAAATTTGGATGTTTTACTAACAAAATATAAAGTATTTTCTTTATATTACTGCGCTGTTAAACAAAGATCTATATTTTTGCTTTTAATAAAATTTTGTCTAGACTTTTATTTAGCCTTAAAAAACTTTATAAAACGGAGGTTTTATAAATTTATCCTGCCCTTATCCTTATTATTTTCCTAGTAAGCAAACATTGACATGAATTTGAAAAGCTTTCAGATATTAATTAGATCTGTTTACTAAAAGTTTTCCAGAAAGTTCAGGGAACATTTTATATTGGTGTCTAAAATTTGTCAAATCTATAACCTCTCATCAGTTCATCCATATATTGGCCTATAATTTTATTTCTGTTTAGCCAACGAACAAAACTTATATGTTGTGAGAAAGAGGGCATTTTGCGCTTTCAGCAGTATGTAAACTGTTAATTGATTCTTGGATATGTTAGAGTAATCTTACCTAAAAATTTATCGAAGAATAAACAGAGGGAAAGTTACATACCAGTATACATCTCCGCTTATGAAAAGGGAGTTTTGGGCCGTTAGCCCGGACTTTGAGGGCGTATTCGAAGGTCGAGGTATGCTTATTTTGTTTACTCTACTAAACCTAAAACATCATGTCTCACAAAGAACTTATTTTCAATGTCATATAGTGTACTTCATTGAGAAAAAAGCGTCCGTAATCGTACTTAAGCTTATATCCAGCGTTTTAAAAATATATATCAGATTTCGAAAAATTACGGGCATTGGGTCTTTATTTCACCTTCTGCCTCTCATTTAGGTAATGTAAAATCTCCCCTTGGCTTCTTTAAGTTTTACGTACTTTCACAAGCATTAAAAATTTCTTATATATCATGTCACGTCCGAACTTTAACATATATGGTCATATATGTATATGTACTTCCATTATTGAGCTCCAACAAATTTTGCCACAAATATTTTAATATCCGCTCAGTCCGCTGCTCATGTTCTCTTTTATGCAGGTTGGAATGCGTGCGAATATCGCGTCCGTTTCCAGGGACTTGCCCATATGTATTTGCAAAGTTGAATTGTGTTATTAAGTAGACATGTGTACAATGAATGTATTTTTAATGAAAAGTACATATTAGTTTTATTAATTAGTTCTATGTGTTTTCAAGTTGGTAATACTCCGTCGTACAGCACTACAAAACCAGAGTTTGGAGTAGTGCAAAGTGCTGACATAATCCATATCGCGGAAATAACCACACAATGATAATTAGAAGTAATGATATGCTGGATATCTTAAAAAGATAGGTTCAAATACTCCACTGAAATACTTTCTTTTTTAAATGATTTTGAAATAGTGTCATTTATATTCATATTAATAATTTGTTAATGTAAAAACCAAAGCGTTATGATTAAATTGTGCAAAAGATACAACATTACATTGACATGAATGGTTAGTTTTGGTTGGGATGTGCCCCTTTAAGATAAAGCATCCACTTTTTTATTCCCATCTATTACTTTATGCCCTGGGACCCAATATATATGTATGTACCGAGTACCAAAAAAGATTTAACGATGAGATATACCAGCTCTACGCAGATATCAACATAGTCCAGCGAATTAAAACGCAGCTGCTGCTCTGTCTAGGCCATGTTATGTGAATGAAAGATGACGCTCCGGCCAAGAAAGTGTTTCTATCGGAACCCGCCTATGGAAACAGAGGTATAGGGCGGCCCCCACTCCGCTGGAAGGACCAGGTGGAAAACGATTTAAACTCCCTTGGTGTGACCAATTGGAGCCGGTTGGCACAGAGTAAAAGCGACTGGCCGTAGACGAAAATAATAAACTATATCTTAGCGAAAAAAAAGGTTGTATCAATAGACTTTTACTTTCTAAATTGAATTATAACATTAAATTGGAAAACATTAAAATTTTTGAAAATGGGTGTGGCACCTCACCTTTTTTTATCTAAGCAATCTTCAATGTTTCGGGAGCCATATTTCTAGTAAAAATGGATAATATTGGTTAAGGGCCACGCCCATTTTTATATAAATGACTTTAAAAAAGGTCGTAGGCAAAAATAATAAGTTAAATCTTAGCGAAAAATAGTTTTGTATCAATCGTATTTTTATTAATCTGTTATATCTTTATTTTAAAATAAACAGTAGGGAAATCCCCATATCTGAAGGAAAACTGCATTATTGCCCGCTCAAGGTCATTGGTGTTAGCCTCTGTATCCTACATCTCGCTCCTTCTAATAACTCTCGGAACTACGATCTAATACTCCTAGACCTTCAATATACAAGTTTTTAATAGTTGCTCTAGTTCCTACTGGGTATAAATGAGCGTGATACGTTTGGCGCGCTCAACACCATGGCAAAATGTTTGTGTATCTCAAAGTTGTATGACGAACATGATGATATATATGTATATATGGTACTATGTCAATCACGTACTGTCTGCGTGATTTCATTGTCGAAGTACATGCGCGTTATTGTAACTTGCCCAGCAGCAAATGGTGTAAGGCATAGTAAAAGTAATGATGTAGGGCTGTTTTCTCCAATAACCGATAAACCTTCACGTATAATAGCTGTGTTATTTTTTACGTACATATTTAAATATATAAGTAAAGATGGGTTTGATGGTGAATGAGGACAAAACGAAGTACTTGCTGTCATCGAGCAAAGAGTCAGCGCATATACGCCTTGGCAATCACGCTACTGTTGGCAGCCATAATTTCGAAATAGTAAAAGACTTCGTTTATTTGGGAACCTGCATCAACACTAGCAACAACATCAGCTCTGAAATACAGCGAAGAATCACTCTTTCCAATAAATGCTACTTTGGACTAGGTAGGCAATTGAAAAGTAAAGTCCTCTCTCAGCAAACGAAAATCATACTCTACAAGTCACTTATCGTACCCGTCCTGCTATATGGGGCAGAAGCATGGACCATGACTACAGCAGATGAAGCGGCTCTGGAAGTGTTCGAGAGAAAAGTTCTTCGAAAGATTTATGGACCACTACGCGTTGGCAATGGCGAGTACCGAAGAAGATTTAACGATGAGCTAAACCGGAATTTTTGGAGCTAGACGCAAAAAAAAGGGCTAGATAAGGCCTCAAAGAAGGAAAGGACTATTATGAACTTATTATATACATCCACATTTGCAGGTAAAAAACGCTTAGATAATATTTAGGAGACCCATTTAACGACAATTATTAAAGACGCGCTACAAAACGGGTTGTACTTAATAGCTGATACACACACCTCTGCTGGTCATACTGTATAACCTATAGCTGAATCGTGAATCGGTTGCAATGAATCGTGGACACACACACGTTTTGGTCATTGAAGAGGAGAATTGTGTAGATATAATGTGGAGAGGCACATTTCAGTTGCAACTTAGTACCATGCATACTGACATTTTGCAGTACTAAATTTTAGCTCAACAATTTCATAATTGTGGATAAAGTTACCAGTCCCTATAAAGTTTAAGTGCATATGTTTAAATTACCTACTTACTTAATTGGCGCTTAACCGTTTAAACGGTTATGACCGTCCAACAAGGCGCGCCAGTCGCTCCTTCTCTCTGCCAACCGGCGGCAATTGGTCACACCAAGGGAGTTTAAATCGTTTTCCACCTGGTCCTTACAACGGAGTGGAGGCCGCCCTCTACCTCTGCTTCCATAGGCGGGTTCCCCACGGGTTTGGCCCTCCTTAAAATGTTTGCCCCTTTTTGGCTCCAAATTTATTTCAGCAATACGTATTGTGAAATTTGTAATGTATTTTATTTGTGTCGAAGTTTTAATTTATTTTTTTCGTTATGTATGATGTGGTTATTCGGTACTCAACTGATAACAAAAACTTTAATCGATAAACAGTGTCATGAGGTTATATATTTGCTTTCCAGCTTGTGCAACAACATAGAGGCACATTCTAAGAGTTTCGACCCTTGAACTTCAGATTATAATAAAATTTTGTCTCCCGTTCCTTATTTTCATTATACTTTCCGAGAATATGTACGAATTAAAAAATATGGGAAATGTATAGACGAATTCATTGAAAGAAATATACGTAATATATGTCGCGACTTCATTATTAAATTAATAGAGCAACTGAGGCAACGTTTGCCGCAAAATATAGAAACGCTTAGCAAAATAGATTTCCTTTCGGTTGAAAACACATTGAGATTGAAAAACCTCGAAGGCTTTCATATTTCACAAATGAAAAAAAAACAAGTACAGCACTGATAAAATAAAAATATCTATCTCCAAAATTGGAAAAATGTGACTTCAACATTAAGTTTTTGGTTTGATGATAAAAAAATTGTCGATTGTGTGCTGCCACTAAGTAATGCTGAAGTTGCAAGGACGTTTTCAAACATGAGCTTGATTAAAAGCAAACACAGAAACAAAATGAGTTTAGATATGTTGAATTTGCATCTGACAATAAGAAGTGGTCTTAAACGGCTGAATAAATGCTGTCATGACTTTGAAATAAACAACGATCTCTTAAAATTAATGACACAAAAAATATTAATGATTGTAGCAAAATATCAATTCATCTTCTGAGGACGAAATCATAGATTTTGAAGTCTAAGGCCCTTCAAATATATCTCGTCCCAACATAAACCTGAATATCGCACACATGTATTTTAATGGCGATTCGTACCCCCGTAGGACGTTAAAAATTTGATAACAAATTGAAAAAAAATTAAACTAATTTGCATTGGCTAACATTTTGGCGAGTCGTATTTTTGACGAACCTATAGTAGTCATTGTAGTAGTATGAAAAATACTTCTTACTTTTTAACGACACCTTACCGGCAAATGGCAAAACAAAAGTTAAAAAAAGGTATTTTTGTTATTAAAAAATATAAGATGAACTATAAAAACGGTATTATTTATGTACCTCTCTTGTACCTTATTATTATTATTATTTTTTAGTTTACTGTACCTTCTTTATAACTTTGTTTAAGTTTGATTTGAAAGAAATGTGAAAACTTACATTGAAAAATATACATATACTTTTAGTTCTTTTTGCAACGGGTTTTGGATTTTCTCATATATGTAATACACCTATATTGCTAATAGAAAATGCTCGCTGCATTCGAAATCAAAACAAGACAGCCTATAAAATTTTTGTGATTGTAACAGCATACGTGTGAAAAGAAAAAATTTTAATTTAGTTACATTCGATTATTGAATACAAAACAAAAACGTTTAAACAGAAATATATCGGCACTCTGATGTTTGGGAATGTACCTCGCCTTTTGTAGCAATATAGGAGTATGACATACATATATTGATTTCCTTGAAAAAATTTAGCTCTTTGTAGCCCTTAGATTCTAGCCCAAAAGAAATTTTTTTTTCTGGAAACACTGGCCTTATGTAAGCCCTTCACGTTGAATGTTAGAAAGAGAGAGAGGGTTATGTCGTACGTCTGCTGACACCATGGTCAGGTTTGTTATGTCGTCTTTATGAAACTAATAGCGTTTTCTTTTCTGGCTAAAGTGTTACGCTTTTTGTACGCCGCGCAAGGGTTGTTGTTCTAATCTAAAAAACAGGCAACGCCTTTACGGGGTATTTCGTTCTTTTGTGAAAATTGTTGCCGGCTCGCAACGTAAAAGCGTTACACTTTTACCCTGTATAAAATGGCGGTGTGGCAGTGCAACTCTGTGAAACACTCAATTCGCTCTTAAGTTCCACATATACTCTGTTAATATGAGTGAATATGGTGAACTGAATTGTTCTTTGTATGCACTATAAATGTTGAAAATTTTCTGGGGTAGGAGTGACTCTATTAAGGCAACAATTTATTTCAGAAAAGAAAACGCTATAACGCAGAATAGCAATAGAATCAAAATACACAAAGAATTTTAGTTTAGGTGTACTTATTGCTTTTTTATGGAGCTCCTCAAATAATGAAAATAGCTATAAAACTATAAACTGATAGCTGTCTAGAACGGTTTTGGTCAAATTAGTTAAATTTTATAAATGTTATAATACACAAATTTTTTTGTGGGTATACCCATAGATACCCAAGCATAAAATATACATACATATTGCATATCTCAAAGGTAAGCTCTATATATATTTATATGGCTTTTAACTAGAAATGTATTCGAAATGGTGAAAAAACAGCTGATAATGTTATTGTTATTTTTGCTTAGACTTTTGTATTGTGTGGTATAGTGGAATTATGATGTTGTGACTGTGACTATGGCAAAGAACCGGTTTGAGGCGTGTTTACAATGGATGACTACATATAAAGTCCCGGCCAAATTATTAGGTACATGATGAAAAATTATTTATTTTTTTCTATTCATTTATGGGTTTCAAAGTCAATTCTTTTAATGGTAACGGAAGCCATTTAAAAACTTAATCCAAGTTCAGAAAATTTAAACTTAGTTTTTGATAATGTCCTCCTAGTTTGACAGTTCTTTGTTAAGTTTTTGAGTATGACGTTTTGTAGCACATTAAATTTTAGTATAATAGTCGGAAAGTTAGAAGTAGCTGAAAGTTTTTCACGAGCAGACTGCGTCGGTCTCCATACCCAAAAACTGTTCGCCCCTGAATTTGGAGCTTACGTTGAGATGGTCTTATTTGAATTTTTTTATACTCGATATTTCTACTTAAAACGAAAATTAGGAAAGTATTTTAATAACGAGTTAATATTGTAAAAAAAGGAAAAAAGAAAGGGTTTTTATAATTTGTATTACATTATAACAAAGCCTTATTTATGTTCCTCCCAATGACGAAATATACTAGGGGGAATAAATAAGCTTATAATTTTATAAGGTGCAAAACTATATTCGTTTACAAGCACTGTTAGATGAACGCATCTAGTAATATTCTTCATAAACTTAATTGTCTATCAGCTGTATTATTGTAAAACAAAAAATTGTGATTATTACACAAATTTAAAAATGCCAGGATTAATTGAAAATTTTAAACTGAAATGTCTTTACAAAGATATTGTAAATGACTCGCTGATGTTGAAGATTTTTGATGAAAATGACGGCTGTTCTATCTGTAAGATTGCATTCCTTTGAGTTTACTGTGTTTACACGATGAAATAGGCGCGTAAATTAATACAAATTATGTTAATGATTTTTCATACAAAATTTGACAGTTCATTTACGCATTAGATAAATTTATACGTTTACACACTTTGTAAGATTTAATGAGTCCCCCTACTATTTAAAGAGAAAGCCATGGACAATATCAGTTTCAAAACGTTCATTAGATGATTTGTTATTGCTAATGTGGTAAAGCCCTATTGCATAATATAAAAACACATTTTTATTTAGGAATTTTTATTTTTTATTTGAAGGAATATTTTGGGAAAAATTTGAACAATATTACAGCTGTTTCGGTTAAACTTTGTAAATCTGCTCAATTCATTTTCTCCCGAGAATGGAATCTGAACTCGCACTCTTCCCACGACCGAAGAGCGCATTAAGTAAATCGCCTCTGAACTCTTTGCAATCGTCTGAAACATGTTATAAAGTTCAAATCCCAAATAACGCAGGCCTACTCTAAAATGAAGCGTACAAGTCTGGTATGGAGACATTTTAGCGTTAGTGGTTCCAAAAAGTCTTTAATTGTAACTTGTTTATTTAACATCTGATTTTTTAAATTGATAAGTCATTAAATTTGGATTTGAGTAGTTCTATAATTCCTTTTAACTACCTTTTGAGCTATGCAATCGTTTTCACATATCCGTCATGTCATAGTTCGGTGAAACGAGAAGCACACTTCTTGGGGCAAAAACTAGTTTAGCATACAAACCTATGTGAAAACGACTTCAGCCACCATATTTAAAAACTTCGCTTACGCTAAAACTCTAAAACAGTAGCAACTGCGCAAAAAAAGATGCAACCATATGATCGAAGGGAATAACCACCTAAGTCCCATGTAAAATTATATGAGTTTAGTTTAGATATTTTTGACGATGGAGTTTTAGCGTTAGCGAAGGTTTGGATTTTGGGGGCAGACCTCAATAAATGGGGGAGATTTTGGGGGCCTTGGAATATAAAGATCTTATTTAAGCCCCCAAATAATGATAAAAATAAATAAATGCAAGGCGCGATAGCCTCCGAAAGGAGCCGAGTTAATCTTCCAATTTGCGTCATGTTCCTTTTGATTTTTCCTACAAATTGGCGAGATGGGACACACGTGTTTTATACCGATTCCGAATGGCATCTGCAAGGCCGATTAATTTTCACAAATGTAGGTAATTTTCTATTAAAGAGAGAGAAAAATGTTGATGTGATATAATAAAATTCTAATACTGTTTTCACACAGACAGCTTATTGAATAATAAAGGCAGTTTTCTACATTAAGACGCTTATTGAGCTCAATCTTCCCTACAAAATTCGAAACTATAATTATTTCATTAGTAGCTAATCGAATGCCTAATGAAGTCAAAAGCACAATGCAACTCTGTTGGCAGCTTTCCGCTTCCGTTTCCGCTTCTTAGTTTTTGGGGTTTTTATTTGATTTGATACATCAACTACCGGCGCAGTACGATTGTGACATTTGTCCATCGAATTTACAAGTACATGGAATTTTTTTATGTTAGTATGTTATGTAGGTATGCATCGTCCCGCCATGATTGTCTGTCATATAGCATTGTCATTTTATTCGCTTGACATTTCATCCTTCATACTAATCGAGCAGTTACTTCTGTGTGAAAGCAAAAAATTTACAATTTCATTAGAAAGTGAAATGAGATCATTAAGTATCTGTGTGAAAACAGTATAAAATCATTTCAAAATAAGTTTCTAATAATTTGGCCATGAGTGTACATGCCCACGTATACATATATATATATATATATATATATAACTCGATCTTACTTCCAACAAGACATAGATGATTCCCTCTACCAACATGATATTGCTGTTGCTAATGTTGGTACTGATTTTGTGGATGATGACGTTGAGGTCATATGGATATATACAAAAATATATGCAAATATGGATATGTAAATATTCGCACTACTGAAGTGTGTACATTAGATTTACCTGGTTAACGGAGGCTGACAGCTGTTACGAGTGTACTCCAGTTAGCAACAAGATTGCGAATAAGAGGCTTAGAGAAAGGAATGTTGTTATGCTGGTATATAATGGATGGAATTTTATAAACGAGGATGATATAGGACAATAACGCCTTGTAAATTATAATACAGTACTATGTGGAGAGACGCGAAAGACGTGGGTACAGTGATGTTTTTACTGTGGAAAACATATTGCACTGTGAAGTCATTCAATTCTGGTAACCACCGTCCCGCTGCGATCCTTATCAAGGGATTAATACTACGAATTGCTAGATAGCGAAAAAGATGACATAATCGATACCCCACTCCCTGGCAAAGACATAACAAAGTCCTTGAAAAGGAGGAGTGAGAGAGAAGAGGGAGGGGAGGCATAGAAATAGGATAATAAATGAAAGGCAAAGGGTAACCATCAAAATACAAGGCCCGTATTTGAACGGGATCTATGTATCTTAAAGAAAAAATAGTAAGAAATTTAAGAAGAGGACGGAATAGTTATGGAAGAGAACGGTAAGAAGACGTTGCGAGGTAGAGCTAGCAAGGTAAAAGATGTGGTAAAAAAGAGAGGAAGTTGCAAAACAAACAGACAACAAAGAAGCCCTACAGTCTGAAAAAACACCTAATTAAATTAGGAAAACCATTTCCCAAAAATTTATTTAAATTGAAGAAATTTTCAATTTAATGAGTAGGAATTTCTTTTTCATTTCATTAATTTGAGGAAACAATTTTTCTTAAAAAATTGTCTATCAATATCTCTCAAAAGATTTACATATAAGGTCGCATGTGGTCACAAAAAATCGTTCCCGAGATGGTCGGGCTTGGTACCAGAACGTACCGGGTCTGCATCCGGCAAAGGACCATCAATCTCGAATACACTCCCCAAGGCCTTCGGGGAGTATCCTTATCGCTACAACAACAACAGTCCACAAACTATTTTTTTTTTTTACTTTTTATACAATTTTTTTCCATAAAAAAAAAATGTGCGTATAACTAAGGAAAACACGTCTAAGTTTTTGAAAAAACTACTTTTCTAGATAAAGAAGAAGAGGAAGAAAGAGAAAGTTGCAGAGGAGTGGAAAGGAAGGATAATAGGAAAAGTAATAGAGGATTAGGAGCACAAAACGAGAGAGGAATAGGTGGCTGAAAGAGATTGGGTTTGTGAATATTAAAGTAGGAGAAGGTAAAACAAAGCGTAAGAAGAGAAAAGGGTAATTCTTTACTTTTGCTTACAACTGCTAAAAGTCGTCCAAAATATCTGCAGAGGTGTCAAGAAAGACGCTTTGGAGCCAGGACAACGCATTCGAAAGCGAAAATTGTATTTCTTTTCTGATTTCGGCGTACCCACAAAAAAACTGTGGGTAAGAGTGTTTGGAGCGGGTTTACTTTTGATCTCCAAACCGGTGTTGGACCCACCCATGGCAAACAAATTTAAAATTTGCATGTGGTTGTTGTGATTTTGATGATTTTGGGCTACCCACAAAAAAAAATGTGGATAAGAGTAGTTGGAGCAGGTTTACTTTTGATCTCCAAACCGGTGTTGGACCCACCCAGGGTAATTTTTTATAGTCGCGGCCGAAGGCCGCCAATGCAGGAACATGTTCTGCGGAAAAATATTATGGTTTCGAAGCACTCCGGGGTTATTTTTCGGTTTTTTTTTCGGGAATATCTTTTGACAGAAATAAAATTTTAAATTCCGCTTCCGGGTTCATGGACGAGGTTTAGCAGTTGTGAGCTAAAGTAAACAATTACCGGCAGCCAAAGACATGGAAAAAGGATTAAGAGAGGGAACGGAAAAAGGGGAAGGAGAGGGAAAGGCCGAAAATGAGCGCGGAGAACTAGTCAAAAATCTAGAAAGCGGGAGAGGAAGAAGGAAAAGAAAGAGAAAAGGAAACGTGGGAATGTTATGCTAATGCTTTCATGTGTCATATGTGTATACACACATATGCATACATATATGTATACCTACATACTTATATATATGGATTTATGTGCATATATATATACAAGTATATATGTATATATATTATGTAAGCATTAGGGAGGCTCGATTTAAAAATCGCTCATTGCTCTGTGAAAATCGTATTCTAGGGATCAAAATAAGAAACTTCGCCGAAGGAACCATACCTCTAAAACGAATTCTGATGTCCCCCCCCCCCCCCCCCCCTTTGGGTCGAACTTTTTGGTAGGGGCAATTTCAATTCTACCTGCTGTGTCTTGTGGTGGCTTAAAAAAAAAAAAAAACACAAGCAATTTTACGATCTGCAATTGTGTCACAGTGATACCTTCATTTTTTAAAACGGTTGAATAAAAAACCCACACAACTATGTTTACGACATGCATGCAGTGATGCCTTGGTTTTAAAAGAGGGTTGTAAAAACGCTAATTTCTAATAATTTTTTTTAATTTCTTTTCTATTACTAAGTTAAATTCATTTTTTCATTTACATATGTTCTGACTAAATAAATTTCTAGAGAGAAAAATAAACTCCAAAAAGAAAAAACATAGGCATTTCAAAGTGGGATTTTTCAAAATTTGCCCCTACGACCCAAAGGGGGGGGGGGACATCAGAATTCGGTTTAGAGGTATGGTTTCTGCGGCAAAGTTTCTTATTTTGATCCATAGAATATGATTTTCACAGAGCAATGGGCGATTTTTTTGCCTCCCCACAAATCGACCCGGCCTAGTAAGCATGTATATCTTTTTCCATAATCATTTAATTATATCTAAGCGAACAAAGCTACTTTTAAATCTTGTATTATACAATTTTTATTTACGTCTCCCATTTAATAATATTTCAAGTAATAAATAACAACAATAACAATAAAAAAGTTTATACTACGTGATTTTTTCGATTTAAACTACAATGTAAAGTTGTACTTTAGCACTCGCTAGCTTATTATATCGTTTCCCTCCAATGCTGATGATCTCCAATATTGTGAAAAATACATATTTAGATATGCATATATGTATGTACTAGAGATATACGCCGCCGATAAACGCCGCCGCCGTCACCGATTTTGGTCGTTTTTCGCACGCCGCCGCCGAATGTCAAAAATATCGGCGCGGCGTCCGGCGCGTTACTATATTTTCTACTCGTTTAAGACTGTTTAGACCATTTATTGTTCATGTCGAAAATTGGTCGGATATGGTCGAAAGTGGTATCAACGGATGCGCATCACTGCCAGCTATAAGAAACTCATTGCGAAATTTAACTCTTTATAACTATTCAAAAGTTATTTAAAATATCAGGCGCTTTCAATTTAGCAAGTTATTAAAACAAAACACTAAAAGACAAGTTAAATAATAAATTTATATGCTCACTTTGCATTTTTGAAAAAATTAATAACGAACAATTAATTCAAATAAAATGACCCAAGGCGAACATGTTTTTAAATTGTCCTCAAGAATAAGCGAAATCAGTGATGCAAAATCCTTTGGTAGGTTCTAGGGGCATAAACACTCCTTTGAAATTATTCTTACCTCATACTTAAGTTGAGGATATATGTACTTATGAGAAGGGTTTGAAAAATCACAGTCTTGCATTCAAACATCTGTTGTTTATTTGCGAAACTATACAATAGCGTCTGAAATGTTAATTTTGATTTTCACACTTCATCCTTCAACACCCAACTCTCCCGGTTTGACATTTCCTAAAGTTGGCGGCCCTATCCAAAACTAGCCCCTTGGAGTGAATCACATTGATTATAGCCTATCAACCAAGTTTAAATATCACCTACACGTTACGGCTCCTTTTACAAATGTGAATACGTAGGCACATATATCTACCAGGTGAGGCTTTGTCCTTCGCAAGAACACTCAAAGTGGTGAAGCAAAAGCTTTCCCAAGACAGTGGAACTAATGACCGTGTGTGATACTACCCTAACGTAGTGGACAGTCGAACTTGTCTGAAAACGGAAGCTACGCGGTCATCCATAATGAGCTCCTATATCGTAAGGCCGGAAAACAGTAGTTAACATCTTTCAACTTAAAATCCGTCGACTTTCATTCTAAATTTAATTTAACGAAGACTATTGAAATCAATGTTGTGAACACAAACGTCTGCAATCGTTGGTCACTCCCTAACGTTTCAAGGTGTTTCTCTGGTGTAGCTCGGCAGCATAGCGCGACAAAAGCATCCGTTGAAAAGTCTTCGGAGCTACACCTAGAGCTTCTAGGAAAGTGCCGTCGACGAAGGTATGAGTTCGAAGTCGCAGTCCTATAGCTTTTGTACTGGCATATGGTGTGAGGCTCAGGAGGCGTGGTAGCGACTGGTGGTGGGATTCCTACTGTTCGCACATCGGGAATTGTAGCTCTTAAAAACTGCCGAAAAAACTGTAGGCGCCCTGTGCCACGAGAGTCATGAGTATTAATAGACCATTAATAGCAACCCTAAGTCGCCTTTATACGTGACAGCCATGGAGCGAAAAATGATTTAAAGAAATTGTGTTCGCGACGATTATTAGGAGTTAACCCTAGGTGAAACTACGCATTGCACGAGATATACAGACAAAAGTGTGACTATTTTATGTATCTCTATTTCTTTTCAGCAGACGCAGCAGTACCAATTCCAAAGACCGGGGTTAGTTTCGAAGCCTCTCTGGAGTAAGCGAACGAGGGACAATCCCTTCGCAAGGAGCTACTCCTGAAAATGTTTGAACGGTCTGCGAGATTTTGATGCAAACCGCCGGATCTTTCCGAAATGGCCAACACGTTGATTTCCTTAAATACATATGTATAAACAAAACCTTTCCTAAATTTTATTTTTTTAAATAGAAAAATCAAGCTTTTTAAGTAAGAACACCGGCGTACGCCGGCGCGCCGCCTACGCCGCCGCCGCCGATAAAGTGATCGGCGTAAACCTCTAGTATGTACATTAGACTGGCCGTAAATTTTTTTTTTTTTGGAAAACCTTTAATTTTTTCATCTTAAAATATTAGGTTATGTGTAAAAAGAAACATTATAAGTTTTCAGCTCGATCCGATCATCCCTTAACGTGCCTTGTGAAGGCCAAATTACCTAGGACTTCAAGAAAATTACCATTTTTACGATTTTTAGTGTCATTTTTCACTTTTTTGAAGTTTTTTCAAATTGTTTTTAAAACGACAAAAGAACAAGTTAAAGAAGTGTAACAAAACATTTGTTTTAATTCACTGTTTTTTTTATTAGTACATAGTACTATTTCCAAAAGAAATAAAAGTTGATTATTTATTTAATGAGATACGATTTGGTGCAAGATGGATAAGTTTGCCTGTAGTGCTCAACAACTTGCAATAAGTACTGTTTATCTTCTTCATTATAAGTCAGTGCTCGATTGAAGTCGGTGATCAATTTCAATGCTCTCTCAGCAGCGTCATTGACTACAGTTAAATGTTGACAAATTCCTTTTCCTGCCTTATAATTTTCTCTCTCTTGCCATGTGGAAGGATCCGATTGCAAAAAACTTGTTTCTATTCCTAAACGTGTGAAGAATGCTTTAGTTCTTGGTGGAACAAAATTAATTATATCCTTGCTGTCATAGAGAAGTATATCGAGCACAGTTGCGGTAATTCGTTTTGGAACAGCAATGTCATCTTGGTTTTCTTTATTAATTGCTTTTACCATTTTTTGCTGAATATGCAAGGGAATTTTTCATCAAAAAATTAAAGGCCAACATGTTCTTCCGACAAGTACCATAAATGATTTTTTATTTTTTGTAATAAAGCATTGGATACTTTTTTATCAAAATAGGCAATCAAATCTTGAATCAGCCTTAGGTCATTATGTGGAGCAGCTATTGGATCTATTTAAGCAGAAGTAGTTAAGCAGAAATTCTTAAAAGTATCTATTTCTGCTATTGTTAAGACTCGCCGAACTTCTTCGTCCGATATTCCACTTTTGATGGATTTAGGGTTAATATGTTTCCAGTAGCTATAAAAACGATTGAAAAGTGGAACATCCGGGGCTGATGATTTACCAAAATTCAATTGAAACACTGCTTTTACTAACAGCTCGCTAATATGATTCCGACATGGGAAGAAAAGTAGAGTGCGGCCTATTCTTTTTTCAAGCAGGAAAGCAGCTCCATTATAAAGTCCAGTATTAGCAGCCGTTGTATCAAATGATAGAATTTCCACTAATTCTTCAAGTTTCCATGCGCACAAAAAATTATAAATTTCTGCAGATATAGTCTCTCCTTTGAATTTTCCATTTTAGGTATACCTAGCAGTTTCTCCATGTTTTGCCCCGTTACAACGAGAGACAATCGATCCTTTTTTTCGGTGCCACTGATTTCTGGAAGAAGCTTACCATCCCAGTGAAGGACAAAAATTTCAGGAATCTAAAGCACGATAAAAAATCAAACATACTTATAAACGTATTCAGAAATACAAATTTATTACATTGAATCCATCAATAATCTCTTCTGCTTGTCTGCGACGAAAATTCTTTCTCATTGAATGTACTGTGGTTCGACTGAGGACTAAATCTTCCATTTTATCGGCAATTTTCCACCATTAACTTCTTGCAGTTTATTTACGAAGGCGGAAACCGTTGCACTCACCAAATGCATGGCATCTCTTGTAGAGAGCCTACATTTGTACATACTCGCAAGCATTCTATCATCAATGAAATTAATTTTTCCGAGATTTGGTTTTGTTAGTTCTAACCTAATGTCAGTATTTTCACTATGAATTATATCAGTAGGCACATTTTCTTCACCAGGTACACAGTCCATATCACTGTCTTCGGGGAAAGTGCTTCCAAATGCGTTAGTATTTTCAGCAGCTAGATATATGAAAGTGACTTAAAATTAAAAAAAAAACTGCAAACTTAAACTAAAATGTACTTTCCTTTGGTTTGATGCTTTTAAACACGCTTTCTTTCTTCTTCCATTCGTTGTTCTTTGCGTTTTTGTTTTCTAGCTAATACAGTATCAGCACCACACATACTACCTGGACGACCTTTATTCCTTTGAAGCAAAAGAAAATATTTATCTTCCTGTATTTTTATTATATCCAGGGCATTCGGGGCTGCTAAGTCGAATATGTAGTTCTCAATTTTATCTAAAAAGTCTGCTTCATTTTTGCGATATTTTGCATATGGAAATTTGCACTTTTTTTGTAAATTTCTCCATTTCTGGTAAAGTATTTTTAATTTTTTAATACAATTGCCTTCTTTCATTGTAGGGATGTTTTCTTTTTTCCAAAACTCAATCGTGGCACCAATCGTGAATTTCATACTGAATTGCAAACCCATATTTTCCTTGCGCATTTTGTAAAATAATAATTGGAGCACCTGTTTCCCTGATGGCAACTTGGCCCCAGAAATAACACTCTCAGATTTCCCCACTAAAAATATATCTTGCTCAGAACGTAGTCCTTTGTTTGAAATGCCCGCTGACGACTTATAACTAATTTTTTTTTACCGATTAGTTAATTTTTAGCTTCAAAACAATGCAATGCCACCGACTATATTGCAAATATGGACAAGAAGAACAAGACTTTGTCAGCTGTTTTCCTAATTGCGATGTGTAATTGGCTTAAAGCGCAATAAAGTAAACACGATTATCTATATATATTATACCAACTTTGAGCTCCACAAGGCACGTTTTAGCATCATCGCATCGGGCTGAAATATTACACCATTACTTTTTATACTCAGTTGAGCAGAGCTCACAGAGTATATTAACTTTGATTGGATAACGGTTGGTTGTACAGGTATAAAGGAATCGAGATAGATATAGACTTCCATATATCAAAATCGTCAGTATCGAAAAAAAATTCGATTGAGGCATGTCCGTCCGTCCGTCCGTCCGTCTGTCCGTTAACACGATAACTTGAGTAAATTTTGAGGTATCTTGATGAAATTTGGTAGGTAGGTTCCTGGGCACTCATCTCAGATCGCTATTTAAAAGGAACGATATCGGACAATAACCACGCCCACTTTTTCGATATCGAAAATTTCGAAAAATCGAAAAAGTGCGGTAATTCATTACCAAATACGGATTAAGCGATGAAACTTGGTAGGTGAGTTGAACTTATAACGCAGAACTCAAAACTAAGAAAATTTTGGACAATGGGCGTTACACCGCCCACTTTTAAAAGAAGGTAATTTTGAAGTTTTGCAAGCTGTAATTTGGCAGTCGTTGAAGATATCATGATGAAATTTGGCAAGAACGTTACTTGTATTACTATATGTCTGCTTAATAAAAATTAGCAAAATCGGAGAACGACCACGCCCACTTTTGAAAAAAAAAATTTTTTAATTCAAATTTTAAAATAAAAGTTAATATCTTTACAGTATATAAGTAAATTATGTCAACATTCAACTCCAGTAATGATATGGTGCAACAAAATACAAAATAAAAGAAAATTTCAAAATGGGCGTGGCTCCGCCCTTTTTCATTTAATTTGCATAGGATACTTTTATTGCCATAAGTCGACCAAAATTTACCAATCCTTGTGAAATTTGGTTAGAGCATAGCTTCTATGGCGATAACTCTTTTCTGCAAAAATGGGCGAAATCGGTTGAAGCCACGCCCAGTTTTTATACACAGTCGACCGTCTGTCCTCCCGCTCGGCCGTTAACACGATAACTTGACCAAAAATCGATATATCTTTACTAAACTCAGTTCACGTACTTATCTGAACTCACTTTATATTGGTGTAAAAAATGGCCGGAATCCTACTAAGACCACGCCCACTTTTTCGATATCGAAAATTACGAAAAATGAAAAAAATTCCATAATTATATACCAAATACGAAAAAAGGGATGAAACATGGTAATTTGATTGGTCTATTGACGCAAATATAACTTTAGAAAAAAACTTGGTAAAATGGGTGTGACACCTACCATATTAAGTAGAAGCAAATGAAAAAGTTTTGCAGGGCGAAATCAAAAGCCCTTGGAATCTTGGAAGGAATACTGTTCGTGGTATTACATATATAAATAAATTAGCGGTACCCGACAGATGATGTTCTGGATCACCCTGGTCCCCATTTTGGTCGATATCTCGAAAACGCCTTCACATATACAACTATGGGCCACTCCCTTTTCAAACCCTCATTAATACCTTTAATTTGATACCCATATCGTACAAACACATTCTAGAGTCACCCCTGGTCCACGTTTATGGCGATATCTCGAAAAGGCGTACACATATAGAACTAAGGCACACTCCCTTTTAAAATACTCATTAACACCTTTCATTTGATACCCATATCGTACAAACAAATTCTAGAGTAACCCCTGGTCCACCTTTATGGCGATATCTCGAAAAGGCGTCCACCTATAGAACTAACGCCCACGCCCTTTTAAAATACTCATTAACACCTTTCATTTGATACCTATATTGTACAAACGCATTCTAGAGTCACCCCTGGTCCACGTTTATGGCGATATCCCTAAAAGGCGTCCACCCATAGAACTAAGGCCCACTCCCTTTTAAAACACTTATTAACACCTTTCGTTTGATACCCATATTGTACAAACGCATTCTAGGGTCACCCCTGGTCCACGTTTATGGCGATATCTCGAAAAGGCGTCCACATATAGAACTAAGGCCTACGCCCTTTTAAAATACTCATTAACACCTTTCATTTGATACCCATATCGTACAAACAAATTCTAGAGTCACCCCTGGTCCACCTTTATGGCGATATCTCGAAAAGGCGTCCACCTATAGAACTAAGGCCCACGCCCTTTTAAAATACTCATTAACACATTTAATTTGATACCCATATCGTACAAACACATTCTAGAGTCACCCCTGGTCCACGTTTATGGCGATATCTCGAAAAGGCGTCCACATATAGAACTAAGGCCCACTCCATTTTAAAATACTCATTAACACCTTTCTTTTGATACCCATATCGTACAAAAAAATTCTAGAGTCACCCTTGGCCCACCTTTATGGCGATATCTCGAAAAGGCATCCACCTATTAAACTAAGGCCCACTCCCTTTTAAAATACTCATTAACTCCTTGCATTTGATACCCATATCGTAGAAACAAATTCTAGAGTCACCGCTGGTCCACCTTTATGGCGATATCTCGAAAAGGCGTCCACCTATAGAACTAAGGCCCACGCTCTTTTAAAATACTCATTAACACCTTTCATTGGATACCCATATTGTACAAACGCATTCTAGAGCCACCCCTGGTCCACGTTTATGGCGATATCCCGAAAAGGCGTCCACCCATAGAACTAAGGCCCACTCCTTTTTAAAATACTCATTAACACCTTTATTTCGATACCCATATCGTACAAACAAATTCTAGAGTCACCCCTGGTCCACCTTTATGGCGATATCTCGAAAAGGCGTCCACCTATAGAACTAACGCCCACGCCCTTTTAAAATACCCATTAACACCTTTCATTTGATACCCATATTGTACAAACGCATTCTAGAGTCACCCCTGGTCCACGTTTATGGCGATATCCCTAAAAGGCGTCCACACATAGAACTAAGGCCCACTCCCTTTTAAAACACTTATTAACACCTTTCGTTTGATACCCATATTGTACAAAGGCATTCTAGGGTCACCCCTGGTCCACGTTTATGGCGATATCTCGAAAAGGCGTCCACCTATAGAACTAAGGCCCACGCCCTTTTAAAATACTCATTAACACCTTTCATTTGATACCCATATTGTACAAACGCATTCTAGAGTCACCCCTGGTCCACCTTTATTGTGATATCTCGAAAAGGCGTCCACCTATAGAACTAAGGCCCACGCCCTTTTAAAATACTCATTAACACCTTTAATTTGATACCCATATCGTACAAACACATTCTAGAGTCACCCCTGGTCCACGTTTATGGCGATATCTCGAAAAGGCGTCCACCTATAGAACTAAGCCCCACTCCCTTTTAAAATTATCATTAACACATTTCATTTGATACTCATATCGTACAAACAAATTCTAGAGTCAGGCCTGGTCCACCTTTATGGCGATATCCCTAAATGGCGTCCATCTATAGAACTATGGCCCACTTCCTCTTAAAATACTCTTTAATACCTTCCATTTAATACACATGTCATACAAACACATTCCAGGGCTATCCTAGGTGCTTTTTACAACATAGTGATTTTCCCTTACTTTGTCTCCACAGCTCTCAACTGAGTATGTAATGTTCGGTTACACCCGAACTTAGCCTTCCTTACTTGTTACTTCTAACCTCATGTTTTAAGAAGAAAAAATTTCAGGATTTTCAATATTAATTTTTCTCCATACGATTTGCGGCCAGTCTAATGTACATACATGTATATATTCACACTTTCCACGTAAAAGTACACTATACACACATACATACATTTGTAGATAAGTGTGTATGTGCGTAAATTGTTTTATATGACCTTCCCTCAACTTACCTCATCGTCGCGGTTAATGATCACACAAGCTATTCGGACACACCTAAGGTTTGGCCTCTCTCTTTGGGATTAATGCTATTGTAGAAACAGCAACGATGAGCAACAAATATTTTTTTATTTTTACGACATAGCCGATATTAAAATAATAAACAAAAAATTACTGGTGAAAATTTTTAATTTTATTTTTCTTCTTTGAAGTATCAAAAATTCCGACCTCTGAACACAAAGTTAGGGTCTTTAAGGGCAACCCCACCGGATTTAGTTTTGTTTTGTCAAATCTCTGGCGCATAGAAACGAAAAATACCCGTTAGATATACGAGTACTTCGCCTTCAAATAGCTTCCCAAGCGGTGACTGGAAGGCTGGTACTTGGAGTGTTACATGTAGTCCAATGTATGTATGCAGTATTCATGGAACAAATTTGCTAAACTTCATACTTACCTCATTGTCACTTACCTCATAGAGCTGGAAAATATTCATGTTACAGTGATTTTGTCACAGCGACTGGAAGATCACAGTAAATAACAACAACAGCTTCGAATAAATCGCGTGACTAACTGACTTTGACAGCATGAATAAACAGCAGAAAAATAGTTGTTACAATATGAGTCAATGAAACAGTGATGTTTGATACTGTTAGATGTCAAAGTAAACTGCGTCTGCTCCATATTATATAGTCGAAAACTGTCGCTGCTCAGTCACAAAGAAAAAATCGCTGCGACTTCCAAAAATCACGTTTCCCCTTAAAAGTCGCCATCCTGCACCAATTTTTGAGGAACAACGTTATTTTTGTATGTGACTTCTCAAACATGATATTACCTCTAGTCTTTTCTAAAATTTAACTGCAGCTTTGAGGTAAGTTTTCCCTTGACGTGTAAGAGCTGTGTTTCGTCAGGGCAATTACTGATCGCACCATCCATCCGTCTCCCAAACTCAGCTAGCAAACAAAATAGCTGTAAAACAAAGCAATTGAGTGCGAAAACGACGAAATGTCTGTATATGTATGTAAGTATGTATATTTAAAGAAATACTTGGGAATAGGGGCACGGCTGCTATATATATCTATATAAATACATAAATTAATATGGATATGTACATATATGTACTTAAGCATGTTTGAATATAAACACATATTGCGTATGTTTGGCACAGAAAAAATCGAGTATGCGACACTTTTGGCAAGGTAATGCATTTACAAATATGTATATACTTGAGTGATAGGAAAGCGTTGTTGAATACTGCACAATCAGTAAATGTACAATGAAAAGTAGTAGACCCAATTAACTTCGGTCTGCTCTAACCTGTATAATTTGAAAAAAATTGTCTACTGTTCTCTTTCTCCCTCCCGTTCGACTTCGTCCCTCTAGTTCCATCTCTCTCCACATAAATAGTTATTTCAAATGATCCACTTCCCGAAAATCTCCGTAAAAAATCAGATTTAGTTGTTTAGATTGCAGATATTCCATTTAGATTCGAGTTCTGTGACCATGTTTGTGCAGATTTTGTTGATTTCGGCTAATATCGGAAACTGCGATGGATACATTTTCATTAATTGCCCAGAGGCTAGAGATAGGGTTAGGTTGAGAGGTAGCTATCCCGGTAGGAGGAGCGGATACCGCCTACGATCAAGTTTACACATGCACTAATCTACAATAAATCCTTAATAACTAATCTACGCGCCTACATACATACATATGTTCCATCCCTAGGGACTATATTACTATCTGCCAAATTTTCCCGTTTCTTTTATATTTCGTGCTTCCAATCAGAGATTACACTCTAAATGTGGTACTTTTTCTATGAAAAAAGAATTCGGCATCTCTAAAACTTGTTCATAATTACCGAATATCAGAGAGACAAATTTATATGGGAAATCTAGTTATTTAATTAACGATTAAGAGTTAATTAAGATTACCTCATTATATGTAAACTAGTTCTAAGATAATGGTGATGTAAGCTATACATATGTAGCAGTAACTGTAAAGTTTCGAATAAGACCGGTCTCAACCCTGCTGTGACAAAATTCGAGGATACTTAAGTAGTTGCCTTTCCTGCTGCAAGTCTTCCAAGGGTAGGACTGTTAAAATGTCAAAGTAAGAACTCGCTACCAGATGGCTTAAATCAATTGCGGATAAACCGAACATACATACGTCATGATTTAACAATAACCGTCATAGAAATATCCAGATATTTTTTTCCATATTTTTAATCAACCTACGCAGAACTTTAAGCACGCCACGCGCATCGGGAAATATCGCCTTCGAACACTTTTGTGCGCAGCAATGAAAAAACACTTGTCCACGCTTTTGCAAACACGAGTTACCTTCACCTGCCACAATGAATAAGAGATTTAGATATACATATGTATGTAAACTTCCATATATACTATATATATATGTATATACAGATATATGTACATATGTACATATTTAGATACCTGAAGTTTTTGTGACTACAAATGTGGGTGGCTGAAGGGTGATTTTATGTGCGTGGTTATATCTTATGTGGGCTGCAGGGCTGCAGCTTCAATATATTTAAAAACTAGAAATATCTGCGTGGTTACTAAAACAACAACGACAATAATATGATAAGGTGAATAGAAAATTTTCTCATGTGTCTATTAATGACGACTAAACATACATACATGCGCAAGCTGGACACTCCCACCTACATACATAAAGAAAAACCCGCACTAAAACAGTGACTGATTGTAATCTGATTTTTTGCCTGGGGTTTTCGCTTAGCTAAATATCTACAAAATCGAGAGCAGCATTTGCATCAAAAACAACAAAAAAAAACGCCTATTTTTGACGCTAAACAAAGCTTTCAATTGTACAGTATGGGCTCGTCTCTGTGAAACTCCGTCATCGAGTAACTGCTCTTTACCGTTCGCACCCCTCTTACATTAATGCATATGCCACTCTGTAAGCTACGCCAACGCCAGTCAACACCAAAACCAATAAACAAACATTCAGCCAACTCATAAACATGAACTCCCCAACAAACAGGCACTATTTAATAGCAGCAACAACAGCAACAATGTCAATACAAATCACTCGTTGTGCATGTGGCTAACAAACTCAGAGCAAAAATTGTGAATGAAGGACGGTGGAGGACCGAACGTGAGCTGACACCTCTGTGCGAGTTATTGCTGACGACGGCAAAAACGCGCAGCACCACTATACCAGACCAACCGACTTGGCTTCCTAAAGGCAGGCAACAAAATGTTTTCATTCGTTTGTTGAATATCAAACGGAACGGTTCCATATTCTTTGCATAGCTCTGTTAAGCTATAGCTAATAAAAGTGAAAAAGTGAAGAGAAATAAGAAAATTTTGAATGAAAAATATTAAAAAAAATTATTTTAAATAAATTATGGGCAAAGAAGAAGACAAAAACTGCAAATAAAAATAGTGACTAAGAATTTTTGGAAAATCAAACAAAAATTATTATAAAAGTGCAAGTGTATTATTCAAAGAAAGTAAACGTATAAAAATTCGAAATTTTGCGGAATAACAGAAAAAAGTGAACAGCGCCAAAGAAAATTGCAAAAAATTTGCTAAAGAAACAAGTTTAAGAAAAACCAAAAACGTTGAATTTTTAAGCATTTTTTTGGTTTACCAAAAACCCTGAAAGCATTTGAATAAGTTAAAAAAAAAAATTATTTTACTGGAGTACAAACCAATACATATACATAAACACACAAACAAAATGGAAATCGCTTTATTGCCCTCACCGCCAGCAACGCCGCCATTATGCGAAAAACAAAGTGAAGCTGTAAGTATGAATAAAAAATAAATAAAATAAATAAAATTTTATTTAAAAATGTAGAAAAACGTCATAAGTGTGAGGAATTCGACGAAAAAATGCAGTACATCATTTTCAGTTTAAAATTAAAAATGTTTCTTTTAATTATTCTTTATTTTTGATCAAAAAATATTTTAATTGCAAATTTTTATTTAAATGTAGCAAAGAAATTTTTGAGTTCATCTGTTAAATTCAGCATACAACTTTCCGATTTACGTAAATCGGTATTAAAAGCCACCTTGAAATTGGAGCATAGAAAGAGCATAATTTTGTGCGCAGAAAAAAATGTGGGCGTGGCGCAGGCGTTTTGTCTAGCTGAATGCTACAAAAATCTAAACATTTATTTATTTTATTCAAAACTGAATTAAAAAAAATTTATTTTTTAAATTACAAAAATGGAAAATTAATTTAAATTACATTTGAAAAAAAAAATTTACTCAAAAAAAATTTTAATATATTACTTTGTTTCAGAATTTGTTTTTAAGGTTTGGCCTAGAGCTAGTTTAAGTTTATTAAAATTATTTTTTTTTCTTTTATACTATCTTAAAAAACTTAAGTTTGCACTTCAAAAAAAAAAAAAAATATTAAAATAAAAATCACAATAATTTGTTGTTATAACCTTAAGCTGGAAGTCAAAACCTTAAAAATAGTATATTTTCTTATTTTTCGTTGTATTCACGAAAAGACATTTTTGTAAAATATTCTAATATATTATAGGTGCCAAAAAAACACACACAGGTTTTTCAAAATTAAAAATTTCTTCCTAATTTAAATACAAAGAAAATTTAAATAAAAAAGAAAAGAAAACAAAATGCTAACAAAATAAAAACACAAAAAAGATTAAAAAATTTATTATAGTTTTAAAATATAAAATAGTATAAAACAAGTAAGGAAGGCTAAGTTCGGGTGTAACCGAACATTACATACTCAGTTGCGAGCTATGGAGACAAAATAAGGGAAAATCAACATGTAGGAAAATGAACCTAGGGGTAACCCTGGAATGTGTTTGTATGACATGTGTATCAAATGGATGGTATTAAAGAGTATTTTAAGAGGGAGTGGGTAATAGTTCTATAGGTGAACGCCATTTAGGGATATCGCCATAAAGGTGGACCAGGGCTGACCCTAGAATTTGTTTGTACGATATGGGTATCAAATAAAAGGTGTTAATGAGGGTTTTAAAAGGGAGTGGTGGTAGTTGTATATGTGAAGGCGTTTTCGAGATATCGACCAAAATGGTGACCAGGGTGACCCAGAACATCCACTGTCGGGTACCGCTAATTTATTTATATATGTAATACCACGAACGGTATTCCTGCCAAGATTCACAGCCCTTGATTTCGCCCTGCAGAACTTTTTCATTTACTTCTACTTAATATGGTAGGTAATATGTAGTTGTCACACCCATTTTACAAAGTTTTTTTCTAAAGTTATATTTTGCGTCAATAAACCAATCCAATTACCATGTTTCATCCCTTTTTTCGTATTTGGTATAGAATTATGGAATTTTTTTAATTTTTCGTAACTTTCGATATCGAAAAAGTGGGCGTGGTCATAATCGGATTTCGTCCATTTTTTACACCAATACAAAGTGAGTTCAGATAAGCACGAGAACTGAGTTTAGTAAAGATATATCGATTTTTGCTCAAGTTATCGTATTAACGGACGAGCGGAAAGACAGACGGACGACTCTGTAAAAAAACTGGGCGTGGCTTCATCCGATTTCACCCTTTTTCACAGAAAACAGTTTTCGTCCTAGAATCTAAGCCCCTACCAAATTTCACAAGGATTGGTAAATTTTTGTTCGACTTATGGCATTAAAAGTATCCTAGACAAATTAAATGAAAAATGATATTTTCTTTTATTTTTGTATTTTATTGCACAATATCATTACTGGAATCCAATGTTGACATAATTTACTTATATACTGTAAAGATATTGAATTTTTTGTTAAAATTTGACTTAAAAAAATTTTTTTTTAAGTGGGCGTGGTCGTTCTCCGATTTTGCTAATTTTTATTAAGCATACATATAGTAATAGGAGTAACGTTCCTGCCAAATTTAATCATGATATCTTCAACGACTGCCAAATTACAGCTTGCAAAACTTTTAAATTACCTTCTTTTAAAAGTGGGCGGTGCCACGCCTATTATCCAAAATTTTACTAATTTTCTATTCTGCGTCATAAGGTTAACACACCTACCAAGTTTCATCGCCTTGTCTGTCTTTGGCAATGAATTATTGCATTTTTTCTGGTTTTCGAAATTTTCGATATCGAAAAAGTGGGCGTGGTCATAGTCCGATATCGTTCATTTTAGATAGCGATCTGAGATGAGTGCCCAGGAACCTACATACCAAATTTCATCAAGATACCGCAAAATATACTCAAGTTATCGTGTTAACGGACGGACGGACATGGCTCAATCAAATTTTTTTTCGATCCTGATGATTTTGATATATGGAAGTCTATATCTATCTCAATTCCTTTATACCTGTACAACCAACCGTTATCCAATCAAACTTAATATACTCTGTGAGCTCTGCTCAACTGAGTATAAATATAAAATTTTTTTTTAACATATCTACACGTTTATTTTCAGTTTTTTTAGCCGTACACTGAAAAAAATTTGCAAAAGGTTTTTTTGTTTGCATAACAAAGATATATTTCTATTAAAAGGCATGGAAATTTTCTTAATTAAAAAAAAATTATATATGTAAATTGAAGAAAAAAATTGTATTGCATTTTGCTTGTTCTGGACAAATCATTTTTGAGCGGATATTAAAAAAGTATTATTTTCTAAGCAACAGCTCCTATAACAACTATAAGATACATATGCATGTGTGTATGTGTGTGTGTGTGTGTTTGTACTCATTTCTGCTTGATTTTGTGTTGCACGCTCACAACAGTGGCACATTAAATTTGTTATTATCGTACTAGCACGCAACAACAACAATCCAGCAAACACAAGTCCAGCGCAAATACAATACAAATACAATGAATTGCAAGCAGAAATTGCGACGGATGCACACTCCCCTTTTTTCGAATGCACAATGCAATGGTGTACTAACATTTACAGATTTCCTCTCCGTCCCTCTCTCCTCTTTCCATCCATCAATGACTTCATACTAGACTCACTTGTTAGCTGATATTTGATTTTTAGTATATTTAAAAGAAAAATTTTATATTTTTTAGTTAAAAAATTTAAACGCAATGGTTGCTTAAAACAATTTCTATTCAATTTAAAAATAAAATGTGCTAAATTCTCATAAATTTTTCACACAAATTCATTGCGTGCGAAAAAAAATTTAAAATTGTAGGGAAATGTTGTAAAAATGCTTAATTTACGACCACGCTAAGTTTTGTAAATGAAATATGTACATATGTACATACTAGCAACAAAATGTTGAAGAAGAGGCAGCAGCAAAAACATTTTATATGACAAAGCGTCTGTATTTGCTATGCCAGTCCGTCCACAAGTACGCGAACCCACCTACATTCATCATGCATGCAAACATACCACCCCACACCTCAATTTAAACGAAAAAGAAAAAAATAACAAATAAAAAAAAATATATTAATTTGTATAAATAATTAAATTTGTATCTATTGTATTTGCCTCGCCCATCGCTTTCATGCATTAACATTTTGTGAAAACAAACTTTTGCTGTCGCATTCACACTCATAGTCGGTATTTTGATCACGCTGTGTACATTCGCTCGTCAGCTGGTGTTCACGTGAACAGTGCATGGCCGTCATGCCTCCAAATTGTTCTGTACACGCTTACATATTTATGTATGCTTGTATATAAAAAATACGGCACCGACTTGCAAACGAACACAGATCCACATATGTATATCTATTATACATACATAAAAACAGTCAACTACGTTTAAGTATCCCATACTAAACGCGTATGACCCCTTTGCTGTCTGCCCCCTACTCAATTTCCACTTTTTTTCTCGACACTACTCATTCAGTACGAATATACCTACTCGTATATTCTTGTCTAGTAAAATAATGAAGGTTTGGAGGATATCGTTTATTGAGACTGTATGTACATAAGGCGCTATACAAGCCGCCTAGGCACACAAATGCATACAAACACAAAGAGAGAATCGCACTCTAGGGTGCTATCGTTGTGAGCGCGTGTGAGATACAAAAAATGGGGCGGTGTTCATGCCATGTGTTGTATGAATGCTAAGTAGCTAGCAAAAAATTGTGTATGCAGTCATAAGAAATAAGTAAAAAAGTTTTTTCGGTTGACTGATTTAGCGTATAATGAGATATTGCTTTTTGTTTCGTACTTCCTAATTTACTCTCTAATAAAAATAAGTAGTAAAAAGGAGCTACAAATTATTTTCGCCAAGCCAAAATCTGTGTTTTAGAAAATTTGTTTAACTATCTGATACATCTGATAGAAAATATACTCCGAAATACCCACATAGCGTTGCATAGTATGTCAAAAACGTTTTTGCAGAAAAAAATCTTTTAATGTTGACCAAGGGCTAAAGGTTGTCTTAAACAAAGCCCAATGCAGGACGACAAACCCCGAAAAAAAGTGACAAAGCAAGAAACAATTTTATGCAGAGCCCTCCTTAGTACCTTTTCATTTCAATTTGCCTTTTTGTAGAATAACAATACTATTGTTATTCATCTTATAAGAAATGTCAATAGTAAATATAAAAATATTTGCTCCTAATAGGAAGGAAGCGTTCTTGGACCTCTACTGTTTGTCTTATTTATTAATGACATTGGAAGTTGTTTTTCATTCGCCAAGTGCTTGCTTTACGCAGACGATCTTAAGTTATTTGCTGTAGTCAAAGATGCTCTCGATGAAGCAAGGCTGCAGCAGGATGTTAATGCTCTTTATCTATGGTGTAGTAAATCCTATTTATCTTTAAATATCAAGAAGTGTTTCAAAATGACCTTTGCGAGAATTTTGAATGTACGCAGTACGTCATACAGCATTTCAAATGTTATTCTGCTAAATGTTAATGAAGTTAAAGACATAGGAGTTATATTTGACACAAAACTCTCTTTCAATAGCCACATTAATTTCATTATCGCGAAAGCATACTCAGTTCTGGGGTTTGTACGTCGTAACAGCACTAATTTCTCAGACCCATATACCTTGAAACTTTTATTTACAAGCTTTGTGCGCTCGCATCTTGAGTATGCTGTCTTCGTGGGGATGCCCTATAATCAACTTGCGATTAAGAGGATTGAGCATGTACAAAAGGTTTTCCTTAAATTTGTCTTACAGTTTCTGAATTTTGAAAACCCGATTCCGGCCTACACAGCTCGTCTTCAACTGATAAACTTGCAATCTCTGGAAAGCCGTAGATCTGTCTTGTCCTTAACGTTTACGTTTAACATGATTCAAGGCATCGTTGATTGCCCATATCTCTTGCATAAAATAAGTTTCAATATCCCTAGACGAAACCTTCTGTATCTTATCCATTTTATCTACCCAAGGTAAAAACGATATTTGCTGGAAATGCACCTTTGGTGCGCTCTTTGAGAGTATTTAATACCTATTTTGTCAGAAACTACTGTCATTGATTTTACAATGACAAAACAGGCTTTCTTAAATCTTCTGTACACTATTCTGTAATGTAAATTTATCTAATTCGTTATGTAGTCTGTAAGAAACATTGTATTTCAAAGATTACTATATTAAATAAATAAATAAATAAGTTCATTATAATCAATTTTCTCTCTCATATAGAGAGTTAATATTATCAGCACATTTCTCAATAATTTTTCTCGGCTAGTTCTATCCCAACTCCCATACATTTTCATATGAAATTGGGGGGGAAAAATTATAAAGAGTGTTGCCAAAAACTGAACTCATTACAAATTTTAGTCCTCATACCGTCATATTTTTAATCAAATGATATCACCCTTAGATAAAGTGCAGATATTTTTCCGTGAGTATATAATGTACGTAGGTATGAGTGAATTTGTCTGAACACGAACTGACAACGTGAACTTTATGCTATGATAATAAGGCAGGTATAAACATTGAGTTCTGGTTGAAAATTATAGAAAAAACGTGTCATTAATTCAAACAAGCAGACCCATTTGATCAGCAGTTTATATTAGTATAAGCTTAGTATTTTCTTAAAGGAAAAATTCTGAATATCTACTTATATATCTATAAGATATCATCGTTTTAAAAAAAATATCCATAAATCCTACAAAAACCTAAAAAATTTTAAAATTAGAAAAAAACCTACATTTTAGTGCATATTCCTTCTACTTACTGAATATAAAACTTATAAAAAAGGAAAATTTCAGAATTAAAAATGCACCTTTTTAATGGAAATCGCTTTCAATTACTGAATGCCAACAAAACTTAAAATCACTGAGCGAGAAATACACTCTAGATCATTTGCACAAATTCGTAAACTCCTCTAATATCTCTACATCAATCGCACCAAAACGTAAAATTTCATTGTATAATCTATAAAGCCTAAAAGAGTATACTTATTAAAAAAAAAAAAGAAACTATCATCATTTTATGCTTACTGAGACACATTTAGTCCATACTTACAAATATTTAAAATACATATGTTATGTGTGAAATTTTACGTTTGGGTGTGGAGCTCACTTATTGCCACTGCATGAAAAAGTCTCGAGCATCCATATTCTGCGTCATTTTGGTTTTTGGAAGTGTACACAGCGATAAGATTTGATAGCACAGTTTCATATTTTTTATTATTCAAAGAAAATTATGGAATAAAATAATTTAAAGTTTCGACACTAGACCTTTTGACTTCTAAGACGCTATCTTATCGGCACTAGAAAAAAAAATCAACAGACAGACTAATCTCGCCCACGAATGTAGCATGCCAAGCCCTTTACGTCTACGTACGCGCTTGAATTACGTGTCAGTATGTACATACGTAATTAGATGTATGTAACTAGGAAGGCAAATCTGGTTCGTAGGTGGGGAATTCTTACTTTAAAAAGCAAAGAAAAAACAATATATAAAAATTATATCGAAATATGTATTATGTGCTAATTAATAACTTCGATAATTTTTAATTAAATAAACAAAACTTGAAGTCAGCATTTCAGTGGCAACGCCAACGCTAACACCAACACTCATTCACCTGTCTATTTTCGAACACATGCGCACATAACCATGCATATGGGCTCACATTTTCACATACCCACTTAAAACATAACTAAATATATATGTATGCATATATTTTATAAAAATAAACAAATAGCAATGACGTAGTGCTCAAGACTGGTAGCCATATATACCAACACATGTTTGTGTGTGGGTTTAACGCTGTCATGCATCGAGTGCGTGCCATGCCTTGTACTTTGGACTCACATATTTGTTTGGATGCTACTTATATGTGAATTTTATTAAAATTTGTTGTTTGCTATTTAGCGCATATACACCTCACACGAAAAACAAATAGCTATATACATACATACATATATATGTATATGACGGCGTTTGTATTTATTAGCCCATGGGTTATTTTTAGCAAATGCGCTTTTTCTCTCGCTCTCTGTCTCTTTAGTTGTTGCTCCCATTTTTCTTGGCGCTCTATCTATATTGTTTCGACAATGACGCTGCCCCCAAAAGACTGATTTGTTTGGATGTATATATGTAGATACTTATATATGTATGTGTAGGGAATTTTTTGTGAGGTACACGTCTAGGCTTTGTTGCTATCATTGCTGTGCGCCTAATATCAGCTTACGTACATTCCGAAAGGTAGACATTTTGTATGTTTTAGCGATTATCGCCCCGATTCTAGTGTGGTAACAACATTCTTCGCCACGGTAACGAAATCATGTGGAAACTTTTACACCCTTTTGGTATTCTATCCTCGAAAGTAGCCGGATAATTTTTTACCCACAAAAGTAGGTGGTTACATCGAAATAACCACACAACAGCTGTTGTTTAGAAAAAGGCAAAACTGAAAAATAACAAATTGTAAGCGGAAATAAGTAAAGTTAATAGTAAAAAAGTGTTGCCTCTTGCTATATATTATATATTTGTTTACATTATGTTCTTTTACAGAATAAATTACAATATAACTATGTAAAATCTTATGCATGTATGTACATATATACACATCGTCTCGTTTATTCGTTAACCTCGTATCTACGAGTGACACAATTCGGTAAAGCCATGGCGGAACCATACAAGGTGGCAGCATGTTGACATACCTACAAACATAAATAAAAATTGCATGTACTATGTTTTTGTAAATTCGATGGACGAATGTCAAAATCGTACTGCGCCGGAAGTTGATGTATCAAATCAAATAAAAAAGTTTATATTCAGCTGTCACATGCTGCCACTTTGTATCGTTCCGCCATGGATAAAGCGAAGAAACCCAACTTTTAAATTTCACCACAGACATTGGTGAGTTCTTCGGTGATGACAGCGTTTCCACTTTGGCCAGAATCGCGAATAAAAGAACTGGTAACGATTTTCGGTTACATAATGTTCTGGGTACTATTTTACCGGTAACGCTCAGAATCGGCCCGTATATGGGGATTTCGTAACGACGTACTCTACATATGTATATACATACTGTATAGAGTCTTTTAGCTATTTCCTTACGATTTTGAGGTTAATCGCATCATTCAAGTCTGTCTCTTGTATACATATTGCATGTATGCGTTGATGACCTCACATAGAGCATGTCGCTGTTCGTTTGCTATAACGGAAGCTACGAATTGTAATGGCCGCACAAGATTGTCCTCGGCGTAAGTGGGTGTGGGTGTGGGTGTGATAGTTGGGTGAATGAGTTTACGTATCAACATATGCTTTGACTCGTTGTATGTATATTTCAAGTTCACAGACTTCGAAAACAATGTCGGGGGAAATGTGTGGGGCTATAGTCTTTAATGGCTGTGCATTAGACTGCGTCGAATAAGAAAGTCCTCCCAAAATGTGAAGCTAGTGTTGAAAGGATATTTAACCTTCTAAATACATACAGCCAATTTTTTTTATTATTATAACTTGTTTTTTGACATTCGTTTTTAAAATTGATATGCCATTACTTTGCTCTTAACAAGCTTTTACATTTCCTTGCAATGTCCTTTTGAGGTTTGAAGTCAATTTAATACATATATTATACATATACATACATATGTCGTTGTAAATTTTACGATACAAACAAATTTTAGTATTTAAACTTTGAAAATATTTTAAAAATGCTGTTTTTGAAAAGGCAATATTTATTTGAATTTAAACAAATATTTAAACATTTTCTTCTAGGAACGACAGAGTTTAAAAAATGCTTAAACTATCTTTAGTGAAAAAGAAAGGTTTTAGTATGTTTTTGATAATTTAAAAAAGTTGTACAGAACCTTAAAAGTCTGAAAAGTATGTTTCAAGCTACCAAAAATCTTTGAGAATTCCAGCAAAAAGGAAAAAGAATTTCAATGTCAAGACTGCAACTCTTTTTTCGAAAGTTAGGAAGCAATTATTACTAGTAAAAATGCAGGAAAATATCCATGAGCTTTAAAATATGCAAAAATAAAATTTAAGGGAATCGTATAAAGAGCAATATCTTTTCCTTAAGGTAGTTAAAAAATCGTACTTTGGAACACGTGATTTTTTTTTTTAAATTTGACTGTTTAAAAGTTATTAAACAACTATTTTTGAGTTAGACAAATGACTTGTATTTCTGATATTCAAAAGTGCCGCAAATACACTAAAATGTTTTTTTTTTGTTTATTTTTTAAACATTCTAATAACATAATTAACATTTTTTCTGAAACTCCTTTTTAACTTAAACAAAAAAAAATATTTTTTTTGTGTAAAATAGTATAAGTATGTAAAGGTACTATAAAACAATATTTTTTGTATAACTTCAAAAAAAAATGTGAGTTTAAAAAGATTCTACTCTAGGAATTAAAAATAAAATATCTAAATAATTAAAACTTGAAATTATTCATTCAAATAACACTGGCTTAACCGCCCTATCAGAACTCCCACTTAACTACGCCTTTGAACGCGCTTTTCTACATTTTACACAAAGTATGTTGCCTGTATTTAGGCGCAAATCACAAGCCGATTACTGATTTTTGTTGTGTTTTTTTCTATTTGCAGGATGTCAAACCAACATCTCAGCATTTACGCGAGGAAATGCTTAAAGCACAAATGCAATTGCAACGCGATCAACAACAACAACAGCAAAATAAGCAACAACAATTAATCACACCAAATCCATCCGATACTGAAGATGATGTGGAAACGCCGCCAAACAAGAAACAACGTTTGGAATTATCACAGCCACTATCTGTACTGACACCACCACCAGAAACACAAAAGCAGCATGCGCAAATACAAGAACAACAAATACAACGCGTTAGCGTTATAATGCATGTGAATAGCTCTGGCATTTGCTCGACCCTAGATGAGAATTCATGCTCTTCTACAATTTCCAGCGCTAGTACAGCGTCCACGACCATAACAACCAGCAACAGCAACATAATTGCATCACAAGCGTCACTTTTGACGTCCGATGATGATAGCAGTGAAACAAATGTTTGGCGAAGTTTAAAATTCAAAATGAATCGCACGCGCTGTAGTAGCGTTTGTTTGCCAGGCGTCGCGCAGCAGGAGCAGCAGCATCAGCATGAGCAACAACAGTTTCAGGTGCAAGAACAATATCAACAACAGCAATTGCAATTACAAGTACATGAACAACAAGAAACACAATTGAAATCCCAGCAACACACACAACAATTCCGCTTCACTTTGCCCGCGTCTGCAGCAGTAACAGTATCATCCACAAGCGCAGCGCACCAGCAGCAACAAATTTGTACTACAACGCCACAGTATCAAGTCATTGCACCGAAAAGTATTTATATTACACCCGCAACACCGAGCGTCAGTGTCAATGCGTCCACTACCAACGCGCCTTCTTCCTGCACAGCTTCAACTGCAATCATTCCTGCTCAGCTATTGGTATTGAATGCCAACAATGCGTTACTAGAGAATATCAGCAGCAACATTCCTAGCAGCAGCGCGCCGTCCACATTGAGCGCATCGCCCGTATACAAAATGACCGCCGCGCAAATTGCTGCCGAACGTCGACGTATTTATGTCTGCGAATATCCAAATTGCGGTAAAAATTATTTCAAATCCAGTCACCTGAAAGCTCATCAGCGCGTACATACCGGCGAGCGACCTTTCATTTGTAAATGGGAGAATTGCGATAAGCGCTTTTCCCGCTCCGATGAATTGTCGCGTCACAAGCGTACACATACTGGCGAAAAGAAATTCGTTTGCAGCGTATGCCAAAAAAAGTTTATGCGCAGCGATCACTTGTCCAAACATGTTAAACGTCATGGCAAAGATAAGGCGAATGGAGTTAATCGCAATGTAGCAGCTGCAACAATGGCCGCGGCAGTGGCGGCGGCACAAGCAGCAACATCTGCACCTACAAATGAACAACAGCAATCGCCGAGTGGTGTGTCAACGCATGCGAGCGCACACAGCATATCTAATAGCGCAGTGAGCAATAACAACAACAGTAATAGCATTACACACTTGCGTCCCATTGCACCTGCGAATAGCGCGCCGCTAACTGCGAAGTTGGCGCCAACATCCGCCGCTGGTGTTCAATTACAAATCTGCAATGCCAGCGACTTGTTGCGTTTGCAACATATTGGCGCGCTGCCAGCGGCGTTCACTACATTCATTACAGATCAGCAGCAAATGCAGGTGCAACAGCAACAACAAAAATGTTGAAGCGTTCAAAAAATGAGACAGCAGAAAAGATCAGAAGAATATGTGCATTGAGCAACAGCGCGTCCGTCATTCCAGTTACAAATTTATCATTTGCAAAAACAGCATATTTTAAAGATAGCCAAAAAATTTCACAATATGTACATTTGTTTAGTAACGTAGGCGATTTTTGTTTAGTAACATAGTAGATTTAAAGTACAGTTTATTAAAAAAAGTTAAAATTAAGCTTAATTCAAAAAAGTGCTTTAGCATTAGCATATTTTGAGGCGCTTAACCTAAAAGACACTGTGTTTCTACTATTCTTCAGCTCCGGCATAATTTCCAATAGATCTTACGTTTACAATTGCCGGTTAATATCCTAGAAAGTGTAAAATATTAAAAATAAAGAACTTAAAATTTACGTACATTGAAATATGTCATTAGCATACTTTGAGGCGCATAACGAAAACACCCTGTGCGTCTGTTAGTTTTGTACTCCTGTATAATTTGAAAAGTTAGTATATTTACCATACTTAGTTAATATCCTTTAAAATGAAAACTATTAAGAGAGAAAAAACAGTTGAAATTTAGCTTAATTCAAAAAAGTTCATTTGCATTAACATACCTTGAGGCGCTAAACCGTAAGCACCACATTTTTCTCCTGCGATTATTTTTGCCTTTATAATTTCAATTAGTTATAATGTTTAGTATATCCAGGTAACAGCCTACAAAGTGCAAAACATTTATAAAATAAATTATGAAATTGAGCTTCATTCAAAAAATGAATTCACATAGGCATACTTTGAGGCGCTTAACCTAAATTTTGCTCAATTTCAATTTCAAGTTTCAATTCAAAAAAATTTATTTCATTATTACTACTAAACGCATTCTCAACCCTTCGACTTCTGTATTAAAAATGATTTACTTTGGAAAATGAAATAAATTATTAATTAAAAAATAAATTAATTAAAATATGAAGAAAAAAAATCTCTAATTCCGTTTTAAAATTAAGTATATAATCAATGGCCTAAGAGTATAATAATTATTTTCTTAATGTGTAATTATTACTTAAGCATTAAGTTTTGTATTTGTGAGTTAACTTTTTTTAGTTAGCAAATAATTTTTGTAAAAAAAAAAACATTTTACAAAAACAAAAGAGTAAAAAATAAATCTGTGATATTTAAGTTTTCTTAAAGTATGAAAACATATATGTATATATATGCTTGCGTAAGTGCATATGTTTACATAACTATAAGCTACAGCTAATTTATTTTAAATTAAAAAAAAACATAACAACATAACACAAACTCTCTTACTTATCTACTTGTAAATATGTAAATCCAACTATTTAGTTACTTAGCTGTATTAGTTAGAAAAAACTATGGGACTTGAAAAAAAGTTAAAGAGCAAAAAATTGATGCCGAGCCTAGGAAATAAAAAATCAAATAATTTCTTAAGGCCTAAAAAAGCAAGAAGAAGAAGAAAACAAACTTATGCATTGAAAACTCAAAAATTAACTATAAAATAAAAATACTATTGCCAAGTGTCTATTAAATCAGAATATATTGTGTGTTTTATTTACAAAGGTTTCATTTTAGGTTATGTTGAATTGTAGCACTCTATAGAAAGCTCTTGTTCTTACTAATTCAGGCTTAACCATTTAAACAAACTTGGTGGTTCAAAAAATCGCACCAGTCATTTCTATTTTTTCCACCTGGCACTAATTGGTATGCCGAGGTCCAAGGGAATTGTTTTCCTCAACACCTCCGTTGATATTTTTCAAACCACACAAAGCGGCAATTGTTGGCAAGAGTGTTTCTTCGCTGGATTTCAAGGCTGATGTTGCTTGTGTTAATACGGGTTTCCAAATGGAAGAAGTGCTTTACTATTTCGAAATTAGGGCTTCCAAAAGTGAAGTGGTCGCCAAGACGCAAATGCGCTGACGCTTGGTGACAGATTTGGCGCATAGTGAAAATCTGGTCTATGGTCGGTCGAATCCACAGAGGACTTCAATCTTTAACAGGACCATATATGTCATATTTTGCTAGATCCCCCTTCTTGTGGACTGGAAAAGGGGTACTTAGGTTCCAAACGTTCGACATATTTTTCATAAACGTTGTTGCTTGCGTCTTCGCCGCCGTATTTGAATACCTGCGCAGGCACTGTGAACCAGGTTAGCATAAACGGGCGCCCAGCCTTATCCACGAAGATTCGGAGAAGTCCGGCTAACACTGTTCTCAAAATCCTATACCCGAAACCGTGCTTTCATTATCGTTTTACCTACATCTCTTGCTAAAAAATTGCAAGAACAAGCATTCAGCAGACGGCATGGCACCACCTTGTACTGAATTCGCCTTAAGGGTTGAACGCTGTTGTTGTTGTAGCAGTGGGATTGAACGCTAGCAGGGGATAGTTAAAGATGGTGGCACTATCGATAGCTCTCGATATTTGTTTATCAGGACATGCATATTTCAACGTTTTTAAAACCCCGTACATGTAGATTCCAAGCGGTAGATGTCTGTTATTACTTAGAAACAAATTTGACATCCAACATATTCTTTTCCAGCAAAATCTGTGTAATCTACAATCCAAAACATCGATTGAAAATTTACTAAATTGGTGGAGTGATGGTAGCGTGCCCCACCTACCACACCGAAGATCCTGGGTTCACGCCCCGGCCAGAGCAACATCAAAATTTTAGAAACAAGTATTTTCAATTAGAAGAACATTTTCCTAAGCGGAGTCGCCCGTCGTCGGTGTTTGGCAAGCACTCCGAGATTGCAGATGCCATTCGGAGTCGGCATAAAACAAGCAGGCCACGTCCCGCAAATTTGTAGGAAAAATTTAAAAGGAGCATGACCCAAATTGGAAGAGAAGCTCGGCCTAAGATCTCTTCGGAAGTTATCGCGACTTACGTTTCTTTTTTTTATAGTAGGTTAGGTTGTAGGTGCTCTGGTAGGGGAAGCTCACTTGGAAAGCATTAAGATCCGTTTTGATATAAGATAAAATAACGGTGATGTAGCTATAGCTACTGAGAAAACGCTATAGTTTCGAATGTGACCGTTCGCAACCTTGGATAAATCCTCTGGAGATTCAAGTGAGTCGCACCGAAATACATTCGTCTTGTTCTAGAAAAAGCTAAACAATCACGCATAAAGTGACTCGATGATTCTACCCCATCATCCTACATACAGCCCGAAATCCCTACAGCCATTTGCATACAGTTCAATTGTACCGATATCACTATGGCCCGGGACCCAGTTAATCTATATCATGAATATTTCGATGCAATCGCAAGCGAGGTCAGGCACTCCCAGACTACCCTCGATCGCACTATAGTTGAACTCGAGGCCTTGATAGCCAGTGCTACTACGGTTAGGCAATTTATCATCTAATCTGACAGCCAATCGGCTATCAAGGCCTTGGGTTCGGCTATAGTGTGAACTATAGTAAAAAGGAGAAGAAATAACAATAGTAAAGACCAGTTTCAGATTGGCTTATCAGTTTGCTTTTAAGAAACTCATAAACGCTTTTTTGTAGGCTGGAGTGGACACAGCAGCTATATGCTATCTATCCGAGAGATTTTTTGTAGGGCTGAACATTTTCTCAACGTCATTTCTAATGCAATGAGGTTGGTCCATAAACGCTACCGATAGAGGCTATTAACTATCGATTTTATAATTGGAGGCTATCGATAAATCTCCCAACTCTATTGGACGCCTTGTTAAACAAAAACTTGAAATTAGTTTGTCTAAAAAAAAAAATGTAGTGAAAGGGCCGCGTTCGCAACACCTTTTCATAGCAGCTTGAGAAGCAGTGCAATCCTATAGACGTTATCAGTAAATGAAGGTGGTGATGCTAAATAAGCACCAAAATCCAAACATGCACGATAATGCGGGATGGAATTGCTTAGGCAGGTATACCTTTGTTTGTAGGAAAAGCAATGGATTTATATTAAATTGTTACGTTTTTAATGTATTAATTTGTATTTTAGTTTCTATACTCTTTCGAAGACTCCAAATGCCTTGGATGGAGTGATTCATGGTTCACGATTCGCATATATGGAACGTGAGCACATTAAAGCTCTTTATAGTCATAACGTAGATCTAAAAATAAACTCTAAACCTTCTGATTGAAGTTAAAAACAGTGTACTTTCCATTAGAAAAGAAGAGGGCTGACACACGTATGTATATATCCATAACGTCTCAACCTTCGAAGGGTGTTTTTGCAGTTGCAATATCAAAGCAAACGCTTTCTTCTAGGGTCTACCAAATCTTTCGTTTACACCCCCTGCCCATAGTGACTCTTATTGAATACCTCCTAGGCGAATCCGTTCAACAACTGCGGTTGTTGAGAAACTCCGGCTGCATTGGCATGGGCGGTATTAAGTTTGTAGTTATTTTTGGGATAATTCATAGGGATTAGATTAAAGTGAGTTTGTTGGCCAATGAAAACAAGCTCATAATTATGCTATAAACTAGAAAAGGCTTGGCGCTTTCGCGTATATGTACAATCGCACAGGCGAAGAGTAAGCAACGACTTCATCACCATACGCGCAACTGATTCTCACTCATACTATAGTACACAATTATGCAAAAACTCATACAGCTAGTTATTATATCTCCCTCGATACTCGCCGTCGACATAACGGGCAGGATCATAAATAAAATAAACTTTGCTCTCGAACACTCAAAGAGCCATCTCCATGATTCCAAGCCATATATCAGGACAGTTCGGAAAACTTGCCTTTTGAATTGCCTACTTAGTTCAAAGTAGTACTTGTTGGCAAGAATTATTCTCCGTTTGATTTCTAAGTATCGAATTTATATCCGTCAATAGTGACGTGGCTGCCAAGGCGCTAATGCGCCGATTCTTGAATGACAGCAACGACTTCGTTTTGTCCTTTAGGTATACCATTAGCGATTAAAAGTCCTAAAGCTTCGCTGATTATGTCATATTACGCCAGTAAATAAAAAACCTCCAAAGCTTAACGAATTCCTATCGACCCCAAAACTGGTAACAGGAGGCCTCCAATGAGTTGGGATAAAACAGGTGCCCGAAAAATGACGTCAGTGTTCTCAAATCAGGAATAGCTGCTCTAGAACGTCCTAAGATCGTCAGATTTATAGCAAAATACAATGAAAGAGTAAAGGAGTTGCCAGTCTTTTATCACACATTCTGAGCCTATTACTTACGTAAATTTACTCAGCTTGAAGGCTGTACTTGAGCATAGAGGCTCTCTCGATATAAAGCGTATTCTCAGATGCAAACTCTGTCTTTATCAACTATCTGATCTCATTGGTCAGAGCCAGAATCATATAAATTATCGTAAATGCCGCCGGATTCGCCAAAACATTTGGACAGTATTTTGACTGCTATTCAAACAACAACCCTATAATGAAATGTTACGAGATTTATTATACTTCAAAATAGCAGATTCTTTCTTAAATCTAACATGCAAAATATTAAAAACTTAATCAATTTCTTTATGCTAGACCTACTAAATATAAAAAAAACATGCGAACTTTCTACACAAAAATGCAAATCAACATAAATTTTGCTTTAAATATGTTCAGGCGCCAAAAACAGCTGCCAAATCCAAAACATTTTTCATATTTGGTGAACAGGCTTGTCGCACCGACATTTCCCACGTATCTAACAAATGAGATAATGAGTATAAACGTGGCAACTTGGCAATGCGCGCCTTTAGAGCATCCTGTACAGCTTTTAAAAAAGGTGTGGTCCCATATTCATGCTGAGCCAGAGCGCAGTTAGGCGAAACAGATGGATAATCCTCTGAAAGTGAGAGAAAAAAAAACGACAAATAAGCAGTTATTTGAATTTGCATATAAAGTAGTCTACACAAACCTGGTATAGTAACGGTTATTGGTGGTACACATGGTAAGCGTTTATCATCTAGACAACAAATTACTTTAATTGATTTAGGATTATTCTGAGCTGTGCTATCGAGAGTAAGCTTGAATTTCTGATCGAGTCGTGCTATTTCGCCTTGAAGTAGATGTGGTATCTCACATTCGTATTGTGTGGTTGATTTCTCTGTAATACGTTGAATTTTCGGTGGTGCTGGAGCACTGAAATTGGTGATTTTATTAAATTAAATACAAAACTAAATCAGGAAGGATTATATAAAAAGAACCTAAGGAGTAAAATAAACACATTCGAAGGGGTCGTAAAACGTCGGTAGTCAAGCTAGTATCAAAAGGTTCTAATATCGGAGTATGGTGGATTCGTAACGCTTCTGTTGTTCTATTCACGATAAAGATACTCCCCGAAGGTTTTGGGGAGTGTTATCGATGTTGGTGGTCCTCTGCCGGCTATAGATCCGGTACGTTCCGGTAACAAGCGCCATTAAGGTACTAGCCCGACCATCTCGGGAGCGATTGATATGACCACATTAAACCATCTAGGCCATCCCGCCCCCACCCCGTGGTTCCATGAGGAACTTGGGATCGCAGCTTCGCCTCCTAAATGTGTGTTTGATACATTCATATTTTTAACAGGATATCGCGTTAGTGAGGTTGACAGTGGGGTTGCGGAAGCTCTGAAGCTAAAAAGCTTTGTATTGCGCTTATAAACCCCTTGAATGCCCGGTAACGCTCCACTAAACCTTCGGTGATCGGTGTTGCGGTCTGAACAACTGCGTAGGAACTATAGGTGGAATAATAAATTTTTTATTTACCATATATCCGTCCCGAAAAGCAATTCCAAACAGGGACGATAAGTGCGATACAAAGTATGATTCGCAATGGGACTTTGTAGTGTAGTATTTACAACTTCCATCAAAGGATTTGAAGATTTCTGAAGTTAGATAGGAAATCAAAGATAACGTTCAGTGCAGTAATTCAAATTTTGTTTAAAAACTTACGCCAAATTGCTGTCCTGTAAAATTAACAATGTCGAGTTTCTCTAAAGCTTTCTCACATTTCAGCAAAGTTTCCAATGGTACCCGCTGATTTGGATTGCTTAGTATTTCTAAGAGTTTACTCATCTTTGTAAACTTCTCAGTATCTATAAAAACCAAAATTTTAATTATGTAGAGCTAGAAATTTCTGATAACTGAAATTACAACTTACTCGCGCCATCAGTGCCGATTTTGGCCATCATACGCTTTAGTGGTTCAATATACTTCGTTAGCTGCTTGTATTTCTCACGATATAAATGATCTTCTTGTGGATTGAATGGACTATTGCTAGCCACTTGACCAGGTGTATTGAGTGGTCCACTTGGAGATTGTCGCATTTGACGTTGTGTATTCTGTATAAGATTAGCCATTTGTGGACTGGATGCAGGCACCAATGCTGGACTTGGTATCATTTGAGCATTGGCCATTTGTTGTTGTTGATTTTGTGCGGACTGCTGTTGTTGTTGTTGCTGTTGCTGCATTTGCTGTTGTTGTGCTGCAGACATACCAGCTGGTGAAGGGACAGTACTTGGTGAAGGACTTTGTCTTAAAAATTGCTGTTGTTGACCTGGTACACCACGATTAACCTGAAACATTTGCCCACCTTGGCCCATAGGCATATTTGGTTTCTGCTGCATATTCGGTGCCATACCAATCATTTGCCCCATACCAGCTAAAGCGTGAAGTGTGCGTTTTATATTTTGTAACAATTATATCGTAAAGCTATACTTCATACCTTGTGGCCCAGCATTTTGCGGCATACCACCACCTTGTGGACCTTGTGGTCCACCCACCATATTACCGGCATGCATTGGTCCACCTTGACCTTGTTGCATATTGGGTGGCATACCTTGCATACCTTGAGGTCCAGCATTCGGGCCCATCGCACCTCCGGCGCTCAAACGTGCATTCATCATTTGATTCAATTGCTGCTGGTTCATACCCATTTGCTATATTTAAAAGTAAAATGTGTTAAGTTATTAATTTCAGGTCGTTTTACAAAACTTGTACGTATACTTACAGCCATTTGTTGCTGCCCCATTTGTTGCATCTGTTGCACATTCATTGCATTTACATTCATAGGACCGCCTTGCATTTGTCCTGGCCCCAATTGCATTTGTTGCGATGGACCACCAGGCCCACCCGGTCCTCCTGGTCCACCACCTCCCATTTGGTTCATTTGACCTGGCATGCCGCCCATTTGCTGGGCATTACCTACCATATGTGGTTGCGGTCCACCGCCTTGATTACCTATACCGCCACCACCACCACCCCCAATAACATTCATTTGCATACCGCCACCCATATTTCCACCCATTTGCTGCATCATTTGTTGATTTGGACCTCCGCTCATTGGCATCTGACCACGTATACCCTGCATTTGCATTTGTTGTTGTCCTGGTCTTTGTTGATTGAGGGTTTGTAATAAGTTCGATGCAGCTACAGGGCCACCCGGACCCATTTGATTTGGATTCGGTCCACCAGCCATTTGTGCATTTCTATTACCTTGACTTGCAAGTGTTTGCAGGGCATTCAAAGGATCTGGCATCATACCCTGTTGATTCATTTCGGTATTCTGTTGAGGCGGCGGTTGCGCCGGCTTTCCTGCATAGCCAATTTATTTTAAAATCGAATATAAATTAGGCACATATCACTTGAAACTCGGACAACAGTGGAGATGTGTGAGTTTAACCCTGGGCGGCTACATAAATTTTGTTTTTGTTCTATGAACAAAGGACATTAAAATAATCTGAATGGAAGACCAAGGAATCTGGTAGTTTCCATCAAGTGGGACAATAAGTAGGCACGGCTGTCATAAAAGGTGAACGAAATGCAGAACAGAAGATTCAAAGGGATTAAAAAACGTACCCAAGGCAGTAGGGATATTTTGAGGAGTGTTGGTTTAATGGTTCCACATTACAATTGAAAATGTGGTTTGTATTACTCCCTGGGAGGTGTGATTCCGCTCTTACAGTAATAGGTATTTCGGCGATAAAAACGGGGTTAAGTAAAATGGCAACAGTGTTTGCCGGTTAAGACTGTTGTGTTGGCGAACTCGATCAGAAGGCTGCTATTTGGCGCCGAAACGTATTATATTGCTTTTGGGGACAGAAAAGATATCGGGCGATTGATAATTATTTACGGTTTCCGTTTTCCAGGAATAACAAAGAGGGAAGTGACTTATTTAACGTGTGCTAGGTAGCTCCTTACAAATGCGATTATTTGGAAAAAAGCACTTTCTAATTGTAACCTTCCATGGTTAGGTGTGGCGAATAAGTATGTACATACATGTGTGAAGATATTTTAAATATACTCACTTTGTGCCAAATCTTGGAAATGCATAAACAATTTAGCCACCAAACCCATATATTCCTCTTTGCTACGCGATTTCTTAAATATATGGTTTTCCATAACGCCAGCATTTTTTGTTGGATCCGTCGTTTGTAGTGCTTGATTGCTGAAAGATTAATGGCGTCAATAATTGGGCTGCATTAAACGTTACTATTCACTTACATTTTCGCAATCATAGTTTGTCGAAATTTTTGAGAAGGCCATTCTTCAGCCATTTTTAGCAATATACAATTTCAGTGTATGTTTTTCTTAGATGAGCTTATTTTTTGCAAATGATGAGATGCTGAAAAAACGTAGTTGTATCATTGAGAGAAACGGAAAGGAAGTGAAACGTCAACAGCTGTTATTTTAACACTTACATAACGGTGCTGCCATTTAACCAGATTTCCTATTAATTCTTGGGACTTTTTCTCATTGCCATATTTGACTTTTATTATAAATGTATAGTTTTTTCCGGATTAGCGATGACTCCCCTGCAAAAATTGTTGGATTACGTGTTCCATTTTCTTCATGTTGGAGTACTCAAACAATACTCCTTTGCAAAGCGTTTGCGGACCACCATCAGCCGATCATTGCTCGTTTTTTAACGACCGTGATCACGACACGATGACGATCGAACAGAGATGCCAAAAGTAAAATATTGCATACAAATAACTGATAATAAAATTTTACTATGGCAACTCTGATAAAATGCAACCGCGCACTGGTTTTATGTATACATACTGTAGTAAAGAAAAATATAAGTTTCTTTATTCAGGCAAATGCTAAATAACATAAGAATATTCGTAGTAAAAAATATAAAAGTTGTATTGCCCCTTTTCATTTACTTTCATTTTAAATTAAATTCACTCCGATAATTCTTTCCGGCACAATTCCTCTTTAGTACTTTGGCATATGATCCTCTGCGGGTGCTCCATGGAGTACTACAGTGAAAGTACTTTGGAAAGTACTCTCACGTATGTACTCTATGGATTACTCACAAACAAAGCGAGAGTGGGATCACCTACTCCCCTCCTAGGACATCGCAATGTTAATTGGAGCACATTTTTTGTATGAATACTGACTAGTTTTGGAATACTCCTATACTCCCAAAGGAGTATTCCTTACATTATTTATGGAGTACTCGCGTTTTTTGAAGGGTCAGGATTTACAATGTTCGGAAAATGATAAACAATAAAAAAAAAACCGAAAAAATATACGGCGCTAAAACTTCGAAGAGATTTTAGGCCGAGCTTCTCTTACAATTTGCGTCGTGCTTCTTTTTAATTTTTTCCACAATATGTTATATGGCGATTCCGAGCGGCATCTGCAAAGGCAAATAAGTTTTCACTGAGAATCTTTTCATGGCAGAAAAACACTCGGAGTGCTTTCCAAATCACTGCCTTTTTTAAAACTTTGATTTTGCTTTGCCCGGGGCGTGAACCCAGGATCTTTAGTGTTATAGGCGGAGCACGCTACCACTACACCACGGCGGCCGCCAAATCATAACCAATACGCAATAGTAATTTGTCACATAAAATTCAGGCTGGAGTATCATCAAACGAATGGTAGCTTACGACAAACAAAAACTAATTAACTATTCGGGATGCTTTTCCGACACCATTTCGAGAGGATTTCAAGAATCCTCAGGATCAATTGATATTGGTGTCGTTCTCGGTTGTCTCGGATTCAGTACCCTTTCGGTACGACTTCAGGACTATCTGAACACAATTGAAGAACTAATTTTGAGTTTATCTCGTGATTATTCCAGCACAGCATTGTAATTGGTTTCGAGATAATTTCGACACTATTTCAGCCCTTTTAAGGCACAAGCCCAACCATTTCGGAAACGACTTCATTGAACTCTCTGGATCATCCCATACCGAATTGTCGGTATCATTTTCAATTATTCGTATTGACAAATAGACCAATTAGAGAGGATAAACATAATAAGAGACGTCACTCCATACTTGTCGCCATTTGCTAAATGTTTTCTTCGAGGTAGTCGCTGTTTTTTTTTGGACGAGATGTGCACAAAATGTCTTCTATACTTCTCGTGGGGTATTTGTGTTTATTTTTTCGACTGTATTTCATTAATTAATTAATTCCCTTTCCAAAAAGCACAGTTGCACAAGGTGCCTACACGGCATGGGTAAATGCGAGACAATTAAAAATGTCCCTCTTAGAAAACATTAGGCATACATTTTTTTAATTTCCAGCGAGTTACTCGCCACTCGTAGCAGAATGTTGTCAATTTGTTGGTTTCATTTTAAGTTTACCAACTTCTTTTGATAATTCCTACTCCTGTGAAATGAATAAAATAAAATGGGCCATATAGTTGACCCATGATCACAATATGGTCGATCTAGCGAAGTATTTTTTTCAATCGGATGATATCCATCTAGATCTATGAATCTTTAACTGCTTAAACTTTGGGCTGGATACGACAATGTCGGGCAACGGTGAAGTCTATAGTCCCCAATCCTTTATTTAATATCTGAGATTGTTCTGCTTACGTGTTTTTCTAAACAGATTGTGAGTTTGTATGTGTATCCTATATATGTATTTTCCATTTGAATATAGAAAGTAGAACCGGCGGTGGTGTGATGGTATCGTACTACGTCTACCCCACCAGCCATCAAAAGTTCATCAGCGAAATTTCATCTACTTGCAGATGCCGCTCGGAGTAGGCATTAAAACATGTATATCCCGTCCTGCCAATTCGTTAGAAAAATTAAAGTGTAGCAAAGAAAATTAAAAGGGAAGATAAGCCTTAATCTTCCCGGAGCTATATCGCACCTGTAGATCCCGTTCCCCCAATTTGTGGAAAAAATTAAAGAGTATCACTAAGCAAATTAAAAGAGATGATTGGCCTCTCGGAGGTATATCGCGCCAATTATAATTTTTATAGAAAAGGGGAGTGGTTATCAAGTTCTTGAAGTCGATGCAAAGCTTTTTCAAAAGATATGGGCGGCTTCAAAAGGCGTGGCGCCCCATGTTTTTCAAAAAATATAGTTGAACACGCTTTTTAAGTCATCCTAGCAAAATTGTTCTTCTAATATTAGCATTTACAAATAAGAATGACATTTTTTAAAATGAAATTTGTTGGAAACAAATATGTGGGGATGATCCTTGCATGGATAGGCTAACGGATGCGCCAATGGATGGGCAATTTTTACGTCATTTTCCTTTAGCTCTTGTTTTTTTCTCTTTCTTTCATTTGCTCAAGCAGTCAAGTGTGACGTAGCTTCGCAGAACAAGCAATTTTGAACTCGTGAATGCGCAATCTTCTAAGTGTGATTTGTGTGTCATATCTGTTCAATCGATGACATCAAAATGAGTGCCATATTTACTATTTCCTTTACATTTAACGGTATACCGGAAGTAAGTATAATTTAATGTGTTTACTTTTTACTTACTACTACATGCATATCACGCCAGCATATGTATCTATATACAAGTCAGCTCGACGTTTTGTTTTGATAAAGCACTTTAAATAATAGAGTGTACGTATTTACATATGTATGTGTGTGTGTCGTTGATAACTGCTGATTAATAGTTGTGATATACGCCTTTCGTGCTGCTGCGCTCTACACCTGTGTGTTTACTTAACGTTTTCGCTGTTATTCTATTTACTGACGTTGCTGTGTTGACGCTCTGCTGCTGCCTTTATTGCTGTCGCTGCCGCTGCTCTCGTTTATACCTGTGTAGAATATAGCGCCGGGCACAAATACGATGATATTTGCAGTTTTTTTTCGCTGTAGTCATGTTGTTGCCGCTGCTAGCTTATTGGGTGATAGCAGCAAAATTGTCACGACATTCACTGTTCGTACGTTCGCCGTGGCGCATCAATAGCAAATACGTTCGCTACGTTCGTTAATAATTCGTTTTTATTTCGGTTGAGGTTTTTGCTTATTATTTTACTTGTGCGCTCTTAATATAAATACAATGTAGTATGTAATGTATACAATATAATTTGCTGACGTTTGGAAATTTTTGTAATACGCGTTAACAACATTTGAAGAACTGCAATCAATATAAAAATATATTCTATAAAGAAGTGCTTTTAAGTTTATATAGCTCGCTAAAATATATACCAGAGCTGTTAAAGAAATACAAAACAAATATAGAAACCAAAAAAATAAGAGAGCGACGTTTTGAATTACCTTGAAGTGTTGGCAGAAGAAGAAGAAATCAGTGACAGCGCTTACATACATACCACATGCATACAAACAAACATGAATATACGCTTTAGTAGTTACAGTTAGATATCAGAAAAAATGAAACTTAAAAGAAATAAATAAAAATCATTAACAACAACAGCAACTTAAGTTGAGGTGGTGCGTGCAATTGTAAAGTTTCCTCGCTCGGCTGACTGTTTTACCGTTTGTCTATTATTATTTTCTTAATTTTGTTGTTGCGTTCGGCTTGGTACGTGTGCCATATTGTGTGTGGAAATGCAAAATGATACACATTGAATTGCAAAAACGAAAAGACATGAAAAAGCAAAGTGCAAATTTTACGAAAAACGTTAACAAAGCAGAATAAAAAATATATATAAATAAAAAAAAAGTAATGAAAAACGAATCAAAAAAGAGCGCGCGCATAAAATGAAAACATCAAGTGGTTGTTAATTTACATACATATGTATCTACATATGACAGTGTCGCTTCTTCAGGTGCTCGATGGTGAGGTGAGTGAGGCGCGTGAGTTGTATTTATTTAAACATATTTACATACATACTTATGTACAAATGCGTGTTTGTGGCTGAGTGTAATGTCGATAGAGCGCGCATATGTATATCAAACAAAACAGATTCTAGTTCAAAGTGCAATGTGAAAACTCAATTTCATTTATTAAGTAAATGAAACAACAACAACAGCAAACACAACTCATGGCAATAAATCAACAGTAACAGCATAAAAATATTTATAAACATTTTTCAATTGTCATCAGCGTAATTGCATTTAAGTGCATTCAAAAATATACAATTACAACAAAAGCAACTAAATATAAAAAAAAAAAATAGAAAATTAACGGTGCAGTTAGAAAAATAGTAAAGCGCAAGAGAGCGTGATACACATACATACACTCATAAAAACATAAAAATATTTTGATTATTATCGCGGTGTTGAAGGTTTATAGCAGCAACAACAAACACATTGCTAATAGCAAGCAAACACCAAAAACAATTAGGTATGTAGTAAGTTATATAACTATGTACATACATACATATGTATGTATGTATGTATTAATGTTAAGTTAAGGAAAAGTCAAATTTGGTAATAATTTCATGTATAATTGCAGCATTGTTTGTAGATACGATACTGCGTAATATTTTACGCTTGATTAGATAGCTCAACAAAACAGTGGCATAAATTGTATATTAGCAACAACAACATTAACTATGTTGTATGTAACAAAATCTGAAAAGCGCACCACAGTAACAGCGGTTGCAATTGTATATTATTACAATCTTTATATACCTGTAGATATTAGGGTAATTCGTTTATAGTTATTACCAGAAAGTCTTATAAATTATAGAATAAGCAATTGTTTAGAAATAGCTACATATCGTCGATGGAAGTGCAAAACCGCTCACAATTCTGCTGAAAAGCTTTGCGAAAGAATTGTACTTGGCAAGCGTTTGTTTAATACTTATAACACAGTATCTACAACAAATTTACAACTTCTGCTTGCGACAGAGTAACCATTTTTTGTAAGGTGATCTTCGTACAGACCATTTTTGCTGAGCATACTTATAGTTCAGTGCGCCTGAGTTGTTAAACGGTTTTATTTAGGTTGACTTGACAGGCTGGTTGGGCGGCACGAATTTTGTAATTGAAATTTAAGTAACTTCCCGATAAGGTACAAGCTTGAAACTTGGAATATAGTTCAGAACCCGATGACAATGCAATAATAAGAAAAAAAAACGTATTTGTTGTCCGATTTGGTTCATATTTGGAACGCAAAATACATACATGAATAGAAAGCCACATAAGAAAAAAAAAGATATCACCGCTAGGTGGCCCAAGGAACGAGATATTCAAAAAACTCGCATTTGTGGTCCGATTTCGCTCGTATTTGGAACACATAATACGTACATGAATAGAAAGCGACATATGAAAAAAAAAGATATCACCGCTAGGTGGCCCAAGGAACGAGATATTCAAAAAACTCGTATTTGTGGTCCGATTTGGCTCATATTTGGAAAAAATATTATATACAGTCCGGTAGAAGTAACATCAAAATATTTAGTGCGAGGAGGGACAAGAGTCGAGTAAAGTCTTTGGAAGGATTATGTATTGAGGACTTAGATTGTAACAAATTGTCACGAAATAGTCCGTGTAAATAATGAGTCACTAAATGTACTAAATAGAATGAGAAATAATAGGCAAATAATTAAAGACTAAAAACTTGAAAATAAAATAATTAAAAAAATTTTTTAAGCTAAATGGTTTTATTGAAAACAGTACTTGCATGAAGTAATAATAATACTAAAAGCTAGAAAATAATTAGGTAGGTCCTAGGTACTAGTCATCACACTCCTCTTCAATCTAGGGCGTTGATCAGCCAATTAAATAAAAGCGTTGGACGCGTCAAATTTCTATTGATAGTCATATATAAGACCAACTGAACCTTAATCAGGTTATGCTACGCCTCACATTTTTAGAAATTATTTTATTTTTTATTTGTACTTAAATATTAGGGTATTTGGTCATGTTGTAAAAAATATAAAAAAAGCTACAATTACAGTGTCTTAGAAAATATTACTTTCTGTAAAAAACTTAATATTTCATACTAACACTTCAACTTTGGAAGATTAGTCCCTCCATAGTTTTTTTTGTTTACCACAGAAGTGAAAATGATGAATCTCGAATGCCTCCGAGGAAAATGTGAAAAAGTGGTGGAAGAAGAAATGGTGGAATTTCTAATTGTTAGTATGAAATGTTGCGGCCGTGGTGTGATGGTAGCGTCATTCGCAGTCGGCGTATAGCAAGTAGGTCCCGTCCCGCCAATTTGTAGGAAAAATTAAAAGGAGCACAACGAACAAATTTAAAGAGAAGCTCGACCTAAAATCTCCTCGGCGTTTATCGCGCCTTACATTTATTTATTTAGTATGAAATGTTACTAATTTTATAAGAATCATTATTCAAGAACCGAAGGACACTTTGTGGCCAGTTGAACCTTTTCAAAAAAATAATTTTTTTGAGAAAAATGTATCTTTGGTAATGAATTGTCGCAGTGTTTTTCAGTGGGCGTGGTCGCCAGCTGGTTTTCTTAATTTTGACAACCTCCATGCTAGAACATGACATGATATCGTCAAAGGCCGCCGCATGGCGTGTTGAAAGCGGCTACCACACCGAAGGTCCTGGGTTCAAGTCGCGGGCAAAGTAGCATAAAAAATTTAGAAAACATATTTTTCAACTAAAATACAGTTCTTCTAAGCGGTTTCGCTTTTCGACAGTGGTTTGGCAAACATCTCGAGTGTTTCTGCCATGAAAAGCTACTCAGTGAAAACTTGTAGGTCCTGTCCCGCTAATTTGTTGAAAAAATGAAAGGGAGAACTACGCAAATTGTAAGAGAAACTCGGCCCAAATTCTCTTCGCAGGTATATTGCGCCTATTATTTTTTTGTTTATTATGAGAAATAAAGCCATCTTGTGGGCGCTTTTGTAGATGATTGAGCCCATTCATCACGCTAGCTTTATTGCAATGTTAAAGGAATCTAATAATACCACTTTTCTAAAAAATCATCTGAATTGTCGTCGTTATAATTTTGAATTCAGAAAACTTTGAAAATTGTAGTATATTGTTTGTTAAGTTTCTTTGAAAGTTAATTGGATTGGAGTTGGTATTTTCGTAATCTGTACCTAAAACTGACGAATTTTCCGGTTCGAGAGGAGGAAAAGGATATAGGGCTGCCACTGCGTATGAGCAACATATTTTTGAATTCATGCTAAAACCGTCAATTCATTGGATCATCAATCAGCATGGAAGCATTCTAAATATGTTTTTTGATACATGTAAATACATATTTATTCTTGGTTGATAACAAACACATGGCCTTACTGCTGTGGTCAGAGCTTGGGCATACTTTTTTACAGACAAGAACAATACACCAAGTATAGATAGCTAATTTTTGAGGGTTGCACTACGACTATTGGTCTATTGTGCCCTCAACTCCTTCACATTTCATACAAAGCGTTTTCCATGACAAAGCCTAGTAGTTCCATTAACTTGAAAGTTTGAATGCGGGAATGCTCAGGCTATGGCGAGCCCTAAGATTGCATCGCACTGCAAGAGGATATGTTCCACCATTTCCACTGAACGGACACAGTATAGGCAGGTACCATTCGATTGTATGTTCTGCACATGGCTGTTGAGTCTGCAATGTCCTGTAAGAATAGCTGTTAGAATTCTTAGATTACTGAAAGGCACAAATGTCATCTATATTTTAACTGATAGTTTGCTTTTAATTTATTCAAAATTCGTAGGATTGGAAATACATACTTGCCAGAAATTTAACATTATTACATATTTCTGCTATACGCTTTTATTTATTTAAAAGTGATAAACTAACTTAAGCTTGTTGCCTATAGAACTAATGTATTTGAGAAGTTTCCACGACCACCTTAATTTAATCTTATTCAAAATGGCTTGGAACCCTAAGCAGGACCAAAACTCATTTTTGGTGGAGATAAATAAATCCAAGAATGAATTGGCCATCAGTGACCAAAACAGGGAAAGGAAAATCATGACGAGTTTTCAGAAGAAACTCAGCATTTAGAGAAGAAAGCTATTGCAGCGGGTGACATTTTCTGGTTTTTTCCAGCAGACCAAGCGAAGACGCATTTCTAGGTGAAGACGGCTCCAGATGAACTCTATGCGAACCACGCGGATACCATAGTTAAATGCTACGCACTAATCTTTGTTTTTTTTTGAAACCTCTGCCATGTACGAGAAGTCCTATGGTTTGTCTGTCTTTTCGCAGTCAAAGGTGTACTTAGAAGACACTTATGCATATAATAATGAAAATTGGTAAGGAGCTATGAGGTTCAGTCCTTACACCTCCAATAAAATGTGGAATTGGGGAAAAGGGAGCGTGGCACCTTCCTTGCAAATGGGATTTTTAAGAACCATGGCTGCCGTACAAACATAGATTATTATAACAGCTAAAGTTTGACTACAGAGTTGTTTGGCTGTTATTCCTTTTGTATGTTTAGTAATCTTCCGCCGTTAAAATTTTTTGTTAACTTCAGGCTATATACATCTTCTATGTCTACATAAAATTCTAAATTTCGTAAAGAACAAAGTTTTTATACCAAGGATTCCATTAATACCGACAGATATACCTTTCAATTTTAATCGCCTCCAATTTCCTATTAGGTTGGCTTTCGCAAGGTCTATCAATAAAGCTCAAGGACAGCTGTAGTAGGAGTCAATCTTACCAACTCATGTTTCGTTTTTGGCCAATTATACGTAGACTGCTCCAGAGTTGGCTCATCGAAAAATCTTCGTGTTTATACTCCAAATAATATTACAAAAAATGTTGTATATTCTGTGGTTTTCAGCAATACCTAAATTCGCAAATACACAACCTTAAAATAAATTTAATATTTTATTGTGCATATTTTTATAGAAGCGTGGGGTGAAACCCGTGGCCATAAGCTAGTACAAAATAAATAGTCCAAAGTGTCCAACTTTTATGGCTGGGCTTTTGTCGTTGCTTTAAAAAATATGTTGCTCAAAGGAATATGCGCTTTTGAAGCTTCGAAGTAATAAAAAAAAGTAGCCCAGAACCCTAAAATCTTTTTGGAAAAGTGATGTTAAGCAGTTTCCACGGTCCTAAAGTCCTAAATAGACGGGTTCAACAATAGTTCGCATTTTTTCTAAAATAAAAATTATGAAACAAATTATAAAATCCGTAATAAAAGAGGAGTAAAAACTGGTTATAAAAACAAAAAAGGGCTTCTATTTTACGATGTGCCTCATATTTTGTAGGTGAACATTTTTTCGAACAAGAGTCCTTAGTAGAATATATCTTTTTCGGATTCACACTTAAGTCCCTGAGCTTTAAATTTGATGATATCTATTGCGCCCCGAACAAAAAGGCAAACCTTTATCCTTCACTAGAAGAAACCCAAAGCGAAAGCGTTTTAAGCGTCTTTCGATGTCGCATATACATACTACTATAAAACAAGTTAAATTTTTATTTCACAGCTCTGAGTCATGACTGGATCACAAACACGCGAGATATAGTCAGGAGGGTTAATATTATTGTTTATATAATACTAATTAGCTTAATTGCAAGAACGAAATTTATAACAATAACCGTTAATGAGAAGTTAGGTAAATATTTTTAAAATTTGCTTTAGAATAACGTCAAAGAAGATATTAGTTTAGTTCGATGTAGGTAGATAGTATGAAAATATTGGAATAACAACAAAAGCTGAGTCAATAGTGATGTTTATAGCATTCTTTTTTCTGCCGAATTATACAACACATGCAGAGTACAGAACTCGAGACTACATAGCATTAATTGATTCGATCTACGTGGTTCTTTAAGTCAGTTTAAGTCTATCCAATTGAGGAATAATTGAAAATAGATTTCAGGCAGAACAGAAGCAACGAAAAACTCAGCCGTATTATACTCCTCAGGATCAGAAAGGCAGCCTAGGTTTTTATGTACGTTGAACCTTCCTTTGGAAAACACCAATTTTTATGCGCTAAAGAGAGGCGTCCGCTTCAACGGAGTGGGTAGCCATTTTACATTTAATAAAAAGAGGAGTTAGTACTCACAACTTTTTATATTAAACACAAAGTGTTGTATTCAGTTTTAAAAATTATGTAATACCGTGCTTCGGTTGTGGCCACGGTTGCCACTTTGGTCCATTTGGAACAAAAATGGTCCCATCAAAACCCATTTGCTCTCTTGGTCCTATTTTTTCAAATTTGATCATTTTGGCAAGCAGTAATGATTCACTGCGGTAAAAATCCAAACACTGTTGATTGCAATCTATTTTCACTAACTCACATATTATCTACCTTTCACTTTAATGAATTTTTATCGCACAAAAACTATACTATTATTAACATGGGATCAAACAAAGGCAAATTAGCTAACAGATAATTTGGGCAAGGAAGCACTAACAAAATTGTATTAGATCTTAGGGCAAACAAATTTTTGTTCATTGTAGATGAAACAACGTACTCATCGCTCGTTTATTAGAAACTTTTCGGTAAAGACTTTTGGCACTAATTAATTAAGAAGAGGGATGCAAAATGAAACAATGTAGGACTATATCGACTTACATACGAAAAGTTTTACACTCTAAAGTTGTGTACTAAAACTGCCTTGTAAAAATGTTAAAATTGTTACTTTTCGAAAGTCATATAGATATTTAAATTTTTCTCACGCAGCCTAGAACAAATCAGTGAGTCCAAGAAGTTCCAAAGCCTAGAACAAATCAGTGAGTTCAAGAAGTTCCAAAGGTGGTGTTGAGCTACACAAAATACTTGCCAAAATTTTTACTCTTTGTGTCACCCTGGAAAGTGCGCGAAGTTAGTGGCTAATTGTATAGTCCAAATTCAATGTCAGATTACAGAATACGCCCACCGTGGTGTGGCAGTGTCTGGCAAGCGCTCCGATTGTATTTCTGCCATGAAAAGCTCTCAGTGAAAACTCATCTGCCTTGCAGATGCCGTTCGGAGTCGGCATAAAACATGTAGGTCCCGTCCGGCCAATTTGTAGGGAAAAATCAAGAGGAGCACGACACAAATTGGAAGAGAAGCTCGGCCTTAGATCTCTTCGGAGGTTATCGCGCCTTACATTTATTTTTTTTTTTATTTATACTTATAATCTAGTAAAGGGTTGATATCAGAAAAACTTTGTATGCCATATGTAACAAGTTTATCACAATCAAAAAGCAAAGAGAAAGGAGGGTGTTTAGGCCACCAGCCTAAATATTACCGACCACCCTAACGCGCATTTATTAGCAATATCATACCGGTATTGGCCAACACCTGCCGAGCGCTAAATTCGAAGGGGAAATACTCGACGAAAGTTAGCTATCAGCATGTGGCGCGTACTTTTTCTTTAGTACATTCTTTCACTTCTTTTGAGAACGTTTGTGAGCCAGCAGCTATATCCAGGTGAGTTATCCTCCACATCTTTACACAAGAATTAATTGCATTAGATCATTGTCATTCAATTGTATTTGCATTTTTAATATGAAAATTTGGTCGAAATTTCTCAAGTGGGCCACTCTAAAATCGATTGGTTCAGTTTTTATTGATCAATACGGGGCTTAATCGCTTTGGAAGTAAAGACGATTTCATTAAAATATTTTTGCAAAAATTTTTTTTTTTTCAATAGTTATTAACAGTTAGAGTTTGATCATGTTATTTGAAACAATTAATAACTCGTGAACGGTTTATCGAAACTCAACGTTTTCTACATCAAAATTTCCGTCAATTAATATACTTTGCCATAAAAAATCGTTTTTAATAACAAATTGTTATTTTGCAAAAAAAAAAATCCTGTTTGTTGCTGGATGTAGGAACGCGGTCACAAAAACCTGTATAACTTTTGACCTAAGGCAAAATAATGACATCTTTTTTCACCAACATTTATTTTAAGGGATTGTAGAATTGAATGAAATGTGTCAAAATTTTCTCGCAGGCGGAGAAGTTTTATTAATTTTTAATTATTTAAAACAAACAGGATTTTTTGGAAAATAATAATTTGTTACTAAAAACGTTTTTTTATGGCAAATTATATTAACTGACGAAAATTTTGATGTAGAACACGTTGAGTTTTGATAAACCATTCAGGAGTTATTAATTTTTTAAAATAACATGATCAAAAACTCTAACTGTTAACAACTAATGAAAAAAAAATTTTTTTGCAAAAATATTTTGGGAGATCGTCTTTACCCCCAAACCGATTAAAAACCGTATTAATCAATAAAAACTGAGACAAGCGATTTTAAAGTGGCCCACTTGAGAAATTTCGATCCAATTGTATTTTAATTTCGAATTTAGCAATTATATTGAATTAATTAATCCGCATATTATATACAGCGTTTAATTGTTAGTGAACTATTGTAACACGTCACTAATTCTTTTTCTATTTCTTTTTATTAGCAAAAAAACGCACCCGACTTTCCCCCCGCAACAGAGGGTAATAATTTACAACAGGGATGTAATGCTAATACGAGTACAAAAATATTCGAAGGCGAAAAAGAAATTTTAACTCTGTATAGAGAGATATTTGCAGCTTAACCTGACAATTTGCATGTGGTTGTTGTAACTTCGTGGCATACAGTGAAACAAATTGTGTACAAAGTTATTTCGCACGGATTTGGTCCGGCCAGGGTAATATTTTATAAGCGCGTCAAAAGCCCGCCATCACAGAAAGGTGTTCTGCCCAAAAATACTATGGCGCCCACACCCGGCTTCGGAGGGATTCCAGGTAATTTTTCGGTTTATTCGTTAATATATTTTAAAATATTAAACCTTTTTTTCCGCCTTCGGAGTATTAAAACTGAGGTCAAGACGCGTCGTTTGACACCTTTCCCGATATTTTTGGACACGTATTAGCAGTAGGCCCATGTTGTAAATTATTACCGAAAGGCGATAAAAACGTTTCGAGTAAAATAATTCACGACAAGATGCTAGCTGACAAAGAAACCTCAATAATACCGTTGTTAAAAAGATACCATTGTTACAAAATAGAAATTTTCAAAACTTCTGAGGTTTAATGTGATGTCGTATATATACGTCGTTTTATCTTTTTGGGAAAAAGCACAGTGGTCGGTTCCATAGGCCAACAATAAAAAAAATCAAAGTGAAAAGTTTGTCACCAAATGTGTCGCTAGTATCTCTTATTAGAACAGCCTTTCAAAAGGTATATTTGTTTCTGTTGTATTCGAACTGTACTCTTTAAGAATAGCTTCAAAAGTGAGGTTAAGATATTAGTTGGTTTTTGCAGTGTGAGCAAGTTAAAAATAAAGTGCAAGTTTAAGCTAATTAAAAATACATAAAATAACATTGTATTGAAATAAACATATATGTATGTAATACTCCTATATTGCTAATAGAAAATGCTCGCAATGTGTTTTGATGCGAAATCAAAGCAAGACAGCCTATACAATTTTTGTGATTGTAGCAGCATAAGTTTGACAAGGAAACACTTAAATTTTGGTACATTCGATTATTGAATACAAAAACAAAAACATGTAAACAGCAATATATCGGCACTCTGATGTTGGGGAATGTACTTAGCTTTTTTAGCAATATAGAAGTATTACATACATATGTATATGGAAATAAATAAAAATTATTATTGAATTCAAAGATATTTACTTCATTTTGAAATAATTTTAATGTCTTTAGCTTGTTGTGTATTTTTTTTTTTTTTTTTGTTATTTAAAATTTCACCAGTGCCTTTATTAGTGTTTATTTGCACAAATATTTCAATTTCAGCTAAAGTTTTAGTTGGGTTCCTCACCGATCCTCACGTTGGCACTTATATCTAATTATTAGTCAAAATATAAAGATTCTAAAGTGTTAATATCAGCTGCCACCTTCTGCCACTAACTATGTTTTGCGACATTTTTCTGATAGCGTCACCCTGATAAATTATTATCGTATGTTATATGTGCTCACATGTAACATACGACATTATTCTATTCAGTCGACGATATGCATGTGTGTGTTTGTTGTTTTGTTATTGTTATGTATGCAAGATCTTTTAATAATTTTAATTTCTTTATTTAATTTTCATTAGAACAGTTTAGTTTAATCTTATAAAACATTGTATTTGCGTTAGACACATCTTACCACTCTTCCCCCCACATCTACTTACTTTTTGTATGCATTCGGTGAAATTTCATAAGGATTGGTAAATTTTTGTTCGACTTATGGCATTAAAAGTATTCTAGACGAATTAAATGAAAAAGGGCGGAGCCACGCCCATTTTGAAATTTTTTTTTATTTTTGTATTTTGTTGAACCATATCATTACTGGAGTTGAATTTTGGCATAATTTACTTATATACTGTAAAGGTATCAAATTTTTTGTTAAAATTTGATTTAAAAAAAATTTTTTTCTAAAAGTGGCCGTGTTCGCCATCCTATTTTGCTAATTTTTATTTAACACACAAATAGTAATATGAGTAACGTTTCTGCCAAATTTCATCATGATATCTTCAACGAATGCCAAATTACAGCTTGCAAACCCTTTAAATTACCTTATTTTAAAAGTGGGCGATGCCACGCCCATTGTTCAAAATTTGACTAATTTTATATTCTGCGTCATAAGGTCAAACCACCCACCAAGTTTCATCGCTTTATCCGTCTTTGGTAATGAATTATCGCACTTTTTCGGTTTTTCGAAATTTTCTATATTGAAAAAGTGGGCGTGGTTATAGTCCGATATCGTTCATGTTAAATAGCGATCTGAGATAAGTGCCCAGGAACCTACATACCAAATTTCATCAAGATATCTAAAAATTTACTAAAGTTATCGTGTTAACGGACAGACGGACGGACGGACATGGCTCAATCAAATTTTTTTTCGATACTGATGATTTTGATATATGGAAGTCTATATCTATTCCTTTATACCTGTACAATCAACCGTTATCCAATTAAAGTTAATATACTCTGTGAGCTCTGCTCAAGTGGAACAACTTGCCATTGCTATCTTTCTTCAGCTATCAATTCGTTTTATTTGAATACTTTTTTTTAAATATGAACACATTTCTTTATCATTTTGTTTTTAAATCACCCCTGAAATATTTTCGAAGCGCTCTTAATTATGAGTCCGAAATTCTAGACCCAGGGTGACGTTTTTTGGAACGATTTTCTTCATCCTTTTTCAAATAAGCGAAAATCACCATGTAGGAAAATTAACCTAGGGTGACTCTTTAATGTGTTTGTAGGATATTCATATCAAATTAAAGGTATTAATGAAGGCTTTAAGAGGGAGTGGCCCTTAGTTGTATATGTGAAGGCGTTTTGGAGATTTCGACCAAAATGTGGACCAGGGTGACCCAGATCATCATCTGTCGGGTACCGCTAATTTATTTATATATGTAATACCACGAACAGTATTCCTGCCAAGATTCTAAGGGCTTTTGATTTCGTCCTGCATAACTTTTTCAATTTCTTCTATTTAATATGGTAGGTGTCGCACCCATTTTACAAAGTTTTTTCTAAATTTATATTTTGCGTCAATAAATCAATCCAATCACCATGTTTCATCCCTTTTAAAACGGTTTTATTTAGCTTGACTTGACAGGCAAGCGGCATGCACGGCCGTTGTGTACGAATTTTGTAATTGAAATTTAAGTAACTTCCCGATAAGCTACAAGCTTGAAACTTGGAATATAGTTCAGAACCCGATGACAATGCAATAATAACAAAAAAATCGCCGCTGGTGGCGCAAGGATCGAGATATTCACAAAAATCGTATTGGTGGTCCGATTTGGCTCATATTTGGAACAAATATTACATACAGTCCGGTAGAAGTGACATCATAATATTTTGGAGTTGGAGGAGGACCAAGAATACGTGGCGCAGAGTCGAGTAAAGTCTTTGGAAGGATTATGTATTGAGGGCTTAGATTGTAACAAATTGTCAGGAAAGAGTCCTTGTAATAATGAATTACTAAATGAACTAAATAGAATGAGAAATAATAGGCATTTAAATAAAGGTTGGTCTGTATGAAGGTATCACCCGCACCAATTTTATGAAAAAATAATTCTCATATATTTGTAAAGCCGTGACCAAAGTTTCACGTTTATATCTCTACTGGAAGTACTTTTGGCCACCAATTCCATATAAGACCGACCAGTGTGAAAAGGAAGATTATATAAAAATCAGCGCCACTGTTTCTTATTGAAACCAAACTGCGTTATAAATTGGAGTTTGTTTCATTCTAATTTACCATTGTTTGTGCACCAATAAAAGAAAACAAATTGGTCCCTTTTTTTAACTTTGGTCCTTTTTTTCGATAAATTTTGGTCCCAAATGAAAGTAGGGTGCGGCAACCGTGGTTGTGATCTTAAGGCTTGGTTGTCAAAAATGCTGCATTGTAAAACTAATTACATATGTAGAAGCTAAGAAGACGGCGAAGTTCACCTTAACGCAATATAGCGGCGGCGCAATAAATATTACGGCCGTGATGACGGTAAAAACTCGTTCATCAACGTTTTTTCCCACCGCTTTACTCAGAGCGGTGAACATTTTGTTCAAATATTTTAAATTATTTACAAAATAAACAATATGTTTTAAAAATATGTTTTTTATTTCATGTGCGTTTAAAAAAATATTAAACTAAAAAACATGCAAAAATATAAAAATAAAATTTTGAGCATCGTCTGCCGTAAATGTTCGAAGTTTACAAAAAAGCGGTGCCGCTGAAAACAGTGAGTATACCGGCCACTCTTTAGCGGTCTTAATATATCGGCACGATACGAAAATGAAACTAATGGAACCGAAATGGTCTATGGTATACTGTGCCGATCCGGTAATATCAAGGTCGTACAAATTGGCAGAGATACTGGAAAAAACTGCGCTAACTGCAGTCGCGTAAACTTTTGTATTGCCGCCAACCAGGCGATCTTTGGGGCATTAAACAAATAAGCACTTGGAAGTATTGGAACAGCGAGAAGCTTACAATCAGTATAGGGTCCCAGTCATACGGGTATAGATGGTAACAAAAAGGCAGATGAATTGGGAAAGAAGATAATAGCCGCACATGATCAACTAAGTAGGAATGGTGTGCAACCAAGCGTAGGACTGCAAGGTCTCAAAGATTACGTCAAATCAAATTTTATGGTTTAGAAGCCGCTAGTAGGATGGGCTTAGGTAACTTCTATTATTTTCCAAAACGATGTAATTATTTCATAACATACATAAGTCATGGTTCTTGAGGTGGTTTTTCAGTTTGGTCGGCGAATATACAAAAAATAAATAAATAAATGCAAGGCGCGATAATCTTCGGCGTATAATCTTCTGGTAACTTTATAGACATTCAGTTCATATGAAGTCCTTGCGGACCGACCAGTTCAACCCAGCCTAACTTTAGGCAATATGGAAGCTTTAATTTTCAATAAGATAAACGCGATACTAAGTAGTGACAGACATATAAGACACTTCTTAAACTTTAGTACACATTTATCTAAAGCAAAATTGCTTTTAATCGGGAAACACCCTTTTTCATTTCGAAAACACTTGTATGTCCGCTACCAGTATGAGTTCTTAATATATAAGATGTTCCTTCTCTCAATTTGTCCGGAGTAGAGGTTTACGCCGATCACTTTATCGGCGGCGGCGGCGTTTTCGGCGCGCCGGCGTACGCCGTTGTTCTTACTTTAAAAAGCTTGACTTTTCTATTTAATCTATTGAATTCATTGTTCCTTCTTAATTTTTTTAAAATATTATGCAAAGTGAGCATTTAAATTTTTATATAGTTTTTCTTTTAGTGTCTCGTTTTAATAACTGGTGAATTGGGTGAGGCAAAATCAGTGTTAAGCTGGCCTTGAAAGCGCCTGTTTTCTCAAATTATTTTTGAACGCGTATAAAGAGTTACATTTCGCGATTGATTTTTTATAACTGGCTAAGATGCGCATCCGTTGATACCCCTTTCGACCATATCCGTCCAATTTTCGACATGAACAATAAATGGCCTAGACATTCTTAAATGAGTAGAAAATATAGCACCGCGCCGGACGCCGCCGCCGCCGCGCCGATATTTTTGACATTCAGCGGCGGCTTCCAAAAAACGACGAAAATCGGCGGTGGCGGCGACGGCGGCGTTTATCGACGGCGTATATCTCTATAACGGAGGACAATTTGTTCTAAAAACTGCACCTAACTAAAATACTGCATCTTCTAGTCTATAAACGCAGTTACCTCGGTAAACCTTATGATATTGATGACGTTATGAGCTTGGTTAACTTAGTTCTATGTTTTAGAAACTATCTTCAATAATCGAAGGAGAGAGTTGTAGAACTTGATGCGACTGCAGAAGCTCTTATTTAGCTCCCATTCAGTTAATGAGCCAAATTGTTTATTCAAGGCACCTATTATTTTTAAAATTATTATTTTATTTACATGGTTAACCGTATTTATAAATAGAAGTGCGTTTTTTTGGAACCTCCATTATATAATTTTAGTAGGTACATAGTAAATATATATTTACATACATATGTTTGTGCACATCTTTGTACATAGTTACATATACATATAGATAAATGAACAATACTCGTATCAACCGACCGCAACTAGCGCAGCTACGTCACATTATCGCTGCCCCGCTTTCTGCTTCGCTTTTGATTCGTTTGATTTACTATACCGTGGTATACATATATAGTTATACATATATATATGTATGTATATAGAAATGTTTGTAATGGGGTTTTTGCTGCTGCCGTGGTTTGTGGTAATTTGATGTCGGGCTATTGTTGTTGTTTTTGTTCATTTATCGGTTGTTTCTTTAATTTCTTTCTCTATGCCTTATCAAATTTTTTTACACTCGCTTTGCGATTTTTCTAAACTCTTCAGTCATCACAAATGTACATACGTATCTACAGAAGAAACCACCAAAAAAATTTGAACTTTATTATTTTCTGATCTGCCTGTCCATTACAATCATGCCCCTCATGTCCCGAACTCCGTTGGAAGTTTTTGTATGGCTTAATGTAAATACGCCCTGAGGCTAAACGTCATAGCAGACAAGCTAAAAGATGTGTAGTAAGGTAGTGCAACAATGATATACCTATTACTTGAAGTTGGCTTGATAGATTCCTGTTTTGTCACCCTCAAATTCTAACAAATACTCGTAATTAACATAACTTGCGAAACCTCACGAATCTTGAAAAATAGGGCATCAAACAACGGAAATCATAATAATCAGAAAGTAAGGCTAAGTAAAAAAGAGACGGGGTCATGCCCATTTAAATTGCTCCACTATATCACTACTGAAGGGAAATCTCTATATATATATGTAAATAGGCAAGTTAAAAACTTTACGCCATTTTGCTGCTAAGCTATAGTTATAAAGTATAAACAAGGAGCAGTGTAGGCACAATTAAAAGAAAGTTAGTTAAAGCGCAAAAATATCAATTTAAAAATGAAACTTATACAAATGCCAAACACCTCTTTAAACAATGAGACTGTTGACATGCGTACAACAGACGCTACGTCTGTCATGTTGTTGTTTTGAGAAACTCGGATAGTGAAATAGATGGAATGGGAGGATAGAAATACCGAGGAAAAATTGATAGTTTAGAAGAAGAAGAAGGTAGGAGTGTGCTAAGCAGAGGGGAACAACTTTTCAAATATAGTTCCTCTACATACAAAATGAACCTAAACGAAGATAACAGTAGAACGAAGTACTTTAAAAGCAAACTACTAAACAATAAACTCTACTCGACTTAACAAAAAAGAAGACTGAAGATGGCACAACATCAAAACGCGCAACCCAAACAATAATCGACAAGGTATGACCGATGATTTTTCCAAAACCATTCAAACTCTTGTGCTGTCGGAAACGTGAATTAAATAAGGTTAATCTGCCAGCAGGGAAAGCAGGGCTCATATTTGCGTCTTACGTCTTACGATCCATGACCGAAACTAATTTCTTAATGGTGGATCGGACTAATGACATATGTGAACTAGCGACAAAGAGTACACGTTAAATTCATAACCTATTAAGACAGGTCAGGATTTTGTGCAAATGGTCTAGCATCAATGCATTGCAAATTTGTGTAGGATATTTTCTCAAATACAGTTGCTATGCCATGGCAAATACGCAACATAAAAAACAGTAGTTTATTTTTCAATTTTGATTAGCAAATTAACAACTTACAAAACAAAACAAAATATGCGAAGAAAAAATTGAAAATGAAAAAAGTTGTTCACGGTCTGCAGCTTTATAATTTTTACAAATAGTTTGACAGCTGCATAGTTATCGTTTAGAGTGAAAATTGTTTTCAGTCACTGAGCGTATAAGGTAATACAGTTCCAGATCCGCCGTCGTGTTCGTTGTGCCATTTTTTGCTGGGAACATATGTGCAGATTCATTTATGTATGTATATATTTTTGTATATGTGTGTGTGCTGGCATTACAAAAATCAAAATTGGTCAATAAACACATACATACGAGTATGCTTGGAAAATGTGATCAGTCATTCTTATATCTAAGTGTTTACAAAAAATACATACACAGATACATACGCAGCGTTTCATGTGATAGTGGCGAAGAAAACTAAAGAAATCTCTAAAAAAAAAGCGCATTGTTCGTGAGTTATTTTAAGTGTTAACATTGGCCTTCAAAATAATCAACAAAATAACTTACAATAACTACATATGTGTTTACATGCTATGCGCCTAGTAAGTACGTATGTATGTATGTTTATATCTGTATGCACATATGTTCTTAAATAATATAAGATTATTTTCACAATGCCCAAATTTATTTTTCTTTTACTCTTCCATTCAAAAGGCCAGAGGAAGTAACAAGTTTTGCCTTAATGGCTGGCAAATAAAGTGATAAACAGCTAAGATAACATTAATAAGTACAATTGACACAGTTGCTGTTGTTGGTTTTTTACTACACGTGTAGATATTTGTTCGCCGAAGTTTTGCATTCTTATCAAACTTTACTGTACCTTGTGTAGTGGTATTAGTAGCCGTCTAGGCGTTTGTGGCCACTTCTTCATTATTTTTGAGCCGAAATAAATGACTTTTGCTGTACTCACCTTGTCAAAAATGTATGATGTAACGAATTTTTATTGTCAGTTGTACGCTCTGCTCGGCGGCTACCAGATCCTCATTATTATTCCATATCATTTAACCGGGCTTTCCGTCATCCTTGCTATTTATTATAAGAATGCCCATCCATTTTTCCTATTAGCCAGCGTCTTCCACATCTTTCGGCTTTAAAATGCCAATTGTCATTATGACCACTTCAAATGACCAAAAGATCAATTGGCCTTATAACCATTTCAAATAGTTGACTTTATTACCTTTAATACTTTGACTTTATTGCCATTTTAGATAATTTAATTTTTACCTTATGACCAGAATGAACAACAATTTCCGCGGAATGGGTTAGAGGTTTGGTAGAATAAGTTGTGCTTATTTCAAAGGAATTATCACCGACACAAATGTAACAAAACCAGAATTAGGAAAAGTAGCGACACAGTCGAAAATACACTGAACCAAAAAAGTACATGTTTTCTAAGAAAAATTTCATGAAAACCTCTCCAAAAATCAACTTTCATAGAATTAAAAAAATATTTCTTAGAATATAAATATTTTTTCTTAAAATCTATGAACCCATTCATAGAATATAAGAAAAAATATATATATTCTAAGAAATATTTTTTAAATTCTTTGAACACCGGTTTTTGGAGAGGTTTTCATGAAATTTTTGGTTCAGTGTATTCACCAATTTTAAAGAAATCCGTGCGTTTATTATATCCAATTTTTTTTTTACTAAATTGGGACTGGAATATAGAAAAAAAAGCGCCGAAAGCGAACACTTTGCTCCAAAATTTTGGATGAACAAGTTCTTTTCATTTCAGAGATGACTTTATTGGGCCAGTTTTTCTTTATCCCATTTTTAACTAGAACGGTACCAAAATATAGGATAAGGAGATCGTATCCGAAAATTTTAAATGGAATAAAATTTCTTCATCTTCATTCGAAGTAATATACAGCGAAAACGAAAAACGTTACGTGGAAGTGCGAAACAAAATAATTTATCCTATGGCCACTTGCGAAAAAAATATTGACTTTATAACCAGTTCGGGAAACCTTGGTGATGATCATGGTATATCTTTGACTATTTGAAACTTGACATTGTGACCATTTCATATGATCATAACTCAAATTAACTTAGTAACCATTTGAAATGGCATTGAGATCAAATAAAAGTTTTCATTCGTATCGAAATATTTCTTTATGAGTGTATTGTATAAAAAAATTACGACGAATAAAATTAATTTTTAACGCTGATGTACCACCTACGGTTCCCGAGATATTCCCCCCTATTGCGAGTGTCGATCGGAATAGAATCGACAATTTGTCGATTCCATTTTTTGCATTTAATATTATTACTATACAAATTAATCGCCAAATCTTTGGACCATTATAAACAGTTATTTTATACAAGAGAGATTTTGCTATTTTTTCAACTTTTCGATGTGTATAACATAATTTGTATACATTATAAAGATAATCGATTAACGCTCAGCGGTCGACTATCTACTGCAATCGACACTCGCAATAGGGGGGATTGATTCAAATAGATAACAATATGTTTGTTTGGTTTAATGATATGTTCAATTTATACTCATTACTTTAAGAATTCATGAGCTTAACACCGGCTTATAATAATTGAATATTCAATTATTATGTTTTTCTAAGAGAAATTGAAAAGAAAGAAAGAAGCATTTACTGGTATATTGCGATGGTACCATTTCGAAAACCGCCACGAATTCATCATCAGGCAATTTCGCAATGTTATCAAAGGTCTCACCGAGACCGCATAACTTTGCAAAAAATATTCGCACGACTCAGCAAATGTGGACTTAAGCTTTCCATAACGAATTATCTTAGTCTTCCACGCGAACAAGTAAAACGTGTTAGTCTTCGACGCTAACAACTAAAATTCGTTAGTCTATCACGCGAATACCTCAAACGTGCTAGTTTCCAACGCGAACACGAATGGTGCTAGTCTTCTATGGGAATTTGGAACATGCTAGTCTTGCAAGGGATTGACGATATACATCTGATATCGACGATGTACATCTGAAATAACTTCATTTTTTTGACTTTTGAAAATAGTCAAACGTTAACTTTTAAAAGTTGACTTTTATTATAAAAGCCACAGATAACAGTTAATAATTGATTTTTTTTTTATAAAAGTCAAAAATAATATTTAAATTTTGATTTTTAATATAAAAGTAAAAAGTAAGGATTGGACGGAAGATGGATGGTTTTTGGTATTGTATTGGAGTAATTCCCGGACTATTGGGAAGTCTATCGGCGATTCAGCGAGTGTTGCACCCTCCTTTGCCCGCTCATCGGTCTTTTCATTACCTTCTATGCCTTTATGACCAGGAGCCTAGTATAGATTTAGAGGCCGGCCTGAGCGAGGTTTTTCCATTGCTTCTTTGCATCCCAGAATACTTCTTGATGAAGTACTGTGTGAAATTATTGCTTTAATCGCCGCCTAGGTTAGGTTAGGTTGAACTGCCCGGTCCATGAGGACCTCACATAGACTGAATGTGTCCGTAGTGTTAGCAGAAATTTACTTTAACGACCAAACTGAACCCTATCAAAAACCGGGACCTATATTATAAAATACCACCGTTCTCTTGGCGAGCACTAAAAGCTATCTAGGACTTAAGCCACTTGCTGCTTCTAGATCTGACCGGTGTATAACTCCTAATAGCTGGAGTCTAAGCGTGGCAAGCGCAGGGCATGAGCACAAAACGTGTTCGATCGTTTCCTCCTCCAACCCGCAATTCCTACATCCGCTATCACTGACCAAACCTAATTTAAAGGCATGTGACGCCAGAAGACAGTGTCCAGTCAGAATACCCGTCATGAATCTTTATTCCTCTCTTTTTAAGGATAGAAGCAACTTTGTTAGTCTAAGGTTGTAAAACCTACTCATACTTTTCGACACTTTACAGAGCTGCGCTTGAACACACGCCTTTCCCGCTTGGTCGCCCATGTGCACCTCCCTGACTAGCACCGCCCGACTATGAATATATATTTTGACGCGACTGCAGCTTAAGCACGCTTCTTCCAGAATTTCTGTTGCTTTCTTCACGGTTATAATTTCCGCCTAAAAAGAGCTGCAGTAATCTGACAGCTTGTAGGATCTACTTATTTCTGGACCGACACAGTAGACCCGAGCCCTGTCGTTAACTATGTTCGCATATGTATGTCATATTTGTGCGAAGTTCTAACTAGTCTTTGGTTCTGACAGAAAAATAAAACATCAACGCAAAATCGAACGTGTCTTGTAAATACTGGTTTCTAAGACATTAGCACAAAATTCCATTCGCTTTTTCGTTTTATTCTATATTATGTATATGTATATATATATTTTTTTTTAAATATTTTTTGTATTAGGGCGTGTCTTGTATGCAGTGTTGGAAAGAAATGGACGCTGACAGTCTTCACTTTCTTTCTGTTTGAATTTAGTTTTAAATTAATAAACAAATAAGTTGCGGAGTTTCTCTGTCTTGGGTACGATATTTTAAAATATCTGCGTATGGTCCACGTTTTAAATTGCAAAAATGTTTCATACCATGAAACAAATCTAAAATAAACATACATATATACATAGCTAGATGACTTGCATATACGCATACATTTTTAACCATGTCATATCAATGTATGTATTTCATTTTATTGTTCACGTCACTTCACACGAATTTGAAGGCAGCAAATTTCTTAAGACATAACAAACAGTTGTATGTATGTACATATATTATATATGTAAAATAGAAACTTAAAAAAATAAATAAAAATGCACGTTTACCGGCAGCTTAGTAAAACGAATTGCTGAGTGATAAGAAAGCCATAAAATATTTGTACAAATATAAAAATCTACGTACCAACCCGCAAGATATTGTACATATTAGAATTTTACTAGCTACAGTGGCAACAGGTAATAAATTTGCATTTTTTAGCTTCAGATATAATTTGTATTTCAAAATACTTACACATGTATAATCTCAGATAAAAGATAATGCATATTTTTTGTACATTTCAACTTCTTGTGTATGAAAAAAAGTGAATAATTTTTTTAGAAATAATCATGCAAACCAAAACTTCCAAGTATTTAACAAATCATTGAGAGTATCGGAAATGTGTATACGAATTTCTGAAAGTTTCTAAGCAGTACATATCACACAAGTTCCAATATTTAGCTATCTGACTGCTAGGTTCCCCTTTCTTTTTGACCATCTGTGCTTGCAAAAGTAGGCCTAACACTACGGCATTTAAAACTCAAGTATCTAATGCCCAACAAACCCTTAAGTTAGATAAAGATTATAGGTAGAATAGATAACTACCACTGTTTTCGAAGATTATGTGTAGGTCTTACAACCTTAGACTAAAACTAAGACTAAACAAAGTTGTTCCCATAATTAAAAAGTGAGAACTGAAGGCTCTTGACGGGTATTCTGACTGGACACTGCCTTCGGGCGTCACATGCCTTTAAGTTAGGCTTGGTCGTTTATAGCAAATGTAGGAAGTGCGTGTTGGAGGAGGAAAGGAGCGAGCAGTTTTTGTGCTCGTACCCTACGCGTGCCAGTGATACATCTGTCAGATCTAGAAACATACATAACTGGCATAGGTCATAGAAAGCTTCTAATATATGCCAAGAGGAGGGAGTTATTTTATAACATAGGTCCTGGCTTTTGATAGGGGTTGTCAGTTTGATCGTTAAACAAACTTCTGGTAACACTATGAACTCAATCAGTCTCTGTGAGGTCCTCATGGACCGGCCAACCTAACATACCCCTGTTAGACAAACACTAGAGAAACATAGCGTTCTCGAACAACATGGGAGAATCTGGAAACATTATAGTTCTCCAAACGGAATCTAATATCTAATCAAATATATTATTCTAATGGGTTTTTAATGGCAATTGAATTTGCAATAGTTATAGATATTAGAAAAACTTACAATATTTAAAAACGGCGATGGTTCTAGTAATTTTTCTGAATTTCACTTCTTCATCATCTAGCTTTTCAGGGGCTAAGTATTAAAGATGAAGTCTCCAACATTAAAACTTTATACTAGTGTTAAGGCAGATGTCAATTTTTAAATTGTCTCTAAGTATTGTTTTTTTGTTGATGTTCCTTTTATAAACAATTTTGGTACATATGTATACTTTGTGAACTCCCAATTTTGTATATTTGACGTTGAAAACTTTGCTATAGCAAATATAAGCTACGGACCGTGAGCAATTTTTATACTTAGCTGATCAGAGCTCACAGAGTATATTAATATTGTTCGCATAACGGTATCCCGTAACGGCATAAACTAATCGAGATAGATATAGGCTTCTATATATCAAAATGATCTGGACTAAAAAAAATTCATTTAGCCTTGTCCGTCCGTCCGTCCGTAAACACGATAACTTGAGTAAATTTTGAGGTATCTTAATGAAATTCGATAAGTAAGTTCCTGGGCACTCATCTCAGATCGCTATCTAAACTGAACGAAATCGGACTATAACCAAACCCACTTTTTCGATATCGAAAATTTCGAAAACCCGAAAAGTGCGATAATTCATTACCAAAGACGGATAAAGCGATGAAACTTGGTAGTTGGGTAGACCTTGTGACGCAGAATAGAATATTAGTAAAATTTTGGACAACGTGCGTGGCACCGCCCACTTTTAAAAGAAGGTAATTTAGAAGTTTTGCAAGCTGTAATTTGGCATTCGTTAAAGATATCATGAGGAAATTTGGCAACAACGTTACTCGTATTACTATATGTGTGCTAAATAAAAATTAGGAAAATCGGATGACGCACACACCCACGATAAATTTTTTTTTAAATCAAATTTTAACATAAAATTGAATATATTTACAGTATATAAGTAAATTATTATGTCGAAAATTTCGAAAAATGAAAAAATGCCATAATTCTATACTAAATAGGAAAGAAGGGATGAAACATGGTGATTGGGTTGGTTTTTTGACGCAAAATATAATTATAGAAAAAACTTTGTAAAATGGGTGTCATACCTACCATATTAAGTAGAAGAAAATGAAAAAGTTCTGCAGGGCAAAATTAAAAGCACTTGGAATCATGGCAGGAATACTGTTCGTGGTATTACATATATAAATAAATTAGCGGTACCCGACAGATAATGTTCTAGGTCACCCTGGTCCACATTTTGGCCGATATCTCGAAAACGCCTTCACATATACAACTGAGGGCCACTACCTTTTAAAACCCTCATTAATACCTTTAATTTGATACCCATATCATACAAATACATTATAGAGTCACCCCTGGTCCACCTTTATGGCGATTCATCGAAAAGACCTATAGAACTATGGCCCACTCCCTTTTAAAAAACTCTTTAATATATTCCATTTGATGCCCATGCAATACAAAAACATTCCAGGGTTACCCTAGGTTCAGTTTCCTACATGGTGATTTTCCCTTATTTTGTCTCCAAAGCTCTCAGCTGAGTATGTAATTTTCAGTTACACCTGAACTTAGCCTTCCTTACTTGTTCATACTCATTTGAGCAGAGCTCACAGAGTATATTGATTTTGTTCGCATAACGGTACCCCGTAAAGGCATAAACTAATCGAGATAGATATAGACTTCTATATATCAAAATGATCTGGGCGAAAAAAGAAATTAATTTAGCTTGGTTATAGTCCGTCCGTCCGTCTGTCCGTTAAGACGATAACTTGAGTAAATTTTGAGGTATTTGGATGAAATTTGGCATGTAGGTTCCTGGGCACTCATGTCAGATCGCTATTTAAAATGAACGAAATCGGACTAAAACCACGCCCACTTTTTGGATATCGAAAATTTCGAAAAACGGAAAAAGTGCGATAATTCATTACCAAAAACGGATAAATCGATGAAACTTGGTGGTACTAGTGTAGTTTTCTAACAATGGCCTTGAATAGAGATTGCAATAGTTATCTAGCGTCCCTACATAAAATTTCTCTTGCGTTAGAGACAGTTGTTGTTGTTGTTGTAGCGATAAGGACACTCCCCGAAGGCCTTGCGGAGTGTTATCGATGTTGATGGTCCTTTGCCGAATGCTGATCCGGTACGTTCTGTTAACAAGAACCATTAAGGCACCAGCCCGACCGATTTAGTATGACCACATGAAACCTTTAAGGCCATACCGCCCTCCCACCCCCTAGATCCATGACGAACTTGCGGTCGCCAGAGCCTCGGCTGTTAAAGTAATTGGTTTCGCCACGGGTAGGTGAGTTAGACAATTGGGTTGGACATCTATATTTTGCGCTGGCAACACCTTGAAAGGGTTGTGCTACACAACCCCTTAAACCAATTTGGCATTTTAGTCGCCGCGGCATACCTACTGAACCATCAATCTTGGTAAAGTTGAAGTCCTACCTATACTCCTTTCTTCTATGGACCAGTCATCCGGTTGTAAGGCAACTTCACCTCGATCTTTGATTATTTTCCCTTCACATTAATTATAAGTACCTACCTCAAATCTAAGAGATTTGAGAACTCTTGTAACAACAGGTGTTAAAATAATTTGCCTACCTTCAGCACTTTGACCACAATTAAGAACTCTAGCGAACTTAGTCCAGCGATTTAAAACGCAGCGGTTTTTCCAGTTTGGAGTAAGCAGAACTTACTTACTCCGACATAGCGGCATAGAGACAGCTTCTTTTCGTACTGTCAAACGGCGTTTTAAAATCAATGAAGAGGTGATGTGTGTCAATTCGCTTTTCCCGGCTTATTCCCATGATTTTACGCATTGTGAAAATCTGGTCGATGTTAGATTTAGCAGGTCTGAAGCCGCTGGTAAGGTCTGATTGACCGATTAATGCTGGGTTTCAACCTTTCGCACACTACACTTCACAGGATTATAAATGCGATATTAAGAAGGCTGATTCCACGATAGTTGGCGCAGTTTGCAGGATCCCATTTCTTGTGGACATATAAAAATGCGTACTTAAATTATAATTGTCGGACATGCACACAACCGACAATATTTTGCCAAGAAGCTGACTCGACGCGGTATTTTAATAGCTCCGAAAGAAATCCATCAGCTCCCGCAGTCTTATTGTTTTTTAATCTGCTTATTGCTACTCTGACTTCGTCATAATGGGGTGGGAAGACATTAATTTCCTCATCGTCGGTTGAGGGATTGGATTTATTATCCCTGTCCCCATTTAGGAGAGCAAGTGTTCCCTCCACAGGCTAGCTACTCTCTGGCATCGGTTACAAGGTCGCCGTTTTCGTTCTCACAAGAGTGTTTCCCGGACTTAAACCTTCCGTCTGTTGCCAAATTTTTTAGTTAAATTTACGAGAGTTATTCGTAGTAGCTGGCTGCTCAAGTACCTCGTACTCACGACTATATGTTTCTGCTTTTTCTTCCTGTAAAAGCGTGTGGCTTCCCTTTTCAACTCGCGGTAGCGTTCACACACTCTTCTTGTTGCGCTCGCTTTTAACGTAGCCCTGTAGGCATCGTCTTTAATTAAACGTGAAAATCGGGCCATTTTAACCACGAAATCTGGTCATTTAAAAGAGCCTTAAGTTTTTATATAAAAAACAAGCAAAGAAACTAACCATTAGCTGGTTAAATTGTGCTTGTCCAAATTTGTGATATAACAATACGAAACTCTGAGCCGTTAGCTGTAAGAGTTAAAAGCATTCACGTCGTTAAATACAGAACTTAACAACAAATATTGTTTAAGCGACTTAAACTATGAGTCTTTTCTTTCGTTTATTTCATAAGCGCTGAAATTCTCATCCGGCTTATGAAATATTCTAAAGACATAGTTTTAGTTTTTAATTTAAAATGGAGGTTCTTCGAGTAGAAGATGGGGTGCCAATACCTCAGAGCCCAGTGCTCGCCTCCACATCACATTTTTTAAGGGGTCTTCAAATAGAAGATGAGGTGGCTCATTAGAGCGAAACCTCAGAGTTCCCTATGCTCGCCCCAAATTAAATAAATAGAGGTTTTTCTAGTAGAAAATGGAATGCCAATACCTCAGAGCCCCATGCTCGCCTCCATATCGCATTTCTAAAGGGGTCTTCAAATAGAAGATGAGGTGGCTCATTAGAGCGAAACCTCAGAGTTCCCTATAAAAAAAAAAAAGAGTTCCCTATGCTCGCCCCTAATTAAATAAATAAAGGTGTACCGATGCTTTGCATCGTCCCGTGTTTTAAATACACCATAAAATAAATGAACATAAAATACAGTCCATTAAACTAATAATTTATAAAATAATAAATTTAAAAAACGCTTGGTTGCAGTGGGCTTTGAACCCGCAACCCCAAACGTTTAAGTCGGGTACGTCATCCACTGTGCCACGACTCATACGCCTACAAGCACATCAAATTACTCCCTTATAACTCACATTAAACTGCTCGCTCTTAACTGCCCCACGCTTAGCTAAATATTTTATTGCTAGGCGACGCTTATACTAGAATTTCAACTATCAGTAGATCGATGAGTGCTGACCCCATAGCCAAAACAACCAGCTGATCGGTGAAACTCCAACTTATTCAGTGGTCTCGCCCCGTAATTACGGGATCGGCGATTGTACCAGTGTCTTGGAAATAAGGTATGAACCAGAGGTTGTAATGCCCAGCCCAATGCAACACCAAAATAGTTGGTGGTCAATAGCTGGATGAGGGAAGTGGTCTATTTCAAGTAGGTCCCAAATGTTTGTATACCATATGAGTATAAAAAGCAGGCGTCAATCGTTTTCGAAACGCTGTTACCATAAAATGTGCCTATACGATGTGTATTTGTATCAAATTTATTAACACAGTTCTCAATATGCGGGATATCTCAGTTTGTTTTGAAGATATTAGCCGTGTTGTTTGTACATGTATATAAAAAAATAAATGTAAGGCGCGATAGCCTCCGAAGAGATTTTAGGCCAAGCTTCTCTTCCAATTTGCGTCTTGCTCCGTTTTAGTTGTTCCTACAAATTGGTTGGAGGGGACCGACCCCGCACGGCGTCTGCAAGGCAGATGAGTTTTCACTGAGAACTTTTCATGACGGAAATACACTCGGAGTGCGTGCTAAACACTGCCGAGGGGCGACCCCGCTTAGACAAAAATTTTCTTCTAATTGAAAAAACTTGTTTCTAAATTTTTGATATTGCTTTGCCCGGGGCGTGAACCCAGGATGTACGGTGTGTTAGGCGGAGCACGCTACCATCACACCACGGCGGCCACCTGTACATGTATATACGTCTACGTTTACGGGTAAAAAAACGCTCATCATCACTTAGACTACGTTAAGGAGACCCATCTAGTGGCAATTATTGGAGACTCGTGGCAGTGGTAAATAACTCGCTGCAAAACGGGTAGTACTGAATAGCGGAAACACACACCTCTGTTGGTCATAGTGTAAAACCTTTAGCTGAATCGGTTTGCAATGAATAGTGGGCACACACCCTTTTCGGTCATAGAAGTGAAGAATAGTTTAGAGATAAAATGAAGAGACACATTTATGTTGCAACTGAATATAATGCATGCTGAAATTTAGCAGTACTAGTTTCTGCGTAACGATTTCGTAAGTTTAGATAAAGTTACATACCAAGCAGTCCATACAAAGTTTAAGTGCAAATGTATATACATGTAAACAAAAAGCATAGCTATTATGAAATGTGAAAATCTGGTCTTAAATAATGGATCCATTTGAAGGCGAAATTTCGAAGATATGGACCGAAATGTGAACATGAGTCGTAAAGAGTCCGATGTTCGGTGGACTTTATTTCAATATTTCACTTGGTTCCGGAGCTTTTGGTCAAAATATGGCCACGGGTAAAACCACAATTTTTTCGAACAAAAATAGGTAACAAAAAACGGTTGTTAACGAAAAAAGTGAATTTTTTTTGACGGGAAATTTTAGTAAAGTTTTTCTTTGTGCCCTGCGTTCGTATCTATACTAGAAAATATATATTAGAAAAGCTGTCAACTAATAAGTATACAAATAATGATCCCCCCTAATGTGCATACTTGTGTATATAATTACATTTTCACCAATAAATATCTATACTTATACATACACATAGGCATACGATTATTATCACAATTTGTTTTAAACATATTTTTGTTTTGCTTCAACTTCAACGGTGCACGCTATGGTGTTTACGGTGTTTTAAATGCTGTCATGTTGAAATAGTGCAATGCTGAATGATGGAGGAATTTGATTATTTACGCGCTGCGCTGGTGCGAACTCGCGTGCGATGTCAGCTCGGTCGACTTGCGTTACGTCGTCGTCGTCATTGTAACGCATCGAAATTTGCTGTACTTAAGCATACGGCAGCTGCTCTGCCAAGTTGCCGTGCTGCTGCGTACGTGCTCCACATTTTCCTCTCCGCTGATTCGCACTTCCATCTTATTTGAACGCATTTTCGTGTTGATGTTGTTAATTTTTTTTTCAATCGCTTCACTCAATAATTCATTGTTGTTGGTGCTGTTGCTGATTGTATCACTGCTCTTGCTGTTACTGCTGCTTCTAGCATATTTTACAACTTGTATACCTAGTTGTAATTAGCACCACAAGGTCTAATGACTTTCATAGCCGAATGGTATACATATATGCTATATAGGATACAATGGGGAGCTGTGACTTTAGGGCACCATTGGCCACCTATCTCTATATCATCCCCTTAAAAGTACAATTTCACTCCCACTCCCGCCACCACTCCTGCTACCAATACCGCTCCACTCCCAACTCTTACTTCCACTCTCACTCCAACTCCCACTCTTACTCCAACTACCACTCTTACTCCAACTCTCACTCCCACTCCCATTCACACTCCAACTCCCACTCCCGCTCCACATTTTCCTCTCCGCTGTGTCCTGCATGAATATGCTAAAACCGACAGCTGGCTATACGATATTTTCTTTTACCCGACCTTTGATTAATTTAACCTTTATTTTGGTTGTAACAATTTTGCCATGTTGTAATGCTGTTCGTAGCGTGCTTAGGGCTTTTTATGCAGTTAATGTTTATGATTGTCATTTAAAATGCTACTGTCGCCTTCATTTCGCAATTTTCATTTAAAATTCACTGATTTTAAAATTGTTTCGCATATAAATTGCGGTTCCTCTGTCACTTTTGCATGGCCTGAGCGACATGACGCGGCGGCACGCTAGAAATAGATGTAAGTATATGTATGAAAGTGTATGGAAGTATGTAAATGTATGTATTGCTGTAGCAACACGTCCCCTATACACCCATATCGTATATACTTTTTTCCATATTACCGTCCCGTTGTTACCGACCCGGCGCTTTATCGACTAGTGTCATCAGTGAAGCGGCACAATGCAAACGTTTTAACATAAGCTATTTACTTTCATTTATTATTGTATACACATTAGGGTGGGTCAGTAGTGACTTAAGTTTACGCTCAACCATTGCTTATGATCGCCTTATGTTTGAGGAATATCCTATCTAAGAATTTGTTTCACATTTGTATCGAGTTACGCTTCGAGGTGGTCTTCACTGCCACGTGACCATTCCCCATCCTATTTCCTAATTATCTCCTGGATTATTCCTCACCTATATACGATTTTCCTCAAATTCGCTGAGTATGTGGTGTCCGCACAGAAATTATTTCATGATACTCTCTTCGCCCTGTTAACTCCACTTTTATAAATCCTCAACGGTCTCCTTTACTCGTTTAAGCACACCTCGCTTTCCGCTCCTCTCGCCAACTAAAAATCACTTTTGTGTACCATCAAAATAGACTCAGCTTCTTAGCCTTCCATGATCGCTTTGTAGTCGCCTTTTTCGAGCTCACCTTATGGTTATACATATTCGTAATTGTTTTTTTTTTTTTTTGATAAGCTGTTATTGGATTCCTCTAGTATCTCTACAGTGTCAACCTGTTTGGGTTGGCAAGTTTCATTTCTACATATTTTATGGAATTTGGTACAGTTCGTTGCCTGGCATCAGGTTCTCGAGGTCCCCTTTTTTCTTGGTATTTCTCGTTATGAGGCGCAAAAAAGTACTGTACATGCTCCAGTATATCCTACGTCTTTTTGTTTTCTTTGGCTTCTCTCTACGTCTTATAACCAGGCGTACCGCCTTCAGCCGATCGTTCCCTTAATTTTGCCTGAGCAAAAATAACCTTTACATCGTTTGTGGTACCGAGGGCTCCTGGCAGCAAAGTTTGTTATTAGTAAAGTGCCTTCGACCCCTATATATTGCCACACTAGCCCATTTCAGGCCATCTATCTCTCAGTCGCTTGAATCGACTTCAGCTCCTAAGCGTTGGACAGTTCTTAATGCTGCTCAGTACTGCGAAAGGCTCCTCTTACTCTTTCTGCTTCATACCTATCTCCTCTCTTCCCTATTCGTTCTCGCCTTCCGTTCGCTCTGCGGCTTTCCGATATCTTCACTCTCCACATCTACCTCACCGCTTCTAGAGATAGAGAGATAGACCTTTCCAACATTGCAGCTCTATTCTCAATATTTCCCAGAAAGTTTAAGGGTACTTTGCGCATGTAGGCTGCCCTTTGCCGATTATGAATCCGATACGCTTCCGTACTCATGGTACTAACTAGATTGCCTCGGGAACGTTTGTTCTTACTTCTCAAACTCGGGTCTGTCCAGTTTAGCCGCCTTCAATGATAGGGATGCCTATTGCAGCAATGTTATAAGACCCTTAATCCTCCTTATGATCACTTGAAACTTCTATTCATTGAGGTCGTGTGACTGCTTTGCTACCTTGGCCTTTATGAGGACCGGAAATGGGAAATCCCCGTTCAAATTAAGCCGAAAATGCCCCTTGGCTGCAAGTCATCTGCTAATTGTCAATACACTTCCATTTCAACACTTCGACCCACCCTACCATGGTATACCCATATTGGTAGGCATGTCTGTGTGTACATACATATGTATGATAATGGTTACGTATGTAAATATCTATTGTTTTCTATCATTCAGTAGGTACCTAAGTATCTTTTTTGTTTTGATGACATTGCGCTCTCGTTCCGCTTAACCCTCACCCTTCTGCTCCAAGTACAATGCCATGAGCCCACAAATTACAATTTTTATACCTTTCATGAACATGAAATGGTATATTAACTTTGGTCCGATGTTTGTAACGTTGAGAAATATAGAAGATAGACTCACCATTAAGTATACCGAATTGATCAGGGCGACGAACCGAGTTGATATAGCCATGTCCGTCTGCCCGTTCGTCCGTCTGTCTGTTTGAACGTAAACTAGTCCCTCAAATTTTGAGATATCTCAATGAAATTTGGCAAAAGGATGTATTTTTGTATTATACTAGACATTTGTCGGATCCGGTAGGATCGGACCACTATAACATATATCTCCCATACAACCGATCGTTCAGATAAGACGATTTTGGTCATTCCTGCCGCAATTTAGAAAGTATAAACGTGAAACTCGGTGATATATATTTTAATATATCATAGAAGATTTTCTGAAAAAATCAGTTTGATCGATATATCCCATACAACCGATCGTTCAGATAGAAGGATTTTTTGCAATTTCTCCCTTAATTTCCAATATAAAAACGTTAAACTTGGTGATATTTATTCTAATATATCATAGAAGATTTCATGAAAAATCAGTTCGATCGGAGCTATATATAATATATATCCCATATAACCGATCATTCAGATAGAAAGATTTTTAGCCATTTCTCCCTTAATTTCCAATATAAAAACGATAAACATGTTGATATTTATTCTAATATATCATAGAAGATTTCCTGAAAAAATCACTTTGATCGTAGCTATATGTATATAGTATATACCTATCCCATACAACAGATCGTTCAGATAGAAAGATTTTCGGCCATTTCTCCCTTAGTTTCCAATATAAGAACGTGAAAAATCACCAAGTATTTTAATATATCATAGAAGATTTCCTGTAAAAATCATTTCGATCGGAGCTATATATAATATATATCCCATACAACCGATCGTTCAGATAAGGGGGTTTTTGCCATTTTTATAAGCTTTTATTTACTTTCACTTTTGTTGTCTGTAATGGAATCTTGCAAGTTAAATTTGATACACTTCCCGGTGTCCGATTGAGCTGAAATTTTGCACACATGTATAACTCCGATGACAATGCAATATTACTTTTTTAGAATTCGGTAAATTAATCGATAACACAGTTATCGGTAAAGATTTGTATTTACTTTGGCATAACAGCCTAAGTCCCATACAACCACGCCGGTACCTATCCGTGGATTGTGATATTTGGACGTGGTGAATCACGTGTCACGCGTGGTGAATCTCATCGCTTGCGAAAAGCGGAGACACAACCCTCTGTTGTATTTCTGTGTACAACCAACATAGCTGAATTTTTAAGGCTGTTTAACCCTGTAATCTTTTCTGTTATTTTATTTTGCTTTTGGAAAAATTACCTAATTGAAAAAAGCTGGCTGAAAAATATTGGCATAACAGCTTAAGTTAAATCAAGAATGGAAAATCTTTGGAAAATTTGAGCAGATGTGGCAATTTCGCGCGTCCGTTAAACGAAATATTGACAATCTGCTGATCATCGCTAAGAAATTAGCGACATTCCATCAACTAAGCAGCACTTTAGCAATACTACTGTTATTATTTGGCCGCTCAAACACACAAATATTAATTGTGCATTAAATCTAAAATATACAAATACACCATAATAATTTACACGGCCAAAGCCATAATAATTCACACGGGTCATCAATTCTTTCTCTGATTCAAAATCTGAACTACCAGCGCTACCGTCAACAGCTCAGTGTCATCACTGCCAGTAGCGCCAATAACACCAAACTCGTGCCTGACACACAAAAGTCATTTCACTCAATAGCGCAAGTAAAATGTACTACGCACTCACTACTAAGAAGCGTCAAAAATTCGCTTGGAGTAATTTCGTCAATGAGCTACCATTGAGCTGGCACCGCATTGGCGCTGGCGCCATGCAATTTACATCACTAAAATTGCGCGAATGCCCAGGCTCATTACTTCAATACTTATATTTACAATGCTTTAAACTTTAAATACACCTCTGAAGTTGCTGCGCATAAAATGTGTACTAATAAATTCCAATACGCATTATACGCAGATGTAACTGATATATGTGTTTTTGTTTCACCCCCTATACTTATATTTAAAGCTTTTATAAGAACAAGCTTCTATTACTTGTTAATAAAACGAACTAAAAAGTAAAAAATAAAATTAAAGAAAAAAAAACTTTTTTAAAAATAAGCTTTTATTATTTTGGTTAATAAAATTAACTAAAAAGTAAACAATAAATTGACTCTAAAGAAATATAACACTTTATAAGTTCATTGTAAGCTTAAACGATAATTAGGCTTTTTCGTCTGCGACAAAAAAATTCTATATTGTACATAATTATATATTTTTAACATTAAAACTTTACACCTAAATTATTAAATCTTACAGTTTATATCACAGTCCTAATTGTTCTAATAAAAGCGTGTTACATTGCGATAGCAAGAAAAGGAGATCCTAAATGTTCTTAATTATACCATCAAAATTTAACACGTTTTTTATTAGAACAATTAGAACTGTGATATAAACTGTAAGATTTAATAATTTAGGTGTAAAGTTTTAATGTTAAAAATATATAATTATGTACAATATAGAATTTTTTTGTCGCAGACGAAAAAGCCTAATTATCGTTTAAGCTTACAATGAACTTATAAAGTGTTATATTTCTTTAGAGTCAATTTATTGTTTACTTTTTAGTTAATTTTATTAACCAAAATAATAAAAGCTTATTTTTAAAAAAGTTTTTTTTTCTTTAATTTTATTTATTTTATATTTATCTTAAAAATCGTTTAGGTATGTACATCTGTTCACTACATATTTCTAATCTTATACATCCGATTATTTGGAGATTACGAACGGGATAAGATTCAGCCCCATTCATGAAAGGTATGAAGTCTTCGGCACAGCCGAAGACAGTCCCGTCCTTACTTGTTTTTTTTTTTTTTTTTAATTTACCATTTCAATTGCTGGTGCTTCTGAGTACATACATTTGTATGTTTGTTTTCATTTTTGTTACAGTTACATACATACATATTTGTGAGTGTCTGATTTGTTGATTCCTGCTTCTTTTTCTATTTTAATTATAAACACAAACGTCTGCTATCAGCGCTGGCATTTATTGTAATTGTTTTGTTGCTTATTTATTTTTTCTTTTTTTGTTGTAATTGTGTTATTTTGATGACCCGAGAATCGTTTATTCAGTACTCATTTTATTTACATATATACATTTTTGCCGAGTTTACGTACCCTTGTTTGCTATTAGTGGTCATCTTCTGCGTACGTATGCAAATTTTTGTATGGGTATTTCTGTGATGCAGTGGTGTGTAATGAAATAGAGCTGGCGTTGTTTGGTCAGGAACTGAGGAAATATTGATTATAGTAGTCCACAGACCTTTAATCCAGGTATTAAAATAATCAATTATTGTCAACATTACCAGCTTTAGACTGGCATGAAAGTCTGAATTAGCGCTAGAGTGTCCGTTTTTTTCTTCTTACTGACAAGACCTCTATGTTCCCGTCACGCCACATTGTTCTGTCGCAGAGTGCTCAGAGAGCTGCTGAATACTTCTACGCTGCAAGATGCTACACTAGATGCGAAAATATGAAACCTGATTTTTCGACCGAAAACAAATCTTTTATTGCTCAAGTAGCTATTATATGGCAAATTTACCACAAAGGTTCCTAAAAGCTTGCAGGGGAATGCGGCATAATGGTACCATTACATGACCATTTACCTTGAGTCGATTCAGAAAGAGAGCGAGATTATATACTTATGTAAATTAAGGGTTCACTGAATATGCAGTGTCTTCAGCGGTCAGCGGTCAGCCGTCTTCATGAGGCGTCTGTCTTTCGATACACGTATGTAAATATGCAAATATTTTTTCCTATGCAGTGGCTTGGGTTCTATATTTCCAATTAAAAAATTATGTAATGTAAAAGCCGAGGATGTATCACTTTCTTTTAATGATATCTTACCCGTTAATGAACAAGAACCGCTGGTTGGTGTGGCTTGTCAATGCAACGGCTTAAATTATCGACGTACTGAAAACGTGAAGCATGAAGAAAGACATGAAAAAAGCTACGGTGTCAGATTTGCGATATAGATGAACCAATACTCTTTCTGTTTGAGCTTAGAAAATTAAAATTAGAGAATTCGCAAGACAGTTGGTATATTCAGTTTCTATCAGGTAAAATCTCCATATGGAAAAAAGTTGATTTACTGGTTCTTGCTTTAAAAGATGTACCATCCGTATGTGTTGGCCCGAAATAATCCAGAGGTAGTCCTGAAATGGTCCCGAAAACAGTCTGGAAAGAGTTTGAACACTGTACTGAGCAAGCCTCAAAACTGTCCCCAAATCAGTGCCGAAGTTCGATAACCATCTCAAAAAAGAATCCGATAATGATCTCAAAACAGTCATGAGCCCGAAACAAAACTTCACAATATATCAAATGAACGGAAATATTGTTGACATAGAAAATAGTCCCAAATTAATTCGAAGAAAGTATCAAAAAGGACCCGATTCAATCTCGAAATTGTCCAAAAATTATTCTGATATAGTATTAAAACTGTTCCAAAAACAGTTCCGAAGTGATCATCAAAAATACCGCAACGATTTAAAAAAAGTCATGAAGTGACTCCAAAAGAAATGGTTTCGTATATTCGCAATCTGAACCCGAAACAAAGCGTCACAGTATTTCAAACGACCAGAAACATTGTTCTTTTAACCTCAAACTCAATTCCCTAAGGCAGTCTTACGGTAATAAGCAGTTTTCCCCCGACGGAATTCGATAATATGCGGTACTAGTTCCTTCGCGAACTAGCCCGTCTATTCTGGGAACGAATTTTTTGACCCCTCGAACATAAGGGTCAGTGACATTTATGCACCTCTTACGGCAGGCTCTTTCTAATTTTACAAAATTGATTACCTTGAAATCTATATGAACCATATTTATGCCAAATACCATTGATCCAATCCATACTCAGATTTGAAGCGTTATACAAAAACAGATCTGCAGCAAAGTGGCGATCGTTGGCGGGATCGGGCGAGTGCCACTGCTCACTTTTTAAAAATTTAATACAATCAGCTTAAATGTTTCATAGTCTTATTCTGTTGTTGTCTATGTGTCTTATCATCATCATAATTAATTGGCGCTCACACGCCTAAGCGATTTTGTCCATTTCGTAACAAGTCACGCCAACTAGTCGTATTTCGCGATAACTGACACCAAGTAGGGGGCACCAACACTACCTCCAACTGCCTCTCCCATCTCAGTGGAGCCCCCCTCCCCCCCTTATTCTGCCTTCAAATTGTAGTGTCGATTAAAATATTTTCTTGGTCGAAGCGTTTCCATACATTCGCATAACATGGCTAGCCAGCGAGGGATTTGTGCTTTTATTCGCTGCCCTACCTTCATAACTGCGTAACGCCCATACACCTCCTTTGATACTCGTAGGCGACATCACGGGTATAAATCTTCCAGAGAACTCTTCTCTCGAGCACCACAAGAGCCATCTCATCTTTTGTTGACACCGTCCAAGCTTCTGCACTGACTTTACTTGACTTCCTGGCAAGAGTTATTCTTCATTTCATTTCTAGTTTTGCTATTTTCACATTATTTAAATGCAAAATTTACACTGAAATGATCTTGGGTTCACATGAGAAATAATGCTAGTTTTAAATTTTTTTTTCGCTGATTTGGAATTAAAAAGGCTAAACAAGTTTCGGGTTTGCATTTGCTTAAATGTAAATTCGGCATACATTTTTTTTAGAATAAATTGTATCCGGTGAATACTACATATTGAAATAACTGCTTGACAACCATTTTATTTCCTTGCTGATAGCTCCCAAAGTTGGTATTAACTTTACGGTCTTCATTAGGGTCCCAGCCTTCTTATCCAGTTGTACCCCAAGTTATTTATTCCTGAACTCCAGAGTCCAAATGTTTTTTAATTATTTAACCACTGGTTATACCTACATATAAAACTAAGTCTATCTGTATATAGTTTTTTTAAATTTATTTAGTATGTGACCTATGTTTCCTCTGCTCGCGCTGGGGAATACGTACGCTCATACATACCACATAGTTGTACATACTCTTATCTGCATTTTTTACATTATTCATTGTTCTATTTTATTATTATCATTTCACTTTTATTCTCATTCTAATATATGCACATATTAATTTGCTGTTATTTGCACATCCGCTTCGGTCATGCGTATTTCGCTTTTGCTTTCATCGTTGTCATTAATTTTAGTTTCACTCGTGACATTTTCTCTATTTATTTGATATTTTCCCATGAGTATAATGCCCTTTTTACTCGCTAGTCCATTTTACAAACTCGCCACAATTATTTCAATCACCCCTGCTGCTACTTGTAGATCCATTATACTTCATACTATACGCGTACTCACTATTGCTATGTCCGTCGTTTACTTTTATGTACCCTGATGCAATCCATTTCCGTTTTGTTAGAGACGGAAATTCCATTACATATTGTTGTCAGCCCACAGCGTGAGCTTGTTGTGTCCACCCACCCCAGAGATGACGATGCCACCACGACAACCACTTGTTTTCTCAAACAAAACAAGCAGTTCATTCAGTCGATTAACGGTACAGTGTTGTCGTGTCCCCATGCTTTAGTATGGGGCGGCATAAAAATGGCAGCAATATTGTCCTAGTTGCTTACTGGCTTACTCACGTAAATTACCCGTGTATACAGTTATTTTATTTGGTCTTGTTGGTTGAATTCATTAAGTAGGTATTTCTATGTTGTTGGTGCTGTGCTTGTGCATGTTTCCTTGTTTGAAGATTGCTGTTGTTTTTCCCTCTAGCGTGCCTTGTACTTACAGTTTTAGTTCTCCATATAACGATTTTTTTGTAGCTTGTTATTTTTTTGTAAGAAGTGAAGTGATGATTACATAGCATAAAATGTGACTTTCCTATTGACTGGTCAATAATTCCAAAATCGTGTATGTACAAATGTATGCTGGTGTGTACTTAAAAGTCGAAGTGTTAAGAAATAAGAATAACAAGTCTAATGCTTTCTTGCCACCCAAAATTTTATACCCAGCTGTAAGTTCCCAGCAATATTGAAGGTTAGGTTAAATTAGCCGGTCCCCTAAGACCGCACAGAGCTTATGAAAGTTCTATAAAGAATCCCATAATCATATATCGGTTGAAGAGTGGTTTTAAAAGCAAATATATACTGAAACAAATATGGTCAAAAATTTTAGTTTGTTTTTTAAACCTAACCAAATTTACTGCTGATTTTAAGCTTTTTTATACTAGTTTTAAAAACCCTGCACAGTTTTAATCCTTTTCAAAGTTATCTTGGTTTTAATTTTAGTCTAAAAACTTGAAAAATATAATTTTCGTGCAAAAGTTTAAAATTTAAACCAAAAAGTTTTACGCGTTTTTTAACTTTTTTGGTCTATATTATAAATTATTAGAGGATAAACCCAACTTTTAGTTTTTTACGCTTAAATTTTAGTCACAAAATTTGAAAAAAAAAAATTCTCGTCATCGGTATCAGATACAGAACCATAACTCTTCCAGAGGACTTTTCTGTCGAGCACCCCAAGACCCATCTCATCTTCTCTCGACACCGTCGACGATATCCATCACAGTCTCTAATTTATATCTGTCAACAGTGACGTATCTACCAAGGCGTGAATGTGCCGATTCTTTCTTGAAAGACAGCAAGTACTTCGTCTTGTCCTCATTTACTGCAAGACCCACTTATTTGCCTCTTTTATCTGATCGAGAAGAGGCAGAACTCATTGCGCGTATGTCATTTCGAATCCATTTAACATAATTTCCGAATCGTGTTCACGATCATTTTAGGTCTCTATGAGGATGACTTCGAGTGAGATTCTAGATTACTTCAGGACTATCTTCCAATCATTTCAAGACTTTTTTTGAGAGTGATTTCGTTATAATTTCGGCAGTATTTCTGAATTTTTTTGGAGTTGTATTCGGAGTCAACTTGAGACATTTTCGGCACAATTTTGAGATTAGGTTCCGTATCATTGCGAAATTAGTATTAAATTATTTGCGTGATGGGTTCGCGCATATTCCGCGATTGTTTCCTTGATTTTGTTGGGACTACTTATTTTCAACCTTTTTGAGATTACGTTCACTATCATTTTGGTAGCGATTGTTTTAAGGAATATTTAAGGACTACCTCATGATTATTTTGGAAAGGTTTGGGACTATTTTTGGAAAGCTTCAGAATTTGTGTAGAGTTGATTTCGGGAGTGTTTTAAAAATTATATTGGAACTGTCTCAAAAAAGCTTCGCGATGACTTTTGGTACAATTTAAAAGCCATTTCATGATTGTTATACAAACGGTCTACTTCGGTACTATTCGGAATTGTTTGCAAGTTTTTTGGGATTATATTAATGATCGTTTGGGGTTTAGGTTCGGGATCATTGCGGCACTTTCTTTGATTTATTTATGTGATCAATCCAGGATTATTACGGAATTGCTTTCTTCTTTATTTGAGGGCTACTTTTAACCGTTTTAAGATTGCGTTGAAAATAATTTAGAGATTCGGCATTGTTTTAAGGATTATTTCGGGACCACCTCGTGGTTGCTCTTATCTAAGAATCCAAGCTCTGAGATGAAGATACAACACTGTGGAACAAAATATGGAGCGTTCAGTCGGTAAGTCAGTAAACCAAAAAATTGAATAAGTAGTTCCTAATTTTTATTAAATCGCATTATCTATTCGGTGCTCATCTCGTGGCAAGTATAAACAGTGAGGTAGAACCTCCAGTACATTAATCAATTTCAATAAAATACTGGCTTAAACTTATTGACTTCTGAACCCTCCACAAAGCCTTTTTATGTTAGTAGACAATAAAAGGTCCGGTAGGCACCTATGCAACTACCATCAGAGTTGTCAGGTGTTAAAGTGCCTTACTGCTTTAGTAGAGGTCAAACTGCATAGTCTAAACCGTACGTGATGTTTTTCTTATTTCACTTTTTCTGCTACTATAATAGTTACATATGTACTTTTCATGCATACCCATAAGAGTTTTAAAAAATAAGACTCTTGGCATTCAATTGTTGGCAGTAAGCATGTAGAGCACTGCATTGACCCAATGCTCTTTTGATAGAACTTCCGGTATTTATTTAACAGTATTTCGATTATCCAAGTAAAAAAGCATTTGCGAAAAAATGGGGCAAACAAATTAATTGCTCACTGTTAAGCAATTGCATTAAATATTTTTCTTGTAAGTTCATACTCACATACATAAGTGGCGCATGAGTTAGCGCATCACTAACTATGCACGCAAATGTATGAAAATTTGTACGGTTTGTATACCCTTCATGAAATTGAAATTGCACATTAAGTTTGGTCTGATTCCGATATGATATACACCCATCCATAAGTATACAAAAATGATTAGCATGACGAGCTGAGTAGATTAAGTGATGTCCGTCTGTCTGTTTGAACGAGATATCTTGTAGAAATTTGGTGAGGGCATGTACTTTGATGTCCGATTAATTGTTTGTCGGAATCAACTGGATTGGACAACTATATCATATTTCTCCCACACAACCGATTTCTAGATAAGAAGTTGAAGTTAATTTCTTCCTCATTTTAACAGCTACAAGACCTGGTGCTAACGTATATGGCATAAACAGTTTCCTAAAAAAAATTTCGGAATCGGTCAAATATATTGTAACGAGTTTTGGGAAATTCCTTACTTTGCAGCATTTGTTAACATTCGAATCTCTGAATTGTCGAATGAATAACTCAAATATTCAGTATAACAAAACGTATTTATTTAGACTATTTCGGGAGTAGTACTTCACAATTACAATTATCGCGTACTTCACTATAGCGTGTTAAATTTAAAACTGATTGATTATCGCTTGCACCGCGCTGCTTTTGTACTCGCACTTTGCCTCGTTCATCTATTTCTCCTATGGTCTAGGCTTTTCACAAACATGCCTTCTGTAACAGGCTTATCTCGTACTTGTTTATTTAGCTATATACATTAAGCTGGGTCGATTTATTAACCTGTTGATTTTCGATAGGTTTTGGGCTCAGGAAAAGAAAGTTCCACTAAGCATACCCAAAAAAATAATTTTCGAGCCTGCAAAATTTGAGTTTTTTGACTTTTTTTCTTTGATTTTTAAGGTTTCTTTCATGACCTACTTAAAAAATTTTTATTGTATCTTACAATTTTCATGTATACCCTGTCCGACGCAAAATTGTCCGCTAAAAACTTTGGCAATAACAATTTTTTGAAAAAAAAAAAAAATATTTTTTGGGTTTTGAGGAGTGTTTTGGTGAAAAAATGTATCTTTTCGCAATTTTTTTTTAAGGGTTTCTTCAGAAACGTGCAAAAGTGTTGCAGATGAAAACGAATTTGTCTCATAGTTCCTATCCCACTTAAAATTATGCGATAAAAACGTTGGCATTAACAGTTTAAAAAAAAATTTTTTTTTTTTGTTTTTGGGACTTGTTTTGGTCGAAATCGATTTTTTTCATTTTCAAGGCTCCAAATCATTTTTTATGTATATGTTTCCGTTAGACCCACCAATAAGTATACCAAAATGATCAGGGGACGAGCAGAGTTGATTTAGACATGTCCGTCTGTCCGCCCGTCCGTCCGTCTGTCCGTTTGTTTGAACGCAAACTAGTCCCTCAATTTTTGAGATATCTCGAAGAAATTTGGTAAGCAGGCATATTTTGATGGGGGATTTGACATTTGTCGGAATCGACAGGATCGGACCACTATAGCATATACCTCCCATACAACCGATTGTTCAATAAGAGGGTTTTCGCCATTTCTGCCCCTTTTCTGCCTCATTTTTACAGCTAGCAACATCAAATTTTACCTCAAGCTTACGTATTGGGCATAGATGGTTGTCTGAAAAAATCGTCAAGATGGGACAAACATTTAAAAAAAAAAACTGCACTTACCATCGTCTTTAGCGCATGAATTCACTTGGGAATAAAAATCGATTTCGACAAAAATATGTCCGATCTATTGTTCAGACAAGATTTCTTTCTATTTTGATAGCTACAAACTTGAAACTTCGGGGAATGAATAAATACATACATAATTGACCTAAAAGAACAGTAGCATATATATAATATGTATGTTTACAAAAGTGAATGTTCAGATAAGAGGTTCATCGTCATTGCACCCCCATGCAAATAGCTAGAACCTTGAAACTGTGTATTATGATTACCAATCAATCATGGATATTTATCGAAAACACAGCATATACCTCTTCTTTGTATAACTGATTCTTCAGGTAATAAGAATTTCTGAAATTTGATCAGATTATTGGCGGCCACCGTGGTGTGATGGTAGCGTGCTCCGCCTACCACACCGTATGCCCTGGGTTCAAACCCCGGGCAAAGCAACATCAAAATTTTAGAAATAAGGTTTTTCAATTAGAAGAAAATTTTTCTAACCGGGGTCGCCCCTCAGCAGTGTTTGGCAAGCGCTCCGGGTGTATTTCTGGCATGAAAAGCTCTCAGTGAAAACTCATCTGCCTTGCAAATGCCGTTCGGAGTCGGCATAAAACATGTAGGTCCCGTCCGGCCGATTTGTAGGGAAAATCAATAGGAGCACGACGCAAATTTGAAGAGAAGCTCGGCCTTAGATCTCTTCGGAGGTTATCGCGCCTTTCATTTATTTATTTAATGGTCATATGCATTCATGAAATGCATAAGGTACAACCCGTCCTTACCTTCTATGTTTGTATATAAATAGTATATTTGTATGTAGATAGTCTTTAACCTAGAAGTTGTAAAGAAATTCTAGTAAATCATTCCGTTAACCACATCAGATTATTCAGTAAAAGTCTACAGATATAGACATGTATTCATATCGGGTACAGCTGGGATCAACGAATGTGCGACATGGAAATGATATGTATTTTTGTCAATCTTCATAATTTTAATATAACAAGTTATGACAGAAAAAAAACTTCTAGGGAGCAAAAGAAGATTTCTTCAGAGACTGACAACACATTAAAAAGAAGTAACTTTTCTAAGCCTTAATGAAATATGTTTGTATTTGTTTCAAGTTTTACTTTACGTAACTTCCATTTGGAGTAAGAACTAATGGCTTCCCTACAGGGAATTGTTCCGAACTAGGCCCCAGTGCACACTGGTCGGTCTTATATGGAGTTGGTGGCCAAAAATACTTCCAGTAGAGATATCAACGTGAAACTTTGGTCACGCCTTTACAAATATATGAGAATTATTTTTTCATAAAATTTGTGCGGGTGATACCTTCATACCGACGCACAACCACCCACTTTCACCGCATGCATACAAAAAGTAAGTAGATGTGCGGGGGGGGAAGTGGTAAGATGTGTCTATCGCAAATATAATGTTTATTAAGATTAAATAAAGAAATTAAAGTTATTAAAATAGCTTGCATACATAACAATAACAAAACAACAAACACACACAAAAGTTTACTTTTGATATCTTCGACTGGATAAAATAATGTCGTATGTTACATGTAAGCACATATAACATACGATAATAATTTATCAGGGTGACGCTATCAGAAAACTGTCGCAAAACATAGTTAGTGGCCGAAGGTGGCAGCTGATATTAACACTTCAGAATCTTTATACTTTGTCTAATAATAAGATATAAGTCCCAACGTGAGGATCGGTTAGGAACTCAACTAAAACTTTAGCTGAAATTTAAATATTTGTGCAAATAAACACTAATAAAGGCACTGGTGAAATTTTAAATAACAAAAAAAAAAAAAAAAATACACAACAAGCTAAAGACACTAAAATTATTTCAAAATGAAGTAAATACCTTTGACTTCAATATTCATTTCTACTTATTTCAATACAATGACATTTTATGTATTTTTAATTAGCTTAAACTTGCACTTTATTTTTAACTTGCTCGCACTGCAAAAAACAACTAATACCATAACCTCACTTTTGAAGCTATTCTTAAAGAGTACAGTTCGAATACAACAAAAACAAATATACATTTAAAACGGCTGTTCTTTGATTTTTTTATTTGTGGCCTATGGAACCGACCACTGTGCAGTGGCAGGTATGGCTGTCTTAAGAGGGGACTAAAATACCCAAATGATTCAAAGGGTTGTGTAGCGCAAGCCTTTCAAGGGATTGCGAGCGCAATTTATAACTTCTCCATCCCAATTGCCAACCTCACGTACCCGTGGCGCCAGCAGCCGAGGCCCTGGATCGCTTTGGAGTGAAGTGATAGCAGCTCAGTACGTGCGGTATGCCATAGAATCCCAAGTGCATGTGAGCAGCTTTATTGTACTTGGTTTTAGATCGTTTATGGTTGCCATTAATCTATTAAGAGTTGCTATGCATAGTGTGCACATCCCTTCCCCTGTCCATTCGATTGTGCTTCGCTAAGGTGGACTTGCTGTTTGGCCTTACCTTTAAATATTTTGTTAAGCTGTATATATTTATTTGTTGGTCACCAACAGGCCTAATTAGCAGAAGACTATGATCAGGCATCCATGTTCTTCACCTAATCAGGATGAGGTTTAGCTGCGTCATTCCCTTTATCGGGCTGTTCATGCTATTAAACACGCAGGCATATCGTCTGCGAAAACGACAAGCAAGCTGCACTCATAAGTGCACATGTAAAAGCAAAGAAAACTGTTGTGAGTATTCTCATAATTCCACCTTGCTGAGTTAAAATCATTTTTGACATCCAACGTGACCATTAAGATTGATGGACCTGATGGAGTGCGCTCTTCGGATACTATACTGCTGGCAGAACAGTCCCCCTCCTCTTCTATTCTTGTCGTGAGCGTGTTCAGTGCGTGGAGTAGCCGGAAAGACGACGAGAATTGAGGTCTCCTTTGATATTCCGAGTGAGAACTAGTGTGCTGCCAGAGAGGATAGATATAATAAGAGACGTCAATTCAATTTTTATTTGTAATGTACCTGATTGGCGGGTATTAGAAAATTGCCTTCTACACATTTTTAAGAAGTTTATATTAATATATATTGTGATTAATACGACCCTTTAAAACAATCAAAAATACCTCACGAAAATGTGTAGAAGCAATCTAAAATTACTCCTCAAATGGGACATTACAAATAAAATTCACAAAAAGTATGAAATGACGTCTCTTATTATATCTATCCTCTCTGGTGCTGCCATCAATCAGGTGGGAAAAAGTATTGCTTCTACATTTTTGTTTTGCACTGTAAAAAAGGCTCTGAACGGTAATATTCAGTTAGCTTCTTGGGACTTCTAGTTGGTTTGGCGGGAAACAGACAATTCTCATGGCCTCGAGCCATCCACATACGTGGGCTGTTTTTACATTATGCGACATATTTTGAACAGTTTTGCGATTTCTTTCCACCAGGAAAGGTGCAGCCAAGATCCACATATTGGCTCGTACCGAGTTAGAAAATCGCGTCCGCTTTGCCCGCTGTGATAGCTAAATGGTTATAGCAGCGGCGCCTAAACATTGCCGATGAAGGAATTTAGCAGTTCCCGAAATGAATCTATACAACGAGCTTTGGCAGTTGTCTAAATTTTTTCTTTCTTCTATACTAATTTAAAATTTTTTCAATTAAGAAAAAATGTATCATAACTATAATAGTGATATAATAATTATTGTTAGGCCTTGATCTCGATTCAAACCCGCGATCCTACAAATCAGTAGGCCGATATACCAACACAAAAATTGTTCAAACCCGAATTGTTGGATTTAAGAGATTGATTTCTTTCGGTGCATGACGGTTTTTTTTGTAAGGGGAAGAGTTCTTAGACATTTTCAAATAAGTTGTTATAATTACGTCAATTATGTTTCTCACTACGCTCTTCTCTAAAATCAATTCATTTTTTTTCGTCCTATGTATTTTATTTCCTGTGGAAGTGTTTTTCCATACATGTGATATACGACTTGTGTTGTACCTATATGTTCGCTTAGTATTTTTTTTGTTCAAGTGTATCAACAATTTCTCGAACTTCTGTTAGGCCCTACGTGCATATTAAATAATATTGTAAGTATGTAAATACATAGGTTGTATAAATCTGATTGTTATTTTATATGTGGAAATACATACGTAGTATTTATATACCTATTTACACTGAAAGAAAAAGACTAGTAAAATCAACCGAAATACGGGTCAATTCAACCGAAATTTTTGTTAATTTTTATCCATCGCAATAAGATGTTGAATCCACTGCGCACAAATCGTTGATTCGTAATTGACCGTTTTAGTAGTCAAATCAACAAAAAAAAAAGTTTTTGTGACAGCTTTGTACGACAGTTTCTCTTCCAATTTGCGTCCAGCTCCTCTTGATTTTCCCTACAAATTGGACAGACGGGACCTACATCTGCGAGGCAGATGAGTTTTCACTGAGAGCTTTTCATGGCAGAAATACACTCGGAGCGCTTGTCAAACACTGCCGAGGGGCGACCCCGCTTAGAAAAATTTTCTTCTAATTGAAAAACTTTATTTCTAAAATTTTGTTGTTGTTTTGCCTGGGGTGCGAACCCAGGGCATACGGTGTGGTAGGCGGAGCACGCTACCATCACACCACGGTGGAACTTACTAACCGAACGTCAATTGGGCTTACATCAAATATGCTGGCACACATTAAACATTATACACTTTATTTTTTTGTTTCATTAAACGCACTTTTACCAAATTTTATATTTTTATACTTATTTAATTTATAGTTTTGAACTTCGCTTTGCAAATAGAAATTAACATAGTAGTCACAAAACTGATTCTCAACTCTTTCGGTTGCAGCTTAGCTCATTCTCAATTTCTTCTCTCACATGTAGTTACCACACTTGATTGTTTGGAACAAAACTTGTATAAATGTTTGACATAACATTTTAAATAGAGAACTTGTAAGTTATAGAAAAGAAAAGAGTCAAATCGCTAGAATGCAATTCACCACTTGAGTAACTTTACATGTAGTTCGGCAAGTTTAATTTTCGTAACACTTTAAATTGAAACAGTTCCAAAACAACTCAAACTTTTATTTTGTGGGAAACATCAACATTGAAAAAGCATATTTTTTTTATTATCTTATTAAATTCGTTCGCGTGAGTGAAAATTCGTAAAAACTTGAACAAAATGTTACTAACTTTGGAAAAATCCTTTTCGTTCAAACAAAACGTTTGCAGCAAGAGGGCGCAATTTCGCTTAGAGGAGAAGTTGCAAAATTGTACCCGATAAATAGGTCTCCCGGTATCTCATAATTTTTTGTTCAGTAAAATCAAAACGGGTTTTTCGTTTTGTATTCATAACTGAAAAACTAGTTTTTTGTTGTTTTCCCATTTTGTGTGTTTTTTCGATTTGGTGGTTTTCTTATTTTGGTATTTTTTTAAAAACAAGTGGCACTATCGTCATAAGTACAAAGTAGAGAGCGCAGTGAGCGTAAAATTCTCTTTGAAATTTGCTCATGTATTGACTGTTCTTCGCTGTTGAAATGACCAGTGGGATCAGCTGTGCTAACAGAAACATCAGTTAGATTGACCAGGAATCTGTCAATTTTACAGAATTTTGTTAACTTAGGACCGACAATTTCTCTTCTGTTGAAATGACTAAACAAATTTGTTCGTTTGACAAAGAACTCGGTGGAATTTACCGTAATTCGATCAATTTCACCGAATCTCCGTTAAGTCAAAAACAACAGAACCGATTTGTTGATTTTACTAGCACCATTTCTTTCAGTGTATGTACATAAAAGTGCAAATTTACCTTACATAAACAGAGACATCACTGGGCGTTACCACAAAAGTTTCGAAGGAGCTAAACTCCAAAAAATTTTTTTACCTCTTTATAAAAATTACATTTGCATTTATTGCATAATAAGACGTATCGAGAATTGCAACATACATACATACCAATGTATTTTAATTAAATGAGCATTTGTATTTATTACAACGTTATAAATATACACATCGCGCACCTAAATCAAAACAGTGCTCTGTGCAACTAAAAAATCGCAATGTTCGGAAAACGCGAAAAACTGTTTGCCTCCCCCATATGCGCCAAAGCAAATTTTTTTTCTTTACAAAGCCCTTTGTTTCTTATTGGTGGAGGTATTAACACATCGAGTATAAAGTTCGATAGCTATTGAATTAAGAAGCCCGGTGGTACTCATATGTGACCCGGCCTATGAAAAGGTGGCTTATGACTCAAAAAAAAAAAAAAAAACAGCTGTTAACAGCTGTTTCTCGCAATTTCTTTTTTGAGTCATAAGCCACCTTTTCATAGGTTCGGTAGCTTGAATTAACAAGCCCGGTGGTACTCATATGTGACCCGGCCTATGAAAAGGTGGCTTATGACTAAAAAAAAAAACAGCTGTTAACAGCTGTTTCTCGCAATTTCTTTTTTGAGTCATAAGCCACTTTTTCATAGGCCGGGTGACATATATTCAGAATTTCAGATTTTTGAGTTAGCTCCCTTTTGATCTGGGTGTGCGATATTTATGTTGGTTGAACGAAGGACCATCAAAATCGATAACACTCGCTTAAACCTTTGGGAAGTGTCTTACAGCGCTACAACAACAACCGTTTTAAGAGCAAAGTCAAAGCATTTTCCATGGCAACCGCAGGGCTGTCACTTCAATGTAACCCCATTTAATCCCATCGCTTAAAATTTGCTATACCCGTGTCTGCTCTTTGCATCTGAACCAGAGAAATTGGTGCTTCTACGTCTATTATTGTTCAATATTTGTTGACGTCGTAATTTATTCAAAACATTTGTGGCCACCTGGCTCTTCGCTTTCAAGGCAGCCGTTAAGAGTACTTCTAACCCATATGGCGCGATGAGCCGCCTGTCTTGTTTGATACCACGTTTCTAGATGCTCAGGGCAAAGCAATAGATGTATCCAGGACGATTTGCCGTACCATACCATACCATGAGCTACAGAGCCAACAAAACACCGGCAACAAGTTTGGTTGGTCGTCAAACCCCAGAGAAGACTAAGCCTTATACCATCCAGCCAAGCAATCATACTGTAACGAATTTAGGGAAATTCCGCTTATGTGAAACCTTGTGTTAACGTTCAAATCGCTAATCTGTTGAATAAATTACTCTAATATTCAGTATTGCAAACTGCTCTGTATTTAGATTATTTTGGGAGTAGTACTTCACAATTATACTTCGCACCAATAGCGTGTTCAAATCAAAACCGATTCGTTATTACTCAGCTTGCGCTGCTTTTATACTTTCTGTTGCCTCGTCCCCATATTTCTCCAAAGGTCTAGACGTTTCACCTTCTAGAACTCTGGTAGCTCATGCTTGGTTACCAGCTATATACCTGTATATTTGTAGTTTATAGCCATATGCTTGTGTATGTGTGAGTAACTACTTCGGCTGATGACTACATGTGTGTGTGAGAGATATCTGTTCGTCGCCTTCTACATAAGTGTTGCTAGCTTTAATATTGTCACGGATATTAGCATCACAAAATTATCCCATCACTAAGGCGATGCTAAGGCCATGCCAAGCAGTATTTACGTTAATAATTAAATCAAGTATACACATATATAAGGCAGCCCAGAGAGATGTCACACACAGATGCATTTACTTATATGCCTATGTGCGCGCGAGAGACTGTAAACTACAAACATTCACATCAATAATTCAATCTTTATGTATCTACATAAACGAATAAATAATTGCGTCTACACATATGTACGTATACGAGCAGCGGAGCGGCAATGCACAAACACATGCATATATCTTATCTGAGTTGTCACAAGAGAGAGCAATAATTTGTGCACGTAGTTGTGGCTGGCGATTTTGTAGCCGAAACAACTAGTAAGTTCTGGAAATCGAAGAGCCTAGAAGTATGCAGCGTAAACTATAAAAGCGGGACAAGCGAGTAAGAAGTAATTCAGTTTGATTTGAGTTGTCAAGCAGTTGCGATTAAGACGATATCTAGCGAGCAATAGCAGTATTATTTTGAATAGTAGAGTATCATTGAGCTATCAATCAGTGTGGTTATTAAGCAAGCTATTCGTTGCACAGTTTGTTATTGTGAAGAACTTTAATAAAGGCCATTTTGCATTATTACAAATTTGAGTTATTTATTCAACAGTTTAGTGATTCGAACTTAGCAGAGGATTGCAAATAAGAGGATTTGCAGCAAATTCGTTACAATTGGTGTCAGAAGTGGGATTGTTGAATAAATTCCAGAGGACAACAAGGACATGGCAAAATTCAGTGAATTGAAGATCCAGCAACTGAAGAAGGAGTTGGACAGCCGTGGATTGAATACAACCGGCAATAAACTCGAACTTCAGGCACGACTACGAGAGGCAATGGAATTAGAGGGAATTAACGTGGAAGAGTATGTCTTTCATCTTGATGGCGAGGAGACAACAAAAATTGAAGAGAAAAACGAAACATCGCAGACAGTTACCAGCACAGACTTGAACATGATATTGGCTGCAATATCTGCACAAACATCGACAGTAGCATCAATGTCGTCGCAATTGGCATCCCAACTGGAAGCGCAGGAAACACGCATAACATCGAAGATTCAAGCACAAGAAACGCGTATGTCAGAAATGTCGACACAGATTACATCCAAGGTGGAAACACAGCTCGAAGAACAGAAGACATATATGGCATCCCAACTGGAAGAGCAGTAGACATATATGGCATCCCAACTGGAATCACAGGAGGCACGTATTTCAGAAATGACGTCGCAAGTGTCATCTCAATTGGAAGATCAAAAGACATATATGGCATCTCAATTGGAAGCGCAAGAGGCACGTATATCTGAAATGTCGGCAGAAATTTTGGAACAGGTATCATCAAAACTGGAAGCGCAGGATGCAAAAATGGCTCAATTTCAGGCAGAAGTAGATGAATTAAAAGGTCGTATGGAGCAGTTGCAACTTAATCGGCCGGCTGCTTCAGCGAGTAATACGAAGGTAAAAACACCATCATTTGACGGTTCTGTTTCTTTCCAGGTTTTCAAGCTATAGTTTGAGAAGACCGCAGCAGTGAACAACTGGAATGCGGAAGATAAAGTTGCTGCACTGTTCGTGGCATTGAAAGGGCCTGCAGCGGAAATCTTACAGACGATTCCAGAGTACGAACGGAACAGTTATGAAACATTGATGGCTGCTGTAGAACGACGTTATGGAAGCGAGCATAGGAAACAGATATTCCAAATTGAGTTGCAAAACCGCTACCAAAAAGCAAATGAGACATTGCAGGAGTTTGCTTCAGATATTGAAAGATTGGCTCATCTTGCAAATGCGGACGCACCCGTGGAATACACGGAAATAGTGAAGATTCAGAGCTTTATAAATGGCATACGGGACGTCGAAACGAAGCGAGCCACATACGCGAACCCAAAGCAAACATTTTCTGAAACGGTATCCCATGCATTGACTCAGGAAACGGCGTCATTATTGAGTGTACCGCATACAAACCATCGGTAAACCACGAACCAAAATGAAGGTGGTCCATTTGGAAAGGCTAGCAACGTTTAGATCGAGAGATTTGTCTGATCGGGACGATCAGACTTAGGTGGAGGGCAGTGTCACGGATATTAGCATCACAAAATTATCCCATCACTAAGGCGATGCTAAGGCCATGCCAAGCAGTATTTACGTTAATAATTAAATCAAGTATACACATATATAAGGCAGCCCAGAGAGATGTCACACACAGATGCATTTACTTATATGCCTATGTGCGCGCGAGAGACTGTAAACTACAAACATTCACATCAATAATTCAATCTTTATGTATCTACATAAACGAATAAATAATTGCGTCTACACATATGTACGTATACGAGCAGCGGAGCGGCAATGCACAAACACATGCATATATCTTATCTGAGTTGTCACAAGAGAGAGCAATAATTTGTGCACGTAGTTGTGGCTGGCGATTTTGTAGCCGAAACAACTAGTAAGTTCTGGAAATCGAAGAGCCTAGAAGTATGCAGCGTAAACTATAAAAGCGGGACAAGCGAGTAAGAAGTAATTCAGTTTGATTTGAGTTGTCAAGCAGTTGCGATTAAGACGATATCTAGCGAGCAATAGCAGTATTATTTTGAATAGTAGAGTTTCATTGAGCTATCAATCAGTGTGGTTATTAAGCAAGCTATTCGTTGCACAGTTTGTTATTTTGAAGTACTTTAATAAAGGCCATTTTGCATTAATTTGAGTTATTTATTCAACAGTTTAGTGATTCAAACTTAGCAGAGGATTGCAAATAAGAGGATTTGCAGCAAATTCGTTACAATATGAACATGTATATAAGAGTGGCTGCTTCATGTTTTTTTGTTGCGTGATTATTTACTAACAGCCTAGTCATGTCAACATTCGCCACAATACGTATCTGTTCCCCCAGAATGCTGACCTCTTCCTTGGCACATTTCAAAATCATGCATTTAAGTCAACTGCAACGGTTTTGCTGGGAATATGACAAAGATATTTCATTTTATGAAAAGTCGTAACATCCGCATCGCAGCAATATAGTAACTTACGCTATCCACTGGATTAGATTCCCCTCTACACTGCGGTAGCTACAATGCCCACAGGAAAGATCGCGAAAGGGGTACTTCGGTTGATTTCGCATTATGCGCTTATTACACTGCGCAGCACAATATTTTCGACCGCTTATACAATATCTTAGAATATCATGTCGAAATAATAAACAACAACATACTTTCAATTCCTGTTGTCCGAATTGATATCGCTTCAGAATCAGTGCATTACTCATGGGTGTAAATCGTATACTCCTCGGAGATTGTAGGGCAAACCACGACCTCTGGTATTTGTAATTTGCCAGTCGAAGGTATGGTACAGGATTCTGGAGAGCTACTAATGATATGACCTGAAATGAAATCCCTATCGTTACGCGCATCGCTCATAAACTGCGTTGGTTGGAGAACTTTCGTTACTCTTTCGTTACATATTTAACCTTAAAAAAGGCTGATTGGAACTGTTCCCAAGAATATCCATCCATATGGATCTTCGTTACTTTCCTCAGTTAGGAGATCAAGAAGCCAGACATAGGGCCAAAGTATACAAATCGCAATCTACTGCACTGATTGGCGATGAAGAGAAGTGTTCCCTCCACCCAGTAGGTCGTTTACAAGGTCACCGTTATCAATCCTCTCTGGATCGGAGTGGGTTGACTTTACGCCACGAAATATAAATTTGAAATTTGGGAAAATGGGCGTGGCACCGCTTACAAAGAAAAATAAGAAAATTTTAAAGGTTTGCAAGCCATAAATCAAAAAGTTTTAAATGCCATGCTGCAATTTACAAGCAGGTTGTCCTTATTGATATATGTATGTATATACACTTAGTGAACAAATACGGTTGACTACCACACCCATTTAAAAAAATAATTTTCAAAGTGTACTGTTAGCAAAAAATTCAATGTATTAAAGGTACATAACTTAAATATAGCTATTAATATTCCACCTCAGTAGTAATATGCTGAGCCACGCCCCTTTTTTCGGGTAATCTATTTTTAATGATCTTATTCAAGGGTTTTCAGTGCGAGTTTAAACTGCAGTTAAAGTTGACATAACATAAAATTTTGCTGCTTATCTCAGCTTAAGCGGCCGAAGTGGCAAGGTTAAACTCTAGTCAACTTTAACTATAGTCTATAGTTTAAACTCGAACTGAAAAATCGGGCATTAAAACTACAAGTCGAACAATCGACCAATCCTAACGGAAGTTTCTTTGACCATTGTTTTTAGACAATAGCTTTTTCTTGAAAAAATGGACAAAATTGATTGTAAGACCCTTCTACTTCGTAAGCCCAGCTTTCCTTCTCCCCTTCCGTCCGTCCGTTAACACCATAATTTGAGCTAATACTGATATATCTTCACCAAATTAAGGGTATGCGCTTATCTAAACTAAAAATGTATTTGCATTGAGAATCGTTGAAATCAACTAATAACCCGGCCTCCTTTATCGATAACGAAAATTTAAAAAAACTGAAAAAAATTAGACAACGAATTAACAAATACTGGCAAGGTGATGGAACTTGGCGAGTGGAATAACTTCAAAGCGCATAATTAAAATAAATTCAAATTCTGGAAAATGGGCGTAACATCGCCAACATTTAAGAGAAGAAAGCTTAAGGCTGGCGCAAGAGTGGTCGCTAGGCGAGAAAAAATTTTAATTTTATATTATATATTTACACGCTTCAAACGTTTCTGGCACTCGGACATCTTTCTCAATTTGCGATAAGAAATAAGCTGTACAACAGAAGGCTATAGTCTCACTTAGCAATTTTGCAGAATTATGGTTCTGTTATATATCTATAGATCTGATTAAAAATCGTTGACGATTTAAAAAAAAGAGTTTTAAGCTTTTAACCTTCGCAAAATTTGTAATATACTTATGGAGTAAGATCATTTTTGTATGATAAAAACTGTTTTCTTGTTGCTTATCTTGCATATGTATAAGTAGTATATTCCAGCTTTCGAATGATTAAATTTTCGTACCATTTCTCTTTGCATGAAACCTCGATTTATATGCGGCAGCAAACATCTGGGTATAAAATGTGCTATTTAACCCGAATTCAGACTTCCTTACTGTTCGCTATTGTAACCGATTTTTAAAATTAATATGCCATTATATAGGTCTTAGAAGCTTTGTAGTTTCGTGTAATAACTCTTAGTAGCATACTTCAAGGCGCTGCAATTTCTTTAGCAGATAAAACTAGAAAAGAAATACTTAAGAGCACAGAAAGACATTCAAAGGATTCGTTTTGCTTTGTAGATTTTCCAACACGGGGGAATGAAAAATTACACTGATGATGGCGCGACGCTGAACCCGATTTGTCTCCAAACCAAATTTGACAAGGTTTGACGTTGAAATCGTTCGGATATACATCACATTTAAAGGTATTATAAAGTATCTCAAGAACAATAAAATAAGAATTTTAAAAATCGGGTGCCTAGTTACAATAAAAGAACAATTTCGGTTCGGAGAGACTCTCCAACATAAGCTTCACATTTAGGAGTGTTATTTTGCAATTTTTTTTTCCTTTTAACCCACCACAATGTGCCTGCATTCACAACCTGTTGCTAAAAACTTCATAAAAGAAGCTAAACAAAAATTTTGCACGACTAGAAACTGCTGAATTTTCATTGTATGTTTTAGAACCTTTCGAACACTGTACAACCACTTGCGCGCGCCATGCGCTGTATCCTTTTTTTCTGTCGTTATTCTTTCACTATATATCAATTCGTACGCTTAGTCCTTTTGTGAGCGCGCTTTTGTATGGACGCATTTAACATATTCCTTCGCCTGTCAATCCGAAATTTGTGAAAATTTAAAAGTGAACGTGACATGTGAATATCATAAAAAAACAATAAATATTAATGAATTCATGATTCAATCATACAATGAATTTACATACATATATACAATACACACCAACTTTATTGGTATTTGAAGTAAAGAACAAAATAGTGTAACAAATTTCAATTATAATAACAATTAAAGTTGTTGTCAACAGTTACAACTTCAACTATATATTTACTATTTTTAACAACTACACATTGGCATATGTGAAGCTCACCGGAAACGTTGCCATATTGTAGGCAAATTCGTTTATGTTGCAGCCTGGCGTTGTGGCAGTTGTTTAGTGTTGTGAGTATGCGTTGCCGTGGACGTCTATGAATGTGTGTATAAGTATTTGTTGTGTGCTGTGTATTACAAGTTGTTGATTGCTTGCATTGCACGCTATAAACTTCGTAAGCTTCTTGAACATATGGTACGACACGACCGACATACAGCACTTAACATGTTTTGCCAAATGTTTATAAATTGCTTGTCACTGCAAAAAGTAGGTAAATTTGATTTTTCCAATTTTGCATGCAAAAATAATGAATTATTAAAAAAAAAACGATATAAACAAATAAGTAAATGGATTTTGGAACGAATCAGCGTGACAGACAAGCTAAATCGATTTATTTATGCATATATTTTAAATAGTTTTAGGTATACTTTTTGCTAACAGCTGTGACGTTTCTCTTTGGTGGGAGTGGTTTGCTAGCGAATTTTCTGCATGCACACTAAGCTGGGTCGGTCTTCATATGCAATTAATAAAAGTGCAAAAATTCGTTCCCAAATTTGAAGCTGAAATTTTTGTGCTTTTGAGTTCTGCAATTGTTTTTTCATTGTTTGGCGAAACTAGAAGCATAGTTTTAGGAGTTACAGCTGATTCAACAAAGAAAAATATATTAAAAGGACTTGAGAGCTTAAAATGATACTACAATATATATATAGTTTCCCAATACTAAACTAATGGTATACATATTTTAAAAATCGTATGTTGAATAACGAAGTTACAAAAAGATAAAAAAAAATATTGAACAAATTTTTTTTATTAACCCAGTTAAAAAATTTATCATCTAAATTAGAGCATACGATTTCTTCTCGAACACAAGCGAGAATTCCGAGATCCGAAAAATCAAGATATCGGCTTCTCGAGAGATTCTCGTGTCTCGAAATACTCGTAAATCTCGCGAACTTCTCGACATTCAACTTAGTCGCTGTTTTGACAGTATTTACACTCTGTGTTTTTTTTACTTGTGTTGTGTTTTTCTTAATTTAATTAAATTTCCTTTCCAACAATACTTTACTCAAATATACTTATATAATTTTTTCCATAATATTAAAATTTTTTATCGAGAAAATGAGAACTCGGCTTCTCGCAAGATTCTCGAATATCGAAGTACTCGTATGGTTCGCGAGCTTCTCGACATTCAATTAAGTTGCTGCAATGGCAGTACTCTACGCATCTCGGTGTTTTGTTAATTGTGAAATTGTGGAAACTTTCGTTTGTTCTCCAGAATAAATCGTAAGCTCTAAATAAAACACCCAACGCGTTGATTACATAGAATATCGAGTAGCTCGCGAGCTTTACGAGGGTTTCGAGACTCGAGAATCTCGCAAGAAGGCGAGTCTCGCGAGAAATCTCTTCTCGAACCAGTTCGAAAAATGACAACCTCTAATCTAAAAGTAAATCTTTAATCGCTCTCTTACGAGCAACGAATTAGTTCACAAAGCTCCAAACCTATTGCGTTTTTTGTTCCTTTTTAACATATCGTGTCTCTACGGGCAAGTACCCCCTTTGAGTTTCAAACGGATTCCAAAGGGAATATTAAGTGTTTTTTAGCACCTTTTGACATCAATAACGAGTATTAGTGGTTATGATGTCTTCTTAATTGATACGTTAGGAGTAACATTGCTACATATATACATATATGTTAGCTCGTACATACGACTCTTACTTAACTAAAGCTCTTTTTACAACATTAGTATGGCCAATATTAGAATACGGTTCAGCAGTATGGAACCCGCATTATCAAGTTCATGCGGTTAGGCTCGAATCAATACAAAAACAATTTTTACCATTTTCCTTAAGAAATTTGCAATGGGACTCCTTATACATATAAACTTCCATCTTACACTAAACGATTAAAGCTTATCAATCTTCCAACTCTTGCTAATCGCAGGGAAATGCTTGGTGTAATATTTATGACAAAACTACTAAATGTATCGATTTCAAGCCCTTTCCTTGTAAACGAAGTAAACTTCTGTGTTCTCTCTCCAACTACGAGACACTTCAAACCCCTTCTTCTGGAACATTGTAGAACTAATTTCGAACTGAACGGGTATTTCCGGTGTTTGTGCCAAGATTATAACTCCCACTCAAACATATTTGATAGCTCGGAATCACTTTTTTCTATAAAAACGACTGTTCGTACCTCTCTTAATAGTTAATGTATAATATGTTTGTTCCTGTTTTATTAATGTCAGTACTACGCACAGCTGATCATATCACCTTTGTAGCCGAGCAGTTTTGGATCTCAACGCTTGATAAACCGCTGCCCATCAATAACAACAAATTACTCTCAAACGTATTAATAAAAAAGGAATCAATATTATACATTGCATTGGTCGGTAATTGTACTTAATGGATAATCAAGTTATTACACCTTGCTTATTCGGTTCTGGTATTAATCCAAATATTTTTCACTGGGAAGCAACATGAGCCTGTCTCGTTAATGATATGCATATAAATAATATTTTATAATGACGAGCAGCAAAAGCATTGCTAATAACACAGTGCTATAAATCTAATGTTACTGATCAAGTTCTGTTGAACGCGCCGAAAAATATTCCATACAATTTGTGATAAAATGCATATAGAATATATGTTAGTTTGTACAAAACGAATGACAACAAAAAGGAAAAAGTTAGAGACAAATTACAAAGCATGCAGCGGAGCATTCCAATAGCACAGTGAATAGAAGCATCTACCTTAAAACTAAGATGATTGCAGTTGAACACGAGCTAAAAACTCAGCACCCGCTTTTGCAACTTTTTTGTTGCCTATAGTAGCCGACCCATTCTAATGTACAGCCATAAACTTGTGTACTTGTGTTGAAAGTGAAAACAACCCTTCCACCTACCACATTTGTATATGTTAATTGTGTTCTCAATTTAGGCGTAATCCCTTTAGTTTTTAAAAGTTACTTAATGATGTTTTTGTTTTCTGCAAACTGTTGCGCCAATCATATTGTCTGTTAGGATTAAGAAAACTTTAGCGCCAAATCGCATTATGTAGATATATCTGAACGCATGCTCATATGTCAGAACGTATTTAATTTGCATGAATTACCTATTCGAATTTCTTACTAAGCCACTACTTAGGATGAACAAAACGCATGTGAATTCATGTATAAAGATAAATTAAGTTTTTTTAAACTGTGAACTGTACAAAAAATTCAAAAAGAGATTATGAGCGTTAAGTTGGGAGTTGGGAGTTACAATGAATTGCAAACTTAGTTTCAACCCTCATATTATTACCACAGTCAGTAAAGCGAGAGGAGTTTTAGCATTTGTGAAAAGATGGTCAATCCTTACGTTATAAAAACCCCTTTTACAGCGGCCGATATTAGAATATGAATCGATAATTTGGAATCCGCGTTATCAAGTTCATGTGGATAGGCTAGAATCAATTCAAAAACAGGTTTTACTTTTCACCTTGAGAAATCTTCCTCCTTACACTAATCGGTTAAAACTGATAAATCTTCCTACCCTTGCAAGTCGTAGAGAAATGCTAGGTGTAATATTTATGGCTAAACTATTAAATGGATAAATATCAAGCCCATTTCTTTTGAACGAAGTAAACTTGAATGTTCCATGCCGAGTTTCAAGATATTATAAACCTATAATTCTTAAATTAAACAATGCAGAACCAATTTCCCACTAAACGAACCTTTTCTGTGTTTTTGTGAAGATTATAACTCTCACTCGAGAATAATTGACGTTTCGCACTCGCTCTTTGCCACAAAAATACGGTTCCATCTTCTCTTAATAATTAAAGAAATCATATGTATACTTTAAATCTATTGTACTTTGTATATCTAAATTTCTCAGCTGATTCTCTGTAGCTGAGCATTTTTCGATCTCGAAGCTTAAGAAGTCACTGCCTCTCAAAGACTCGGTAACAATAAAGATTTAAAATTATAAATTACAAACATAACTAAAATTAGAATAAAAATTATGTATTAATAAAAAAATTAACAGAATTAGCTTCGTTTCATCGGGCACTTGAGGGCAGTCATTCTGGGTATAGAGCGGACGTATACGCTCCTGTCAGAGAACTTGGTGGGGGACGCGGGGTGTGCATAAACTCATACAACCAGGCAGCCTTCATGGAGCTTCACTCCTCCATCACTTCTCCCATCACAGCAGCTGCAAGAGGTCGCTCCAAGCCAAGCTAACTTCGCAAACATAACCCTTGTGTAAGTTGGTCACAGGAACTTCGGGGATAATGAGAAGGCATACGAACTTGCAAGGCAGGAGCACTGCTGTAGGCGGTTGAGATGCAATATCCACTCACATCAATCAAAATAAAGATACGTAACAGATGCAAGAAGTTAGCAGTCTCCAACCGGTACTCCTCAGACACCTGATAAACAACAAACCTGGCCGAGCTACGATGCTAGGCGTATAGAGGACGTACTAAATAAGTGAATGAATCTTCAGCATCTCTTCCACAATCAAGGGACACTGGTCGCTTGGCCTGCATGCTGAGAGAATGGGGATCACTTTTAGCAGCATTTGTAGGGGCTACAGGGTGGAGGGCAGCACAGAAAGAGTTGCGCACATGACGTAAATTGGAAGAGAAGCTCAGCCTAAATCTCTGGAGGTAAAGCGTGCCAAGTTTTGTATTGTTATTATATGCGATGAAGGTTACAAATGAAGCTAATCGTTGGAAAACGGGCGTGACATTGCCTTTACTAAGGTAAAACAAAGAAACTTGCAAAAGCCAAATGTATAGCCTTTTAAAATATAATGTTAAAATTTTGCAGACATTTTATAGTGGCTCTAGACTGTGTGAAAATTATCAATTACGTCTGACGACCATGCCCACTTTGAAAAAAAATTTCGTTCTTCTTTGAATTTATTATAATCAGCTGTAGTTGTACACAGGGTATTATAACTTTGATTGGATAACGGTTGGTTGTACAGGTATAAAGAAATCGAGATATGTAGATATAGACTTCCTTATATCAAAATCCCCAGAAAAGGAATTTGATTAAAACATGTTCATCCATCCGTCCATCTATCCGTCGGAATAGATTGGTATTAAAAATGAGCGAAATCGGACAATAACCAAGCCCTCTTTTTCGGTATCGAAAATTTAGAAAAATGTAGAAAAGGAGATATTTCAAAAACGAATACCGCTAAGTTTATGAAATTTGATTTATGACTGAAAACATCAATTCCAAAAATTTTGGAATATGCCGTAAATCAAAAGCCTTTAAAGATATTCATAAAAGGGGTGGTGCCACTCCCATTTTTTCAGATTTGAAGTTTTTCCTATTTATTGTTATAAATCCATTTGGGATATGAAATACCATTGGTATAAAGCTCTTTTTTGCAAATATATTAGCTTATTTTATTCGTACACGACCCTTCTAAAAATCTTTTATATAAAAGTGGGCGTGGTCCTTAACCGATTTCGTTAATTTTCCTTCAAAGCATTCTTTATAGTAAAGGCAACCTCTCTGCCGTTTTTGGTTACGACAGGTTTAATGATTTTTGATTTATTATTAATAATATTTGTAAAATTGGTTTTATCACTAGTGGGCGGTGCCACGCCCATTTTAAAAATGGTTTCCCAATTTTTATCAAGAGTCCTCAATATCAGTCCACACAACAAATTTCAACATTCTAGGTGTATTATTTACTAAATAATCAGGTTTTTTGTGTTTTACAAAATGTTATATAAAAAGTGGGCGTGGTTATCATCCGATTTCGCTCATTTCGCTCTATTCTGTGTCCAGATAAGCTCGTGTAGCAAATGTAGCGAAGATATCTCAATATTTACTCAAGTTATCATGTTAACGGCAGACGGACGGACGGACAGACGGACGGGCGGACATGGCTGAATCAAAATTTTTTTCTATACTGATGATTTTGATATATGGAAGTCTATATCTATCTCGATTCCTTTATACCTATACAACCAACCGTTATCCAATCAAAGTTATAATACCCTGTGTACAAGTACATAGGGGTATGAAAAGTTTTAAAAATGGGCGTGACCGGCCCCTTTTTTGTTACTCTTTCCAAAATACTTTTAATGCCATAATCTCCCAATCCGAACGAAATTTTTTTTCATAGCTACATACAACTGTTAAACTGCATCTTTACCCGCTCAAGTTTATTAGTGGTAGCCTCTGTATACTTTTTGCTTCATTTGAATGAAAATGAGTTCAGAATAGAAACATATACATATGTATTATTGCGCAGCCTTGTAATACTATTAACCACACAAAGCAAACAACAACAGCATTTCAAGTGCACAGCTGGGTATGTAATGTTCTCTACATTTTGATGTCAGATAAGAGGCATTCAAAACAAATCCTGACATAGAGTATATCAAACTGCTAGTAGTGATAGAATGATTCCACATCGATATTGAAACTTTGTCGGTTGGAGTGGTCAAAAAAATCGTTCCTGCACACGTCAGGCTAACACCAAACGTTGCTAGTATGGATGCGTATTGGACTCTGTCTCTAAGAAGTAAATTCTGTAGATTCTAAAAAAAAAAAAAAATAAATATGTATACTTGAGTAGGTTTCTCCCACTGTATCTCCACCTGGTTTGTACAATAGCGACTATTCCTATGTTTATACAAATTATACATACACATCAGCTGTTAAAAAACGATGTCACTTTCTATGGGTCATATGGCCATTTACATCTTAAACTTAACTTCAATAAAGTAGCAAAGTCATTAAGCTATAATTTTATTGTTTCTTTATAGTATCTAAACACACACTAATTACATACCTACTTCGTACAAGATATCATGAAAACAAGCAATAGTGAAGCAGAAGGCTGGTTTACAGCAATCTTTTTTGATTCAAATTCAACTGGTCTGAAAAACGCTAGCATTTAAAAGTTAGAAATCGAAAGCCTTCGAGAATACTGGATTGGCCAAAGGTAAGCAAAACCTAGATACATATGCGTAGGTCTGATTATTTCAAAAAAGATATGTCCTACTATTTGAGTCATCAACATACCTATCAACATATCAACTTACGAATATGTACGTCGAAACTTAAAATATCTGTATTACTTTTTCCCAAGTCGCACATGGAAATAATATATTAACTGAACAATAAACTAAGGTATTTCGCTATTCAAAAACGTTTCAATTGAACGAAAGCTCTTATTTAGGTAAATGAGGTCATTTTAATAGCACTTCCCTGGGGTACTGCACTATTAATGTCGATTGAGTTTCGATCAAAGCATTGATGATAGTTTATAATTAAGTGAATTAACTTTATATTTAAGTGTATGAAAAATTCAATGAAATGGCATTCATTTTCTAAATTTTCTTACTAACGTGTGGGTAGTAATTCACATTACACCGTTTCGCAATATTTTTATTTTTTTTCCCAACAATCTCTAAATTTCATTTGACTTTAGAAAGAAGATTTTTAAAATGTGTTTCCTAAATATCAAGTTTTAGGGTGCCCCCACAAGTTCAGAAGAAAAAATTCCAGGAACACAGTTTATCATAAAATAATAGTGAAAACGCTTTTTCAAAAAGGCAAAATTCAAAGGTCAAATTTTAAAAGTCAAATTTTAGAAGTCAAATTTCAGAAGTCATATTTCAGAAGTAAAAGGAATCGCTAGAACTGTATAATACTGGCGATGTAGCTAGCCTTACGAGAATTTCGATAATATCACGAGAAGCTAATACTTGCGAAAAATTACTTCTCGAACAAGTTAGAGAAACTGTAAGCTCTATACTGATAATACTAAGTTGGTTCAGAGTTTTGAAACAAAATACTTCGTTCGCATATATGCAACGGCTTATCAAATGCAAAGTCGTATATTTTGTTAGTGTATTGTGCAAATAAACTATACCAGTTTGCAAATGCAATTATGCTAGACCATTTGCAGAAAGTCCTGAATTCGTCTACAATTTTTTCATAAATTTACCAAACTTTTCCTTTAGTGAAAAATTATATGCAAATTTGTTTACTTTATATTTAATAATTTGGGAAATATTTAAACAACGTGATATCAGGACGGACAAGGCGGCAGCTGTTTCGATTATACTTTGTAAATCTCTTCAAAGCCTTTTCTCCCGGGAGTGGGATTTGAACTCGCACTTCTACGATTGAAGTGTAACAAACGTATTCAGCAACGTCATGCCTTAGTTGTTGTAAACTTTATCCCAATTGCCTTCCTTGCATATTTTATTCTTTTTGCACAGTACATACTTTGTATGTAATCATGTGTTAAAGTTATGCTTGTTGGTAAGGCGGTTTCAAAGAAACTATTGTGACTGAATAAAATAAATAATGCAATAATATTATTTTCGCAATCAATGTAATTTGCCATCAATTAGCAAAATTTTTGTTTTCATAGCATTGAATCGCCTTGTACCTCAAATGCACGTATCCAATATATACAGGTGTTTAAAAGTATGCATATTAGGGAGAGTAAATTTTTTTCCACAAAATTTCATATTCTGAAAATGTTTTACGGGATAATTTAACCAACTTTGCTTGCATCACTATGTGGTTCGTAGCGCATTTGAAAGTAAACCAAAGGAAATCCAATCGAACTTGCTTCATGTTCGATGAAGTCTTTATAAGTTAAATCTCGCTTTCTTTCCATAGAAAAACAGGTGAATATATTAATGATAAGTTTTACAAGTTTTAGATAGAAACTTCTATTTGGGGACTCAATTAGGAATGAAAGGTATCGCTCGTAATATTTCATGTGCCCAATACTAAATTGTAAAATCTCCCCCTGATTCCGAAAATCATGTTTATTTCTAATTTATGGTAACGTTTTTGAGATATTTACGAATAACCGTTTTGTCAAAAAAAAAAAAAAAAAAAAAAAAAATTGGGTCCACTTAATCATATATATCTCAAGAACGAATTGAGCAATTCCAAAGCGGGTTGAATCTTTTAAAAGGTAATACAATTTGCTATAAACTGTGCATACAACACTTTTTGCTAGGTCATGCAGATTTAAAGAAAGCGAACAATCATTACGGATTTTTTCAATGTTTTTTGTAAAAATATAAAAAAATTTCTACTTTGCGAGGAAGGATCTCGAAAACATTTTATTTTTTTGCAGATTTTTGCTCAGATTTGCTCTCTAAGCTCTTTTTTATTACAATAAAAATAAGCTTTCATTCGACAAAATCGATGAACTAATACAAAAATTATAAGCATTCAAATAAATATATCCATATAGTAAAACTTAAGTACCCTACAAATAATAGCACATGTACATATTTTAACGAATTTACTGAAATTCCCCTTATTTGCAATCTTCTGCTAACACTCGTATCGCTAAACTGTTGAATAAATAACTCCAATATTGAATAATGGAAAAATGGCCTTTATTAAAGTACTTCACAATAACACTTATACTTTGCAACTAGCTTGCTTAATAACCAAACTGACTGATAGCTTAAATGAAACTGATTACGCGCCTCTACTGTTGTCGCCTTTTTGTACTGTCTGATTTCCTCGTTGCATATTTCTAGGCTTTTCTAATTCCAGAACTTACTAGTTAGTTATAAATTTCTCAGCTACAACTACAGATGTATAATTTTTATAGCTTCTCTCATACCCCATGCGCTTGTATGTGTGAGCGATACTTCCACAATTACAATTGCATACTTTCGGGAGCATCTCAGATAAGATATATGCATGTGTTTGTGCACTGTTTCTCCCTGTGTGTACGTACATATGTGTAGACATAATTTATTGATTCGTTTGTGTAGATACATAACGATTGATTTATGGACGTGCATGCAAGTCACCGTTTAGCATCGGCTTAGAGATGGCAGTACCCCTTAGTGTTGCTAACATTCGTAACAATATGATTCTGTCTTAACTCTATGGTCTTATTTTATAATTGAAAAAGTTATGTGTTTTGAGATCGCGGGTGTGTTGTTATGTGTTTTGTTTTGACGCTTATTTAGATTAGGATCGGTTTCTCTTATGATAAACCAACAGTAGTCATCCATCATAGCGACATCCCAGAATCCTTGATACCGACTTTCAATCATTTTCATTTGCTGTTGAAATCTTTCGCCATGCTCGTCACTTTCGTCGCCAAGATTTTCCGGGAAAATTTTTAAGTTGGAGTATATAAAATGAATTTTTAAAGACATATTTACTCCTGAAAGAAAATAAAAAAGTATATTAGATAAATACATAAGTGACACATTAGTATACAATTTTCTTAGACTGGATTTATCTTTCAATTCAGTACAAGTTTTTTGTTTACATTTTTCTTGTTCTTGTTTGTTCGGAACTGAACGATGAATTCAGATTGAAAGCTATATAATCTCATGTAAATTTAAAAATTTTCATACAAATTTTTTGTTTATCGGGCAGATAGGTTTTAAAGTTAACTGAGAAAACGGTCTTAAATATGTTTTTTTATTTACCCATTTCCGCATAGTTTTTGATTAAGTCGTTCACTGTCAACTCGTAGTTAGGAGTTTCGTGTTTGCCTGAGAAAGAAGTAACGACCTTTTCAAAAGAATCCCACGCTGATGCTTCCACTGGTGACAATAGTTCTTTGAAATGGTTATTGGTCATCATTTTCCTTACTTGCAGTACCCCAAAAATCTCTTCCTTTATTTTTGCTTCTAAAATCTTTGGAAAGATTGTCTTCAAATGATGAAAAGCTTCGCCTTCTTTGTCCAAAGCCTTGACAAAGTTTTTGATAAGGCCGAGCTTGACGTGGAGCGGAGGTAGAATTATCTTTTCCTTCTTTATAAGTGGGAGTATTTTATGTTATCCACCCCAACTTGAAACTCGATTCGTTCTGGCCAATCCTTTATGATGTAGTGGTCTTGATGAGCTCGGCTATCCCATTTGCATAGACCACATATCATTCCAACGACTTTAAGATCGGCACATATTTTCCAATCATGTTCTTCGTATTTGTTTAATTTATCTCATACGTTTCCTTCGTATTTACTGCATGCGCGATCGGGATAGATGGCTTTTGACAGGGGCGGATCCAGCACGATTTGGGAGGGGGAGGGGCGATATAAGTCAACTTTTTAAGTAAGATAAAGTGACCTTAAAATTTTTCATACAAACACACATTCATATCTACACTCATCTACAAAAGTCATCATCACTCAGATTTTTCCAGTTTTTACTAAGTTTTGCTTCGACCTTCATTATTTTCGATATTTTTATAAAAATATGTATTATTATATAACACCAACAATCCAAATTTTCATGCAAATTTTTAGCTTTCAGTAAGAATTTTTAGAATTTATCTTTCAGAAAATCGAAAATAATGAAGGTGAATAAGCAGGCCTGAACCGTGATAAAAAATAAATAAAAACAAATATATACTTGGCGCGATTTATCTCAGAAAATATTTAGGCAAAGCTTCTCTTCAAGTTTGCATCTTGCCCCTTTTTAGTTTTTCCTACAAATATACGGGTCGGGGCTTTAATTTTTTATGCCGACTCCGAACGGCACCTGGAAGGCAGTTGAATTTTCACTGAGAAGGTTTTTAATGGCAGAAACTTTTCGGAGTGTTTGCCAAACCACTGTCGAGGGGCGACCCCGCTTAGAAATACTTTTTTGTAATTGAATGAACTTTTTTCTTAAATTTTGATGTTGCTTTTGCGCGAGTCTTGAACCCAGCACTCCCGGTATGGTAGGCAGAGTACGCTACCACTACACCTCGGCGCCGCCAGAGTCTTGAACCAGCAAAAGCAATAAGTTAAACTTAAATTCCGATTAAATAATTATAAGATGAAAATAACATGTGTTCACTTTGTTATGGGAAATCCTCATTTTTATACTCAGTTGAGCAGAGCTCACAGAGTATATTAAGTTTGATTGGATAACGGTTGGTTGTACATATATAAAGGAATCGAGATAGATATAGACTTCCATATATCAAAATAATCAGGATCGAAAAAAAATTTGATTGAGCCATGTCCGTCCGTCCGTCCGTCCGTTAACACAATAACTTGAGTAAATTTTGAGGTATTTTGATGAAATTTGGTATGTAGGTTCCTGAGCACTCATCTCAGATCGCTATTTAAAATGAACGATATCGGACTATAACCACGCCCACTTTTTCGATATCGAAAATTTCGAAAAACCGAAAAAGTGCGATAATTCATTACAAAAGACAGATAAAGCGACGAAACTTGGTAGATGAGTTGAACTTATGACGCAGAATAGAAAATTAGTAAAATTTTGGACAATGGCCGTGGCACCGCCCACTTTTAAAAGAAGGTAATTTAAAACTTTTGCAAGCTCTAATTTGGCAGTCGATGAAGATATCATGATGAAATTTGGCAGGAACATTACTCCTATTACTATATATACGCTTAATAAAAATTAGCAAAATCGGAGAAGGACCACGCCCACTTTTAAAAAAAAATTTTTTTTAAATTAAAATTTTAACAAAAAATTTAATATCTTTACAGTATATAAGTAAATTATTGTCAACATTGAACTCCAGTAATGATGTGGTGCAACAAAATACAAAAATAAGAGAAAATTTCAAAATCGGCGTGGCTCCGCCCTTTTTTCATTTAATTTGTCTAGGATACTTTTAACGCCATAAGTCGAACAAAAATTAACCAATCCTTTTGAAATTTGGTAGGGGCATAGATTTTATGACGGTAACTGTTTTCTGTGAAAATCGGTTGATGCCACGCCCAGTTTTTATACACAGTCGTCCGTCTGTCCTTCCGCATGGCCGTTAACACGATAACTTGAGCAAAAATCGACATACCTTTAATGAACTTAGTTCACGTGCTTACTTGAACTCACTTTATCTTAGTATAAAAAATGAACGAAATCCGACTATGACCACGCCCACTTTTTCGATATCGAAAATTACGAAAAATGGAAAATATGCCATAATTCTATACCAAATACGAAACAAGGGATGAAACATGGTAAGGTAATTGAATTGTTTTATTGACGCGAAATATAACTTTAGAAAAAACTTTATAAAATGGTTGTGACACCTACCATATTAAGTAGAAGAAAATGAAATTTCTGCAGGGCGAAATAAAAAACCCTTAAAATCTTGGCAGGTATTACATATATAAATAAATTAGCGGTATCCAACAGATAATGTTCTGGGTCACCCTGGTCCACATTTTGGTCGATATCTGGAAAACGCCTTCACATATACAACTACCACCACTCCCTTTTAAAACTCTCATTAATACCTTTAATTTGATACCCATATCGTACAAACTCATTCTAGAGTCACCCCTGGTCCACCTTTATGGCGATATACCGAAAAGGCGTCCACCTATAGAACTAAGCCCCACGCCCTTTTAAAATACTCATTAACACCTTTCTTTTGATACCCATATTGTCCACCTTTATGGCGATATCTCGAAACGGCGTCCACCTATGGAACTAAGGATTACTCCCTTTTAAAATACTCATTAACACCTTTCATTTGATACCCATATCGTACAAACGCATTCTAGAGTCACCACTGGTCCACCTTTATGGCGATATCTCGCAAAGGCGACCACCTATACAACAACCACCACTCCCTTTTAAAACCCTCATTAATACCTTTAATTTGATACCCATATCGTACAAACACATTCTAGAGTCAACCCTGGTCCACTCTTATGGCGATATTTCGAAACGGCATCCACCTATAGCACTAAGGCCCACTCCCTTTTAAAATAATCATTAACACCTTTCGTTTGATGCCCATATTGTACAAACAAATTCTAGGGTCACCCCTGGTCCACCTTTATGGCGATATCTGGAAACGGCGTCCACCTATGGAACTAAGGATTACTCCCTTTTAAAATACTCATTAACACCTTTCATTTGATACCCATATCGTACAAACGCATTCTAGAGTCACCCCTGGTCCACCTTTATGGCGATATCTCGAAAAGGCGACCACCTATACAACAACCACCACTCCCTTTTAAAACCCGCATTAATACCTTTAATTTGATACCCATATCGTACAAACACATTCTAGAGTCACCCCTGGTCCACCTTTGTGGCGATATTTCGAAACGGCGTCCAACTATAGAACTAAGCCCCACTCCCTTTTAAAATAATCATTAACACCTTTCGTTTGATGCCCATATTGTACAAACAAATTCTAGGGTCACCCCTGGTCCACCTTTATGGCGATATCTCGAAACGGCGTCCACCTATGGAACTAAGGATTACTCCCTTTTAAAATACTCATTAACACCTTTCATTTGATACCCATATCGTACAAACGCATTCTAGAGTCACCCCTAGTCCACCTTTATGGCGATATCTCGAAAAGGCGACCACCTATACAACAACCACCACTCCCTTTTAAAACCCGCATTAATACCTTTAATTTGATACCCATATCGTACAAACACATTCTAGAGTCACCCCTGGTCCACCTTTGTGGCGATATTTCGAAACGGCGTCCAACTATAGAACTAAGGCCCACTCCCTTTTAAAATAATCATTAACACCTTTCGTTTGATGCCCATATTGTACAAACAAATTCTTGGGTCACCTCTGGTCCACCTTTATGGCGATATCTCGAAACGGCGTCCACCTAAGGATTACTCCCTTTTACAATACTCATTAACACCTTTCATTTGATACCCATATCGTACAAACGCATTCTAGAGTCAACCCTGATCCACCTTTCTGGATATATCCCTAAATGGCGTCCACCTATAGAACTATGGCCCACTCCCTCATAAAATACTCTTTAATGCCTTTCATTTAATACGCATGTCATACAAACACATTCCAGGGTTTCCCTCGGTTCATTTTTCTACATGGTTATTTTCCCTTATGTTGTCACCATAGCTCTGAACTGAGTATGTAATGTTCGGTTACACCCGAACTTAACCTTCCTTACTTGTTTTTATTGATATTGATGAGAAAGTATATGTTTCATGAAAAATTTACGCTTATTGTGAACCCTAAACAACCTGTTGGAAAGGATATCTTATTATTCCGTTTTTTCGGGTCGTGTATTGAAAGCTCTTATACAGGCTTTGAAACATTATAAATGTGTCAATTAGGCTAATCAAGGCTATTTTTATTAGTTATTTTAGCTGAAAAATACTAAAAGTTTATCCACATTTAAGCAACTCTCCACATTGTCCATAAAGTACGATCCCTCGACTTTCAAAGAATTTTTGCTGCATTAACCGAATTTCAGACCGGTTCCATCAACTACTAAGAGCTGCCCAAAGAACTATAGGTTGACTTAATTTTACATATTTTTTTATCTTTATGTAGAATTATGTATAGTATAAGTCAGAGAGTGCCACAATTCCCAAAATAATGGAGATTTCCTCGCGTGAATGTATTACTGCTGCCAAATAGTAACACATTAACGCCATGTAGGTACTGATATTCGCGCAGGCCTATATAAATAATTTTTTTGTGACATTTTAAAAATATTGGACCTTTTGTTTTTGCAAAAGGAATTTTTGTCCATAAAAAAGATGTGGTGTGGCAACCGTGATCATTAAATAGTGACCAAGGCTGCCAAATTTCAGCGAAAAGTACGCAATTCTTTCTTCAAATACCAGAATGGTAAGTTTTTTCTGCTGATTTTACCCAAACAAATGGAAATTGGAAATAAATATATAGCTAAACTATTCATTTCATAAAATATTTCAACCGAAGTATTATAAATTGCATATCTTGGAATGGGGACGATTAGGACGATCTTATAGCTTATACATATGTAAATTTTAACATTTTATATGTAATTAAAGCAAACTTTTATAATTTTCATAAGTTCCAGATCAAAGCAGGGGGCTATCGACCCACTCGTCCGCCCCCTCTGGATCCGCCACTGGATTTTGGTTGCCAATATGCAATAATACGGCCTTTAAACTTAATTTATTGCCGTCTATGAACAATCGCCACTCTTTTGAATCATATGGTTCACCAAACTGTTTGAATAGACCAGCAATATCTTTGCAGTAACAAACACTGTCCTCCTTCGTATAGTACTTGGAAAATTGTTCGTGACGAGTTCTATAATATGTTACCTTAATATCGGATGAAACAAATTTAAATTGTTGCATACGAGAGGAGTGTAGTTCGCCTTTTCCTTTGACAATTCCAAATCCCTTATCCAATCATTGAGTTGTGCTTGTGACAAAGAGTTTCTTTCGTTTTCCGTTTGAAGTCCAGTACAACATGATGCCGCGTAATCAGATACTGCTGTTGACAATGAAACTGGAGCCGGAACTAAAGTTAAATTTGATTCTGGCAATGTAGCTTCTGTTGAATTTAGTTCTGGTAATGACACTGTAGATACGCTTGCATAGATTACTTTTCTTGACTTTCCAACCCCAAGTAATTTTGTAGTACAAATATAGCAGTCCGCTGAATGGCAAGTTGGTTCCCTCCACTTCATTGGTGTAATAAGTTTTATATGTCGCCTAAATAGATAGTTTCAGAAATTAGTCAGCTATGCATTAAAAGGGAAAAAATTGCTAATTTTTACGACGCACCTTTTTGTTCCGGTTTCCGAAAACAACAATTTGACTCGGCATGTGGTGTACACAGTATTCGGTGTCCATGGGTTTTCATTGTTTTTAGGCTCAATTCCAATATATTTATAGTATGTAACTTTCAAAGGATTTGAAAACACACGTCGCATCCTTTTAACGATAAATTGACCGCAGATGAAATAGAACATATCTGGATCATTTGTACACTCAAACTCTCGCGCCATTTTATTCATATTATATTTTTAAGTAAATGACGGGTTGTAAACTGCAATTATAAACTGAACAGTATCCGGCGAGCCTTGCAGATAGTATGAAGAAACAAGGCGCATGTACTATTATTTATACTTAGATCAAGTAAAAATTCAAGCCTACCTAGACAAAAAAGTTCTTAGTTCTACAAAGAAAACACTACCTGCCTTAAAAATATGCTCTTGCTTGAAATGTACCTGGGTTTGAGAAAACGACACTAACAGTTTTTTGTGTCTAATAACCCTTTGAAAATCTACCTGCTAACTAACTGATATACGAATACTAACACATATGTACCAGTAGGGTACTTAAGTATTAAATGGATATATTTACTTGAATGCTTATAACTTTTGTATTAGTCCGTCGATTTTGTTGAATGAAAACTTATTTTTTTTTTTGTAATAAAACAGAGCTTAGAGAGCAAAAAAAATCTGCAAACAAATAAAAAGTTTTCGAGATCCTTCCTCGCAAAGTACACATCTTTTTATATTTTTACAAAAACATTAAAAAAATCCGTAATGATTGTTCGCTTTCTTTGAATCTGCAGGGCCTAGCAAAAAGCGTTGCATGCGCATTTTATAGTAAATTGTATTACCTTTTAAAAGCTTCAAACCGTTTTGCAATTGCTCAATTCGTTCTTGAGATATATATGATTAAGTGGACCCAACGTTTTTTTTTTTAAAAGAACGGTAATTCGTAAACATCTCAAAAACGTTACCATAGAATTAAATCAGGTGGTGATTTTACATAGGAATTTCATAATGGCGTCTCTGGTGCATTTTGGCTGTAAACCAGTGTAATAAGCCCCATCTTAATCAAACATTTGGGAGCCAAAGGAAATGTAGGTGGACATGCTTTTATTCCGACAAGTGTTTTGACTAATCAATCATCCCCACATTTAAGATTGGCGGAAATCTAGCTAGGCTACATTAGAGCTGATGATATACAAACGTGACTATCTATCAGTAATGTGAAGCAATCCCTCAGCTGCTTACTTCCGACAAAAATTTCGTCCTGTCCGTATTTTTCTTTACCTTTTAAATACTCAGGCATTCTCCCAGGAAAAAGTGTATTTCAAACCGGTACAGGCAGTCTGACGAGGGTCTATCCATAGATCAGGAGGAGTAATAAAAAATCGTTCCCAAGGCAGTAGGAATAGTATCAAACATTCAGGGAGTGTTTTTGCGGCTACAACGACAAAGACGATTCTGTATTACTATTGTTACCGTTTGTAAACATATTGACACCGCGATGTTTTTACCAGTTATTGTTATTTGGATTGGTAAAAACTGGAAATCGATATCTTGATTACTTTTTGATGTATGAGCAGTGAAGTTCGATAGTAATTGCGCCGTAAAGGGAGTTTATACGAAAGCTAGTAATATACCTGTTCGCCGTGTAAAACCAACGGCATTCGAGTTAAGGGCTTTTTCTGGCCCTTTTCTAGCGGAGCGTCACATATACTTGATCCCTGTTCAAGCTTAGTAAGTTATGGACCAAAAGTATTCATGCTATGAAGAGATATGCTTTATATTGGACTATATCAAATCAATACGTATAGATGTGGGTTATAGAGCGTAGCACTCGTGCAGCCTCCGTTAGCTTACCGTCTATTCCAGCATTAAACATAAAATTGATTCAGCTTTTTGGCATATTCTAATATCACGAGACGCGTACGCTGATATCACATCACTGGTTAAATTGACAGCATGTGATATTAAAATCGCACCAACTTTTCTTGTCTGATCTTCGAAAATCTGCTGCAAGGAACATTTTATTTGAGAGATTTTTGGAATTCAATAGCTCACAGTATCTGTAAGAAAATCATATAATTCGACCTGTACTTTAAACTATTGATTTGGTTTCTCATACATACAAACATATTCGTATCACCTTCTTTCTGATCTAGTACTGAAGTGTTTGTTTTCAATTTTCTTTATTTCATATACAATATTTTATCCACAGGAAAGTGGTCATAAATTTATCAAAAAAAAAAAAAAAAAATTATAAATAGCTCAACATGAAATGTGGGAAATGTAATTGGATTTTTCATCGGCTATATCAATCTACTGGACAATTGTACGTTGCGCTATTGCCTTGGAACAAAAGTGAAATTACCACGAGCACATCGGAAATGTAAATGCACAACGGACTTAGAAATGCAAATATCAAAAGTGATAAATAATTGTCAGTAAAATTATTATTTCACGTGTGAATGTGGAAATGTGCGTGTGTGCAAGTCATAATTAAGGGGGTTAAGGGTGAAGTGGGCGATATAAAGAAAAAAATTGTCTGCTGATGGACTATCATGGGCTTGCGCTAGTTTTGATGTCTAGTGGGTTAAAAGCAAATGAAGGTCGGAGTAAGATACATACATACATTCATACCTATTATTGACACACTTTTCTACTTAATTTAAAGTGACAAAGAAAAATATTCCATAAGTTTTGTGAGTCGTAATAAGAAGTATAATTTTTTGCACTTTGTGGTATTGCAATTTTAAATGATCCCTGCACACTAGAGATATACGCCGCTGATAAACGCCGCCGCCGCCGCCGATTGTTGTCGTTTTTCGCACGCCGCCGCCGAATGTCAAAAATATTTCGCGCGTCGGCGGCGGCGTCCGGCGCGTTACTATATTCTCTACTCGTTTAAGACTGTTTAGGCCATTTATTGTACATGACGAAAATTGGTTGGATATGATCGAAAGTGGTATCAACGGATGCGCATCACTGCCAGCTATCAGAAACACATTGCGAAATTCAACTCTTTTTAACTGTTCAAAAGTTATTTAAAAAAACAGGCCCTTTCGATGTCAGCTTACCACAGACTTTGCATCACCCAATTCCCCAAGTTATTAAAACAAAACACTAAAAGAAAAGTTATATAATAAATTTGTATGCTCACTTTTCATATTCTTTTCCTCAAAAAATTAACAATGAACAATGAAATCAAATAAAATGACGCAAGGCGAACATGTTTTCAAATTGTCCTCAAGTTGTTAAAAAAAGCAAATTACCCAAAACAGGTACCGATTTTTTGAAGAATTTTATATTGCGATTGGCTGAAAGAATAAGCGAAATCAGTGATGCAAAATCTTTTGGTAGGTTCTAAGGGCATAAACACTCCTTTGAAATGATGCTTACCTCATACTTAAGTTGAGGATATATGTACGTATGAGAAGGGTTTGAAAAATCACTCGGGCTTACATTCAAACATAAGTTGTTTATTTGCGAAACTATACAATGGCGCCTGAAAAGCTAATTTTGATTTTCACATTTCATCCTTCAACACCCAAGTCTCTCGGTTTGACATTTCGTAAAGTTGGCGGCCCTATCCAAAACTAGTCCCTTGGAGTGAATCACATTGATTATAGCCTATCAACCAAGTTTAATAATACATATAATATCACCTACACGTTACGGCCCCTTTTACAAATGTGAATACGTAGGCACATATATTTACCAGATGAGGCTTTGTCCTTCGCAAGAACACTCAAAGTGGTGAAGCAAAAGATTTTCCAAGACAGTCGAACTAATGACCGTTTGTGGTACTATCTAACGTAGTGAACAGTCGAACTAGTCGGAAGCTGATGCTAATGAGCTATGATATCATAAAGCCGGAAAACAGACGTTAACATCTTTCAACTTAAAATCGGTTGACTTTCATTCTAAAATATCGTTTTGATTTAACGAAGACTATTGAAATCAATGTTGTGAACACAAACGTCTGCAAACTTTGATCTACATTTTAAAATTTTATCCAAGGTCCTTGTAAAATTTTAATTATTTAGATGCGCCGAGGAGTATACGATTTTCACCCATGATTTACGCAATGATATCCACTTATACTGCTTATGATTTCAAGGGCGGCATGCTTGGCCGAATAGTCACACCGTAACTTTTAAAGGTGTTTCTCTGGTGTAGCTCGGCAGCATAGCACGACAAAAACAACCGTTAGAAAGTCTTCGGAGCTACACCTAGACTTCTAGAAAAGTGACATCTACGAAGGTATGAGTTCGAAGTCGCAGTCCCTTCTGTGCTGGCATGTGGTGTGAGGGTCAGGAGGCGTGATAGCGACTGGTGGTCGGGATTACTACTGTTCGCACATCGGGAATTGTAGCTCTTAAAAACAGCCCAAAAAACTGGAGGCGCCCTGTGCCACGTGAGTCATGAGTATTAATAGACCAATATTAGCAACCCTAAGTTACCTTTGTGCGTGACCGCCAAGGAGCCACAAATGATTTTAAGAAATTGTGTTCGCACAATTGTTAGGAGTTCACCCTAGGTGAAACTACGCTTTGTACGAGATATCCTTATTCCTTTTCAGCAAACGCAGCAGTACCAATGTCAAAGATCGGGGTTAGATTCGAATCCTCTCTGGAGAAAGTGAACGATGGACTATCCTTCCGCAAGGAGTTACTCCTGAACATTTTTGAACGGTCTGCGAGATTTTGAGGCAAAAACCGAAATGGCCAAAACGATGTATTCCTTAAATACACACAAACAAAAGCTTTTTAAAGTAAGAACACCGGCGTATGCCGCCCACGCCGCCGCCGTCGGTAATAATAGAGCCTACGCCGCCGCCGCCGCTAAAGTGATCGGCGTAAAGCTCTACTGCACAACGACCTTATTTGGCTTTTCGATAGAGATTCAAGGTACGTATGAATGTTCAGATGCATGTGTGTCTTTGCGTGTGACTCAATCACGAAACTCGAACGACTCGAGGGATTTGGATAACATTTTTCTAGTGGCTATATTTTAAAATCTTTACTGTAGTGTGGATATCTATTTAGCTCAATGATGTTTGTATGCGAGTCATATAGATCGAGAGGAAGAGGACAGTTTAAGTCTAATTTCGGACACCGTTTGGTTTAATTTCTGGTTCAGTTTTGGAACAATGAAGGGACTATTGGCGCCACCTTTTCTATTTCGAGATAATTATGAAACTCTTTAGGAATCACTTTGCAATTATTTTCGTGTCTGTTTCAAAGTCTTTTGGGAACCAATTCGTCAATATTTTCCTGATCATTTCGCGGATAATTTGGAGATCGTCTAGGAATTATTTTCGCGGTTTAGCTCTGGACTGTTTCAGAATAATTTTGGAACTATCCCGGATTGATCGGAGGTCATTTCTAATTGTTATTGGAACAATTTTCGAGTTAATTAGCATAATTTCAGAATAGATTTCGGTATTATTTCAGGATTTTGTAGCATTGTACTCGTTGTCAATTTAAGGCACAACTCTGTATTGCAAACGATAGTTCAGTTGAACGAATCATCTCCTAGCAATGGCATTCTCTAGCATTTTCATTCGGCCTTGACGTTTCTTAAGTTATGTCAAATAGAAAGGCGAAACAGTTGTCAAATGATATGTTGCCATTGGCTAACATAATGCAAATACACGAACTGCTCGTCTCTGAGGCGAAGCGAACGTTCATTTCGTATTAGCAAACGCGGTCTTTATACACTGAAAGAAATGGTGCTAGTAAAATCAACAAATCGGTTCTGTTGTTCTTGATTTAACGGAGATTCAGTGAAATTGATCGTATTATGGTTAATTCGACCGAGTTCTTTGTCAAGCGAACAAATTAGTTTAGTCATTTCAACAGAAGAGAAATTGTCGCTCTTAAGTTAACAAAATTTTGTAAAATTGACAGATTCCTAATCGATCTAACTGATTTTTCTGTTAACACAACTGATCGTACAGGTCATTTCAACGGCGATCAACTGTCAATACATGAGCAAATTTCAAAGAAAATTTTACACTCACTGCGCTCTCTACTTTGTACTTATGATGATGGTGCCACTTGTTAAAAAAAAACACCAAAATAAGAAAACCATCAAATCGAAAAAACACACAAAATGGGAAAACAACAAAAAACTAGTTTTTCAGTTATCAATATAAATCGAAAAAACCCTTTTTTGAATTTACTGTACAAAAAATTATGAGGTACCGGGACACCTATCTATCGGGTACAATTTTTCAACTTCTCGTCCAAGAAAAATGCAAAATTGCGCCCTCTTGTTGCAAAAGTTTTGCTTAAACGAACAGGATTTTTCCAAAATTAGTAACATTTAGATTTTTTATGAATTTTCACTCACGCGAACGAATGTAATAAAATAATAAAAAAATATCCTTTTTATGTTGAGTGTTTCCGACAAAATAAAAGTTTGAGTAGTTTTGGAATCGCTTCAACTTAAAGTTTTACGAAAATTAAACTTGCTGAATTACATGTAATGTTACTCCAGTGGTGAATTAGCTTCCTGCGATTTGATTCTTTACTTTTCTATAATTTGCAAGTTCTCTTTTTAAAATGTTACTTCAAACATTTGTACTACAAGTTTTGTTCGAAACAATCAAGTGTGGCAACTATATGCGAGAGAAGAAATTGAGAATGAGCTGAGCTGCAACTGAAAGAATTCAGAATCAGTTTTGTGACTACTATTTTCATTTCTATTGTCACGGATATTAGCATCACTAAGTTATCCCATCACTAAGGCGATGCTAAGGTCATGCCAAGCAGTATTTACGTTAATAATCAAATCAAGTATACACATATATAAGGCAGCCCAGAGAGATGTCACACACAGATGCATTTACTTATACGCCTATGTGCGCGCGAGAGACTGCAAACTACAAACATTCACATCAATAATTCAATCTTTATGTATCTACATAAACGAATAAATAATTGCGTCTACACATATGTACCATGTACGAATACGAGCAGCGGAGAGTCAATGCGCAAACACATGCATATATCTGAGAAGTTTGAGAGCTACTGGACTAGTAGATTCTGGAAGCGCCTAAAAGATGTATAAAATTGTGAAATTTTAGTTATAGCTGAGAAGTTTGAGAGGTCATGGACAATGCTAGTACATTCTGGAAAAATGCGAACGAGGAAACCAAAGGCAATAATATATAATATATATAATAATATAATATAATAATAAATAAAGAGGAAATAAAAGGCAACAGATGTGGAGGCGCTGGAATTCAGTTTGAGTTGAGCTATCAATCAGTTTGATTAAGCACGCAATCTGGCGGCCAATAGTAGAGTTTCATTTGAGTTATCAATCAGTTTGCTTATTAAGTCAGCGAGTAGCAAAGTATAAGTGTTATTGTGAAGTACTTTAATAAAGGCCATTTTTCCATTATTCAATATTGGAGTTATTTATTCAACAGTTTAGTGATTCGAACTTAGCAGAGGATAGCAAATAAGAGGATTTGCAAGTAAATTCGTTACACTATATTCATATGTATTTATATGTAGCAAGCATGCGTATTTATGTATTCACATATTTACGTATTTATATGGCGGCCGCCGTGGTGTGATGGTAGCGTGTTCCGCCTACCACACCGAAGACATTGGGTTCACACCCCCGGCAAAGGAACATAACAAAGCCCTTAGATGATCCAAAAATGGTTCCAAAACATTTCCGAAATAATCTGAAAATACCATAAATAGTTTCGAATGAGTACCGAAATCATTACTAAGACAATCTTGAAAGCTGCGACAGCTTTATGCAGGTATTGGAAAACTAAAACTGAACTCGTCCATCCAGTACGGAGGCCAAATGTCGTCAAATATCAGATAGAGTACTTGACTTACCTCGGAATATACAATAGTCGTCAGCTATAGGGAAGGAGCAACGATTAAGACGCTTTGCTTAACTCGGCCAAAATTAAGCAGCAATTCTGAAGAAAACGAAGAGAAGACTTGCGACAGAGGTTATTTCCTAAAAGTGTCTAGGTGAGTTTCCTCTTTGTCGACTTCACCTAACCTAAACGTAATGTTTATAGGTACATCACTTTTCCGTCGCACAATTCTCAGTGTTTGTGATAAAACTCATCTTAATCAACAAAAATAGCACGAAATTTATTTAAAAGCTTTATACTTTTCAAAATAAAATATGAATTTATTTACAAATTATTACCTTTGGGATATTTGAGTACGCGTACATACATATCTAAACAATTTTTCAGCATCATGAAATTTGTAAGTAAATCTATCAAAATGCCATCACTGCTTAGGTGCTGGGTTTACAAAATCTTAAGCAAACAATTTTTGTTGTTATTTAACACATATATACATGTTTTGTTTACATATGGACTTATTAAGGAGGTGCAGAGGCGTAGTTCGCAAAAGCTGGGAAATTTATCAAGAAATAAAACTACTTAGTTTCGTATAAAACCAAGTGCGAATAACCTTGCAATGTTAAATACAACTCTTTCAAAATAGAAGATCAGTTTTTTGATAGTATTGGGTATCTACATAAATGTATCTTAAAAATAATAGAGTATGCAAATTGGGGGAAAAGGCATGATGCCATGCCACTTGCAGTAAAATGAGTAGTGGAGAGAATATAGGAGAGATGATGTAAGGGGATGCGTCGGAGAAGATGAGGTGGGAAAAATGGAAAGAAAGGGAAAGGAAAGCGCACAGAAAAAGGAGAACCAGGAAGGAAAGGTATAACTGAAAGGTATAAGAGGGACAGGGAGGAGAAATGGTTGGGCAAAGGGATAATGGGAGAGTGTAAGGAGAGAGAGTGAGAACACTGAAAGAAAAAGACTGGTAAAATCAACCGAAATATGGGTCAATTCAACCGAAATTTCCGTTAATTTTTATCCATCGCAACAAGATGTTGAATCAACTGCGCACAAATCGTTGATTCGTAGTTGACCGTTTTAGTAGTCAAATGAACAAAAAAAAGTTGTTGCGACAGCTTTGTACGAAAGTACCTATGCTGCGGCATTTGCAAGGCAGATGAGTGTTCACTGAGATCTTTTCATAGCAGAAATACACTCGGAGTGCTTGCCGAACAGTGCCGAGGGGCGACCCCGCTTAGGAATTTGTCTTCTAATTTAAAAACCTTATTTCTAAAATTTTTATGTTGCTTTGCCCGGGGTGTGAACCCAGGGTCTTCGGAGTGGTAGGCGGAGCACGCTAACATCACACCACGGCGGCCACCATATACATACGTAAATATGTGCATACATATAGTACACAGCATACAAAGTAGAAAACGCAGTGAGCGTAAAATTCTCTTTGAAATTTGCTCATGTATTGACTGTTGATCGCTGTTTAAATGACCAGTGAGATCAGTTGTGTTAACAAAAAAATCATTTTGATTGATTAGGAATCTACCAATTTTACAGAATTTTGATAACTTAAGAGCGACAATTTCTCTTCTGTTGAAATGACTAAATTAATTTGTTCGCTTGACAAAGAACTCGGTCAAATTAACCACGATTCGATCAATTTCACCGAATATGCGATGAGTCAAGAACAACAGAACCGATTTGTTGATTTTACTAGCACCATTTCTTTCAGTGAAGAGAAGTAGAAGCTTGGAAGTAAATAGTAAGACAGGGCATAATAGGAAGGTACATAGAGCAGAAGAGGTGGGAAAACTGGGAGGAAAACGAGAGATTGGAGGGGGAAAATGGTGTTGGTGGCATATATGGAAAAAGAGATACCGGAAGATGAAGAGCAAGTAGAAGTAGGTGGAAGCAGTGTCAGAAGAATCGGTTGAGTTAAGTAAGAGTAAGGTTAAGAGAAAGCGAAATGCTAATAAAAGTGGTGAAAATGCGAAGTGGAAGGGGCGAATTGGAAAGCGATATTGAGAGAGAGTAAAGGGAAAGGCCGAAAGCACGAAGGAGAGGAAGAAAGCGGGAAAATGAAAATAAAAGTAAAGTAAAAAGTAGCAGAAGAAAACTGGAAAATTAAGAGTAGTTTCTCGTGCACCACCATATGCGTCGAACAGAGCTGTTTATATACACTGAGGATATTTCGTTGACTCTAGAAATCGGGGTGAAAACTTGAAGTTAGCTAATAAGATTTACAGATAACTCCATTGAAGGGAATCATCTCCTTTTCATGGCTCCAATGTTTTTTCGTCATTTTGTTAACATTTATATTATACATCTACTAGCAGACCTCGCAGAAGAAAAATAAACCCTGTTTCAACGCTATTCCTCTCAATCCTCTCATTTCGCTAACGAAAAGATTGGAATTTTTTTTTATATTATATCATCGTATTTTGTTATTTTATATGCCCACTTTTTACGCTTCTTGTTGATTCATGCTATAACGCAATGGGATGCTGTCATAGTCTTGCATATTTTCGCGCCCGATACAAATAATTCGTGCACCTTTCGAAACAAAGTGAATCCCCCATTACAACGACTTTATTTTATAAGATGTATTAGAGCGAAAACAAGCGAAAATTTCGTGAAATCGAGAGCTCGGTTTCTCTCCAGATTCTCGAAACACTCGTAAGTCTCGCGAGCTTCTCGACATTCAAATTAGTCGCTGTATTGACAAAATTGACATATTTATATAATTTTATTCATATGATTCTAATTTTTTCATTGATGAATTGAGTACTGGGCTTCTTTCGAGGTTCTTGAAACACCCGAAACACTCGCGAGCTTCTCGACATTCAAGTTAGTCGCTGTTAGTTGTATTTCGCTGTTTTTATACTCAGTTGAGCAGAGCTCACAGAGTATATTAAGTTTGATTGGATAACGGTTGGTTGTACAGGTATAAAGGAATCTGGATAGATATAGACTTCCATATATCAAAATCATCAGGATCGAAAAAAATTTGATTGAGCCATGTCCGTCCGTCCGTCCGTCCGTTAACACGATAACTTGAGTAAATTTTGAGGTATCTTGATGAAATTTGGTATGTGGGTTCCTGAGCACTCATCTCAGATCGCTATTTAAAATGAACGATATCGGACTATAACCACGCCCACTTTTTCGATATAGAAAATTTCGAAAAATCGAAAAAGTGCGATAATCTTTACCAAAGACATATAAAGCGATGAACCTTGGTAGATGGGTTGAACTTATGACGCAGAATAGAAAATTAGTAAAATTTTGGACAATGGGCTTGGCACCGCCCACTTTTAAAAGAAGGTAATTTAAAACTTTTGCAAGCTGTAATTTGGCAGTCGTTGAAGATATCATGATGAAATTTGGCAGGAACGTTACTCCTATTACTATATGTACGCTTAATAAAAATTAGCAAAATCGGAGAAGGACCACGCCCACTTTAAAAAAATTTTTTTTTTAAAGTAAAATTTTAACAAAAAATTTAATATCTTTACAGTATATAAGTTGCAACAAAATATAAAAATAAAAGAAAATTTCAAAATGGGCGTGGCTCTGCCCTTTTTCATTTAATTTGTCTAGGATACTTTTAATGCCATAAGTCGAATAAACATTTACCAATCCTTTTGAAATTTGGTAGGGGCATAGATTTTATGACGTTAACTGTTTTCTGGGCGAAATCGGTTGAAGCCACTTAGTTCACGTACTTATCTGAACTCACTTCATCTTGGTATAAAAAATGAACGAAATCCGACTATGACCACGCCCACTTTTTCGATATCGAAAATTACGAAAAATGAGAAAAAATGCCATAATTCTATACCAAATACTAAAAGAGGGATGAGACATGGTAATTGGATTGGTTTATTGACGCGAAATATAACCTTAGAAAAAACTTTGTAAAATGGTTGTGACACCTACCATATTAAGTAGAAGAAAATGAAAAAGTTCTGCAATGCGAAGTAAAAAACCATTGAAATCTTGGCAGGTATTACATATACAAATAAATTAGCGGTATACAACAGATGATGTTCTGGGTCACCCTGGTCAATATTTTGGTCGATATCTGGAAAACGCTTTCACATATACAACTACCACCACTCCCTTTTAAAACTCTCATTAATACCTTGAATTTGATACCAATATCGTACAAACACATTCTAGAGCCACCCCTGGTCCACCTTTATGGCGATATCTCGAAAAGGCGTCCACCTATAGAACTAAGCCCCACGCTCTTTTAAAATACTCATTAACACCTTTCATTTGATACCCATATCGTACAAACATATTCTAGAGTCACCCCTGGTCCTCCTTTATGGCGATATCTCGAAAAAGCGACCACCTATAGAACGAAGACCCACTCCCTTTTAAAAATACTCATTAACACCTTTCATTTGATACCCATATCGTACAAACAAAGTCTAAGTTGCGATACGTCGAAAAGGCGTTCACCTATAGAACTAAGGCCCACTCCCTTTTAAAATACTCATTAGCACCTTTCTTTTGATACCCATATTGTACAAACGCATTCTAGAGTCACCCCTGGTCCACCTTTGTGGCGATATCTCGAAAAGGCGACCACCTATACAACAACCACAACTCCCTTTTAAAACCCTCATTAATACCTTTAATTTTATACCCATATCGTACAAACACATTCTAGAGTCACACCTGGTCCACCTTTATGGCGATATTTCGAAACGGCTTTCACCTATACAACTAAGGCCCACTCCCTTTTAAAATACTCATTAGCACCTTTCTTTTGATACCCATATTGTACAAACGCATTCTAGAGTCACCCCTGGTCCACCTTCATGGCGATATCTCTGAAAATGCGACCACCTATAAAACTACCACCACTCCCTTTTAAAACCCTCATTAATACCTTTAATTTGATACTCATATCGTACAAACAAATTCTAGGGTAACCCCTGGTCCACCTTTATGGCGATATCTCGAAACGGCGTCCACCTATGGAACTAAGGATCACTTCCTTTAAAATACTCATTAACACCTTTCTTTTGATACCCATATTGTACAAACAAATTCTAGGGTCATCCCTGGTCCACCTTTATGGCGATATCTCGAAACGGCGTCCACCTATGGAACTAAGGATTACTCCCTTTTAAAATACTTATTAACACCTTTCATTTGATACCCATATCGTGCAAACAAATTCAAGAGTCAACCCTGATCCACCTTTATGGCGATATCCCTAAATGGCGTCCACCTATAGAACTATGGCCCACTCCCTCATAAAATACTCTTTAGTGCCTTTCATTTGATGGACATGTCATACAAACACATTCCAGGGTTTCCCTCGGTTCATTTTCCTACATGGTTATTTTCCCTTGTGTTGTCACCATAGCTCTCAACTGAGTATGTAATGTTCGGTTACACCCGAACTTAACCTTCTTTACTTGTTATCTGTGATTTTGTGAAAATTTTCGCTCTAGTCTAAGAATTCTTAAGCTCTAAAATGTATAGAAAATATATGACTCAGTGCTCAAAATCGGAGTTTTTGACCCATGTCCCCCGATTTTGAGTGGTAAAAAAGAAAATCTGAATACGCAGTTTTAGTATGATTGACTTTACCTACATTAAGGTATGTATGTTTGTCTCATCAAATACACTGTGCAACAGACGGCTGGGTATTGGACCAAAACCACTTTTTTGTAGTGATTGAGGCTTATATAGACAAAGTATTATCTCCGTTTTTCGAAGTTAGCTTCCAAAAAATAGATATCGACTTTCGAAATTCGAAATTCTACATCTCGAATTTAAATATTTTTTTGTTAACGCGTTCAGCAAATTAAAATAGTAAACATGTGGTCGTGGGCCACTTTTTCTTTTATTTGAATGGCTGAATTCTTTTTTTTTTGAAAAATTACAGTACGAGCAATTCCAGTGCAGATTATGTGCAAACATGAAAGTAGAAGCCACTATCATGGGACTATCTGACTTTTCGCCTCGTATAACAGCTGTTATATTAAATTTCTCAAAAAAAGAATTCAACCCTTCAAATAAGAGAAAGGAGCGGACCACGACCACGTTTTTACTTTTTTAATTTGCTGAACGCGTTAACAAAAAAATTAGATTTCGAAATGTGGAATTTCGAATTTCGAAAGTCGATATCTATTTTTGGAGGCTAACTTCGAAAAACGGAGATAGTACTTTTTATACTTAAACCTAAATCTCCTCAAAAAAGTTGTTTTTGTCCAATACCCAGAAAAAAAGTTGATTTTGTCGCATAGTGATATGTATGTAAAGGTATAAAACCTACAGCGCAGCCGAAGCCAGTACTGTTCCTATTTCTCTTTTTGTTTTTATTTTTATTTTAATGGAACAATATCTCAAGGAACAACAACAGAGTTGCATCATTCGTTTTTTGTCTTTCTGTTATAGTCCAAAGACCCTTTGTGACCCCCTGAGCTATTATAAAATATGACTCAGTTTTGCTAAACTTTACGAACCATATACGTCTCTAGTACTTAAGTCTGAATATCATGTTGCAAAAAAATACGTAATCTTAGTTTGTTGTGCTGTGCTATTTGCTTGTTTATTTTATGTGAAATATGTTTATTATCAAATAAATTTTTGCCAGTCGTTATTTGATGTGACGCTTTGTTTATGATGAATGTAGCACGGGTTGATTCTGCTTTTGCAAACAGAAGTTCTTTACATTTTGAATATTTTTATTTTTAAATATTTCTATTACACTTATGTAGGTTATTAAATCATGTTTAATTAAATATTTTTAAATTGTTATACATAATTGTATATATACATACAAGCATACATACATAGACTGTGGCGCATAGGTCCTAAAATTAGACTTGCCTAATTAGAGGTGACATAAACATCACCATTCTAATTCAATTGTCGCTTAATTGTCAAAACGAGTTCGCCTCACATAAGGAAAGCGCAGGAGTAATTTCTTTTTTACGATGGTTGGCTGGCTGATATGCTGCCGGGTCGGGGAAACCGGACCCAAGTAGCGCTCTAGGGGCCATTTTGATGCACGTTCTCCGGAAACTACTCATTTACGCACCATACCTCTTTAGGTCGGACTGCACCAACCCATCCAGAGTCCGGTACCCGATATTTGCCAGGGCTAGACATTTTTTTGGTAATCCTACATGAGTTCTTAGAGTACTAATTTTGAATTGCGGTTTTCTTGAAATGTCACTTTTAATTGATGTGAGCGTGGTCAATGTACCGTGACTGCTTTAGTGATGCCCTACTATCCACCGACAATTTCTTGCCGTCTATATTTCTAGGGCCCGGTACCCATGTTAGAGTAAAGGCGGCGGCACAATGACATTTTTCATATAGATGCGTTTAACACAAGCTTATGCATTCCAATAACATCGCCACAATCAACCTAGATGTTGCGTTTGTAAATATGAAGGAACTTCAGACTTGGCAATTGTAGTTTATTACGCCTTGCCCATTCACATACAAAATTTCGCGAAGCACTATTGTAAACATTCTCCCTATGCAACAAAAATACTTGCTAACATATTTTGTGTCGTATTCGATTGTTATATTGCAGTTTTCAATTGCGAAAAATTTTAGAAATTTTACCAACCAGTGGGAAAAATAATTTCACTTGCAAAGTGTGCCAACACCCTTAGCCAAAACAAATGTCAAACTCTTCTTCTTATGATTTGCTAGGAACAAAATTGGGGAGTTGGCTACTTTTCAATATCAGATGGCGCCAGTGTCGCTCATTCTACCGTTCTCTATAAAAATACATGCTCTACTCATAATGCATAAGCATGTGTTAAACTCATCTATATGAAAAACTGCTTATGTGTCAGAGCTGTAATGGTCGCTGAGTATGATGCATTGCGCATCATCCTAAGAGGACGTAAGTGGTGAGTCCAACTCCTTAAGTGCTGCTTGGATATCTTCTTATGTCCGCAGAGCACTATCTACACCCCCTCAGCGTTGAACCTCTATGCCCGGAATTGTCCGGTGAGCGCTGCTCATAAAGTTAAATATCCTGAACTCGCAGAAGAGTAAAGCAGTCTCTCTAGGGAGACACGCGTCACTCTAGCTCAACTACGATCTGGATACTGTGACACGCTAAACTTTCACCTATCCAGAATAACCTTGCTCTGCTTGCAATATGTCCCCATATCCCACCAACCATCTTTTTACCGGCATGAATAATTCCTTGACCCAAACCTTATTGCCTTTTGCTTAGAGTGCAGAAAATTTCTTATGGTTTTCGGTCAGATTTTTGTCTTTGAAACTGCTAGCGTTATCTCATCTTATACCGACAACTTAAACAATTTGATTCTGCTGTATAAACCACGACTGCAATGACAAGATATTTTATTACACCGTAATTTAATTCGTACAATAATAAATTACCTGGGTGCTACTAATTCGCACCAGTTATCACAGCCAAGAAGCTACTGGCGCGCCTTCTTGGACTGCCATAACCGTTTAAACGGTTAAGCGTTAATTATGTTAATAAGTAATTTCGTCAAGAGTTCACATCTTTACTCTTCTACAGAAACCTCCTTGACACTCGAAAAAAGGGTGGTGCGTGTTGATTCTTTCATAAGGTGGCGTCAAAATAGGTCAGATCGACGGCTGAGTGGAATAACGCCCTATCTCGGCTGCCAGTTCTAAAACGCATTATCTGAGAATATTTTTCAAAAACATACCATTTCAGAATTTGGTTCAAGTTCTCACAATTGTTTTCATAAACGCTCCAGCCAATGTCAGCATTTTTTGAATTTGAACTCAGGGGTCTTATTCTTATTGTATAACTCGGAAATGCGATTCGAAAGCTGTCAGAACTTACACACTTACTTTTGTTAATCCGACAGAAATTTCTTTCGAATCGGGTTACATAATAACACCCCAGATATAGCGCTTTTAAAACTCTGAGATAGGCTGTTCTTTAACCGAATTCTGAAACATATTCTGAAAAAGGGTGTTACTCAAAAGTTTTCTGAGATAAGCCGTTTTCGAAACGGCACCAGAGATAGAATGATATTCCATTCAGCAGTCCATATAGTCTTTAATGATGTATCTTTCGGGATAACTTGGATACATCATCTTTGACACATCGCCAGGTGTCAAGTGCAAATCGTGAGGTTGTCGGACCATGCAGAGATAATTTTAGGATTTTTTCAGGATTCCTGGGGCTATTTCGGAACCATTCCAGTCAATTTCGGTAACATGTATGGACCATATCTGTATTATTTGGAAGATAGTTTCGGAATTGATTCAGAAATAGTTTTGCAACCATTTTGCGACTATTTCGGAACAACCTCCGAATCATTGCTGGGCTGTTTTCGAGTTTATTTCGGAACTATTTTGGTATAATTTTTAGACTATTCTCAGGATTGCTTTTAGAATCGTATCCGGACTGTTTCGGCATTATTTCGAGACTATCATATAATTTCAGTATTATTTTCGGGACTATTTCGACCCATTTCCCGACCATTTTGGAATTGATTTCAGAAATATTTTGGTATCATTTCGAAACTGTTTTTGAATCTTCTTGGAGTATTCAGGACTATTTTTAAAGATCCTTTCGGGAATGTTTGAAGATGATCCTCGGATATGTTTCGAAGTTCCTTTCGGGACCAATTCGAGTCTATCTGCGAATAATTGAGGCATTGATTTGGGGATCGATTTGTATTCATTTGAGGGCCGCTTCGGGATCGATTAAAGACAACTAAGACAATATTTCGCTATTGTTTTCGAGAAAACTTCAAAACTTTCATATCGAGGTGGGGTTGCTTTCGAGATTATCTCCTGATTATTTATGCATTGTTCTGGGGATCATTATCGATTAATACGGGGAGCATTTCGGGATCAATCCGCGACTATTTCGCTTTTATTTTTTGCATAACGCAGGGAGGGCCTATCTCAGCATAATTTTGACATTACTTTTGGTTACATTTCGGAATTGTTTTTGTGATCATAGCGCTACTATCTCTGGATCCTTTCATATTCTTTTGAGGATAATTACGAGATTATTTTGGGATAGTTTCAGAAATTTGTTCAGCATCATGGGAACAGCTGGAGACTATTTAAAAATCAATTTAACATTCTTTTGGGGCTACCTTCGTATAATTTCGAAATCGGTTTGGATTATATTGGAACTAATTCAGTATCATTTCGGGTTGGGGTTGCTTTCGGAAATATTTCTGATATGCGCTTTGACACCTTTTTGATATGTTTTTGGTATCTCCACGTGACTCTTTGCAGCATAATTTTGAGACTACCTACGGGATCATTGCAGGACTCTTAACTTACTTACTTAATTGGCACTTAACCGTTTAAACGGTTATGACCCTCCAACAAGGCACGCCAGTCGATTCTTCGTTCTGCTCACTGACGTCAATTGGTCACACCAAGGGAATTAAAATCGTTTCTCACATGGTCCTTACAGCGGAGTGTGCCGCCCTCTTTCTCTGCTTCCATAGGCGGGTTTTGGGACTCTTTGCTTTATTAATGTACCACTATTGTAAGATTGTTGAAAGGTTTCTCTCTGAAATTTCAAAAATTTCTCAAAGAATAATTGGAGAATGGTATTGGACATCAAAAGGAGAAACTAAAATTTCCCAAAACTCGTACAAGTATTTTTTCGATGTTTATTGGGTATACTTACCGTAAAATGGGGAACTTTTGAGAAAGTGTTTTGGGGAGTGTTATCGATGTTGATGCTCCTTTGCCGGATATAGATCCGGTACGTGCCGGTAAAATTCACCGTTAAGGTGTTAGCCCAACCATCTCGGGAACGATTTAATATTACTTAGACCGTCACGCCCCCCACCCCCTAGGTACATTAGAATCTTAGGGCCGCCAGACCCTCAGGTTTTCAAGAAACAGGATTCACTACCGGTAGGTGTGGTTAACAATTGGATTGGATAAGCTACAAATTGGCCTGGCATCCCCTTCAAAGGGTTGCGCTACACCACCCCTCCAATCAATTGGGGTTGTTTAGTCGCCTCTTACGAGAGGCGTGCCTGCCGCGGCTATATGCTAAACCCCTTAACCCGCTCAACTATCTCATCCAACGTAATAGTATTTCATGTTTCTGGAACAGAAAACAAGGCACAAGCAATAAGATGCACATAAGAGCTCAATCTCGGCTAATTTTAAGGAAATATGGCTAACGACCTCGCTTTTTTGCGTACACTTTGTTATTCCTTACTCGCTACGTTAACTTGTGCATTTAGACAACAGTTTGCTCGAAGCAAAAGAAAATTCGCGTACGAGGCTTACTTTCGAAAATTAATGGCGCCACCAATTCATTTTGGAAAATATGTGTCAGTCAGTGTTAGAAATTGATATTTTTCAGATAGCTTTAATGGATTTTTTATGTCTCGCCAACGTCAATACAATAACAAAAAGTGGGCGTATTGTTCTGCAGCAACAAGAGTGTGTCACTTATAAGTAGTAACATCAAAAAGACATGCGATGTTGTGTGGCCTTTTGTCGGTCGTATATGTATGTATATGAGAAAGTCAATCAAAATCATAACGTTGTTGAACACCTGCTTCTGACCCAGCGTTATACACGCATACTAATTTTCCTACATATTTTTTTGGGTAGTATATGTGAAATTGACCAACTAAAATGACAGTAAATCGTTAATATTTAATGAACATTTTAGTAAATGATGGTAGATTATCTGACCACATACTACAAATGTACATATCTTAATATATGAATCGTCGGGCCAAATTGCCTGCGCCACTATATAAAAGTCCTCGTACAGTGCAAAGTACTTTTCATTTCATTTTAGGTTTTATTTCTCACTATAAACATATAAATGGGGGGTTTCAACTTAAACAGCAGGAACGGACATTTGCATTTAGAAAATCGAAGTGAGAGCAACAAAGGCAATAAAAGTTAACGCTAAATTTCAATTTATAGAATTAATTTTTATGGGTTTATTATTGTGGTTTAAAGGTTAAATTTTATTAAGAATTTTATGTAAGTTAATGTGCTACCAATTTATTAAGTATGCAAGAAAAATTTAGTTCACTGCTTTGTTGATATTTAAAATTTGTACCGGATTGTGTTAGCAGAAGAGGTATTATAACAGTGTTTTTTAAGCGCGTAAACAAAGCAAACCTCAACTTCAAGAACGCTTTTCAGACTCTAAACCTTAACCTTTAACTTTTTAGAATAAAGAAATTGGTAAAGTTTTTCTACAGCGCCAAGTTGCATATAGATGGAAACTGCATTATTTGTGACCGTTATACCGAAGAAAGAAAGAAAGACTCATGTGTAACAAGTAAAGGTGTCTAATTTCGGGTGTAACCGAACATTATATACTCAGCGTCAGCTTCAATTGTACATTTCATTTCAGATAAATAACTGTTCTATATAACACGTGGCACCGTCCGTTAAAAAAAAAGGCTCCCCATTTCCTCTTACAATAAAATTTGATAAGTGAAATATCATTGATTCAAAACTATTTTTTGCTAAGTTATTTTATTATTCTAGTCTACGACCCTTTTAAACTTTTTATTGCTATAAATCCACTTGGGAAACAAAAAATACCATTGATATACATCTCCTTTTGCAAAGATATAGCTTATTTTATTCGTCCACGACCCTTCTAAAAATCTTTTATATAAAAGTAGGCGTGATCCTTAACCGATTTCATTAATTTTTCTTCAAAGCATTCCTTATAGTAAAGGCAATCCACGCCCATTTTGAAACATTTTTTCAAATTTTTATCAAGAGTCTCAATATCATCCACATGTCAAATTTCAACATTCTAGGTATATTATTTCTAAATAATCAGGTTTTTGTGTTTTCCAAAATGTTATTTATATAAAAATAGAGCGTGGTTATCATCCGATTTCGCTCATTTTGAATACCAATCTATTCTGGGTCCAGATGAGTTCGTGTACCAAATTTGGTGAAGATATCTCAATATTTACTCAAGTTATCGTGTTAACGGCGGACGGACGGACGGACATGGCTCAATCAAATTTTTTTTTCGATACTGATGATTTTGATATATGGAAGTCTATATCTATCTCGATTCCTTTATACCTGTACAACCAACCGTTATCCAATCAAAGTTAACATACTCTGTGTGCAAAGCACGCTGAGTATAAAAAGAAAACAAGGCATGAGTACCCAGTACTCGTAAAGGTCGTTGTTTAAATATACGTCTAGAAAACGGTTGTTTTTAAGTTACCTACATCCCTGCAAAAATCGCGAGTACTCCATGCATGCATGTATGGAGTACTCGCTATGGACCAACCGAGTACTCCAAAATTAACCACAATTCATACAAAAAATATGGTCCAATTAACATTGCGATGTCCTAGGACTGGACCATATACTCCAGCTTTGCATTACATCAGAGTAATCCATGGAGTACCCACAGTCCAATAAACATCGTGTAGTGATTACAATCGTTAAAACGAGCAATGGTCGCTTACAATGTGTTCGTGTAGAAACATGAGTTGGTCCATTGCTGCATTACAGTGGAGTATAATGGTAAGTACTCCAGTGAACCACATGATCCAACGATTTTTGCAGGGATCTCGACCAGTGGTTGAATGAGGTAAAGCCACAAGAGAGGTAAGATTACCAGAAATTAATAATTTGGGGCTTTTTTAACTTCGTCCGTTTCTTATTGTGGAATTACTGGTTTGCTATCGCCGAGCTATCGGCTTATTATTAGTTTCTTATGGGCTTGTTTTCGACGTGTTACAAATGTGTCATCGATTTTATATTGAAGTTTAATCGGCATCTGCTCCATAACAAAACTCCGATAAGCAACCGATAACTTTTCCATATATTTTTGATAACATATAGTTGATAACTTTCAACTTCTTGATAAAAAATCGATAATACGCCGATAACAAATTGGTAGCACTTCGTTAACAAATCGATACATTTTCGAAAATAATTCGTAAGCTATTTGACAACATATAGATCATATTTCTATAAATCATCGATAACTTCTCAATAGTTAGTCTATTAACTTCCGGCAATATATCGATAAATGTTTGATAATAAATAGATAACGGATCGATAAACGCCGATAACAAATACACAATCATTTAGGGCGTTCCGTTGAGTTATCGAGCTCTGGAACGATCTGGATCAACTTTATGAGAGCTGGCAGCACTAATATAAAACATCTGTTTTGTTGAAAATTAGAAGAAGAAACGCACAAAAAAATTGAAGATGCTAATAGAATTATTAACATTTTAATAGTTTCGCCCGTAAACAAATTATTTATTTTCATTACATTTTCTTCAAGTTGTTTCCTCTTTTCGTGTTTTTGCTTATAAATATGCCGAAATCTTTTATGTATACACACATGTATACATATTTATTTCAGTGCTACTATGACTCAACTATATGGTTGGCTCATCTCATCAGCTGATTTTATTTTTTTTATTTCACTGGAGTAGGGATTGTCAGAAAAAGATGCCAAACTGAAAATGAAATCAAACATTGGTAACATTTTTTTACTATACACAAAAGCTGTTAAGTTTTACATTTTCATTCCATTAAATTCGCCTAACATCAACACGTTGATTTTGACAATCTGAACGAGGGGTATGCTGTTGGTGTAGAGATGAGCCAACCATATAGTTGAGCCATGAGTGCTACCAACTCAAAAGTGGTTAGCTGTCAAAAAATCTACCACAGAAAACGAAACGAACAGAACTGCGGATCAGAAATTGAACCAGATATATAACAGGATTACAACGTTGTTGTTGCATTTGCATGTTAAATTTCTATCCGTATCTGGTTCACGCCTCATTGGAACGTAACTATTAACTTTTCGATGGTGAATCGATAATTCTTCGATAGCAAAATAATAACCAGTCGCTGAAAAAATTGTTAACTCAGCGATAAACTTTGTTATCAATAGCATATTTATATAAATTCTATAAATTATTTATAACTCGTCTATACTTCGTTGATAACACACACCTACATAGAACAAACTGATAACTCCTCGATAAGGATAATATGCCCATAACCCGTAGATAAGCAACCGATAGCTCATTTACGGTTATAACTTCTAATCTTTCCTCTCCACTTATATTTTCGTTTTTACTTTTCGTTCCGTTAATTTTCTTTCCTTCGCCTCCATAAGTTTATTAAGAAACGGTTTGCTAAGCAAGCAATACCGCCTTTTGTTCAGGGTCGAACATTTTCATGGCAGATGCTGCGCGCTTTTATGCACAGCAGCTGCGACAGTAATTGTCTGATTGCTACTCTGTGGCTACCTATCAAGCATTGCCCAGTGAGAATCTTACAAAGACGATAGCTCCGACCTAGAATTAATATCTCGCACGTGAATAATGCTGACTACGGCCATGTTTGGTAAAATCTCAAGTATCAAATATCAGGAGGAAGAAGACCAGAAATCTATATGGTTATGTGAGTTATGGTCATCGTTGTATAGGCAAGTACTGTAAGCATTCTGGTGGGCGTGGTTATACTGGTGGTTTGCATCATAACCGTATAACCTTCGACAAATGCCATTCTGGCTACTACGGTAAAGCTGGTGTGGGAAGCCTCAATTTGCGTCGCCAACATAAATTCTGCCCAACAATTAATTTAGACAAATCGTGGTCACAGGTTTGTGCTGATAAATTTGAGGAATTGGAGCAGAAGAAGAGCAAAATAGCCTCTGTTATCGAGTTGGTGCAATTCGGATTTTACAAATTGTTGGGTCGTGGACATCTGCCAAAACAGAATGTGATTGTAAAAGCGAAATATTTCTCAAAAAAGGCTGAAGATAAAATCAAAGCAGCTGGCAGGTTCTGTTTGTTGAGAGTTTAATTTTAAAATACTGTTTTCAACTTCGTGGGATCATCTAATATGAATGGGTTTTATAATAATACCCAATCATTTTCTGGAAAGATGTGGTTAAACCCCTCTTGGCCAGCTCATCAGCTCTACAGTTGACTTTTATATCCCTTTATCCCCACATCCATATAAGGCTGTTGCTGAAGTACAGGCCATCTCATTGAGAGATCAGCGGCATTCAGTGACCGGCTTTGTGTTTTCGCCGAAAGCCTATGGGATTTGCTACAATTTCAGCCTAATGTACGCTACAATAATCGTGAAGGCGAAAAAAGAGCTCTAGTACCTAGTCCGGTGAAAATATATCTCTCAACTTCCAATTGAGCTTAGATCTATCGGTGAGTATATTGATTGTACCCTTGAGATTATGTTTCCACATTTTTTCCAAACGTATTTTTCCTTTGCCACCAAATTAGTTGCTCGTTTTTTTTTTCATTGTCAAGTTGGCCTGAACTATGGGATAGTGTTAAAGTTTCTAGCTCTATGAGTGCCCAGCAGGAAAGGAAGCTAATGACAAGCTATCTATAATTTGGTTCCCAATAAATTAACGTGCACTATAACCTGTTTATTTTATTTATTTTAATTGATAAAAGAAACAAAATTTTGGAAATTTGTGTACTAAATTTTCTGAATGAATAGGGACAGCCTAATAATTGATACTTATGGCGTTTTCTTTTCTGAAAATAATGTCACCTTGCTGGCTTTTCTCTGCTCTCTCGTGAGTTCGTGTGTTCTTTTCACAAAAAATTTCGAGAGAAGAGATATCATTATCTACAAATTTAGCCATTTTGCAGAGCGCTAGGTGATCTAGTTCAAAAATTGTCATTTAGGAGTGTAGCACGAGGATAAATTTTTTTCCAGAAAAGAAAACGCCTTTAGACGTAAGGTATATATAATCTATCATTGTTGTGTATCATCTGGTGAGTGGAGAATCGTTCTATTTAGACCTCAAAACGTATTCTACCGAACGGCTGCTGTCAGACTGGATTAAAAGAGTTCATATTTTAGAATTTGTTTGGCAGACACCCCATCTCATTACTCCAATAAGACTCTTATTGAAAAAACATCTGGATCAAACCTTTGCTGAGATAGGACATCCATTCCATTCAGACATCAATATCAACTTTCATTTTCTATATTACTAACAAACGCATTAATTTTCATTTACAGTTTCAACATAAACAATTGCTGTTGACAAATTTTCGGGAACACAGCACTGCCTATAAAACAAGAAGATATCAAATTGAAAAAAATGGATGCCACTACGGTTGAATCGATTGCCTTAATATCCAGCAGCAGCAACACCAATACATTGAGCTGTGGCAGCAGCAGCAGCAGTATCGCAAGTAGTGGCTATGCCAGCTCCACTACTACACCCCCAAATCCCTCATCAGTTGGTGGTAGTAGCAATCGTAGTCAATATTCGGATTCACATTCCACAACACCTGTGGGTATGGTCGAACCAACGACGGCATCTGTACCCACAGTGGCTGCCATAACGCCATACTACAATGAAAACTTTCAGCATCCACAACAGCAACAAGTCCAACATCAGCAACGCCAGCCAACACTACCACAAAATCCTCATTCCCACACAACTCAACAGCAATATCAGCAGCAACAAACACATTCATATCAATTAACCGAACAGCAGCAGTCACCCACGCTATCACAATATAGTAACAACTCGTCCACATCCGCCTACGATACAATGTATCCTTATTTAGGAAGTAGTAGTGGCGAAAGTTACACTATACCCCAATCCACTGAGGGTGAGCGTAATTTATTGGGTATGCGACACACGACCGCTTTTTACACAACCACCGCCGCAGATAAGCCAAATAAATTTCCGCATACACAAAACGTCGGCACACAGCCTCTCAGTCACGCTGCCAACAACACTTACATCCCCAACAATAATAACAAATTGTATAACAGCAGCGAAAGTAGTTTGAGTGCTCAAAAACGTAGCGGTGCTGACTCGAGTTCGCCTGCTGCCAAGCCACAAGCTGCCGCCACGCCATTTTATGCGCAATCAACAAACCCAACAGCCGCTAGTTACCTGGATCCGTACAAAAACAGTGCTAACAAATTGCCTAGCCACAAGTTATCAAGTCATAGCATTGATTTTACAAATTACGGTAATCCAACGGTGTTAGATGCATCACCTTATGCACAAAATTTCACACCCTACCATGGTGGCAAAGTTTTGCAAGATATTTCTTATAGTAAGCCACTAACAAATGCGCGCATGTCACAGCAACGTTTGGGTGGAAATATACATTATGGTAATAGCGCCAGCATGCCAAGTGTCAGTGTTGGTGCTAGCACCAGTAATAGCAGCAACCATGGTAATGGCGCTTATTTAGATAAATATGTTTATACAGCAGTGAGCGCAGCACCCACATCATCATACTATGCATCCACGGCACCGACTTCAAACCTGAGCGGCATACCGTATAATACTTACGGTGCTGCACCAGCACCAGCCACACCAACATATGCCGCTGATATATCAAACGATGCATATCGCAAACCTGCTGCATCTGCTGCTTCATCATGGCATTGGAGTGTGGATTATCCGAATGGTAATTGTCGTTCGCTGCCACCACCGGCGTCAGCAACAGCAGCAACACACAACGGCTTACCTACAGCCGCAATACCACCTACTAGCGCTAGCTTTATACCATCGTCAAATCTAACCGGCCCCGCCAGTCGTGATATTTATTATACAACTGATAAATATAACAGCAACAAATATGATAAATATAATACATATTATAATCCGCATCAACCGTACCCAACTGGACGTAATGTCTGGCAAAGTGCGACGCATGGTTCCACACATCTTGTGCCTACGGCACAGTTCGCCGAACGTTTGCCGCCCCATCCACACCACACGTACGCACATCATTCAGCAGCGCCACATCCTAGCAGCGGCGCTGCATCAACACATCCTTCCTTTGCATATCAGCATACATACCCCGCATCTTCAACAGGTGCACGCCAAAATTGTTGCTCACAAACATTTCAACCACAAAATGGTTATTATCCACGTGCTGCACATTATCCACCACCGGGTCCCTATTTTGCCAACACCTATAATCCACACACAGCGCAGGCAGTACAATATTCGCGCACCGGTGCAGCAGCAGTTGGTAGAAGTAGCAACAATAATGCCACAGGAAAATATAGCATGCTTGATTATGGACATGCAAGCAAAAGCAAAGCTAATACAAATGATCTCTATGCTAGCAGTGGTACAGCTGCGTTCACGCCACCTACCTATGATGCTGCAGGTTTGAATTATCATCGCTCCTATCCGACAGCTGTTAAGTCGTCCTCGCTTCCACCACATAATCAACAGCAATATTTAAATGCAGAATCGATGCTCAATGCAAACATTACAACAGGTCCAGACTCCGATCTATCAACTGCCTATTATAACGATCTCAGTATGCAGCCTACATATGAGAATTATCTGAGTCCTATGCAGGCACCGGCGCTCATTCAACAACGACGCCAAAGTTTAGTACAACGCGTTGAACATTTGCCAAATATATCAATACCATACATGAAACAACCCCAAACCCCGATGACTGGTTCTATGGTGGATTATCAAAAGGGCGCAACAACTGCCACAATAAATGATGATTGCTTCATGGCTAGTGGTGGTGGTACGACGCTTACGAATTTAGATGAACATATGGCCACCACAAATATGAATAATAGCTATGAGAGCAGTGCATTTGGTGGGATGCACTTAAGCCATGGCGTAGAGAGTTCAGAAAAGACAGATATACCAACAACATCAACTGCGAAAACCTATTCAAGTTTGCGTGATTTCCTCAGTACATGGAATGAAGATGAAGATGATTGCGCAGCAGAGTTGAAATTTGTGGAAGCTGAAACTCAGCAAATGGTGGTTGAACAACAAGTTGGGAGTACGAAAGCAACCATTAGTCATAATGAAATTATAGCAAGTAATGTTGCAGAACAGACACACACCGTGGGAACACATCCATCACAAATCATTTATGACCAAGAAACATCAACAGCATATCAAACACAATCACAGCGTTTACCGTCAGGTGACCAAGCTCAACTTAAAGAAAATACAAAAAAGCATGTCGAGTATCCAATAAATATGACAACAAATAATAATGTACCAAAACCTAATCTACCTGATATTATAATAGATATAAAAAAATCTGGCAGCACGCTATCGAATGCGCCAAGAACTAGCGTTGAGAAATCAGATACGAAAATAGCACTCTACGATAGTTTTGATGTTGAGAAAGAGCTCGATGAGCTTGAAATAAAAAAGATAAAACTAACAAAAACAAATATTGATACACCTTTCATACGTACGGGTAGTGTTATAAAGAAGATCGAAGCTCAAGTCGCACCAAAATTTCATGAAAAATCAAATGAAAATATACATGCAGTAGAAGTATTAAAAAACTCAACAGCTGAAATGGAATGCCTAAAAACATTGCATGATTTTGAGTATGTAGAGATCAAAACTAGTTATCAACCTGTTGCTAAAGTTAAAAATGTAGAAGAGCGAGAACATCAAACCTTGACCTCTGCCGTCCAAGCTAAACCAGATAGTACATATGATAGAGGTATTGAAAGTGAGAACACAACCAGTTCGAATGGTTCCTCATTTGAAAAAGCATATGAAAGTTTCATCAATAAAATTGGAAACGAATTGGATGTGAAAGTGACCAATAGAAAAGAAAGTGATATTGAAACACCTGATATATCATCAGACGTACCACAGAGCATAGAAAAAGAAACTGCAACACACGAAAAACCATTGCTTATTAAACAAAACTCCGATAGTGATCTTGAAATAGCACAAAAAATTAAAAGCTATTCCAAGTTCTACAAAAGGAAACGCACCTATTCAGAGTCTAACATAGATAAGGAGAGTAATAAAAAATTTATTGCGGAACAAAATAATGGTCCAAACATAAATTCAAATTTTCCTTTGATTTATACTAAACATTCCAGGAAGAGAGAGTGTGTAGGCTTGTTACATAAAATTCGATTGAAGGCAATGCATTGGCGACACTCGAAATCGTATGCGTATTGTCGTAGGCGTATGCGTACTTTACGACGTTACGATGCTATAAAATGGAAACAGATATATATCAAAGCATTATTAAAACAATATACTTCAGTGGAAAATGAGAAAACTTTACAAATTGGCGCTGGTAAAGATAAAAAAACTTCAGAGCAGACTTACAATCCAAGAAGTCTGAAATGCTTAAGCGTAAGCTTTATAAATTCGGATATATTTCGAAGAAAGTTTTTGAAAGCTGGAGACTTAAAGAATGAAGATATGGAGAAAAAGAATTTATTGAAAAATGTAGGAAAAAATGTAGAAAGTGTAAATGGTTCGAAAGAAAAGGAAAATATAGAGATCTTGCAAAACGAAATAATTCAAATCCCAAGCAGCGTTAAAAGACCAGCTCAAGCATCAAATGAGAAAGAGGACTTAGACGTAACCTCGTCGAACACAATTCAACCTGACATTGTGCAAGTATGTAAGAAGTTAAAACTTGCATCCGATTCTGCTGTCTGTAGCCAAGTAATTGGGAATGATGTGAATAATAAAAACGAGTTTACAACTGATAACAAAAGCGATTGCATCGAAAGTGAGAACGTGATAATGAAAGACAATGAAAGAGAAACAGTAATACAAAATGAAAAAAGAGGCTTTGATTTAAGCGCTACGAAAACGGAAATGTTCATTCCAGACACTCCATTGCTACTAGCAGAACAACAACCTGAAATATCTCCAACACGCGAAGCGAAACATGATATTGAAAATGATGTAATTTTGAGTGATATAAAAACGAATAGCACAGAACAAGATGTTCCAGAAAATATGTCGAACGAGAAGAAATATGACGAAAACATGGAAATTCAGTTCACGTGTAAAAATGCTGCTCAAACTAAGAGTACAATTGAAAATGAAGCACAAATAAGTACAACAAACGCTTCAGAGTATAATGAGAACACGGTAACGCAAGAAGAAAGTCAAGCAAGTAATGCAGCAGTCAAAGATGCTACTGAATTAAAAAATGAACTAAATAATACACCAAAGAACGCGGAAGAATTACAAATAATATTTAGAGGAGAAGAGGAGCTGCAAAATCCACAACAAGAAGAAGAAAACTTAAACTTTATTGAAAATAATGAATGCAAAGTACTTAAACAACATACAGCTGAAGATAACGTAACAGCGGATATAGCTTGTTCAAACAATGAAGATAGAGAATATAAAACAATGCATTTAACAACTTCTGCAAAATATGAGCAAAGTGCTGTTAATGATAGTGAAGAAAGCGTTGGTGGCTTCTCGGAGCATGAACTAGAAACAATTTCATTACATTTGAGAGCATATAGCAACCAGAGTAATGCTGAATCAGAATTAGTATGCTTCACTAGCCCCCCAAATAATGAGATAACGAGCAGCAGCAATGTTGAGCGAGATAATGATATTGATGAAACGAAGGATATACTAAAGAGAGCTATACTCCGCGTAGATGACGAAACAGAACCAACAGCAACGGAACAATCTAAGGATGGAGATTTAGTTTTATCAGAAATGGATAACAGTAGTGAGCTGGATAACAGCAATGAAGAATCGAAGTTCACAGAGCATGAACTAGATACAATTGCATTATATTTGAGATGTTCTAGTAATCAAAGTAATAGTGAATCAAAATTAGAAGGCTTTTCAAGCTCCCCTAAAGGTGAGGAGGTAACAAGCAGCAATGTTGAAAAGGATGACTTCAATGAGGAATCGAAGAATATACAAGAAAAAGCTACACCACGAGCAGATGACGAGACCGAGCTAACAACTAAAGAAAAAACTTACGATATAGATTTAGATTTATCAGAAACGGAAAACAGTGTTGATATGTTTGGTGCTAGAAAATGTGCGGAATATTTTACGGCAGCATCAAAGAAATATTTTCAGGAGAGTACAGACGACGAGAGTTCTACAGATAGTAGTTCTTCCTGTAGTAGCTCCCAATCGTCAAGTTCTAGTGATTGTAAATTAGCATCATCGTCATCATCGATCATCACCATCACCGATTCCTCCACTGATGAGGAAACACAAAGCAGTGCGATAACAATACACAGCGATTCTAGTGAAATGAAAGAGTTGCAAAGAGAACTATCACCACATCAAATACTTGAAATGAATAGCTTATGGACGGAAACAGAAGAAGAGCAAAATACCGAAGAAGCAGCTGCTGCGTGTAAGGTAACACATAAAAATAGAAATGATGTTCGATTAGAAATTGATATTAAGACCATGAAAGAAATATTAGAACGTGATAGTGATGGACGGAAGGAGGTGAATTTAGCTCTTGAAAAATCCAATGATAAGGTAAAACAAGACGAAAAAATGAGTGCCTGTATAGATACGGAATCGTTGAAACATAATCAAATCAACGCAGTAATTACGATAGCACATGATAACAAAGAACCGAATGTAAATAACAATGAAGAGTTGCCAACATCATTGACACAGCGGTGTGACATTGTGGCTCCCGATTCTGTGGATCAGGTGTTGGCGGCAAATGATGATGCGAAAATTGAAAATGCTGATAACAGGATGAGTGTTACCGAAAGAGTTGAGGAAAATCATTCCACGCCTATAACGCACTTACCTACAACACAAACGCCAAACACTAGCGATGGGGCAGTATTGAGTTTAAGAAATATTGCACTGAACTTTTTGGAGAGAGAAAATTCTATTGTAAATCAATCTACACAAATAATGTGTAATCGAACTGAAGAGGATGCGTTAAATATTAGTAATATACCAAAGCTAAGTGACCTTTGTAAAAATGCCTTAAGTAGTTCCTTTGAATTAAGTAGCGTCACCACCAATATAACAAACCAAAATAATGCACCAGAAAAATTGGAGCATGAATTGAGTGTTGAAGAAGCTTTAGCCGAAATGTATCGACAAGTTGGTGTCACATCAGATGTCGATGACGGCGACGACGACGAAGATGCAAATGAAGTGAAAGAAGCTCAAGATGTAGTTTTAATAAATTTAGAAGAAATTTTAGTTAACGATAGTGATTTATATGTTTTACAATGTGATATGAATGAAAATGTGCTGAGCGTTGTTGCGCATGCGCAATCCAATAATTTACCCAGTATGATTATAAATGAAGATATTGATAATAATCAAATAGAGGATAGGTGTATACAACAAGTAGTAGAAATGACAAATAACGCAATAACAACAACAGACTCGCTTGGTCCATTTATGGGCGCAGTAGATGAGGATTCTCATAGTTTGACGCAGACAGAAAATGAAACGGAAGCTATTTCTACTTACGCTCACTCACAAACACATACACTAGAATTTGTTGACGATGCACTTAATTCACAATTTGAAGACTTTCCCGCAATACATCATGAAGAAATTGTTTCACAAGATGCCAAACGTTACAAACGCCAGTTATTATATAATAGTTTGCGTGAAAAATATGTTTTGAAGAGAATGCATTTTAAAATACAACACGGTAATCGCGTACTGAAAAAATATATAAATCGTTGGATACTACAATGTTTGATAGCGAGATTTAGGGAGCGTGAACTGAGAAAGGTACAAAAATTGTTTATGAAAGATTAGTGGGAGAAGAGATAGTTAACTTGGTTACAGAGAAGATAAACAATGAAGGTTTGCGTGAGGTTGAAAGTTCTTATAAATATAATTTCTGTATACGAGATCCTACGATAGAACTAAATTCTTATATGAAGGACTTTGCGTCTAAATATTAGGCAGTATATGCATGTTAGGCCATACAACAAAAAGGAAATCCTCAATATTCTTAAAAAAAGCCAAAAATCAGTTACCAAAGAAATATGCTGTTGTTCATAGATTGAGCGATGCTCGAGATACCCAGTAAAAACGTTTTATGAAACAAACCCAACACGAACAATAGTGAATGCTCTGAAAGTATAAACAGTTGTATAGAGTAAAAGTTACAGTGTGACCGGCTACGAGGAAGATTAATTATTTTGAACTCCCATACTCTGCATTCCAACACGACATCGGCCAGGAAGTTAATATTCCCCAGCAAAATAAAATGACAGTACCATAAAGAGCAATTTAGGAAAGGCTTTGACGTTAGTTAATTATTCAAAATTTTGCTCAATCGTTTTTTCTATTGCTCAACTAATCAATTAAAATCATTTGTGCATGATGGCTTCCATTTCAACATTATTTTATACGTATGTGATCATTTCAAATATTCTGATTAATCAATCATATAATCTATTTATTGCATCTTTGATTAATAAACTTGCACAGTCAATCTTTAGTCATCTAAACATTATTTTTAATATCTCTAAATTTTAATGATATTTAGTATAACAAAATATATCCAAAATATTAATCTACTTTGCAATGCAAAGTTTTTTATATCCAAGCAAAATATTTCAAATTATCGGAAAGGCAAGAACTAAGTATTCTTAAAAGCAAAATAGAAAAAATAAACAAGCTTTGAAGGCATTCCTCGAGAATTTTTTTTAAGATTTGCTTCAGGTTCTTATAAACTATCTTTAATCTTTCATTAAATTTTTTAAGAATATGCTTTCAAGTTTTAATTTTTAAATAATTGTCTTAAAGTAAATGTAAACAAGTAGCAAATAAATTCCTCGAGAATTTTTTTAAAGATTTTCTTCAGGTTCTTATAAACTATCTTTAATCTTTCATTAAATTTTTTAAGAATATTCTTCCAAGTTTTAATTTTTAAATAATTGTCTTAAAGTAAATGTAAACAAGTAGCAAATAAATTCTGAGTTTTTAATCAGATAAGTCATTTTATAAGAAATTAGATTTTTATGTTTATAGTCGAATTAACCATTAATCTATTTGAAGTTGAAAAAAGTTAAATAAAAACCAAAGAATAAATTTATGCAAAGAAGACAAATGTGAGATGTTGCACAACAACAAATGCATGGCTTTGGCTAAATGTGTTTGTCAACAGTTCCATCATCGCAGGAGTGCGGGTTTGAATCCCGCTCTTAGGAGAAAAGGCATTTAAGAGATTTAAAAGGTATAATCGAAAAAGCTGTCGCCTTTTACGTTTTGATGTCAAGTTGTTTAAACTTTTGCCAAACTAAAAATTAAAACATTGTTTAAAAGAAAAAACACAAATTACCCAATTCTGAAAAAGTTTAATACGTTTTTCAGTTCAAAAAAGAAACCAGTTCTGAAAAAAAGAAAGCTTTCAAAAACGTTATTGGTTCAAAAAAATTAAAAATAAGTTCCCGAATCAAAAGGAATAATAGTCGATTTTAGGTTTTTATAAGTTTTGGAATTAAAATTTTTGATAGTTACCATATAACGCACTATACATTTAATACTATACATTTCGTTCACAAAAATTTACCAACACAGCAACCCATATCTAAAATTTCGCTCCTTTTTTCGCTCATTATAGCATCCCTGCGACGATCCCGATTCTGACACTTGATTCTGTGTCAAACTCTAGTGGGTTAGAAATAGAAGGAAATAAACATATCTTATTTGTAAACTTATGCAATATTAGAAACCCCTTTTCAGTAAACTATGAGTACAATATATTATTTGTTGTTTTGAAATTTAAATTTTAGTTTAGCTACCACGAGTTATAACAGGATATTGCAGAGTTTCAAAGTTGTCTTTAGGTGTGTATGTTACTTTTTATACTCTGCATATTTCGAGTTCAATGCTTTAAATTATCAGGAGTCTGATTTGGGATTTGATGATATGATATCAACAAAGGTTTAACTGGCCGGTGCGTGAGTATATTGCATAGACTTAATGAGTCTATAGTGTTATCAGAAATTTCAACAAAGATCTACATAAAATATTTTATAAGTTCAATATTGCATCAAAATTTGCGCTTTAAATTTTGTTTAAATATTTGAATGAGCACGAGTTAGTTCCCTTTGGGGATTTCAACGCTACTACCTCCCTATTTGCTATGTATAGAATTAACTTTATTTAGACAAATGCTACATATATTGTGTGTGTTTGCGTTAATTTTAAACAAAATCGTGACTAGAATTTAACAAATAATTTATTTAAACAATTTGTTAAGAAAAAATTTCTATTAAACGTGTCAGCACATTTTCAGCGTTCCCCATTCCTAGTTATATGCAACAATTAAAAACAAAAAGACAAAAATAGTTAAAGATAAGCAGAATGAAAGACAAAAAAAACAAAACAGAAACACAAAAAGATAGATAAAAAGAAAAGAAAAAAAAATCAAAAAAAACCTTAAACAAAAGAGTGTAAAACAAAAACAAAACAAAAAGAAAACAAAACAAGAAGAAAAGAAAACAAATCAAAAAGCAAAGAAAACATGAACACACTTATACACAAATTGCGCATCTTTTGTTTGCACTTTAAAAAAAGTCCATTGTACTATAAAGAATCTCATAAAATAAAAGTCGTATGTATACATCTAGTAACTGTTAAAGTAAAACCATTGAAAATAATTTTTTAACTTTTTATTTTTATTTATAATTCCACACAGTTGGTTGTCTGCTTTAATTGTTCCACAATTTTATAATGTTTAGTTAACCGTAAAATAATCTATGTAATAATTAGTATAATGGAAAAACAAGATTTTTTTATATAGGCTATTTAGATGTTATGGCAAAATGTTAATATTCTATTTTTTGTAATTTTCCAAAGCCAAAAAAAAAGATACAAATCAATAATTTTTTGTCTAGTGTTGGCCTGAGTGCATTTAGTAAAATTATAAATAAATTTTATATGTATATAGCACAGCGCACCGACTGTATATATTTATTACAAAAACAAAAAAAAAAACTTAATTTAGGTACTACATATTTACGTAAATATACTATATGTATAGCGCATATTTTAAGTAAAAAAAAAAACTTAATATAATTTTAATTGTTATAGAAATTTAAGTACGAGTGTTATCGTTTAGGAAATCGGATTTTGCGTTTTAGGCAAATAGTAGAAAATTACATATTACCAAAATACATACATACGTATCTGACTAATTATTGTATTTTTTTAATTTATTTGTGAATATGCATGTTTTTGAATTATTTATCGTATTGCTAAAAAAAGCATTGATTGTAATTCATAATAATAACACTGGTGACCAGAGGTCCTGTTGATTTTATGCATGATTTTTAAAGTACTTTTTACCGTAATTTCAAATAAAGAAGCCGTTTTTTCCTAACAGCTCTAGTTTAATAAAAACAATTTTTTTCAATAAACAAACCTTACTATTGCAGTTACAATGAGTTAAATTTTCTTTAAACAATTTTCTTTTATGAGTTGATTCAGGAGCACTAGCGCCAGCAGTAATCAGCTAACATATCTGCGTTCCAGTGGCTTTGCTATCGCTCTTTATAGTGCGGGGGTCCAGGCGAAAACGCTCGCTCTGCTCTTCATTGAGATCACCTAAATTTCCTGGAATACGGTACAGATGACTACGGACAAAGTGCATCTTGCAACTCATGCTTACAGCCAGGTATTGAAAGTGTAGCATCAATTGGTCTATATGCTCAGAGAAGTTAGGTAACTTCCTGTTTCCTAAAAAGCTTTTTTACAACACAAACGAACTCGTTCCATGCAGATTTTTCGGATGTTTTTATGCGGCTAGTGAGCTCTAGATCACAAATTATTTTTTAAATCTGTGGGACATTGATAATCCAAGCTTTCATATTTTCAGAACTCAGTTTTGGAAATGTAACATTCACCACTTTTCTCTAAGGCCTTTACATATTGTTTCATAAGACCCAATTTAATATGCAGAGGATGTAATATTATACGGTGTCTGGGTACTATGGAGCTATTTATTGATATCGTCAAACTGCCTTGATTTTAGAGGTTGCCTTAAACAATATTTTTCGGTCTAGTGCTCTGATTTTGATATACTCTCCCATAAGCATATGAAACAGGGATGTTTCGTGTAGCCGCTCTGCTGCTCCAAAGGAATATTTACCACATGCATGTACCTACCAGAACAAAGAATATCGTATGACATTCTTCTTTTGATGTGGTTGAATGTGCAGTTGGCCAAAAACCTAATTTATTACCGTTATGTAAGAGCACATATTTCATTAGAACAATTCGGAATTCATTGGGTTGATAAGTGCAATTCATAGCTTGCAACCCAAATGTCAACCTCACGTACGAGGGGCGAAGCTCTGGCGACCACAAAATCCTCATAAAACTACAGGACGGGGTGGGGGGCGGAATGGCCTTGAAGATTCAATGTGGTCATATTTAATCGTTCCCAAAATGGTTGTGCTTGTACGTTATTGAAACTTATTAACGAAACACACTGGATTCATATCTATCGAAGGACCATCAACAGCGACAACACTTCCAAAAACCTGCGGGGCGTGTCTTTATCGCTACAACACAACACACATTTCACACTTCGTTTTGACGAGTAAAAAAAAAAAAACACGCCACTCGTTTGTTGGCCCATTGCAGTCACAAGACCTTCGGTAAAGAATGAAAGTAGACCAAATTTCTTTTCTTAAATCGTAAATCCAGCTATTGTGCGGCCAATTTTGACAGCCCAAGATCTATAACTAAGTCATCTAATGCATGTTGATTCAGAAGTTTAGACTCACCAGGGTCGATAAACTCAGAATCATTGCTATCATCCTGATCATTGCTGCTCGATGCATTCTGCTGAATTAAATCCTCTGAATGATGCGGGGATGTACTGGGTTTACGTTCTGATTAATGGCTAGCACTAAGGTCGAACAGCTGTCAGTAAGTTGAGATAAATTCATTCAGAGTGATTTCTGCGGTTTATTTATGTTGTGTTATTTTTACCACACAAAAATAATAGTTGCTGTGATGGTCCGACGGTTCCCGCCATATCACAGGAGTTTGGTACTCGAAATGAGGTATTGTTTTTTAATTTCCTGTAAGCGCAATGACTCAACACAACTTTTAGATACCAAACTTTGAGTTCAGGGTTTGCTATTGGTTTTATATGGCGGAACCTAATAAGTCTATAATAATATAATATAAGCTCGTTTCACTCAGGACTGTCATAAAATCCAAGTCGGTTTTGCGTTTTGTCGGAATTACAAACCAATATTGATTTAAATTGGCGCCATAAAACCGTATTGGTTTGGCTCTTTTCGAATGTAAATAAAAGCGATGTTCGAATCAGCTGTTTCGCAATGTTATCGGTGCAACGGCAATGTTGATGTTAATTTTTTTCGCAAAATTTTATAAAATAATTGTTTTCTGCATCTAAACAGAAATAAACAAATTTATTGACATTAAAATGGCATCAGCAGTTACAGCATTTATGTTATTGGAAGAATAAAGTTGCGAGAACGTCAAAAGGAAAATTTTGAGAGATCGCAGTAATCTATTTGAGTTGCCAGAGACGTAACTAAAATATTTCTTAATGTGGGTTTCTAAATATTTATAATATATTTGCAGTTACATTGCATACTATCGCATAAACAAAGAGGCTTTCCGAATGGTATGGACACCATTGAAGCACACTTAGCTCACTTGAAAGTTCTTCCAGTGCTGCAACTAGCAGCTACGTTACGATTTTTAGCTGAAGGATCCTATCAAAGATCAGTTGGCGAGGATTCTAGCATTAGTGTAGGTAGAAGCACGGTGTCAACGATTTTAGGTGATGCGCTTCGTGAAGCCCTTCGCAATATCTGGATGTTTCTCCACAAATTCCAACAGCATTTAACTGATTGGTTTGTTTCCGATAGCAAAATCGATATTATCGGATTCTGTGACACTTAAATCCCACAATAATTCCAATTCGAACATTAAACCGATAATATTGGATTTCATGAGACCAAAGTAATTTTTTTGTCGTTTTTAAATCCGATTCCGACAACAATTGGATTCTATGATAGCCCTGACTAAGTCTGACGTATTAAAACGAATTTCGCGACACAAATGAAACAAAAACATTTTTGGATTATTTACAGACATTCTATGGTAGTATGTCAACTGAGAAGTGCGTTTTTTTGTTTGATACCCGCATTTCAAAAACTCGAGCTGCTAGAAAACATTTGACGGCAGATTTGAAATTAGCGACTCCAAGTTAGCGAGTTGCAAAAGAAAAAACTCCATGCAATAGATAAAAAGTGCTATTTTTGGCCACCAGTGTAATGCATTATTTTGTGAAAATTTGTGCTTTTGGTATACATAAATCTATATACATACATAATGTAAGGTTAACAGTACAAGCTTTATGTGAATAATATTATACATATATATATAAATATATACATAAATATATTAGTCATAAGTAAAATTAAGATAATTGGTAAATTTCTGAAAATTCAGTTTAAAAACAAATGTTTTTGGACCAATTTATTGTATAAAAAAATAAAAAAATAAAACATACATATGTATACTGTTAAAAAAATTTTATTGCCGAAACAATTTTTGTATTAAATATTGCATTCGAAAATGATATGCAATTACAAAAAACGGTAAATTTCTGTGCTTTAAAAAAGTAATTCCTTTTAATCAGTTGTAGATGTGGTATCTCAAGTGTTGCAGTGTTATCAAGAACTCGCAATATTTTTTGCTTAATTTCCGTCGATTCGGTGGCAATAAATTTCCACCAAGAATTTATTGCTTTCGCATATATGCATGTAGATTGTAGTATATGGCCAAATCAATCAAAATTTGGACTTCTTGCAAACAAATTAGTTTATACTTTTTTCCAGATACCTTGGTAGACATGCTAGGATAGGTTGAACTGGCCGTTCCGTGAGCACCTCACAAAGGCTGCACGAGTCCATAGTTTAACCTGAAGTTTGTTTAAATGACCAAACTGAAAAACCGTATCAAAAACCAGAACATATGTTATAAAATAACTTTGTTCTCTTGGCAAATACCAGAAGATTTCTAGGACTTGTGACGCTTCTTAATTCTAGATCTGATAGCTGTATCCCTCCTAATAGTTGGAGTCATAACTTGACAAGCGCAAGCGCTTGTAACTGGAACGTACAGAATTTATATGATGCAAATGGCCATTAACATCGACAACATTCCCTTAAATCTTCGGGGAGTGTCTTTATCACTATTTCGTGACCATTCCCCGTTCTCTTTCTTTATGAGTCCCTAGACTGTATTTCCCCCCAGCTAGTACTTTCCTCAACCTCGCTGTTTCGCTGGAGCACTCGATGACCGCATGACTCTCTTCGCCCTGGAAATTTCCCGTTTGTAGATCCTCAACATATCCCTATACTCGTCCTTACACACTTCGCTTTCTAGTTGGCCCCTTGCCCCACCATGGCGGATTTGCTTTTTCTCTGAATCTACTTAGAGGGCAAGCTCTGCTATGCGCAGTCATTAGCGTCTTTCACAGTAAGTCAGTGGATTCCCCCAGTTCTTCTACATTGGCAGCCTCTTTGGGTTGTCCCAGTTTCGTTTCTGTAAATCGGTTCAGTTCGTTGGCCAAGATCTTCTGAAAGTTCCTCCCTTGTTTACCCTCTTTAGGTTATGCTAAAGCTGATATATTAATGGTCGGAGAACGACGGTTTATCAAAGATCTTTCAAGCATACCTTGATATATCAAGTGCAGAGCTCAATGGAACAACATATGTAGGGGCACTTCCCTTGTTGGCTATGGCATTACACTATTTTTACATTTATATAAAAAATGTATTTGTATTTAATTAGCGATACATGCTCATATCGCTTTATACAATTGTTTTTGTTATTGCTATTAGAAAAAAATTACAAAATTTACAACCGCTTTGGGTTACTAGGACATATTTCTCAATTTCACTTCTTCATTAACTAGATTTTCGGGAGCTGAGTATTGAACTCGAAATCCCCAATATTCATGCTTTATACTAGCCTTTATCCACTCAGCCATATGAATGTACCGCTGCTCGCGTTGCAATTGGTCTCTAAGTATTGCGTTTTTGTTGCTATACCTTTATACACCTTTAGGTACATACTAATTCTATATGCTTTTTAATCCTAATTGTGTGGAATACTTATAGGCGCACAGCTGAGTAACAATGGACTTTTAGCAGTGATTTTATAAGCAGCGCCTCCGCTGCTCACTATTATATCCATATTATTATTATCTGTATTTAATTAGCGAGACATGCTCTGCAATTCATAAGCCACCATTTGTGCGAAGTTATGTAAGAGCTATTTGCGGTGGATAAAAATTTACAGATATATCTGTTGAATTGAATCGTAATTCGGATGATTTTGCCACCTTTATTTCAGTGTACTTTTAAGATATTGTGGCAAATGTTGACATCACTAGGCTGTTAGTAAATAATCACTCAACAACAAAAACATTAAAGCGAGCCACACTGGTGTACATGAACACATAAATCATCATTTATATACATACATAGAAGGCGACGAAGACATATCTCACACACACACAAATGTAGTCATCAGCCGAAGTAGTTTCTCACACATACACACTCATATGACTATGAGAATGTGAAGTACTACTCCCAAAGTAATCTAAATAAAAACCATTTGGCAATACTAAATATTGTAGTGAGATATTCATCAGTTTAGCGATTCGAGCGTTAGCAGAAGTGCATAAATAACCACGATTCCCCAAAATTCGTTATAATATTTACTGGTGATGAAAACGTTTACACCACATGTCGTTTGGTTTTTATAAGTAACCCTGTATATATGTATTAGAGCGGGTCAAATGTATGGATGGATTTTTTCCCATCAGTAGTATAGCAAAAACGTAATCTACAGATGATTCTAAGAAACATTGCTGAAGACACCATAGCCTTATGTTTCGATTTCGAGGTCCCCACTTTTGCAAAATAGATATTTTGCGTTTGAATGTAGGGTTTGGCCAAAAAATCTTCATAGCTTCTGATAGAATTATAGGAAAAATCTCATATTGGGCTTACTTTAAAGGTATTTTACGAACATTTCGTTTTAGTAGAAAAAAAAAATTTGCTTATTACTTGAAAATATAGGTAGGCAAAATATCTATTTTGCAAAAGTGGAGACCTCGAAATCGAAACTTAGGGTTATGGTGTCTTCAGCAATGTTTATTAGAATCATCTGTAGATTTCGCTTTTGCTATACTCCTGATAGGCAAAAATTTGACCCGCTCTAGTATGTATAAATATATATATATTTATTTCTTTCGAGTAATTATAATGAAACTATTAATGTCACACTTGTCTACAGGCTATTAAAATATTTGGAATAAAATAATTGTCGGCTACAGTTAGTAAACAAATACTTAACAAACGGTACATAAAATACTATATCCAATTAATTTTGCACATATTATTTTTTTTACTGGCTGCACCTAATTGGCGACGTTATAGCAATTTCACGCTACACGATTTTTTATGTTTCACAAATTTAAAGTTTCAATTCCAACACTTGAGGAAAGTAACTCAGCAGGTCAACTAAGCTTTTTATACTCAGTTGAGCAGAGCTCACAGAGTATATTAACGATAACGGGTGGTTGTACAGGTATAAAGGAATCGAGATAGATATAGACTTCCATATATCAAAATCATCAGGATCGAAAAAAAATTTGATTGAGTCATGTCCGTCCGTCCGTCCGTCCGTTAACACGATTACTTGAGTAAATTTTGAGGTATCTTGATGAAATTTGGTATGTAGGTTTCTGAGTACTTATCTCAGATCGCTGTTTAAAATGAACAATATCGGACTATAACCACGCCCACTTTTTCGATATCGAAAATTTCGAAAAACCGAAAAAGTGCGATAATTCATTACCAAAGACGAATAAAGCGATAAAACTAGGTAGGTGAGTTGAACTTATGACGCAGAATAGAAAATTAGTAAAATTTTGGACAATGGGCGTAGCACCGCCCACTTTCAAAAGAAGGTAATTTAGAAGTTTTGCAAGCTTTAATTTCGCAGTCTTTGAAGATATCATGATGAAATTTGGCAGGAACGTTACTCCTATAACTATATGTAGGCTTAATAAAAATTAGCAAAATCGGAGAACGAACACGCCCACTTTTAAAAAAAAATTTTTTTTAAAGTCAAATTTTAACAAAAATTTTTATATTTTTACAGTATATAAGTAAATTATGTCAACATTCAACTCTAGTAATGATATGGTGCAACAAAATGCAAAAATAAAAAAAAATTTCAAAATGGGCGTGGGTCCGCACTTTTTCATTTAATTTGTCTAGGATACTTTTAATGCCATAAGTCGAACAAAAATATACCAATCCTTGTGAAATTTGGTAGGGGCTTACACTCTGGGACGATAACTTATTTCTGTGAAAAAGGGCGAAATCGGTTGAAGCCGCGCCCAGTTTTTATACACATTCAACCGTCTGTCCTTCCGCTCGGCCGTTAACACGATAACTTGAGCAAAAATCGATATATCTTTACTAAACTCATTTCAAGTACTTATCTGAACTCACTTTGTATTGGTATAAAAAATGGCCGAAATCGGACTATGACCACGCCCACTTTTTCGATATCGAAAATTACGAAATTCTATACCATAACTTTATAAAAAAACTTTAGAAAAAAACTTTGCAAAATTAGTGTGGGTCTTGGCAGGAATACTGTTCGTGGTATTATATATATAAATAAATTAGCGGTATCCAACAAATGATGTTCTGGGTCACCCTGGTTCACATTTTGGTCGATATATGGAAAACGCCTTCATATATACAACTACCACCACTCCTTTTTAAAAGCCTCATTAATACCTTTAATTTGATACCAATATCGTACAAACATATTCTAGAGTCACCCCTGGCCCACCTTTATGGCTATATCTCGAGAAGGCTCCACCTATAGAACTAAAGCCCACTCCCTTTTAAAATACTCATTAATACCTTTCGCTTGATACCCATATTGCACAAACGCATTCTAGAGTCACCCCTGATCCACCTTTATGCCGATATCTCGAAAAGGCGACCACCTATACAACTACCACCACTCCTTTTTAAAACCCTCATTAATACCTTTAATTTGATACCCGTATCGTACAAACACATTCTAGAGTCACCCCTGGTCCACATTTATGGCCATATCTCGAAAAGGCGTCCACCTATAGAACTAAGCCCCACGCCCTTTTGAAATACTCATTAACCCCTTTCATTTGATACACATATCGTACAAACAAATTCTAGGGTCACCCCTGGTCAACTTTTATGGCGATATCTCGAAACGGCGTCCACCTATGGAACTAAAGATCACTCCCTTTTAAAATACTCATTAACACCTTTCATTTGATACCCATATCGTACAAACAAATTCTAGAGTCACCCCTGGTCCACCTTTATGCCGATACCTCGAAAAGGCGTCCACCTATAGAACTAAGGCCCACTCCCTTTTAAAATACTCATTAACACCTTTCGTTTGATACCCATATTGTACAAACGCATTCTAGAGTCACCCCTGGTCCACCTTTATGCCAATATCTCGAACAGGCGACCACCTATACAACTACCACTACTCCCTTTTAAAACCCTCATTAATACCTTTAATTTGATACCCATATCGTACAAACACATTCTAGAGTCACCCCTGGTCCACCTTTATGCCAATATCTCGAACAGGCGACCACCTATACAACTACCACCACGCCCTTTTAAAATACCCATTATCACCTTTCGTTTGATAGCCGTATTGCACAAACGCATTCTAGAGTCACCCCTGCTCCACCTTTATGCCGATATCTCGAAAAGGCGACCACCTATACAACTACCACCACTCCCTTTTAAACCCCTCATTAATACCTTTAATTTGATACCCATATCGTACAAACACATTCTAGAGTCACCCCTGGTCCACCTTTATGGCGATATCTCGAAAAGGCGTCCACCTGTAAAACTAAACCCCACGCCCTTTTGAAATACTCATTAACACCTTTCGTTTGATACCCATATTGTACAAACGCATTCAAGAGTCACCCCTGGTCCACCTTTATGGCGATATCTCAAAACTATAGAACTAAGGCCCACTCCCTTTTAAAATGTTCATTAACCCCTTTCATTTGATACCCATATCCTACAAACAAATTCTAGGATCACCCCTGGTCCACCTTTATAGCGATATCCCCAAATGGCTTCCACCTATAGAACTATGGCCCACTCCCTCTTAAAATACTCTTTAATACCTTTCATTTGATACACATGTCATACAAACACATTCCAGGGTTACCCTCGGTTCATTTTCCTACATGGTTATTTTACCTTATGTTGCCACCATAGCTCTCAACTGAGTATGTAATGTTCGGTTACACCCTAACTTAACCTTCCTTACTTGTTTTTATTAAAATAATTTAGCGTCTTAGATTTTGTTTATTAAGCCCAGTTTCTTCAATTACTTTGACGTATACATACATACATTGGTAGAACATTTCCAAATTTAGCTGCTTTAAAAATATTCTGGCTAGACTATAAATAACTACATAAATTGATAATGATAATACTTAATCGCAGTAATAACAGTAATTTTCCTCATATGTACTTAACTTTGACATGTTTTTATATTCAACACGTTAACACTAGCAATGAAAGCGATATGTAGAACAGTTTTGATTTTTTTTTGCAAACGAACTTGAAAAAAATGCTTCAACTAGATAAATTGTCTCATCATGGCGAAGCTATACAGGTGGTGGAAGGAAATACAAAAACAAAGTACATGAAATGCGTGTGTTTGTCTGCATGTTTGTCACCCAGCCGTCTTCTTTTTATTTGTTAATCTGCTTATTCGTATGTAAATTTTATTTGCTCATTCACAATAGCGTCCTTTTTTTTAGTCGACTATTGCTTAAGTGAGTTTATCTCAAACCGTTTAGGCAACTAGCTTACTTTGTGTTGTTGCTTTCTATGCAGTTCGCGTATCTATCTAGCGTTTAAATCCACTGACTTGCAAAAAATAGCGCCCAAAATTGTTTTTGTTGTTGCAAAAGACTGAAGAACTTGCGAATAGTTCTTAAGTCGCCGCTCGACCGTTTGGGCCATTTTGATCACGCCAGCTAACCCTGTTTCGCGATGACTGACACCAATTGGGGACACTAAGGGATACCTTTCTTACCTCTCTAACTGTATCTCCCGACTCAGTGGGCGTCCTCCTCTTCCCCTGCTCCTTAATAAGGTTGCGTATAGCATTACTTTCTGAGCCGCAGGGTCTTCCTATTCACAAGATGTGACCCAGCCAGCGATGCCTTTTGAATCATCATGACAGCTCTTTATTTATATGCCATTGGCATCACGAATAGGTTCACAAATTTTCCGCATTCTGCAACGGACATTCTATCTTCCCTCGACATCTTTCATGATTCGGAGTTGTAAATCAGAATTGGTATAGTGAGATACTTAAACAGCGTGACTTTCTTTCTTTGAGAGAGCACTTTACTTTTTGATTTCCTTCTCAGTCTAAATCACAGGTCTCCAAAAATTTTAAAATGATTGTCCTTTTGCATATGCAATTTATAATTGTGCTATACAATTGCGTTTTCAAACTGCTGGTAGGATTTTATTCTCAGAGTCAGGTCAAATAAACCGCATGATATGTAGCTACCTTGCCTGAGGCCCTGTTTTATTATGAATATCTAAGAGAAGTATTTCCAGTTCCGGGGCTGATGTTATTGTTCAACGTCATTTGGTGAAGCTTTCTATGCTATATAAGCTTTGCATGGAACTTGAATTCAGGCATAGCAGGACACAAGTAACTTCTTTTTGCGGGGTCAAATGCTGCTTTGAAGTAAATATGGTGTTTACCGATTCTTTCATTGTAGCTTATCTTCAGGATGTGGTATATCTCGAAAATCTGGTTGATCGTGGATTTAACAGCTTTTAAGTCGCAATGATGAGGTAAAATCATTTCGTTGAGTTTGGGCTTCAATCTATTGGTCCGATATGAAACAGGAGTTTTTTTGGATAATTAACGCGTGGCTCGCCTTTCATATAAATTTGGCAGAACATAATTAAAAACTAATATAGAGACTTTCGACCATATTCACAAGAATTGATGCATGTTCCTTACCAACAGTCTTCCCGAAGCCCGTTTGTTCCTTCGCTATCTAGCTATGAGGAGTAGTGTTTCTTACATAACTTGGCCACATTCTGTACGTAGTCTACTATGTCACCAATTTCTTCCTGCAGAAATTTTTATGGTCTTGAAAACATCCGACATCTGTTGGATTTACTGACAGAATTTGCATCTGAAGCTCCTCGCACCATTTCCCTCGGGCCTTGCATCGTGACGTCGACAATGACGTAATTAATTTGGCTTTCTTATTTCCTCGCTTGGTTTACATTGTTGTGCTGAAAACTCGTTTTACAAATTAACATATTTTGACACGTGACGCTGGTGGTAATGTAGCCAACATGAGGAGTTCTTATCCATCATCTATTGATGCGTAGTCGAAAATGAATGTTATATTGGAAAACTTTGGAGTTCGGGTTTCAGTTCTACTGTAGTAGACTTCGCTGGCCATATTGTTCTCCTGCTACGTCCCGTCCTTTGCGTTAGTTGAATGGCGGCCTTTGCCTTTGCCAAAACCCTAATAATATTTTTCAATCACTCATTGAAGGAAAGAGAGATATTTCGGAATAACTGCTGGACCATTTCAAAATTGTTTTCTTAATAATTTTTATGTTCATTTTGGGATCATTTCGGACTACTTCAAGGTCATTCAAACACTATTTTTGGACTATTTTGGGACCACTCACACGATATATTTTTTCTATTAATTACGGCTATTTTGATATTACTTCCGGACCATTTAATAATTGTTCCATAATCAATTAGGAACTACTTCAGGATCATTCGGTATATTGTCGGTTTTATTTCTGGATATTTGCAGGTTCATTTTGGGACTGACTCGGGATCATTATTCCGAAATAATATCTACCATAAATACATATTTGGAACAGCGATGAAATTATTTCAAAAACAATTCAGAATAATCCTGGAGCAGTCTCGAATTAATCCTGAATGATCCCAGGACTGAAGTGATCACAAAAAATCACGAAAGGAATATAAAATTATCCGGACTTGATAGCGAAAACACTCGAAATAAAGTCTGAAATGGAACTAAATTATTCCCGGAATAATTCCACTTAGATTCATTTTTTTTAAATACGAAATTTGATATCCATTTGGAGGGGAAAATGTACGTATGTAGGTGTGTTTTGAGTTTTCCTACTTTCTCGTTCCGAAAGCATCAAGCGAAAGTGAAAAAGTGTGATTTGTAATTTAGAATATAAAAACGGTAGTAGTGATAAGCTCTCTATGAGGCAAGGGGCATATCCTTTCGTATATTCAGTTAAGGTTATCTCATTTACAATTCACCATTCTTATTGTCATATAACGCCTTCACAATTGCATCTAACGCTTTTCATTTCAAACTGATTATTCTCAAATACAGTTAACTATTTCACATTTAAAAAATTTTCTTCTTATATGGAAGCTTCCGCAAAAGCAATTGACTATTTTCGTTTTCATATGACGCTTTCTTATTTACATTTGACGCTTTCTTATTTTCAATTGACTGATCTAATTTATAATTTAAAAAAATTATTTCCAACTGAACATTTTGTATTTCCAAGTAATTATTCTCATTTTCATGTGACGGTTTCTCATTTATATATGCTTACAATCAAAGAGAAAAGCTGATAAAATCAACCGAGTTATAGGTTAATTCAACCGATATTTCTGTCAATTTTCATCCATCGCAAAAAGCTATTGAATCAACTTCGTACAAATTGTTGGTTGTGAAATACCCGTTTTAACAGTCAAATCTACAAAACAAATTCATCAAACTCAAGCTGGAGCTGGAGCTACAAATAAGCAAGTTTTTTCTAAAGATTTTGATGTTACTTTGTCAGGCCTTGGTCCCAGTATTTTCGGTGTGGTAGGCGTAGCACGCCACCATGACATTACAGTCGCCGCCTAGCCTGTTGTGGTTCAAGGAGTTAATAAGCACATACCAAGATTTATAGCTTCAGAGCTTCCGGAACATACTTGTCAACCGCTGTTACACGTGGGGAATTCTTTTACAAATATGCATGTATTATACACATATTTAGCAGGTGAGACTCTGGCGATCCCAATTTCCTCATGCAACTAGGGGGCGGGCCTAAGATTCTAATGTGCCTAGGGGATGGGGGGACGTGACGGTCTAAGAGGTGCGATGTGGTAATATTAATCGTTCCCGAGATGGTCGAGCTAGTACCTTAATGGTGTTTCTTGGCGGCGCGTACGGAATTTATATTCGGCAAAGGACCATCAACATCGATAACACTTGCCATAACCTTCGTAATGTCTTTATCGTTAATACAACGACAACTCTACCCTGTTAACTAGCATTTATTAATTTATTAATGTCACCCTAACTGACATATTGTAGTACGAAGCGTTGTATGGAAAATTATCAAGAAGCAATAAGCTGTTGTGATAGCAACACCAGGTACTGAATTCGCCTTGTTGTTGTTTGTTATCGATATTGATAGTCCTTTGCCGGATGCAGATCCGGTACGTTCCGGTAACATGCACCATAAAGGTACTAGTCCGACCATCTCGGGAACGATTTGGTATGGGAACATGAAACCTTCAAGGCCATCCCGCCCTCCCACACCCTAAATACATCAGGAGTTCGGGGTCGCCAGAGCCTCGGCTGTTAATGAGACAGGATTCGCCACGGGTAGGTGAGGTTCACAATTGAGTTGGAGAAGCTATATATTGCGCTGGCAACCCCTTGAGAGGGTTGCGCTACACAACCCCTTGAACCAATTTGGTATTTTAGTCGCCTCTTACACCACCCCAACCCGCTATTGTGAAAAATTCGCCTTCCTCTCTAGTCGGGGATTTAAAATGTCGAAATATTGTAGCTGAAAAAGAAGAAAAAATAATTTTTTATGATTGAAAAAGCAGTACACAGTTTTTTAGAAAAATATTATAGATAGAAAAAACAAAAAAATAATAAATAAAAAACAAATTAACAAGCATAGAAATTCAACAAAAATATTAAATAACTGTCAACAATAAAATTAAGTATATAGTCAAGCAGTATATATGTGTATAGTATATACGTATATAAAATATTTTCCATATACTATATACATGTGTACATCACACATAAACAAAAAAAAAACAAAAAGTCAATGTACCTTAAACAATCAAATTTTCATAAAAAAATTCGTTACAAACTATAAACTTGAAATACGTGTCTAAATAAATTTAAAATGAAGCCAATAAAAACATTTAAGAAACTATACAAATTATATTTGACCCACAAGTATACAATGTTAAATGTTTGGCTATAAATATGTAACAACTATAAACGACACCAATCTATACTGCCGTCTATAGCAAAAAGCGTTAAAATTGAAATCAGAGAAAAATGAAATGCCAGTTTGAGGTTTTTTTTTTTAATTAAATACACAATTTTATTTGGTACCATGGCTCAATTATATGGTTGGCTCATCTCAACAGCTGATTTTTTTTTTTGCATTTCACTGGTATAGGGATTGTCAAAAGGAGATGGAACACGCAAAATGTAACCAACACATTGACAATAATTTACTGCCGGGTGGGGTCAATTTTTGATAGAAAAAATATTTTCACATCACTAAGTTATTTTTTAGTAAATGCATCTAGTTTAGTGCATTATTTTCCCATAACATACAAGAATTGCAAAGTTTTATGTGTTTTCTCCATACCATTCGCATAACACCACAAGGTTTATGCATGATTCAACAGGACAGGAGTCAAGGAGGAAGTAAGTACATATATGCCACAACCTCAAGTTGTATACAAGCCTGTTACTGCAATTGGGCATGACACCAATAACTTATTTTGGGCCAATGGTTCCACATGGCTACCAAATAGTCAGGATCCAATTTTTATGCCGCGGGAGAAGCTTTTTAAGACCACCTCTACGTCATATTCAACTATCGATCGGACATTGATCAACGCCCTCTGATCTATACATGTATGTGGTACTTGTAATGGTCCATTCACGCGCATATTATTTGCAGATAAAAAATTTAAGAACATTAATCCGTTTTCTTTTGTTTTTGAAATTTGACATTTTAATTTAAGTTGACTTGCCGACAATTTCCAGTGATTTAGGTCATAATGTAATGATTTAGGTTTTTTCTCTATTTAGGTAGAAATTTAGGTCAACTATATGAAATGAAGGAATTTTCGTTTTGATTTTAAACAAGCAAATAAGCAAACATTCCAAGTTTACAATTAGTCCGAACTCACGATATGAGTCCTAGCAGGCGCATAAGCACCTCATATTTTACAGCTAATATGACTCCTGCACAGGCCTCTTTCCGACGTAATTTATGAGGCCTCATAAACTGCTTATTGTGAGTTCTATAATGACACTATTCACGGATTTTAGGAAGAATTATTGACACATATCAGAAGGGGAAAATATAGAAAAACAATTTTTGTAATAAAGCCTCCCTGAAATTATCTTGTTGAGATATGTAAATGAAATTTTTTAATTGAATTCTAATTTTATTTAGAATAAATTGTCACAGATAATTTCTGAATTTTTATTCCGGAGCTGCATAGTTTACCAATTTTAATATTTTTCGTTTGTTCATAATTTCATAAAATTTTAGTCATAACACATGGTTCAACTAGATGGTTGGCTTAACTGTACAATAACAAAATATGTATGTTCAAATTGTCGAGATCTGCGTATTGGTTTTGGTGCTAATGGTATGGAATGGAAACATAATACTTAGCAATTTTTTTATGTGTAAGAAAATGTTGCCAATGGGTTGGTTTCATTTTGAGTTTGCCATCTCCTTTTGACAATCCCATCGACCATGCAATGAAATAAATAAAATCAGCTGATGAGATAAGCCAACCATATAATTGAGCCATGGTCATAACAGACTCTTAGGTGATAAAAATTCTGAGGCTAATTTCTATACTCAGTTGAGCAGAGCTCACAGAGTATATTAACTTTGATTGGATAACAGTTGGTTGTACAGGTATAAAGGAATCGAGATAGATATAGACTTCCATATATCAAAATCATCAGTGTCGAAAAAAAATTCGATTGAGCCATGTCCGTCTGTCCGTCCGTCCGTCTGTCCGTTAACACGATAACTTGAGTAAATTTTGAGGTATCTTGATGAAATTTGGTATGTAGGTTCCTGGGCACTCATCTCAGATCGCCATTTAAAATGAACGATATCGGACAATAATCACGCCCACTTTTTCGATATCGAAAATTTCGAAAAATCGAAAAAGTGCGATAATTCATTACCAAATACGGATTAAGCGATGAAACTTGGTAAGTGAGTTGAAATTATGACGCAGAATAGAAAGTTAGTAAAATTTTGGACAATGGGCGTGGCACCGCCCACTTTTAAAAGAAGGTAATTTAGAAGTTTTGCAAGCTGTAATTTGGCATTCGTTGAAGATATCATGATGAAATTTGGCAGGAACGTTACTCTTATTACTATATGTCTGCTTAAAAAAAATTAGCAAAATCGGAGAACGACCACGCCCACTTTTTAAAAAAATTTTTTTTAAATTCAAATTTTAAAAGAAAAGTTAATATCTTTAGAGTATATAAGTAAATTATGTCAACATTCAACTCCAGTAATGATATGTTGCAACAAAAATAAAAGCAAATTTCAAAATGGGCGTGGCTCCGCCCTTTTTCATTTAATTTGTCTAGGATACTTTTAGTGCCATAAGTCGATCAAAAATTTACCAATCCGTGTGAAATTTGGTAGAGGCTTAGACTCTAGGACGATAACTGTTTTCTGTGAAAAAGGGCGAAATCGGTTGAAGCTACGCCCAGTTTTTATACACAGCAGACCGTCTGTCCTTCCGCTCGGCCGTTAGCATGATAACTTGAGCAAAAATCGATATATCTTTACTAAACTCAGTTCACGTACTTATCTGAACTCACTTTGTATTGGTGTAAAAAATGGCCGAAATCGGACTATGACCACGCCCACTTTTTCGATATCGAAAATTACGAAAAATGAAAAAAATGCCATAATTATATACCAAATACGAAAAAAGGGATGAAACATGGTAATTGTATTGGTCTATTGACGCAAAATATAACTTTAGAAAAAAACTTGGTAAAATGGGTGCGGGCGTACTCAAAAGCCCTTGGAATCTTGGAAGGAATACTGTTGGTGGTATTACATATATAAATAAATTAGCGGTACCCGACAGATGATGTTCTGGATCACCCTGGTCCACATTTTGGTCGATATCTCGAAAACGCCTTCACATAAACAATTAAGGGCACTCCCTTTTAAAACCCTCATTAATACCTTTAGTTTGATACCCATATCGTACAAACACATTTTAGAGTCACCCCTGGTCCACGGTTATGGCGATATCTCGAAAAGGCGTCCACATATAGAACTAAGGCCCACGCCCTCTTAAAATACTCATTAAAACCTTTCATTTGATACTCATATCGTACAAACAAATTCTATAGTCACCCCTGGTCCATCTTTATGGTGATATCTCGAAAAGGCGTCCACCTATAGAACTAAGGCCCACCCCCTTTTAAAATACTCATTAACACCTTTCATTTGATACCCATATTGTACAAACAAATTCTATAGTCACCCCTGGTCCATCTTTATGGCGATATCTCGAAAAGGCGTCCATCTACAGAACTTAGGCCCACGCCCTTTTAAAATACTCATTAATACCTTTCACATGGTGATTTTCCCTTACTTTGTCTCCACAGCTCTCAACTGAGTATATAATGTTCGGTTACACCCGAACTTAGCCTTCCTTACTTGTTTAACATATTATTAGACTCAAGATTTTTAGGGGCTTCGAGAATGTTTATACCCCTCAAACATGATCATGGCGCTCATAATTTAAGAATCCAAAATGGGTGGTAAATTAAGGAATCAGAAAAAGGATCAAATGTGAGCCTTTTATGACTCCGATATGATGTCGTGCCAAATATTTATCGTTGTCATAGCAAAGCTTCTCCACAGTCATCTACATCTTAAAAATGTAAGTGTTTTGAACATTGTTTAATGTGACCGCAAAACTGTCGCGCTTTGTCCTGGTATATCGATCCTGATATGCCACCAACAAGCGCTGACGACGGTGTGCCCAACTTTTTATGGTTTCCTCCTAAATATGTTGTTATAGACTTTGTTATTTAATGTCAATGTGTTATTTGTCATTTATTTTTTAAATACGCCAAATAGGTTTCATATAACAAGAGTTCATTAGAGTCATAATGACGCTGGAAAGAGTTCCAGAAGAGGCTAAATATGAGTTGTTTAAAAGTCTTCTAAGATTCATATCGGGCTCTTATTAGGGCTTATATGATATTTGAGAATAGGCTTATATAGGACGACCGTCGGCCTCCCAAATGAGCTCATAAAGACTGTAAACGCACCGATTTAGATATTTTTTCTGGCTACTTTTTGACTTAAAATGTTTTCTGGGCAAATTTAAATGTTTGCAACAGCATGAATTATTGGGCAAAGATTTTTGTAAAACGTTGGATGACCTACAGATTAAAACTAATTGAACCGATAGCACTGGATAACAATTTAGTACATTTTGAATTGAATTTGTGTGTTTCTTTCCCATATTTTCTAAAAGATAATTTATACCCCTTATTTGGGTAAATATCCGGGTATATACCCATTCTTACCATATATAACCAATTTACCGGATATTTATCGTTTGGGTATTTACCCCTTTCCCATCTCTCAGTATTGTATTATTGGGGTTTGGGATATCTGCGGTTACTGGTGTGGTTTGCGTGATCCCTTTTTGTATGGATTGACCACAGCACGGAGGAATGCGGAAAATATTGGCAAGTTGCACATAGCTTCCTACGCTAGTGCTACTTATTAACCGGAATGATACCATTTCCATTTCTTTATAGGCCGATGGTACGTTCCATCTTATGGAGTTGGGGAATCGGCCTCAACTACTCTTTTGGTGCTTAGAAATTAAAAAAATGTTGCCTCCATATTTTATATATAGTCTGCATATTGGTCTTGACACCGTCTGCCATCCGGTCCTTGGAGTTATGCCTGACATACATAGATCGTATTGTAAGTGATTGATCGTTGGTCATGGATTTGGTCCCGTTATTTTTGATCAAAAGACCGAACATTTGATCAGAAATAGCTTGATGGATTTTACTTGTACCATATTTTACTGAAACCTATAAAACGTTGCGTGAAAAGTGCTTATTACCGGAACGTACCGTATCTAATTATATTCGGCGAAGGAACATTAACATCGGTAACACTACCCAAAACCTTCGGGAAGCATCTTTATCGCTACAACAACAACAATTAAAAAAAAAAACAAGAAACAGACCAAATTCAGAAACTGGTGCTTATAAAAGCACTGCAATGTTACTCAGCTCTTGAGAGCGCGCTTATAGTTATTCCACAGTTAGTAGTTATTAGTAGTTATGTACCTAAATGGTGAATAAAGGAATAGCAACAAAAAGGCAATTCATAGAGACCAAATGCAAAGCGAGCAGCGGGGCATTCATATGGCTGAGTGGTAAAGACATCTGCCTACATCTGTATAAAGTATGACTGTTGGAGATTTGAGTTCAAAACTTAGCTCCCGAAAAGCTAGCTGATGAGGAATTGAAATTCAGAAATATGCAACTAGAGCAAAATTTTGTAAAGCCAGTAAGTTAATTTTTCTGCCATTTTGATTTGGGCGGCAGTATAAACACTTATAGGCTTATATACATATTTAGATATATCAAAAAAACTGTATTAAAGTCCAAATAAAATTTATCAAATTTTGTATCTATTATATGGAGCTGTCTGTATACGAAATACATAAAATTTGTATGAAATTATAAATTTTGACAAACCCGTTTCGTAATATTTACATATTATTATACAAGTAAATATATGGCTTGAGAATATATCAAAAACAAAACGTTATATACAAATATGAGTTTAGCATTGTAATAAAAAATGTGAAAACCCAAAAAAAAAAAAACCAAAACAAAAAAAATTTTAAATATACAAAAAAAAAAAAAAATAAAAAAAGTTAAAACATAAAAAAAATATATATAAATACACAATTTTTTTTAGATGTTTACATAGATTTTTTTTAAGCAAACGTGCTAATATAATAACAGAATGGATCTGAATAAAGAAAAAAAATGTGTGTGTGTTATTATATACAAACCAAAAGTAGAAAAATTGCTAACAAATAATTAACAAAAATATTGCCTTTATTGTTATATAGTATTCAGTCAATATTGAATAGTAAAAGTCAAGGGATATCATTTGCGATCATCGTAACTGTAGGATATTTAAGGTTGCATAAAAATAAGCTCATTATTAAAATTCGTATTGCAATAAATAGATATTGTACGAGTGCAGCCAATGGGTGTTGTATCTTGCAAATGTTGCAAAATTTAAAATTTTTTGTATAAATATAAGTTATTTAAAAAAATAAATGTTCTTTAATTTTAATGTAAAAAACGACTCCACAGTCGTTGTTCTGCCTAGAAATATTCTTTCCCTCATTGGATATGTTTCACCCATGCTCCTTCATTGTTAGCGTCCTGTTCCTCTTCATTTCCACAACCTTTTATCCTATAAGGAAATTCACGGTCAAGTGCAAACAGTATTGCACCCAAAGTGAATTTAAACAAGTAAGGACGGGACTATCTTCGGCTGTGCCGTAGACTTCATACCTTTCAGGAATCGGGTTGAACAATAATCTTGAAGCTTCTAGCTGTTAAAATGGTGTAGAAATTGCGAAAAGTTTCTTATCTGGACAATCGGTTGTAGGGAACATATGCTATATATATGACCGATCTATTCGAATTTTTCAGAAAACAATATCTGCTAAATACGAAAGCATATGATGAAATTTAAAGGTTCTAGCTGTCAAAATGGGGCAGAAATTACGAAAAGTTTCTTATCTGAACAATCGGTAGTATGGCATACAAACCATATATACGGGGACTTAGACGCGGCAGGTATGCCTGTCGTAAGGGGCGACTAAAATACCTAATTGATTCAAGGGGTTCTGTCAGTGGCGTAGTGAGGGGGAAAGGGGGACATTTTGCTCCGGGCGCTACTCACAGCGGGACGCCAAATGGTGCGCAAAGCAGAACTTCCTGGATAATTTGTATTTTTTTTATATCTGATTTCTGGAAAAAAATGTCTATACTAAAAAATGCATGTTTGTATCCGGAACACTTGCGACAGGTTGTGGAATAATTGAAAGCATATATCTTTTTTTCTCACGTTCAACGTTACGATGGGGATTATTAAAAAATACTTTAACAAAAACTGGGATACGTGAATCTCAAACGCGACGGAGCGCCAAAATACAAGCGATTAGCATTATCGTTGATGGGGTAGAGAATGTAGTAGAACAATAAGGACACTAACACCACAAGTGACACCACTACGTTACTACACTTATATTGCAAAATATACAAAATTTTTGTTTCCCCCTAAAACCAGTTGGCATTTACAAATTTTTTATCACTACTAATATACTACTAAAGGTACTTGCTACTACAATTTTCGCTGAAGGGGATTGATTTATTTGCCGTTTTCCTTACATCGTAAAAGCAACCCGTCCAGATTTTTAAATTTGGTAGTGTCAAAGCGCTGCCATCATTGGAGAACAAACCTCTAGTGATTGAATCATGGTTTTTATTTATTTTTTTTACTTGAGAATCAAATTTATGAACGAGTCTCTAAACAATAATTTTACTTTAAGCAGTATTCTGAAGTTCCTTAATTACTCATGTGTTGCTTATAGCAGTTTTTAATTGTTGTAACGAATTTTGTATAACAATTTTTTAAAACTTGCAGATTTTTCATATAACATTTTAGTTAATAATAATTATCAATTAAAATATTCTTCTAAATATCAAACATTCCTGTAGTTTGTAAATGTTGTTTATGTTTCAGATGTTATCTTGTAAAATATTGTATTTCCTGAGCTGTTACGGTAGATTATTGTTGTTGCAATAGTATTTATTAATTTGTTACTGTAAATTGTATATTTGTTTATAGGACACATGGTATTTAGTTTTTGATCTTTGGCTGTTTAAAGTTATGCTGTTTATTTGTTTGGTTTTTTGTTGTTAAATTGCTTATGAGCTCTTCACTTAAACATTTCATGATTTTTAGTGATTTACATAAATAATTAAAAGAAATACAACTTTTGGCCAATTTGCTTTAAATAAATTTTGCGCTTGCGCTATAGAATTACATACGTTTTTTTTAAATAATGAAATTATTTTGCTTAAATGGACTTTAATAAAAATAAAGTACAATCTCAAAAGAATCACGGCATACATATATTAATATGTCTGCATGTGATGTGATGTAATATCAAAAATTAATTTATTTTGCTGCTGGTGTATCCTCAGGTGCTGGCATTTTCTCCCAGGTAGGCTCGACACCCCATATATCTCTAGCATATTCGATAATTGTGCGATCAGATGAGAACTTGCCGCTGGAGGCGATATTGTGGATGGCCATCTCCAACCATTTGGCTTGGTTCTGAAAAGAAGATACAAGAATATTTTATTAAAAAAGTTTGATTATTTTAGTTGAAGATAAAGAGTTGTGCAAAAGTATAAGACCGCATATCGTAGGGTTTCAGGGGGTTTATAAGGGCAATACAAAGCTTTATAGCATCAACGTTTACGCAACCCAATTGTCGAGCTCACCTATACAAGGGGAATCCTGTTACAAATATGAATGTATCATACACATCAGTGAGCTGCAATTATTCATCTTTTAAGGTTATTAGTGGACTAACCAAAAAATGAGTATTAGTGCGTATGCAAACAAAGAATATCGAGCACTTATATCCACTAACACACATTTACATAGTCATGCTTCGTAAAGATCTGGTCAATAGCAGATTTACCAGATCTGAAGCCGCACCTTAAGCAGGCTGATTCCGCGGTAATTGGCGTGCTTTGCGGGATCGCTTTCTTGTAGATTGGGCAACTTACACTTAAGGTCCAATCTGGAGGCAGGTCACCATCATCGTTCCTCAAGGAATCTGCCCCGATCTTGAAACCTTTGAAGGGCAAACTAACGAAAACGGCAACCTTGTAATCGCTATCCAGAGAGTACATAGATTATGGAAGGAACACTTCTCTACCCTCCCAAAGGGAGAAAATGGAGACAGCGATGTATCGCCCAAGGAAGATGAATCCGATCCCGTATCGATGTTGATGTAATCAAAGAATAGCAATAATCAGAATAAATAAAAAACAAGGCGGCGGATGCTGATGGATTTCCAAAATATGGTGAGACGAGGACATGCCTGACAATTGGCATCTAAATTTTCTTTGCCCAGTCCACAAGATAGGGGTCCTGCAAACAGTGTCTACTATCGCGGAATCAGCCTTCTTAATATCGCATATAAGATCCTGTCAAACGTATTGTGGCAATAATTAAAGCCCCCCATGAATCGGCTGATTGGACCGTATCACTGCGGCGTCAGACCTGATAAATATAGCACCGACCAGATTTTCTCTATGCGCCAAATCTTGGAAAAGAAACCTTTGAAAAAAAGAGCTGACACACATCATCTCTTCGTCGATTTTAAAGCCGCCTTCGACAGCTCGAAATGGAGCTGCTTATATGCTGCAATGTCTGACCTTGGTTTCGGCTGTGCAAAATGACTTGGAAGAACACCATCAGCTCAGTCAGAATTGGGAAGGATCTCTCCGAGCCGTTCGAAATTAAACGAAGTTTTAGAAAGAGTGACGTCTATCGTGCGATTTCTTGAATTGTATGCTGTAGAAAACTATAAAAGCTGAAAAAATTAAACCCTCTGGAACAATACTCTTTAAAAGCGTACAACTACTGGCGTAAGCTAACGACACTGATGCTGTTCTGTCTATCCAAAGCTGGTTTGGTGGTGAATGAGGACAAAACGAAGTACCTGCTGTCATCGAGCAAGGAGTCAGCGCATTTGGGCCTTGGTAACAATGCCACTGTTGGCAGCCATAGTAAATTACTACGCTTATTTGAGAACCAGCATTAACACAAACAATAACATCAGCTTTAAAATCCAGCAAAGAATCACTCTTGCGAGAAGATGTTACTTTGGACTAGGTAGGCAATCTAAAAGCCAAGTCCTCTCTCGGCAAACGAAAGACATGCTCTACGAGTCACTTATCGCACCCGCTCTGCTATATAGTGCAGAAGCATGGAAGAGGAGGCGGCACATGAAGTGTTTGAGAGAAAGATTCTTCAAATGATTTACGAAGCTCTACGCGTTGTACGCTTTTGAGCTGTACGAGTTTTCCGTAGGCATCAACACAGTCCAGCGAATTCAAACGCAGCGAATACAAAGATGATGCTCCGGCTATGAAAATATTTTTTTCGGAACCCACTTATGGGAGCAGAGAAAGATAGCGGACCCACCCTGCTGCAAGGACCAGGTGGAAATCAGTTCAAATTCCCTTGGTGTTACCAAATGGCGCCAGTTAACCAAGCAGAGAAGCAACTGGCTCGGCTTGTTGGACGGCCACAGCCATTTATACGGTTAAGAGCCAATCAAGTACATAAGAAAGAGATCAGAAAGTTGAATACTGTTACGTCTGAGAAGTTACGTTGAACTGGCTCGTCGGTAAGGATCTCACATAGACTAAATGGGTTCATACTGCTACCAGAAATTTCACCAGAAGTTTTCTAGGCCCTAGGCTTCTGGATCTGATAGTTGTGTAATTCCTAATATAATAGCTGGAGTATTAGCCTAGTGAGCGCAAGACACAAGCACAGTACGTGGTCTATCATTTCCTTCCTCAAATCCGCACTTTCTACATCTGCCATAACTGACGAGCTCTATTCAAACGCATTTGATGCCAAGAGATAGTGTCCAGTCAGAATACCAATACTGAGCCTACAGTCCTCTATTTTAAGTAATAACATTAACTTTTTTAATCGAAGGTCATAATACCTGTACATGATCTTCGACACTTTTAAGCCCCGCGCTTCAGTTCCGGCTCGTTGTACTCGGCGTATCGAAAGTTTTGGAATCGGTAATTACAACACCGTTCTCCAAACCAAAAAACCATCTCTTCCCTGGAAACATCAAAATCCTTCTAGGTTCTATAAGATGGTACACTCTCCCTTCTGCTGTTAAAGTTGCTATATATCTCAGCTCCCTCCTCCGCCAGAAGGAGTTAATTTTCCCCCTCATGTTATTTGGTCGGCTAGATCCTTATTTACGACGAGGAAGCAGCTACACATACACGTTACTACCGACTGTAAGAAGGCGCTTAATCTTGTGGATACTGTTCGGTAGATTTCACTTCACAATACACATGCAACCGGGATTGCTCCTAAAGTAAGTTGTATCAATTAAATCCTCAAGTCACTTGCTGGGGGCGCTAAGTGAAAAGATAAACTAACATCCACATCCACTATCCTATTTAATTTCTACATGCCAAAGCTCCCCAACCCACAAGGTTAGGGGGTTAGGGGGTTAGGGGTTAGAACATACTCGCCGTAGGTATGCCTGTCGTAATAGGCGACTAAAATAGCAAATATGTAGATTCAAGGGGTTGTGTAGCGCAACCCTTTCAAGGGGCTATATATAGCTTCTCCAACCCAATTGTCAGCCTCACCTATCCGTGGTGAATCCCGTTTCATTAACAGCCGAGGCTCTGGCGACCCCGAAACCCTCATGGATCTAGGGGTGGGAGGGCGGTATGGCCTAGAAGGTCACATGTGGTCATACCAAACCGTTCCCGAGATGGCCGGGCTTGGTACCGGAACGTACCGGATCTGCATCAGGAAAAGGACTATCAACATCGATAACACTTCCCAAGGCCTTCGAGGTGTGTCCTTATCGCTACAACAACAACCGCACCAGGAGGAGACAGAAGTTGAATATATTACAATAGAAAACAAATTAACTTATTTTTCATTATCTCACCTGATAAGTCTTCGATACCAATTCTTGCGCCTTTATGTATGCTTCATAATCGGCCAATAAATAATAATGATCGTGTTTCAACAAAATATCAGCAATATTTTTAAAATCATTTGGATTACTTGGGCTAAAGAAACCACCCTGAATTTGATCGATGCATTGTTTAATCTCAGGATTACGATTGTAGTATTCATAGGCATTATAACCACGTTTCTTTAACGCCTCAACTTCCTCAACAGTCATGCCAAAAATGAAAATGTTATCATTACCCATTTCCTCAGCCATCTCTACATTGGCGCCATCCAGCGTTCCAATAGTTAAAGCGCCGTTCAACTGGAATTTCATATTACCAGTACCGGATGCCTCAGTGCCGGCAGTAGAGATTTGTTCTGATAGATCAGCAGCGGGCATAATCTTCTCGGCTAAAGTAACACGATAATTCTCCAAAAAGATAACTTTCAGTTTATCACCCACAATGGGATCGTTGTTAACAACATTACCAACAGCGCAAATCAGCTTGATGATCTGCTTGGCCACATAATAACCCGGAGCAGCTTTGCCACCAATCATAATTGTACGCGGTGTAAAGTTAGCGGTGGGATCCTTCTTGATGCGATTGTAAAGTGTGATAATGTGCAGGCAATTCAACAGTTGACGTTTGTACTCATGTATACGTTTGACTTGAATGTCAAACATGGAGGCGGGATTAACTTTTACGCCATAATCTTTTTCCAAAATTTGTGCGAGCTTTAATTTGTTTTCTTGTTTCACGCGTGCAACGTTGCGTTGGAAATTGGGATCTTTGGCCCACTTCTTCAGTGCTACCAATTGATCCAAATGTACAGGCCACTCGGTACCTATCTTTTCGGCAATCAAATCAGACAAACCCGGATTGCAGAGTAGCAACCAACGACGTGGCGTAATACCATTAGTCTTGTTTTGGAATTTATGCGGCTCGAACTCGTAAAATAGACGGAAGAGATCTTTCTTTAGAATTTCTGAATGAATAGCAGCTACACCGTTTACAGCATGTGAGCCGACAATAGACAAATGCGCCATATTAATGCGCTTCTCACCATCCTCCTCTACCAAAGACATACGACGCATACGTTCAAAGTCGCCAGGATATTTTTTGGCTACGTTTTCCATGAATAGGAAATTAATATGATAGATGATTTGTAGATGACGTGGCAGAATTGACTCCAACAATGAAACGGGCCAGCGTTCCAAAGCTTCGGGCAATACGGTGTGATTTGTGTAGCCGCAGGTACGTTTAGTTATATCCCAAGCTGTATCCCAATCCAAATTCTCCTCATCAATAAATATACGCATCAACTCGGGTATAGCCAGTGAAGGATGAGTGTCATTCAATTGGATGGCAACTTTATCGGGGAAATGATCGAAATGATGACGCACAGTTTCGCGTGAGCCAAATTTGGAATTTTTGTAACGACGTACAATGTCATGTAAAGTGGCAGCAACCATGAAATATTCTTGCTTGAGACGCAATTCCTTGCCTTCGAAGAAGTTGTCATTGGGATAAAGTACACGTGTAATGTTCTCAGCAAGATTACGATCCAATACGGCTTGAATGTAGTCACCATTGTTGACTGAAATTTAAATCAAAAGAGAGTATAAAAATATTACGCAATAGAAAACTAGCAGTCTTCATACTCACAGAATTTCAAATTGAAGTCAACAGGACTCTTAGCAGACCATAAACGCAAAGTATTCACTCGATTGTTACCATAACCAGGTATGGGAATATCGTATGGCATAGCATACACAACCTGTGTGTCCACCCACTTCTTACCCTCAGGCGTATCAATAACACGTCCATAGAAGCTAACTGGTTTCATAAATTCAGGACGTGCCTTTTCCCATGGGTTACCAAAACGTAACCAGTCATCAGGCTCCTCCTGTTGCTCACCATTCAAGATCTTTTGCGCAAATATACCATATTCGTAACGTAAGCCATAACCATAGGCCGCAAGACCAAGTGTAGCCATTGAATCCAACAAACATGCCGCCAAACGTCCCAATCCACCATTTCCCAAACCAGCATCTTCTTCAATATCCTCAAGCGCTTCAATATCTAAGCCCAGCTGATACATAGCCTCTTCACATTCACTTTGAATGCCCAAATTTATCATCGTATTTTGTAGTGAACGTCCCATATAGTACTCAAGTGATAAATAGTAGACACGCTGGAAAGGAAAGGGAAACAATAAGAGTTTTATTTGACACGCCCCATGCTATATTGGCATTATTTGACAAATTAAAAATATTCCTTCTTTTAAACTAAAATGTTAGATGATAAGCTCTGGTAGTAAAGGTATTTGGAATAGTTTGTGAATATAACCACACAAAAAATGTATTTGAGATATTATTAGATCTATCTAGGGCATTAAAGATGCTGGATATAGAAGGGAGCTCAATTGGATACCTTAAATGGTAGCCACTTGGAGCTCTATTGATGAAATGCGGACATGACGCCCTTGACATCTCGTTTACGTTTGCTAGCATGTCAACGTCACGTCAAATTACTCACACGACAGTCCGGATAGCGCTTGAAGATCCTCCCGGCTTATGTCCCGGTAAAGACTGTTACTATGGACACATTCTCCCAAACTGCTGCAAGTATTTTTTTTTTAGAAAAGAGTTTAAAGGATTAGTTATTCTTACACGAAAAAATTCGCTCCCAACACTCCCACCATCACCAAAATCGTACGCTCCTAAATAAAATATTTCTTCTGTTAAAAAAAAGCCAGGGGATCCGGCAAACTTTGTTCTGGCCGAAATTTTATTCAAAATATCTACCCCTTTCCGTTGCTCCCAAATTTTGATTCTTCTTCCCTTTCCTGTACAAAACCAACCATCTGACCCTTTCCCTCCAAGTCTTACTCGCACTAAAACTCCCTAATGAATTTTTTTTTTGGTTTGACATTCTTCTACACGGCGAGTCGGTTGAATTCGCTTTGCCATCTCATTGTATAGATTCGCCTTGTTTTGAGGATTAATAACAAGGAGAATCCATATGAGTTGGTGGCAAAGCGAATTCAACCAATTCGCCGTGCAGAAAATGTCAAGTCAAACAAAATTTTCATTGATTTCGATTAACTGATGGAAAATAATCAAGAAGTATGGAAAATAATCAAGAAGTATGGAAAACAATCAAGAAGTAGCAATCAGCTGTTGGGATAACAACACCAGGTAAAGAATTCGCCTTGCTTAATAAGTTTTCAGTATTTGTCAATATTCAGTATTCTACAAGAATATG